>NC_080843.1:39539976-40743309 GCF_030435755.1 Ochotona princeps
AGTATTATGAGAAAAAGTTACTGTTTCACCCATTTAACCTGAAATTCTGGAAACAAATGTCAAGCAAAATTGAAGTCATAGTATAACATCATGATGCCTTAGTTTTCTGTATTACAACATCATCTAAATTTGAATATTTCCTGAGGACAGCAGAATGACAGAAAAATGATTTATATTGAAATAAATTGCTTTAAATATATGTGTAGAGATGACTATTTCTGGAAATGCATGCCTAAATTTGAAAATATTTTCAAAACTGTAAGTAGGTAGCATTTCTCACTATTTCCCTACAGTGTCGTGAAGTCAATTTGATTTCCCACCTGGATGAACATACTCACAATCTCTTACTCAAGACATTGAAAGAAATGGACTATAATTTATGGCTACACTGTGTGCTTGTCATCAGAGGAAGATGTGTGTGTAAAATAAATGTATATATTATATATAGTTCTATATTATATAAATGTGTATATAAGTATATCTATATCTATCTATCTATATGTCTCTATATAGAGAGACATATAGATATTTAACTCCATTATGATCACCTTAAGTGAAGATTAGATCCATTCCACATCCCTATTCCTTGGGTTAAATTGAGACTATTGAGCTTTATTAACATTCCTATCATTGAAAAACAAAACTTCATTTAATATCAAATGAGAACAAAATCAACAAGCCTGGATACCAGAAAATGGTTAGAAAAGAAGGGTCCATTCTCTGATAAAATGATAAACTGAGATCCTATATTCATTTTATTTTTAAAGTTTCATTTATTTGAAAGTACTACAGATTGGCAAGGGTACTGGGAATGAACTTGCCACAAAACAGTAGCTGCATTTGCCACAGTTGTATTTCTGTCTCACCGTGTTTCCTTTGGCCAGAAATGTGCTAAGTCGTCTGCTAGTTCAAAGCATTCAGCAAGCAATGGCAAGGCAGAGCCACCAGAAATGTACGCCTGATTTTTATGACAAATGTAATAAAGTATTGGCTGGTGGAGCCACGTTCTGTATTGTTGTATGGACATATACAGCAACACAGATTGGAATAAAATGGAACCTGTCCCCTGTTGGCAGAGTCACCTCAAAGGAGTGGAGAGATCAGTAATCATCCCAGCTGGTGTAATAATGAATTGATTCAAACCAACTCATAAATGATGCCAAGAAAAAGCACTGTAACAGCTAAAATACTGCATTATTGAAGGAATAAAATACACTTGAAACCTTAAAAAAAAGAATTACAAATTAAGAGAAAGAAGCATAGCTTTCATCTTTTGGTTCACTTCTTGTGGGAAGCCATGCAGTTGGGATTCATTGAGCGAGGGTGTGACTAGCACCACTTCTCGGTTAGCAAGGCTAGGAGGAGTTTCTGGCTGCATGGCAGGGCCCAACAGAATGTCTCTGGCCAACTCATTGCTGCCTCACCCCATTGAATGGACACTCAGTCACCTCTCTGAGGTTTCGTAGAATTCTCCTGAGGGTGTTGTTTTTCTGCAAATGTGAGATGATTCCTGTAACTGATATAACACCTCTAACTGATCAATCATGTTATGGTAAAAGCATCTTTAGCGACATAAGACAATGATACACAGCTAAAAGTATACAATAGTATAATTGAGCCCACAATGTCTCCAAACATCCTGTTATGTGCCCACCTTTGTCCTGAAGCTTGCCCTAATATAAGTAATGTTTCCTTAAGAAATGGGTTGATGATATCTTAGACCAGTTGACAATCATGGAGGAACAAAGAGTTTGTTTACCATGTAGCCGCAAACTGTTACAACACATGAAGTGACACATTTTGATTTCTCACCACAGATAGCAGAAAGTATATGGGGCATCTTCTGAGGCAAACAAAATAGTATGAGCCCTCACAAGAAAATGGTTTGAAACTTCTACCATTGACACTTCTATTTAGGGAAAGAAAACAGTTTATAAAAATTTCTACCTTATATTGGCATTCATATTTAGGGAAAGGAAACAGTTTATAAAGATAAAAAGTGGTTTCTTGTAAAGGCCCTCTGTGGAAAGGCTGAGTTGCCCTGATCCTTTTTACTGCCCTTTAACAAAAGAACAAGAAACAATTGAATTGGTACTAGGTGAAGGTGATGGTAATTAATGCATGATTGATTATAAGATTTAATAAAAAATCTATGATATCTGCCTTTACAAATTCCTTTCATTTATGAACAATTCTGCATTTGAATCACATTAGATGAGAAAAAATCAGCTTACAACAGATTAATGACATGATTGGTGAATTATGATTATTCAACTACATTGTATTCATACACCCCAGGGATTTTGAGTCATCTCTACATCAACACTGCCAGGCAACTATAAACCAATGTTTACTAAGTAAATTGTAAATCAACATGACAACTTGTCAATTTTTATTCTATGACAATTTCTAAAACAGGATAAGAAATTATAAAAGTAAATTGTATTATAGAATGTTTGTGTGTTGTAATGTATTTTCCCTAAGTTAATCATAGTAAAGATTTATTCATATCCCAGCTTTAGGCAATGGCCTATTCTGCATTGTACCTAGCCAAATATTACACTGCTGGGAGAAAAGCAGCCAATAACTAACAGACATCCTGGTTGTGATTTTCTGTAACTCACATCAGTGAGCATGAAAATGAGGGTTGCGAGAGGGCCGGGATGGAGAGGTGGTAGCATCTGCCCACAAGCATTGGGTTGGATGTTGGGGTTGGTTGGGCTGAGCTAGTAATCCAATGCCCATTGATGTGTGTTTGAACCAGTTGGGATGTGGGATAGAGTGGACGAGTCTGTTGCATAAAACGTCATGTTTAGTAACCAGGACTGGGGTGGGCTTGGTGGGGGTTATTGGGGTTGCTCTGACTAGGCTGCAATTCCTGCTGGTGTGTGTGAGGGCTAAGTGTGTGGTGGGTATGGTTAGGCATACCACAGCATCCATTGGTTTGGGAATGAAATGGGTTTGGGACAGAAATTACCAGGTGACTGCAGCCATCACTATGTGTGTAGGCTGATGTAGCTGACGGACTGAGCCTGACCTTACACTGCCTGGCACACACAGGAGTCAGGTCTGGGGTCACCTCTAAAGAGGCTTCTGTGTGGACATCCCAACTGGATCACTGGACTCAGAACATCAACATGGTGAAAATCACAGGGCTTGTGGTGTGGTCATGGAATGCATATGTCAGACTGGGTCTCTTCAGTTACTGAGACCTGTACAGTGGACAGCATGCCTAGATAGATATTGGGGGACATGACAATGAGTTAACTGAGGGCTACAGAGGGTGTTTTAGGACCACTGAGGGCAGAAAAATAGAACAGCTCTCCGAATAAAGCTATGACAGCATCTGGGAAAGTAGAGACTCTAAAGTGGACTATGTCAGCCAAGAACTTGGAAGGAACTATTCAACCTTGGAGCAATGAAATCAACATCATCTCACTACTTTCAAAACCACTTAAGTAGTATCCTCCAAGCACGCTCCACATTAGGGACCCTGTGATGACATCGAGTGGTTGTACCCCATTCTTGAGGACTGATGCAGTTGTACTGCTGGGAGTGGGCCTCTTCCATTCTCTCCCCACTTTCTCCAGATACAGGAAGAAAGAAAGAGATTGGCGACACTCATCTATTTTTCCTCATTTCTCAACCCTCCCCACCCTATTCGATGGCCCACATAGGCAAGCATCAATCGCAACTACATAAACATAAACAAAAATAAAATAAATGCATATTTTTAAAAAAATAATTACTCATTTAACTCAAATGATTTAATTATCCTTTAACCTTTAACTTGTAGGTTTGATGCTTTTTCATAAATTTGTATTTCATCTTTATTGAATACTTCAAGTTTATGTTATACTCATGCAAACCCTTTAACATTCAAGAAAAATAAATGTATTAAAACGAATAAAAAGAAATTTTAAAGCAATTTTATAGGCTAAAGAAGTGTTGGATATGTTTTCACTGTAACATAAGTTTTGTTTATTTTTATTTTTTCTGGGACAAGCAAAATAATAATTTTCTGTTTTCTTCAATGATGAACTACTTGAGTATTAAGTGAATGGTTTTTTCTTGTTGTTTATATACATCCAGTAAGTATGACAGGCTATTATCTCTCAATGGCTCTTTCTGGAGCAGCAGGACTGAAAACTGCAAGAATTTTGCTTTTCTGATCTTCAGAGGAGATCCTTAAGCCCAGCAATTAATTAAGCAGCCGTTCACTACTATAACATGGAGCCAAGCACATCTTAAGAAAATAAGAAAGGTTGTGATCTGCAGTTACTCGAACCAGAGAAGGCTTATAAAAATGACAGACACATATGATTTATACAATGGATGAAGATTTAAAAGAATGAGGATTTAAAAGGATGAAGAGTCAGAATGAGGGAAGAACATTCTGAAGCACATTTTGTTATTTCTCTTGTCTTACTGATCCTAATTTTAATGCACATACAAACATATATAGTTGCCATTGCTTTAACAGTGATGGATACCAAACTATTATAAAATGATGCCATGTTATATAGTATAGTACTAAGTATTTCAGTACACATTTTTAAAAGATTTTATTTGTTTTAGAAGCAGAGACAAACAGGGAGACGGTCTATCCATTAGGCAAATCCCCCAAATACCCACAATGATTAGGGTTGGGTGGAAGCAGAAACTGGTGACAAGAAGCCCGTTACTCGAGCCGTCACTATTGTCGCACCTTCTGCATTAGCAGCAAACTGTACTCATCCCAATCACAACGAGAAATGTGGTCATAGACGATTTCTTCCTTAAGGTCAACAAAATAGCTTCTTTCCATATTCTGCTACAATGGGGTCTTACACAAAACAACATCTTCAAGACTTAATATAGTCTTTCAGGTTCTATGAATTGTAAGCAAGTTACAATTTCACGAAAGGTAATGGTAATTTAGAAAGGAGTGAATCTTCTCAGGTATACTGTAGTTGTCGGGTTGTTCTTAGTCTTTTACTCACGCTTCAACGTTATCCAAAAAGCTTAGTTAGGATAAATTCGGGCAGTGATGACGGTTTTCTCATGTTGATTTTCAGATTTTTAAAAGAACAAAATGTTCATGTAGACATTTAAAAAGCATTATAAGTACCTGTATTTTATGCATAAGCAGAGCTTTATTTTACAGTTTTTGTATTTCATAGATGGATATAATCATGCAATATTTTCTTCCTTCCTTCAACTACCTACCAACTATAAAATCATATGTTAAAATGTCTATATTCATAAACATAAACATGCATGCACATATATGCATATATATCTTTTGTTTTCGTATTCCACTCTGCTACAGAAAGGTTAAAATTAACTTAGATAGATACAATTAATTTATTCAGATATTCATACGTAACACAAAAGTCCCCACTTTTATTACCAGCTGAAATCCATTGCATAGACCTCAATTTATGTATCTACAGTTTTTTTGGTGCGCAGAAGAAAATCATGTAAGATATACGTGTTGTAGTGAACCACACAAAGAAACTTCAATTGAGTTATTCCTTCACAGTATAAAAGAATAACATTTTTTTATTTAATAGAGTCTAACACTCACTGATTAGTGTTCTGTATAAATAATTCTATGTAAGAGGCAAACTGTGTTCTCATAATTCATTTTATGTTTTTCACTTTTCCTCTGAAATATATGTTGAAGTCAGTATTTCTTGTGAAACAGTTTTTTAGATTTATGGTATTAAAATTACTGAATCTGAATCCTCATGATTTTACATCTAGAACCTATGGCACTATAATAATTTTCCAAGTGCTTACCAAAGGCAATGCTTTGAACGTTATTTTATGAAATCACCAGTATGTGTCCTGCACAAAGCATATCATATAAATAATTGATTCTCACTTCACTCTCACTATGTTGACCGAATCATAAAATTTACTATGAAATCAAATTTAAAATAAAGAATGATAATTATTGATTTTATAGCCATTTTATCCAGTATAGTGGGACTTTGCAGACACCAATATTCTTTTTTTATAGACCCTAATATTCTTAGCTCAGTCTTTTATTTTGTTTGTAGTGGCAATACAATGGAACAATTGCTATTCATATTGTCTTACTGGTGAAGAAATTACAACATAATATTAAAAATGGTGTCATAATTATTTTTAGGTCTTAGAAAGAATCCTGAATCTCATATAGAGTGTGTTTGCTATTGCTTAGTTATAAATATGGTATGTGCAGTGCATAAACAAGCTTGAGGAGTGTTCCTATTTTTTCATGAATGCTCTTTCATATTTCTAATTTTCAGAAAATAATTTCATAAACTTTTAGCAAATGACCTATATTTTAATTGTACTTGTATAACTATTTACATATGACTGATATTGAAGTAAATATTGGTAAATGTTAAGCTCTATATCTTTGAATAACACAAACTATGGAAAACTAACCTATGATAACAGTAAATACTTATTTAAGAGTACAAGGTGGCGGCTCTGATTAAGCCACCCACATATGGAATAGTTTTATTGCATCTGGAAGTACCAACTGCCTGTTCATGCATCTAAGAGCACAGGGGAGGATGTCCCAGGTTCTTGGGATACAACCACCTCCAAGGGAGACGAGGATGGAATTCTGGACCTTGGACTCAACCTGGTTTATTTTTGGCTATAGTAACTATTTGGAGAATGGGATAATAAAGTGTCTGTAATTATTTAAAAACAAATGAAACTTCACTTAAGACAATCACTGTGAGTTGAAGTAACTATAGGTAAATGATAATCTCTATCTCTTTGAAGAACACAAACTATAGAAAACTGACATGATAACAGTTGAGCTTTATTTAAGGGTTTAAGGTGGCAACAAAGATTTTTTTGATTATCAAAGTCCAATTGAATACGAAGATATTAGGCAAACAAAACATGCCACAATATAAACAAAGAAAAAATAAAATAACTAATTAAATAATCACTACCAATATAGTTAGCTTAACAAAATTTACAAATTTTATTTTATTTTATTTTTTTTTAAAGATTTATTCATTTTATTACAGCCAGATATACACAGAGGAGAGACAGAGAGGAAGATCTTCCGTCCGATGATTCACTCCCCAAGTGAGCTGCAACGGGCCGATGCGCGCCGATCCGATGCCGGGAACCTGGAACCTCTTCCGGGTCTCCCAAGCGGGTGCAGGGTCCCAATGCATTGGGCCGTCCTCAACTGCTTTCCCAGGCCACAAGCAGGGAGCTGGATGGGAAGTGGAGCTGCCGGGATTAGAACCGGCACCCATATGGGATCCCGGGGCTTTCAAGGCGAGGACTTTAGCCGCTAGGCCACGCCGCCGGGCCCACAAATTTTATTTTTAAGTTGTAAGACAACAATGAATATGTACAATATGTTCAAAGCCAAAACAAAAAAATGAGGAGCAACAGAACATTTCTTCCAAAATAGTTTTGGAAGTCTAGCTATATCTTAAATGATATATATTTAACATAGTCATAATTTTCATCATACATTTATTTAACCTGCTCATCACAAACAGCCTGTGTCATTAATATATGTATTCTTTGTTGCTAATTAAACTCCTATAAAGTACTAATTGCAATTACTCTAGAAAATCTTCAACATATTTTTACTTGTATTCTAATAGGGAAAATATGTGAGCAGCAGAGTATTAAAAACAACATTGTGGATACTTTTAAGTATATTTTGGGGAGTTTAAATAACTTTGCGTAAAATTACCTAAGCCAATGCATTTTTGTCTCTGAAGTTTCTGTCTCTTCTGCATTTAATAGGGTTCCTCCAATTTCTATAGATAGCAATAATAATAACAATTGCTTTTGAAATAGAGTTTGGGCTTGATCATATAATACACCTGCTGGTTTAAAAAATATTATATTTATACTAATTTGCTTTCTACATTTAGGTTTGGTGGAAATGAATAATTCAACTTTTCTCCATAATATATATTTCATCCAAATTGTAGAAATAGCACACAGTAAGACTTTAGTACCTATTAATGTGAAATGGACATATTTTGTTGTTGTTTAAAATTAACTGTTTTTACACTTTATTATTAGTATTATCATTTGATGATACAGTTCCATCTCCTCAATTCCCTCCCCAATTCCCTCCCTCCCTACCTAGTCCCTTTATATCATTACTAACATATAATTCTTCATACACAGTCATATGTCCATCATTACGGGCATGGACAATGGCAGAGTCCAGCATCCTATTGTCAAGACATAGTAAACAGTTTCATTGTAAGTCCATCTTTGTCTGGAAGCAGAAATGCATACTACACTGCATCCTCACATCTGGATGTTAGTCTCCATTTCACAGCTACTGTACATCCCCTTAAATGAAAAGTCATAATACAAAATCAGCAATAGAAAGAAAAATAGAAATCTACAATGCCATGAAGTTAAATGGCATGTAACTAGATATGACAGTCTCCATTACACAGCTGCTATACATCCCCTTAAATGAAGAGCCCCAAAATAAAATCAACATCAGGGAGAAAAAAGAAATTCACAACAACAAAAAGTTAAAAACATGCCATCAAATGACTAATGTGTAGCTGAAGAAATGAAAATCAAGAACCTTCTTGAACAAAATGATGCCACTGCATGATCTATGAGTCATTGAATGATTTTATCTGAAGGAAGTGTTTTGAAGAGATGAAACGAACAGAAAACAACAAAACCCATACGATACAGTTTCCGCTGATCTTTGTTGGTGAAGTGTGTCTCTTCCAGACAATAAGCTTGGTTTTGCTTTTTTTTTCTTTTTTTCCAGACAGTAAAATGGGTTTTGCTTTTTAATCCAATCTACTAATCCATGACATTTGATTGAGCTTAAGCCATTTACATTCAGAGTTTAGTATGTATGGGTGGTACTTTGGTCCTGTCATTTTAGGAATGGGTTGTTCATTGGTTCAGTCTTCTGTTGTCATTAATGTGTGAAATAATATTTCATCCAATTTATTGTCTAATTGCTGAAGCACATGCGTTTATTTCATGTAAATGTACATATTTACATTTTGCTTGAAATATATGCCATTTAACAATATATAAAATATACATAAAATAAGATCAATATTTCTGAAAAAAATATGAAATGATCCCTAAAAAGCTACAGTATCAGAAGCTAGGTACAATTCAATAGTGATGGGTAAACATGTAATTATGTAGATTTAATACAGTCACTCAGCTGTATTTGAGTGTTTCAGGTGTTAACATTCTTTCTGCCTAAGTTTATGAGTCTTTAAACATTGACTACCAGAGAATATTCTTGAAAGAGGTCCACAACCACTTTAAACTAGTTTCTAACTTTAAAATTGACTCTCTGACCATATTATGCAAGTTATTTATAATTTTTTGTGTGCTACTTTCATATTACGCAAATAAAATGGAAATGACATTAAAACATTTTAGATCAAATGGGTTAGTATTAGAATACTCAAGATATGATGGATTCAATAAAGGTTAGTTGTCATAGAACATGGCTATTGTTTCAATACTAGAAAATTCCATAGCATTAAGGTTATATGTCAACTTCTATCAGTGGAATGACTACAAAGGGATAGCTCAATGTTATAATGAATAAAAACTGCTTATACAAAATAAAAAGACTAGAGAATGCTTCACTTATCTAAAAGTGCTTCTACGACAAGGAAAAGGCCATTGAAGAATTAAGATATAATTAAGAAAATACCTATTACAGTCCGTGATCCTATTAAATGTTATGTCTTATTGTTTTAAATTTTATTTTTTACATTTATGTATTCATTTTAAGATATTTATGTACTTTTTTATTGGAAAGGTGAATATACAGAAAGGAGGAGAGACAAAGAGGAAGATCTTCCGTCCGATGTTTCACTTCCCAAGCGACCGCAACAGCTGGAGCTGAGCCAATCCGAAGCCAGGAGCCAGGAGTCCTTCCAAGTCTCCCACAAGGGTGCAAGGGTCCCAAGGCTTTGGGCCATTCTCGACTGCTTTCCCAGGCCACAAGCAGGGAGCTGGATGGGAAGTGAGGCTGCTGGGATTAGAACCGGTGCCCATATGGAATCCCAGCGAGTGCAAGGTGAGGACTTTAACCACTATGCTATCGTGCCAGGCCCTGTGTACTTATTTTAAAATCAGAGTTAAGAGACAGAAAGAAAAGGGAAAGTTTTTCCATCCACTGATTAATTCCCGGTGTGGTCACAATAATCAGGAGTTTCATAAGAATCTCTCCTATGGGCCCAGTGCGGTGGCCTAGCAGCTAAACTCCTCATCTTGAACATGCCAGGATCCCGTATGGGTGCTGGTTCTAATCCTGGCAGCCACACTTCCCATCCAGCTCCCTGCATGTGGCCTGGGAAAGCATTTGAGGAAGGCACAAAGCCATGGGACCCTGCACCCACGTGGGAGACCTGGAGGAAGTTCCTGGCTCCTGGATTCGGATCGGTTCACCTCCAGCTGTTGCGCTCACTTGGGGAGTGAATCATCAGAAGGAAGATCTGCCTCTCTGTCTCTCGTCCTCTCTCTATATCTGACTTTGCAATAAAAAAAGAATCTTTAATAAATAAATAAATGAATAAATAAATAAACCTTAAAAAAAAAAAAAGAATCTCTCCTATGGAGGCAGAGTTGTAAGCTCTGAAGTCGGTTGCAGGGAGCTGACTCCGAAGTGGAGCCACTGGCATGTTAGCCTACACTCTCCGAGAAGGCGGAACTCTCAGACAGCTTTATCTACTATTGCACAACAGTGACCCGGACTTTGTGGTTCTCTAAAAACCGATCTTGTTTAAGCAGTGTTTGTGATCACCTGTGCGTGATTTCACTTCATGTCATTCTTGATATAACATATGAATCCTGAATAAATATGGATAGTCAGAAACTTTCGTAAATATTAAAATGTGCATATTTTCAACAAACCATACTTTTAAATCAAAATAGATACATTTTAAACGATATGTTTCACCCATATCCTCTAGCTCCCTGCATCTTTGTGGAAGCATGGTTGCAGTTTCAGGTTTCGTGTTTCAGCCCAGCACAATCTGAAACAGTCGTAGTCTTACTGGGAATAAACTAGTGCATGAGAGGCATGTTCATCACTTGCTCACACTCTCTTTTTCACTCTCTATACATCTCTGCCTTTCAAGTAACTTTCTAAAAGTGTTTAGCAAAAACTCTGCAACAGGGGCCCGGCTGCGTGGCCTAGCGGCTAAAGTCCTCGCCTTGAAAGCCCCAGGATCCCATATTGGCACCGGTTCTAATCCCAGAAGCTCCACTTCCCATCCAGCTCCCTGCTTGTGGCCTGGGAAAGCAGTTGAGGACGGCCCCAATGCATTGGGGACCCTGAACCCGTGTGGGAGACCTGGAAGAGGTTCCAGGTTCCCGGCTTCGGATCGGTGCGCACCGGCCCGTTGCGGCTCGCTTGGGGAGTAAATCATTGGATGGAAGATCTTCCTCTCTGTCTCTCCTCCTCTGTATATCTGCCTGTAATAAAATGAATAAATCTTAAAAAAAAAAACTCTGCAACAGAATTGAAATCCGAAATTTTAGGCGAACAGCAGATTTCAGTGTGAAATTGTGAATCCTAATTCTAGTGTTGTTCCCATGAACAATTTGCTAGAGTTCTGCACTCCTCAGTATTAAATGTAAATCAGAGAATTTAGAGAAATTCTTTGGCTATATCTGAAGAGATAGTATTTAGGACTAAATCCAAAGTCATGGAATGCTCCAGCATTCCCTGCGAGTTTTGTTACGGCATTATGTATGAAATGGAAAATTTAATATAAAAGAAAAATTCTAGAAACTGGAATCATTACATTGTTAAATTTCTAATATTCATTTAAACATTTTCAAATAATCTTTGAGTCAAGAAGAATATAATCTAGAAAAAATTGTTGCTTTACATGATACAAAACAAAACAAATCACATCTTAGTCAATAAACAGTATCTCTGAACATGATTGTTGGTTTTTAAAATAGTGTACAGCCTTGCCTAAAAATTTAGTTGTCACTGAAAGTGTAGTGCAGAAATAATGTGTCACACATTTTATTTCTTTAACCTCAAAGAGAATTTTGCTAAATTATTTCAAATATTTATCATCAACCTTGATAAACTGATTTCCAGAATGATTGAGTGAAGAGTGTCTAAAGAGAAAGGCAGAAAGAAAGACAGACAAAAAGAAAGAGAAGGAAGAGAGAGAGAAAAAGAGAGAGAAAAAGAAAGACAGAAAGAAAGAAAAAGAAAAAAGGGAGGAAGGAAGGAAAAAATAAAAGCAAACAAAAACTGCAAAATAGAAAACAAAAGAAAAAGTAAAAATTAGCTGGGCTAGAATTCTGGAAATTAATCAGTCGTGGAATCAGTTGAGCTTATCTGTTTCATAGAAATTATTAAAACTCAGAAAGACAAATTTTATAACCTTGAACTTGGAGTTGTTCCCATACCTGAATATTTCTTTTTTTTTTTTTAAAGATTTATTTTTATTACAAAGTCAGATATACAGAGAGGAGCAGAGACAGAGAGGAAGATCTTCCGTCCGATGTTTCACTCCCCAAGTGAGCCGCAACGGGCCGGTACGTGCCAATCCGAAGCTGGGAACCTGGAACCTCTTCCAGGTCTCCCACGTGGGTGCAGTGTCCCAAAGCTTTGGGCCGTCCTCGACTGCTTTCCCAGGCCACAAGCAGGGAGCTGGATGGGAAGTGGAGCTACTGGGATTAGAACCGGTGCCCATATGGGATTCCGGGGCTTTCAAGGCGAGGACTTTAGCCGCTAGGCCACGCAGCCGGGTCCCATCTGAATATTTCTAAGCCCAAGACTGCTGCATTGCAGAAATCAGAGGGGATCTATAATCTCCACCGTATTTTTAGAGTCCTGTAAAATGCACCATATCCGCCAACACTCAATGTCTGTCTGAGGCTGTACCCCTCAGGAAATTCTCTATCCTCAGAGTGTATTACTTAATTGGTTTGACTCTGAGCCCAGCACTGTGCCCAGTAAGATGTATTTTATCCCTGGATACGACCTAAACAATAGCAAAGACAGGCTGTGACTTCCGCTGAGAAAAGCAAGCACTTGTATAAAAATTTAAGAGAGAATCTTGAAGACAATAGAGAATTTGAAAACTCTAATATATTCCTGGGAGTCCTATACAATGCTGTGTACACTCAGGAATATCTAAAAACGGAGAAAGCATCATTCGCCATGTAGCCTTAACTTTTCACCTAACTTTTCTGAAATTAAGCAGATTTCTTATTATCTTTTTCACTTAATCTCCTTTTCACTGTGCATAGTATATCGCCAATGCATAATTTTCAATTGCGCGAAAGGAAACTCCTACTTAAATATTCTCCTGGTAGTGAAAAATCCTTCATTTATTGAAGAACTTGCCTTGTGAAAACAAAGTCACATTAATTTATTTTTAAGATTTGTTTTAATATTATCATAATTAATCTGAGGGGCAGATTTAAAGAGAGAGGGTAAAAAAATGGAGGGGGGCGAAGAGAGAGACAGAGAATGTGAGAGCCCAATCCATTCACTTATTCACTGCTCAGCTGGCCATAATGGTCAGTTTTGAGCCAAGATGAAACCAGCAGCCAAGAGCTTCTTCCAGCTTTCCCATATAGATGCAGAAGACCAAGGACCTGAGCTACCCTACTCTGTTTTTTCAGAACTGATGAATATAACCAGTAATTTTTTTTTTACATTCTATTAAGTGTGGAAGCAAAAGAAGGAAAAACAAAATAGCAAATACCTAGGACTATTTTATCCTAAGGATTTAAAAGTCATTCCTTTTACGTCCTTACACAGGAAATATATTTCTCTGTGATTCTAACTTCATTCAGTGTATATGTATCGATTTTTACATTATAAAAATGATGATGGCTCTGGAATTGATTTTATATACACATATGCTCACTATATGCTTTTAAAAAGATCATAAGTTTTTCAAATATAATTTACACTTCTAAGTAAATTTTATGACCTAAGACATGATTTATCTCAAGGAGGTAAATCTCTTATTAATAACACAGTATAAATATTGTAAACTACTGGAGAAATAGCACAGCACAAAGAATTTCTTGGATGTTTTTCAATATTTCAGGCAGTTAGTATCAATATTCCTAAAATTAACCATGTCCTTATTAATTGTTTTGCCTGATAGTCAAAATAGGGGAAGATTTTGTGTTTGTGTGTGCTACAAAAAGATCTTCAGAACATCTAACCAGGGATTACCTGATTGTTATAAATTTTGCTTCCTATTAATACATGGATTTTTGAGGGGGCAAGCCCTTACTGTTCTTAATTAATGTTTGGGAAATGACTCTAGGCCAATAGCTAACTGTAGTCTCTCTCTCTACCCTGTGGCAAAATCAATACACTTTAATTATAGACAAACGTCTTGCACAAATATACTGAACTCTTGTGATATTTCAAATTAGGATCTCCTTTAAACTTAGTTTTAAATTTCTTTTTATGTCTGAAGCCTTATTGTTCATGTTAATATTGTGTTTATACAGAGAAAAAAATCCAAGTCAGTTCTTAAGTGTGATATTCCCACTTTCCCACCAACCTGCCACTCCTTCATTCTTCCCTCTTCCCTTATTTCTTTCTTCTTCTCTTTCCATTTTCTCTCCCTTCTTTGTTCTCTCTCTCCCCACCTTTCTTTTCTCTTTCTTATTTTTTTTTTATTCTAAATATTCCTTTTTTTTTCTATATTTACTTTTGGGTTCTATGTAGTTGTTGGTATGAGTCAAGCACTTGGTTATAGCTGGCTTATTGCCTCTGAACTCACTAATTTAAAAAATCAATTAAAAGCTTCAATGAATTAACTGATTTCTCCTCTTATCACCACCTATGTATAATGTTAGAAATAGCAACAACCATCCAATAATCTGAAAATTCTACCAAAATTTCATTGAAAATAGTATTACCTTGCTTAATAAAATATGACTTGGGGATCTTATATGGAAATTAGCTTTTGTAACTGAACTTTAAAGAAGTAGAAGTAGAAATAGAAAAAGAGAACAGATGGCATATATTTAGAGCCTATCTCATTTGCACAGATCTTAGGAGACCGCATTTCTTTTTCATTTTAGACCTACCTGATGATCTTGCCACCATGTGTTTAGTTATCTGGCACTCAAACATTTTGAATGAGTAGCATCAAAATATCACAATGGTATTAATAAAACAGTAGATACTCGTGTGGCCAATATAGATACTATTTCTGTGGAATGAAATCAAATTTTCTACAACATGTTAACTGGATACAAGCTTGGCAAATGAATTTCCTCCTTCCAGACATTTCCTGACATCCACACAAGTCAATTTTATACCAACAGATTATACTCTCATTAAAAAAAGTTACATAATAGTAACACCAAAAATGGAATTTGATATCAGAATCAATACCCTGACTTCAAAAGAATTTTTATTGTTTTCCATTCAAATGGTGCAATCATCCTTAAGACTGCTCAGAAAATGTAGGGTGAATGTCATATGCCATGGTTTAGAGATCACTGCCAACATTGGAAGTTTCATCTGGAAGATTCTGGAATTTTAAAAGCAATGGTTCTGGAGATTACATTTAGATATAAATTTAGTCCCAGAAAGAATTGGAAGGTTGTGATTCTATCGCTGCAGTGCTTATTATGAACTTTACTGTCACAAAATAATTTTAAAAATTAAAAAAGTAGACCTGGTAGATGCACTCAATGGTTAAATACACCTTGCAAACATCGTTATTTTATTTTCATATCTGCTCATATCCCCGCTACTCCACGTCCCATCCAGCAACTGCTTATGGCCAGGGAAAACAAGCCCATAGCCTTGGGATGCTTATTATCACCTATTAGATGTTCATCTTTGCAATAAAATTCTATTCTTTTGGTTTGTTTCAAAACTGAGAATCCTTTAGCAGTTAGATTAAACTGCAGATTCTTAAAAATCCCTCTTATAAACACACACACACAACACACTAATGCAGCACTAAAATAAAGAGAATAAAATCAACAACAGGAACAAAAATAGATTCTGTTGTTGATTTTTTATTGTGGCTTTTCATTTAATGGGACGTATACTCACTGTGTAATAGAGACTATCATATCCAGATGTGAGGATACAATGTAATATGCATCTTTACTTCCACATCAAAGATGAACTACCAATCAAAATGATGATGTTAACTGCTTCTTGACAATAGGATGCTGGACTCTCTGCCACTGTCCATGCCTGTAATGATGGACATATGACTGTTTATGAAGAACCATACTGTAGTAATAATATAGGGGAACTCAGTGAGGAGAATGGACTTATGGAGGGAATAAGGAAAATCCCAGGGCCTCTGAAGTGTATCATAATATTAAGGTACTACTACTAATAATAATAAAGAAAAAAGAAAATAAAAAATTGTCAAACACACTTGGAAACACTAGTATAAACAGAAATTCACAGCGCATACCTCAAGTGGCAAACCTCTTGATTCTTAGTTTTCCTCTGTATTAGTTCTTTATTGTAAACATGAGGATTCTAGACTGACTATAAAGGAAAACGTTTTTTCTTTCCAATAATCTGGAATATTCTTTTATATTCTTTTCTACTTTCAGTTTCCATGTACCTTTGTTCGTGAGACCCAAAATATAGACTGGTCCTGTTTTTGATCCAGTCTACTAATCTATGTCTTTTGATGGATGAATTTGCAGTCAGTGTTAATTTGGTTTCATTATTTTGGCATTGGGTTTCTTGTTCGATTTACATTTCTTTTGTGGTTTTATTGAGATTTTCTCTGCTTTTGTCTTTTTTGAATACAGTAGATGTCATTCTGTCTGTAGTACATCTTCAAGCAACAATTGTGGGGTTGGTCTGGGGAAAGTCTTTCATTTTTTTGTTTCCTTTAAAAGTTACTTATTTCTCTATTTCATTTTTAAACACAAATGCAATCTTTGCTGTTTACATTTGCTGGGCTGACAATTTTTTTTTTAATGTGTGTTCTTTTAGGATCTCTGTCTATGCCCTTGATTCTCTTCTGGCCTCTAGGCCTTCCTCTTAGAAGTAAGCAGTTTGTCATAAGGTTCTTTTATCAGTTATCTGACATTTCTCATTTGCATATGCAAGTATCTTTTCTTCTTGCTCTACTGAAGAGAGTTTGATTATGATGTGTCTTGTCTAACATTACTTCTGGATTCTCTGATCTTTCTTATATTTGGATTCCCGTTTCTTTATCCATATGGAGAAAGTTTTCACTCTTTTTTTCCTTCTATGCATCTTTCAATTCAAGTATATTTTCTATGCCTTAAGGAACTCTTGATGGTGCCACTTAATCCTTGGATTTAGTTCTTGAATTCTCAGCTTGCTCACTTCCTCTTCCAGATTTCTGACTGGGACTTATTGCAAGTGGTGTCTTCTAGCTGTGAAATATATTCTTCTTCCTCACGCATTTTATTATTGAAACTATCTGTTGTGCTTTTAATTTGCTTCTGGGTCTCTCACGAGGGTGCAGGGTCCCAAGGCTTTGGGCCTTCCTCAACTGCTTTCCCAGGCCACAAGAAGAGGGTTGCATGGGAAGTGGGGCTGCTGGTATTAGAATCGGTGTCCATATGGGATCCTGGTGCATGAAAAACTAGGACTTCAGCCGCTAGGCTACCATGTGGGGCCCACACTTTAATTCATCTTTAAATTATTTCACTTTTAAATCAGGGACCTAAGAATCTGGTTGGAGCCCCAAGTCTTACCATTCAACTCTGATAAGTACCTACCAACATCCATTGTGAAAAGTAGATCATGCACCCACTTGCTACCATGACATCTTGAACTGCTGGGTTTCATACCCTAGTAAAACCTTATGAGCAGAAGATTACTGTATTTCCAAGCTAAGTCATTCTGTGAATTCATACATTAGGGGCTGCTAATGCTCTATGCACAAGCAGAGGACTTTATTGTTGACATAACATTGTTGAACTTCACTAACTGCACAGAGACTTTGCTGGTATATGACGATGCACTAACATGATTAAATCACTCAGGTCAAGACTAAGATGCTTCTGTTGTTTCTGCAATTCACCCTTTATGAGAATCTACCATTGCTCAAATTCCATCTGTAGTAAGGCTACTTCAAAATTTCAAAGAGCAATTAAAATTTTTCATCCATAAAACAAAGATCTCAAAAACGTCTGTGTTCCTCTACCACCATTTTTTACTTCTAATGACATCAGTTTCTCTCACAGATTAAATTTTGCAGTTCTACTACTGATAAATACAGCCAGTTTGGCAATACTTTTCATAATTATAAATCATAATGAAAAATTAGAATCTTGTACAGATACTTCAGTGTTTTTTAACAGCTTGTGCTAAATGAGTAATCAAATCTGAGCTGGTTCTCCAAGATGCACTCTGTGGCAATTTTGCTATGCTGAACACTAACTGCATAGCCATTAGCAGACACTCTTTCAGAAGCTCTCCCTCTAAAACAGGCTTGACTTCCTAGTTTATTAACTTGCTTGCTATGTGACTTTTCTTTGTAATGATGAGTCTGTCACAATGATGCTTTTTAAATGTGGCTTGTTCTGATTCTGAATTGCTGTGAAGATTTCAATTTTAGTCGGATGCATCTGGCCTCCCAGCTCATTGAGCCTAGCAAGCCTTCAGTTGTGATGATGCTGCAGATGGCCCCTCACTGTTGCCGATGCATCACCACACTAGCTCACCAATCGACCTTTGACATCAACAGCAGACAAATAATGATTTGTCCATTTTTCTAGGAAACATTGACATACTGCATCAACTTCTCATAGTTGCCATGTATACAATATCACACCATTTAAGTTTTACTAGCTATCCAACTTGTATGTCAACATTGACATGACTACTCCATTTGGGTCACTAACTTCACATACCATCCTTAATCTGCATTTGATATTCTTGGCCTTGTAAATAACATTCATATTGGAATTAGTGTTTATGTCAAGAATTAAAATAATCACACCATTGTCAATCTGCATTAGGAGGTCATTAATGTTGGGAAAAATAATTTTGTCACATCTTGTCTCATCATGACCTGATAGTCATAGATGAGCCTCAGTGTGTTACCACTTTGGCAACATGTACACTCCCTGGCTGCCTGACACGGAGTGACCTGAGAGTGAGACAGGAAGACAGACTAAGCAGCTGACAAGCAGCATGCATACATGTTAAGTACTTGCATGTATTTTGTCCACTCAGTAATGTATGTTGTTTTCTTGTCTCTCAACATTTACACAATTATGTTGATGCACTTAATATATATAATGCTGCTATGGAAAATGTTCCTAGATTAATTGAATTCTATGCCCACAGCTATAGTCAGAGTACAATGTTTTCTAATGGTGGGAATTTATTCATTTGCTCAAATTTGCACCCAGTAACCCAATATTTAATCTCTTTCCATCATGGGTATCCATCCCACTGTCTAATATGATGCTCTGTATTTTCATCCATTTTGCTGCAAATGACAGGACTTAATTTTCATGGATAAGTAATATTTCATTGTTTAAATATACCACATATTATTTTTTATTCATCTGATGGTAGATATTTTAATTTATTACATAATACACATAATGTGATAATGCTACAGCAAACATGGTAGATCAGATATCTCTTTAATGCAATGATTTAATGTATTTTAAACACATAGCAATATGAATAGACCAAATATAAATTCCTTTTAACTCTTTTTTAATGTAGAGAGCAAATTTAATAGAAATCAGATTCCCTCTCTTTTTTATCCCCTTCTTTCTGTCTTTCTTTTCTTTTCGCTAACCTTTTTAAACATATAATTTCAATCCACTCTGTAGTTACAGGCTTAATTTATCACTGATCATGATATTCAACACGTAAAAAGGAAGAAAGATCACAGTTCTACGGCGTATAAACATAGGCTAAAGTCAATCATATCTCCAGTGTTTGTCTTATTTTTACACTTTTTGTATTCTAAATTAACTGCCATAAATCGAAGGTAACATATTTCCTAGTTTTGTGAGAAAACACTATAGTGCTTTCCACACCCCAAACAATGTATTTTCTAAATCCTCAATTACATTTTTTGACATTTTATCTTTCCTTTTTAAAGATCTGTTCTAACAGGGTGAAAATAAATTTTTATTTTGGTGTTGAATTGGATTTCAATGAGAGCTACTGTTATTTTTTTTTGTTTGTCATATTTTATTGGCGACACACATTTCCCTTTTTGGGATCTTGTCTGTTCAGGAAATTTTTTCATTGCTTAACCAAATTGTTTGTCCTTCAGTTTTTGAGTTTCTCAAACATTCTAGATATTTATACTTTGCAAGAAAATATCTTCTAAATATTTTGCCCTTGTGTCAGATTTGTCTTTGATTCCTTTACTGAGCAGAAACTTGATTTTGATATAATACCAATCATTTAGATGTTTTCTTGTTAGTTTAACTTACAGAGTCTGATTCAAAATAATTGTCCCCTCAATGCTTGGAAGTGTTTCTTTATATTTTATTCTAAACTATTCACAGATTCAAGATTTAAACTTAAACTTGGATCCACTTTCAATTGATTACTGTAAATGATGAGAGGTAGAGATCTATGTCATATTTTTCAACATTCTTAATTACTGTTTCCCAAAATCATTGGTTCAGAGAATATCCTATTTAAAATATTTATTTTTATATATTTTTTCAAAATTAGTTGATTAGTGTGCATATATTAATTATATACGTAAAGCAATAGCTACTCAGATTAAGATTGTCATTTAAGTGAACTTCTTTACAATGGAGTAAGTAGTCAAGAACTTTCTTTAAGCTTGGATAAACTATATAGAAGATGTTTCTTGCTGGCTCAGTATAAATGGTATTTTATAAAAACACGGCACAGCAATAACAATATAAAGAGAAGAGGAAAAATTAGCAAAATATAGTACAAGATAATCTCATTGCTCTTAATAGATAAAACTATTATTGAAGGTCATCAATGGGTTTCTAGAACATAAAATTACACATGTAGCCACCTAAACAATATAGACCTCCATTGTGATTATGGATGTTTTGCTGCAGTGTACTCAAAATTAAATCAAGCCTAGAAATCCAATCACAAAATTGGATTAACAAATAACTAAATAATACTCATACTCAAATTAGAGTTCTCATCAGAAACATTGGGTGCTGGAAGAAGAAAAATGCAGTAAATTTATACTTACTATGTAATCATAAACTTCAATAAAATTTGCTAATAGTAATAAGGAAAACTAAGGAAATATTAGACAAAAAAGCAAATCTTTCATTTTCAAGTTCTTCAGTTGTCATCAACTAACTATCCAATAGAAACACTTTTAAAAGTTCAAATATAATTAAATTAAAAGTTGAGTTTGTTTTGGGAAATTTGGAAACACAAGCAATTTTTCTAGTATTTTTCCTTGCACTATTTGGAGACACTCAAATGCAGACATTTCAAACTTTTTTCACCATAATTGATTTAATGTTTTAATTGCATTTTCTATAATTACTTCTAAGATGAAGTGTTTTCTTTTAACATCTAATAATTTTTAATTCTCCTTCCTCATCCTTTTGTTGATATGATTCGGTACTCCAAGTGATCATAGTATCTTAGAAATGTCCCAGCTTTCACAACATGGCTATAATACTACAAATTTCACTATGCTGTATTTTTTTTTTTTTATTATTTAACTTCAGTAATTACATTGTATTACGTGACACAATTACTTAGATACTTGGGTTCTCCCCACCCCTCCCCAAACCCTCCCACCATGGTGGATTCCTCCACCTTGTTGCATAACCACAGCTCAAGTTCAGAGAAGAAAACAACTCTTTTTTCTTTTTTTTTTTAGATTTATTTTATTTTTATTACAAAGTCAGATATACTGAGAGGAGGAGAGATAGAGAAGAAGTGGAGCTGCTGGGATTAGAACCAGCGGCCATATGGGATCAAGGCGAGGACCTTAGCCACTAGGCCACACTGCCAAGCAACTATGCTGTATTTTAAGGAGTCCTGTTTGTGTCTTATTTCTATGGAAACATTTTTATCTTTAAAGTTCTTTAAGATAAAGTTCTTTAAAATTCTTAAAACATGTTAAAATATTGTCATTAGGGTGTTTTAAGGTCATAAGGACCCTATTGAGAATATACACTTATAAATATTTGCTTTGAATAAAAGAACTCCTTCGTGTTTCAATATTATTTTTCCCTCTTTATGTAAAAAGGCTTTCTTGAAATACATGCTAAATGAAGTAACTGAATATTGAAGTGTTAACAAAATAGACACAATACTTGTTTAAAAATCTATTTTATAATTCTCATATCAACTTAAGAGACAATGCTTAATTTTTCCCAATCAGCAAGCACGATTTAAATATTAGATATCTGTTCTTAGAGGAACCACGAATGTCTGACATGAAGACAAGCAGGATATAGATACTGAAACTAAGTACACTTTGTTCGGTCATAATTCTTCATTTCTCTCATCCAGATTTGTGTGTGTCAAAACCATCTATTCCTTAGTCTGCGTTTTACAAGTATTATAAAGTATATACCAAACCTAAGAGCCAAATTTATCATGTGAACAGAAACTAAGAAGGGCGATGCGAACAAACCACTTGTGCATAGGAGTGTGTTTGCTTGTCTGGTCCTACTGCAGGTTGGAGTCCAGGGAGGCGAGGCACAAGCAGGTTCTTTCGCAGGAAGGATGCATGGGTTCCAGTGGGTCTGAGGGAGTGCGTGCCTACTGACCCAGTCTTTTTGAATACTTTGCAGTTTTTTTCCAGATCTCCTAGTGTGAGAGTCAGGTGTTAGCATTACACAGTCAAATGCCAGAAGCAAAATGATGCACAGAAGAACTTCAAATACCGCAAGTGTGTGTAAATTAGTCTAACGAACAGAGAATAACTATAGGACTGAACGGAGCCCACTGAGTTGTCTTTGGGGGTTGGAGAAAAGGAAGGATGCATTTTTTCCCCATTTGCTGGAATGAAATTTACTCAGACCCATTGAGTTCCCAAGGCTGAAGTTGGATTTAAAAGAGGACTGTGGAATTCTCCCTCACTGAGACCTGTCCCTGACTGGTCCGTGACAACTTCTTTTCTACTTCGAATTGGAAAGATGGCATTTCTCAGCCATCAAGCAGCTGCACATATGTAAAGTATGGCTGGCAGTATGACCCATCAAGGCAGTTTGTCTTCACTGTATTTTGGAGACACTGTTCTTTTCTGTCACTGCTTCATTGAAAATGTGTTTGAGTCCCCTTGAAATGTGGCTCCCCTCCCCCATTATCTTTCTATGACTGAGATCATTGTAGTTTCTCACTATTCCACCATTATGGATTTTCTACCCCATAATTTTAACCATTTCCTATATATACGTAGCATCAGGGTAGAATCTAGTGTGATATTTGTATTTAAACTGCATACATTACTTTATATATCTTATTCCAATTCTATGTCATTAATAGTATCTAATACAATGTGAATTATATGTAAATAGCAGAGAGATTGTATCTTTTAGGGAATAATGACAAACGTATGTGCTGTTCAAAAGAGCTTTATTTAGGGGGCCCAGAGCCGTGGCCTAGCGGCTAAAGTCCTTGCTTTGAACACGCCGGGATCCCATATGGGCGATGGTTCTAATCCCGGCAGCTCCACTTCCCATCCAGCTCCCTGCTTGTGGCCTGAGAAAGCAGTTGAGGACGGCCCAAAGCTTTGGGACCCTCACCCGCGTGGGAGACTTGGAAGAGGTTCCTGGTTCCCGGCATCGGATTGGCGCACACCGGCCCGTTGCGGCTCACTTGGGGAGTGAATCATTGGATGAAAGATCTTCCTCTCTGTCTCTCCTCCTCTGTGTATATCTGGCTTTCCAATAATAATAATAAATCTTAAAAAAAAAAAAAGAGCTTTATTTAGCTGCAGGGGTATTTTCCATATTAATTAGTACACTCAATGGATGAAATCCAGAAAGCTGTTTAGTAGTTATGTTACTCACGGTTCTGTTACCAGAAGAAAAGGCCTGACATGAATTACTCACAAACTCATTTTTTTTAAAGTTGCCACCGGATTTTGAAGATGTATGCATTCACATGTATGTGTATGTGAGTATACATGTGTGTATATCCTGTTCATGCTACATAACTACTAATTGTAATGGAGAACTGAGTTCATCTTTGGAGCTCAGTGATGCCTGCTGATACAGTGTGCATTATCTTGAATACTACTCATTATAGGATGAGGGGGAGAGGGTTCTGTGGATTCTCACAGCAGGGACCTAATACCTCAGCCTCGAGAAACCTATTACTTTCTATTATAACTCACTGGGCAGACCTATTGACATTTTTAAAATAATCATGGATACAGTACAAAACATAATTCAACCAATTCAGTGGAAGAGATAGAATCACATACTTGAAAAATAACCTGAATGTCACACATCATCAATAGTTTATGAGATTTGGCATAATGTTCAGAACAACTCAACGGTGAAAGGATACGAAAGGAGGCTATGCAAAAGCTGTTTGCAGTGGTTGTGAACAAATGAGAATGATTTAATAAATGTAAGAATGGTAGGAAATATGTTGGATGTCTTTTTAACACATAAAGAGTTATTTCAGTGTTGTCTCTGGGAAATCGGCCGATTATAAATCTTTATCAGTTATTTTTAATAAGATCATAGCAATTATAGGTTGAATTCAGAAGAGTTCAAATTGGCTCATGTGGAAATTTTATCCTGACTTGAAGCAATGAAGTTTACGAATGCAAATGAAATGTAAATCAAACAACCATGGGGCCTGAGTGGTAGCATAGCAAGCTAACCCTCCATCTGCAGTGCCTGCATTACATATGAGTGCTGATTCATATCCCTGATTTCTGCTAATAGTTCTGGTCCTATTGACCACTTGGAGAGTGAACCTGCAAAGTGAAGAATCTCTCTTTCCTTCTCTTTCTCTCTCTTCTTCTTCTCTCCCTCTTCCTCTGTCTCTCTTTTATCTCTCTCTTTCTGCAATTCTTTCAAGTAAAATAAAGAACTCTTCAAAATAAGTAACCATTCATTGATTTTATTTGTCATATAAGACAATAATAATAATCTCACTGGCTTTGGCTTGTTTTTTTTTTTTTTCATCTGGGTACTATCCAATGAGATATGCAGTCCTTGAGTTGTATTACATGTTAAATATTAAGATTGAAGAAGATATTTAAGAATGATTACACAATGCTTACATTTATACAAATATTTCTTAAAGATGGACAGTTGGTTTTCTTGTGTACTTCAAGTAATGTATCTCAGTTGCTTAATAATAACAAGTTAATGAGCACCAAACATCCGTAGATGCACCAAAAACCACTTTTTGTTGTAAGGCAATAGCAGTGAAGGAATTTGCCTTATTAGTACTTAAATAGTTCATTATGGAACCATGGAAACACCAAATCAGAAATGATGTAGAGAAACACATTTGTTTAAGAGCCCACACTTGGCAGGGCAAAAGCTATTACTCAGGCTGTCTGATTGTTATATTTTCTTGGACACAATGGTGACAATTTGCAACATACATCCAATCAGCTGTTTTATTTCCCAAGAGGACTCAACAGCTAGGGAGGCCAAATCACACAGCCCTGACCTTATTCCAGGTTCCCCTGCGTGAGTAATATTGACTCAAGTACTTGGTGCCATCACCTGCTGCTTCCCAGGGTGGTCTTCTGCAGGAATCTGGCAACAGTAGTCAAGTCAGATCTCCAACACAACCAGAGCAGTACTGCATGCAGCACAGCCCAACCACCATTTTGTCTGTTAAGCTAAATCTCTCCATTATTTTTATTGGATTTAAATTTAAATGTGACCAAATAGAAATTTTAGAGTAAACAGCAAAAACGTAAAAGCCCACACAATATCCCAAATAATGTTGATGTGATAGTGAGATATTATTAATGTTACCTACGAGAATAGAATAGCAATGCAGTTCCTCACCACACTAACCCTAGGGAAAGCCATTGTTTGGATCACTTTTCTTTCATTAGTGTTTTAGAAATGCATTGTGCAGTGAAGTAATGATTAGTTGGTTGGTTATCCAATCAAAGGAAAAAAAAAAAAAAAGGTTAGGCAACCTCCTGGAACTCAAAGACACTGCCTGCGGGCTGTTATGGGGTGCAGCCACTGAAATTTGGCTGGGTCCCCTATCCTCTGTCCTGAAGGTGGGCCCTAACAGCAATGGAATGTTAATTCAATCCTCTGCCACTTCCCCCATGTCCTAATTTAACCAGGATAGTGGATACAGACAAGTCCAATTAGTCTAAGCATTTTCAGCTACAAGCCCAGTTCCTGCCCATCCCAGTGAGCACCAATTAACTCCTGAACTCACAACACTTAGGTATTCGCTCCTGCCCACCTGTGACTCACAAGCCCCTTTTAAAAGGCCAAGGAAGCAGGGCTCTAGGGGAGCTCTAGGGCACTTGGGCTCTGGCTCTCTGGCTCTCTGGCTCTCTGGCTCTCTGGCTCTCTGGCTCTCTGGCTCTCTGGCTCTCTTGCTCTCTCGCTCTCTCGCTCTGGCTCTGGCTCTCTGTTTCTCTTTTTCTTTCTGGCAAGGTGCTTCCATTACGCTAGCACTCTTGGTTGACCCAGGACAGGTGATCCCCTGAGCATGGTCCCTGTGTACTGTTTGGATAAAGCAATGGTTATAATGTTTCTGGTTTGTGTGCTGTCAGGAGTTTCAGGATTGGTGAGGCCTAGCAGTAGTGGAATGTGGGCAGAGAAGCCAGAGAAAGGTCAATGTCTGCAGCTTTGTAAGTGTGTCCAGGTTCTTTGTAAGTGCGTCCCGGTTGTTCGGATAACTTATATTGTTGGGGAAGCTGAGACATAGGTCTTCAGCTTAATGGGAGGATTTAAGGATAATGACCATTTGCTCCTTTTGGGATTATGATTGATTGGTTTGCTGTATAGACTTGTGATTTGCTATTGTGCTCTGTTATCACCAAGCGTGGATAATAAAGACTCCTTAATAAGCCTTAGACATGTCTGGTGTGATCTCGCTCACACCCTGCAACACGGGCAGCCTTCTCTTTAGATAAGGGGCAATGCAGGTGGCAAGGACAGGTATTCTCCTTCATAGAGGCTTTTAACAAAGAATACAAATGAAAGAGATATATTAAGTTTGAGAGGTAAAATTGTTGCCTTAGAGAAAATAGTTCAAGTTCACTCTCATTGTTTTTTAAAACTCAAGTAACAAATACTGAAAACAAAATAAAACAAAAGAAACCTTTAAACTTGAAAACTGTCCATATGGGAAATAGTGATGTAAAGTTAACTACATTGTGTGTGTATGTGTGTTTAATTTACTGTAGTTGAAAATTATATTGGTAAGAAGATTGATCATAAGCAAATATAAAGAAAAGTGGACTGAGACTCATGTGGTTTGGAGAGCTATTAGCCTAGAAAATGTAGCATGTGCCCAGAAATCCTTTAACAAACTCAGATTTTCATATTATCAACACCCTGTAGGGCTCCTATGTAGACAGGGTGTTGCGTTTGTCTACTTTATAAGGAAACAGTGCACAGATAGGTGAAGTTACTTGTGCAAAATAACAGTGATAAGTGATCTACGCAACAATGATCTCAGAATCCGATTTCAGCAGACACTTTGTTACTCAGTGTGCTAGGGAAACAACTCCTGGTCGCCCGTGTGTAGCATCATATCTTGCTCTTTTTCACTTGTGTATCTTCATCTGCAAAATTATCCGGTATAATGCATCTAATCTTGGTGTTGGTGCTGTGGCATAAAAGGTTAAGCTGCAACTTGGGATTTCTGCAGGCTGTATCAGAGTACTGGGACTAAATACTTTGCTTTTGAATAAAGATCTCTGCTAACGGACTTGCTTGGGAAGTAGTGGATGGTCGCCCAGGTGCATGGCCCCATGACACACACTTGGGAAATAAAGATTGAACTCCAGCTTGCTGACTTCAGAGTGGCCCCGCGTTATTATTTTCCGTTCAGGCCATTTGAAGGGTAAACCAATAAATAGAAGATTTGCTTCCTCTGTCTCTATCTCTCCCTTCTAAATAAACAAATAAATCTAAAAAATAAAAGTAGAAGAAGAAGAAGAAGAAAAAGAAAAAGAAACTCTTGTGTATTCTCTTTCTTTTCCATTTGTATTTCCCTTCTTTGGGTCTCTTAACATCCTTACAAATCTATGTTAAAAAACCTATTGTTAAATCACTTTAACAATATAGATTTGAAACTATATGCACATATACACAATTATATTTTTTTAGTTTTCATCATTGAAACAGTAATTTACAGTAAGTAAATTGATATTTATATCAAAAGTATACTTTAATACATTTATGCCTTATGTAAAACCTTAATCAATAGTTGTAATTTCACAGGGTTATCTTCTTTTTGTATTCTCAAAAGAACTCTATAAGGCTAGGTGTTTCAGCAACGTGAATGTGCTACTTACAATGCTGGATTTCTATGTTAAAGACAGACAAAAATCTTTGTTTTAGTGAACATATTTACAAAAGAAAAATAACATTTTAGCTGCTTCCAAATGACCCAAGTGGAATCTCAGTTATATGGCAGAATGAATTTTACTTTTTAAAGAAAATAGTATATACTGTCACATGTCGTGACCTCTTGATTAGGGTCCTGTGTATGACCCCTGGACACAGCACGTCATCTTGTGTTCATTCCACTAAATGAGTAATATATTTTGGAGAAAGGAGATTTAATTGATTTTATATTATGATGAAGAATGAGGAGTTTTATCAGCTCTTCTCTGAAGAGTGACTGTAATTCCCAGAAAATGATAAAGATTATTAAATAATTTGAAAGACAAAACAGTTTCTCTAACACACAATCTTTTTTGAATGATGGAAGATAACCCTTCAATCCGTTAAGATAACAAGGCAAAGAAATAACAGGGGAAAGGCATAGAGAAGTCTTTGTATCTTAAGTCCTTACAGAATTTAAATTGGAAGACAAAAGAAAAACTCATGGGGCAAAATGAGACAGAAACAATCAGCCACAAGGCTCTGGCATTCAGGGTGACCGATTGTCAAGTGATGAAGGGTGAATACAAGTCAATTTGAAGATTTTTGTAACATTGTCAATGTGATATGTAATGATGATTAACCTTCTGGATGGAGGTGAAAGCCTGCAGGGTGGAAGGCTAATGAAGGGCTAGTTACTGGTTCACAGTGCCAGTGCCTGGGGATCAATCGGTTAGGAGTTTCACAAGCTTTTAATCTCAGGGAAGTCTCACCAATGGACATTCAGGATCATTATCTGTAACACCTGCAAAGCACTTTTCAAAAAGGAGCAGTATTTGGAATACTGGTCAATGGTTTTTCTTAACAAGTTGTCCTTATATATATGTGTAATATGGAAAAAGATAAAAACAATACTCTGGCTGAAATTAAAAAAAAACTGAATTATTCTTCATTTGCAAATAGACAGATGTTCTTTGGCACCTTCTAAGTGTAAGCAAAAGCCACTTGGGAGGAAGCCTCTGACATTCCTCTCCAAACGTCTTTCTTGCATCTATTATATAATGAATTGTTGAAGGTTTCTTTATCTCTTATGGTCAAATCCCATTCCAGAGAACACTGAAGAGGCCCCCAGTGTGGCACAGTGGGTTAGCTACTAGCTACAGTGATGATAATTCCATATGGGCCCTGGTTGAAGTCCCTTCTATGCCACTTCCAACTGAACTCTCTGCTAATCCACCTAAGAAAGCAACAAAGGTTGCCCCAAGTGCTTGGACCCGTGCACTCACGTGGAAGCTCCACAAGAAACTCTTGGGCCCTGGCTTCAGCTTGGCCTGGCCCAGCCATCATTTCACTAAGCAGACAGAATATCTTTTGTTCTGTCTATAATTCTGCCTTTTAGATTAATTATTTTTTTGTTTCTTAAATAAATGAATAAATAAACAATTTTTATTAAAAATTTTAGGATTTATTCATTTTTATTGGAAAGGAAGATTTAAAAAGAGAAGGGGAGATAGAAAGGAAGATCTTCCACCGGTTATTTCACTCCCCAAGTGGCCTCAATAACTGGAGATAAGTCGATCCGATGTCAGGAGCCAAGAACTTCTTTTGGGTCTCCAATATGGGTTGAGGTCCCAAGGCTTAGGGCCGTCCTTGACTGCTTTCCCAGGCCAAAAGCAGGGAGTTGGAAGGGAAGTGGAGCCACCGAGATAAAAACTTGCACCCAAATGGAATATTGGAGCATTTGAGGTGAGGGTTTTAGCCATTAGGCTACCACTCCAGGCCCAATAAAATCAATCTTTTGGAAAACAAAAGAACACAGAAAATGAAAAGATTGAGATGCTTATTTAAAATAGGATTAAAGCATAAAGTCCTAATCAACCACTGTCAGAGTCGAATCAAATAAATCAGTAGTAAACACATGCATATAACTGATTGTTAAAAGTTATATATATACATGTATGTATGTATGCATGCAGTATGTATGTATGTGTAGAAAAATAACCTTTTGTTTCTGAATGAATCAAAATAATCACTAAATGGAAGGACAATGTATTTGCATCTATAAAGTTTATGAGTATTTTATATTTTATCTATTTCAATTCACTTATATTTTATTTAACAAAACCAATATAATAATAATAATAATACTCTGGAAAGCATGTAAATGTGCTGAATCTATTCTGATATGATCTTTAGGTGAAATATCATTACAAGTGCTTTATCCATTCTTATTGTGGGTGAAAAGGCTGGAAGCAATGCACTTTATTTTACTCAGGGAGATAAGGGCAAAATAATAAATAACACAGAAAATGACAAAATACCAACTTTTTATCTAAACCTGCTTATGACTTCCAGGCATACTTAGCTCTCAAAATGAATTTGAGTTCCTTCCAGGTGCCAGGGAAAACTGTGATCCCACAGGACAGATTTTATAATTAGAATAAAATATACTAGACGGAGACAGGAGAAGGAGAGCAGCAGGCTTTTGACAGTTGTTACTAAGGTAATTAAAGTTTGTCAGCAATTTCTTTCAAGTTGTCTTGGTCCAGAATAAAGTAGTCTGAAGTTATCAGTGAGGCATAGGAACTGTGTAGAGTGATTTGGTGTAGGGCAACACTTACAATCTTTCCAATGGTCTCAGCCAAAAAAGAGCAGCTGCCCAGGAAGGGACAAAGTTAATCGGTATATTTGTAGCCTGGGGAACTTCAAAGGATACATCGGGGTAACTGTGTAGGCCATGGATAAGCCAGCACAGTGCATGCCAGTATCCAAAGCTTTTGTCTATTTGGAAAACTATGGCTATGAAGTTACCACATGAGAAGTTGGACGCATCTTGTTTTAGCCTGGAATTTACAGGATTGGAAAAAAAAAAGTCAATCACCTGTACAGGAAAAGAAACGGCAATCACCTGAACTAATGAGGTTGTTCTTTAAGCAACAAGGGAATGGAACATAGTGTAAAACCTACTGTCGGGAGGCTGTGATCGTCAGCTGATGCTACTGATGGTGTTTGATCAATAAATATGTGATCTGAGTATTCGCTTTGGAGCTTCTGAGCATGAGACGTCTGTCCCCCGATTCTGGCACACGACTTGTGTTCTCTTTTGGCGCTGGTCTCAGCCCTATCACTCTGTGCTAGCATGTAGCCGGCAATTTATATGTGTACAATATGTTTTCAATACCTCATCTTTTTTATAGAGATACAACTGGGAACAATGAGCTTTATTATGCCTTGTCAAGCAGGATGAAGCCAACCATCAACAAACTCTACCTCCTCATGTTTGCACTTCTATGGAAGTGAAAACAATCAATTTAATACATTTTTAAGTCTGAAAAACATCTTAAAATTTCAAATGGATTCAATGCAAGTGTTTTCCATGAAGATGGAATCTGTAAGCTACAAATAAATGAAGAAACAGGTTATTCCAAGATACTTCAAGAAAACATAAGTTTGAAAATTTGTTTCACCTGATTGATAAGTGTGCAAATTTCTATCTTACAGAAGAATAGGGTGGAAAGATGGTATTGAATTTGCTAAATGTGCAATGATTTGACAGAAATTTCACAGAAGTAATATCAAAATATAATGACACATTTTGTTTCAAATTTTGCAAAAGGATGGCATTCATGAAATGTGAAACAACAGTATTGTGTTTCTTAAATCTTGAAATAATTTAGTGATATTTCTTTATTTTAATAATTTGACATGCACGTTTAGGCACCATGCCCCTATAATTTGTTTGCTTTGCATGTTAAATGTAGCAGTCTAGGGTAGCTAATTTGTATATATAAATATAATAAACATCACTATTATTTCCAATTGCCCATGTAATATTATTATGCCTTAATGTACCATAAACATAATATTTATTTAGCACTTTCAGAGTAATTTCACAGTATCATTAATGGAAATAAAAGTTTCTAAGACTGCACATGATAAAACTGATATGCATAATCATTACTGTTTATATGTATATAATTAAACTATAAAATTATTACCAGAAAATTAGAACAAGTTATGATGCTGAGCATTTACATCAATATCAACAAAGAACGTTACAATTAAGCTTCTAAACCCAAAATTTCAGTACCTACTTATTACTAAGATAAATGCAAGATTGTAAGCACAAAGAAACTTGAAATTTTAAGAGAGTTAAAGCAGATGGCTTATCTTTTAAAGAAAACTGAATACCACGAAGAGCAAAGAATATGCTTAGTTCTTGATTTCACATTGAGGGTCTTAATGATAGCATCTGTTAGTGCTGCTATAAAAGTGGTGGAAGAGAGGAAAGACAAGAAAATACATTTGTCTCATAATTGAGTAATGCAGACATCATGTTAATTGCGAAAAGGAAAGAGAAATAAAATGAGAGAAAAAGAGAAATGCCTCGAAGCAAGTTGTAATAACATCCAGAAGCGAAGAGTGAAAGACATCTGGCATTTTGACAGAATGGATCAACTGCTCTGCAGTAACCTTTTCTTTGTCTCAATATCTTTCCCTTTAATCTTTGCGGTTAACTGCTGGCTTGCTGTAAATAGTGTGTGTGTGTGTGTGTGTGTGTGTGTGTGAATGCATGTGTTTGTGTGTGTGTTAAACACTTGTTGGAAAGCCTCAGTTAGAATTTATGCTTCCAGAGGACTTCTAGACAACATTCAACAAAAGCCACTTTGACGTGAGAAATTAGAATTAGAGAAAAAAAAAAAATAAAAACAATGCTCTGCTTTCTGGTGAGCAAATATATTTGTCTGCAGTCATAACTTACTTAGAAATTAGCCAACAATCTCAGCTACCGTGGCAATTTAATTCTCAGAAAACTCTTGTGAACCTGGTATTAATTTGCTCCTTTTTGGGTCAAGAAAATGCGGCTCAATGAGGTGTAAAAAGTCACTAGTGTGGGATGGTACTGGCCCTCTAAATTCAGCTTCTCGATTTTCAGGCTATTGTTACTCGTACTTAAAATAAAAAGTTCACATATCAAAATATTCTTAATAGCTTTTAACAAAAGCATAATAATCACAGCAATTTTAGAATTATGAAATGAAACTGTATGATATCAATTGTAATTCTAATGTAATTTTTCTTATGCAGTAGGTGACAACATTATTGGTGACATATTCCAATATACTCATTTTTAATTAAAAATACACCTGATAAATACAATTAAACAGTACCCACCACATGTTCAGAATTAAGTGATAATTTATATAATATCTAGTTGAAATTTTTTTGGTTAAATAACACTTGTTTGTAGCTTAACGGAAGTAAATACATTTGCCAGGAAAGATTTACTTACTTTGGAAAACTTCATTTAAAGAACTTTGAAGATTTTGATGTGTCTGTGGGTAAACTTATCATGTGGTAATTACAGATATGTGAAAAATTTTTAAATTATATCAGCAAGATACCCTTTAGCTCTTATTTCTGGAATTACAAAAGAGCATTCAAAAATACATATTTCTTTACTTATGTCTACTTTCATAGGGAAAATATGCTTTCTGTAACTATGACATAATATGATATGGCATATGTATGATATGACATAATGATAATGACAAGTATATGATATATTACATTATATATAATATGAATACTCCCAGGAAGTTGAAATACTAATTAACTAATCATTTAATTCATAGAGGAAAAAAAAAATGTCTTTTTCCTACTGAGGCAGTAGAATTCCACCAATGAGAAACTAATTAGCGGTTCACATTTGTTTTGTTTGTTTGTTTGTTTGTTTTTCCATTCAGTGTGCCGTAATTTAAACTGTTTATTAAATAGCTCAGTCTGTGACTTCTATATTAATGTTAGATAGCATTTTAAAAAATTTTTAAATAATCTTACATAGTTGATTAGGATACAAAGGGTGAAGCGCTACAGGAAAGTGGGTAATACCATTGTTTCCACACTAACATCATCATTTTCCCCCTGTATCTGGGGTCAGGGGAGAAACAAAGGAAAAGCCCCACCCAGCTTCCCACGCATCCCAGGTCCCCATGGGAGGCATGCTCTAAGGGTCCTGCTTAAGCAGTTTTGATAGTTTAACAGTTCTGAATTGCAGTCAGTCTCGCTGTTCCATTCGCGATTGAATCTATTCAGAATCTACTGGCTGACAAAGTCTTTTCATGGTTGAGGTTCTGAGATCAGCAGTTTAGTTGGAGGGATCTCCAAAGAAACTGTCTGAGGTGATCCCAGACCTGATTCTTGTGTGTGCCTGCCAGTACAGGGTCCGGCAGTGTCCGTTGCCCCAATCAGCTTATGCACATGCTGGTTGTTTCAATTGTTGGGTCTGTTCTGTTTCCAGCCCTGTCTTTCGCCGGAAACAATGGTTGTTGTAGTCCAGCCGGATCCTGCCCATTACATACTTGGCCCTCACCCAAACCAGTGCAAACTGCAGCCTAGTTGGGGGAACCCCCACCAAGTCTGCCCCCTACCCTGGTTCCCATGCTTGTCAGTATGTACCGCACGCACACTTGTTCAGTCTGTCGCACATCCCATTTAGCTCTCTTTGATGTCAGTGGGCATTGAAGCCTAGTTCAACCCAACCAACCCTACTATCCAGCCCACACACATACTGGCGGGTGCCATTCTTTCTAGCCACCCCTGTGTCTGTCCTGGTTTTCATGCTCTCCAGTGGGAATGGTAGCCCAAGAGGGAGGTGCCCCCTATCTCCAACTTCCAGATTGTGCACTTTCCAGGTGGTTATGGAGTTTAATTTGACAGATTGAGCTCCCAGTGTTAGCCTCTGCCAACTGATGCTGCAGCAAAGCCCAACCAACACTCACCCACTCTAATTTTTGCTTGCACCAGTCAGAACAGTCAGCCCAACCTGGCCCTTCCCTGCTCTATCTCACCTGAGGCCCACAGGTGTTGTGGCCCTGCCTGGTCTGGTCTGCCCCCATCCCAACTCACGCTTTCCAGTGGGTGTGGTTGTCCAACAGGGGAGCCCACATTCCCCCTGCTGGCTCTGCCCCTCCCCCCCCCCCCCGGTTCTTATGTGTGCTGTTTGGGCATTGCAACCACATCTGGTACAGCTCACCACACTTTGGCATTCTGTAATGTGCACAAGTTTGTGTTGCGACCGAACCCGGCCTGCCCCACACTCTATTCTGGTGCTCGGATTCACTAACTAGTGATGTGAACAGATTCAGCTTGGTCTGACCCTCACTTGTGCCAAATGTATGCCAATGGGTATCTTTCCCTGGCCTGGTCTGGGTTGCTCCCTATCATGTTTTTTGCGTTCACCTGTAGGGACTGTGTCCCGACAGAGGAGTTTCCCAAGCTCCTCCATCAGAACTTCTCCTTATGCCAGGTCTTGCGCATATTGGTGGTTCCATTGGTCAGCCTACATTGCTGGCCTACAATCCATTCAAGTTCTTGATGTTGGGTGTTTCAGCCCAGCCAAGGCTTATCCATACCCAGACACTGCTCACACATGGCTCATTAGCGACAATAACCCAGCCTAGTCAGTCTTACATCTATCTAGGTTCTCTAGAGCACCAGATGGTGCTGGCATCTAGCCCAGCTCGGTGCGCCCAGCTCCAGTTCACACACTTGTGCCAAGGGAGATTGCAGCCATACCCATACCAGAACACAGCCTCCATTCCGGCCCCCGCACTCTCCCGTGGATACTTCAACCCAGCAAGGGTGTAGTCTCACAGCTCTCCAACTGAGTCTATTCTCAGCCCTAGATTATGCGCGTGCCAGTGGTTATTCTGACCCAATTGGCTAAGACTCCCACCTGTCTCAATCTTTGCCTTCGATGATGTGGCCTAGTATCCCTGGCTTTTTGCAGACCAGCTGGTGACAGAGCCTAGTTTGGCATGACATGTGCTCCGTCCTGATTTCTACTCTTTCTTGTGAATTGGGGTTTGCTTGGCCCTTCCCAGTCAGCCCCCTTCTAGTTGCAGCTGGCCCACCCCACATCTTATTTTAGGATGCGCCTTTGGGTGCTGCTTCCATGAGCTGCCCAGACTGCTATTGGTTTCTTTACCCACAAATGATGGCAGGTGCCGTGGTCACACCTAGCTCAGCCCATCACCACCCCAGCTCGTGAGCTAACCTGCTGGACTTGTATTTCCACAGGGTTGGGCCCACACTTCCGCCACAGAGTTTACCCCCGTCTGAGTTCTCTCGCATGCTAGTTAGTCTATTGACCTGCCATGTGTGACCAGTCCACTAATCCACCACCCAGTCAGGTATTGGTACCTAGCCTTGCCAGACAGGCCCCCATCCGTAGCTTTGACGTGGACTGATGTATGGCAGTCAGTGATGCTCTATGCTAACAGCCCATCTCAGGATTACCATGTGGGCTGGTGAATCAGTCTGGCCCTAATAGATCTTATGAACACTCCCCACAAACCCATCAGGTCTCAGTCCCCATGCTTGCCCAAAAGTTTCATGACCCTGCTGCTGGGAATTACTTGTAATTCATCTCTCACCTACACTAACACTGTCCTTATTCATGGGTTTCCATAGGAAGCAATTACACATCCTAAAAACCCTAGAGCTTGCCACCGGGTGACATTGGTGCACTGGCCACCCGAAGCCAAGGACCCAGTCACTTCCTTTCAGCCATGGCTATGGTCTGAGTCCCCAGCATTGGGTCCGGCTTGGCAGGGGCACCCCATACAGCTGCCAAACTGTTGGGAGCTGCTTTTGCTCCCAACCCAACGCCCAAACTCCTTTTTTTAATTATTAAAATGCGTGCTTCATTATTAATTCATTGCAATTTTCTCCCAGTTAATATTGTTTTCAAAATGCATGTTCTATTGCTGCATTGACATAACAAGATAGGTTACCAAATCGATTGCCAATTCAAAAGCAGGGTGAAATAAAATCATGCACTGAACTTCCATAAAGCAAAGTTTAAAATCTCATTTAATTTGTAAGCATTCTTAAAAAAAAGATTTATTTATTTTTATTAGAAAGGCAACTTTACAGAGAGAAGGAGAGACAGAAAGATCTTCCCGCCACTTGTTCACACCCCAAGTGGCTACAATGGCCAGAGCTGAGCTGATCCAAAGCCAGAAGCCAGGAGCTTCTTGTGTGGCTTCCAAAACAGTGCAGGGTCCCAAGGCTTTGGGAAGTCTTCTATTACTTTCCCAGACCATAAGCAGAAACCTGGAAGAGGAGCTGAAAGGGAAGTGCACCAGCCAGGACAGGAATCTGGTCCACATGGGATTCCAACAGATGTAAGGCCAGAATTTAGGACTAGGCTGTCACGCCGAGCCCTCTAATCATTCTTAATATAAAGACAACCACTAATCAAAAATTAAAGGTTTTTGTACTAGACCTTATTTACTACACTTTGTCTTCTATCACCTTCGATATGCTTGATTCATTTTCAACTTTCTTTTTTCTCAAGCACATCAATTCTGCAAAGAACCCTATTACTCATATTGGCCTAAATGTGTGTTTAAAATGATAAAATGGATTAATCTGCTATTACGTGAAGGAAATCACTTCCTCTCCTTCTGTCAATTTTAAGTAAATAATTTGAAAATGTCACTTTTCTTCTTAGGAAGCTTTTGGTAAGCATATGCCAAAAGGGAAAATATGAGACTTCCAAGCTAGAAAATGTGTCGACATTTATACAATGATTAAACAAACACAGGTTCACACACTCTATATGCCAAATGAAACCACAGCCAATCTGAATACACATTTAAAAAGCACATTTCCTGCTTTAAGGAAATGAAAATGTAATGTGCTGTTTAGTTAAGAACATGGCATTTGAAATCAAATTACACTGTGAATCTTATGTCTTACTTATACTAGTTATGAACTTGGGCAAGTTAATAAAATTAGAAAAGTTTCAGTCTCTCTTTACACGACAATAATAAAATCTGTTTCACTGAGTATATTTAAAATCAAATTAGATTATGTATACACAACATTACTTTGAGGTTTAATATAGGTATTGCAAAAATGTTGAAGATATACCAGTTGGTAGTACTAATTATCATTTTTTATAATGCAATTTAATATTAGAGATTCACTAACCATTACGTTCATCTTTCTCTATTTTAACTAGCATATGCCTAAATTAACATGTTTCACATCTTAGTAGCTTTCATAATTACTGGATTTTAATTTTAATGCCTCACAATCTCTCCTTTGTTTGAAATATTTGTTTTTCATGGGAGGACATTGCCCAAGTGGCTGTGAAATGCAATAAGGTTGCGTTTACTTTGCATTTCTCCCTTTGGTCAATTGTTATTCTCTCACCATGGACCTGCTGGAGCTATCAGTCACACCACAATGTTCTCAAACACATTCACAGAGACCATTTAATTCAGATAATCTAATCATTATTTCATGATTGGTGGACCACAGTGATTTGTTCTGATGGAAACATATAAACTGTGCCAGGCTGGGAAAATTACTTTCCAAAGTGATCCACCCAGAATCAGTTTAGGAAAAGTCTTTGCTTTTGAAGATTCATTATTGGAAATCTGAGATGACTTGGATGTACTTTCAATGACTGTATCCCAAATTTACATAAAGGACAATATTTACAACATAAAGGCACAAAACCAGTTTGCAGAGAAAAGCAAAACTAAGACATTGCAAGAAAATTCTTGCTAAAACTTCTGATCATACTGTCTGTTCCCTTTGGTTTAACAATGCCTGAAGCCTTCTGGAGGCATTGCTGCTTTATGAGGTAATCCTTGTACGTACCTCTGTCACAGGGATGGAGATGACAACCTTGAGTTACCTTGAAATTTGCTAAGGAGCCACCTGTGCCTACAGACATGCAGTACATTTGATGACTCTATCAATGCCCATTCTGCCTTTCTCCTACATTAATACAGAAAGAAAACACAGGTACACAGAACACATGCTCAACTCAAGATTTTCTTGTAACAGAGTTATATAATGATGCCATTAAGGGTTATAAACCATCAAACCATCTCAAAGCTGGCTTGGTATTTATTTTAACAATGATATAAATTATCATTTAGGATATGTTGACTCAATCCAGAGATACTTTTATCTTTTTTGATATTTATTGATTTTTTAAAAAATTTATTTGAAAGGCAAAGGACTAGAGAGACAGAATGAGAGAGAGAATCTTCGTTTTGCAGATTTACTCCCTCAAGGAATTCTGCAATCGCAAGGTGAGCCAGGATGAAGCCAAGTGCCCTCAAACTACATCTGGGTTTCCCTTGTGGATGGCAGGAATCCCAATAGTTTAGTCATCACCTATTAGCTTCTCAGATATGCATCAGCAGGAGCCAGAGGATGAGGTAGAACTCTGATCTGAGATGTGGGTATCCAAAGAAGCGACATCAATACTATACCAAACAGCTAAGCCAACTGAGGTCTTTTAAGACATAGAGTTTAGTTTAATTATTCTAATACTATCCTGAAGTAAAAATTTCACATATTTATATATACTTAATATGAAAAGGTTGTCTTTCAAATCCACCATTTATTAGCAAAGTAAATTTAAGAAAATTTTGAACAGTTTCATCTCATGATTTTCCATTTGCATATGTGATTCAGATATTCAATTTAATATTTCTGTTCAAAATCAGATAAGGTAAAATATGGCTTTCCATTGTATAAATCACACACACACTGAAATAAAGACACAGAGTTACGTAGTTTTTTTCAATATCTTTAGGGAAAAATTGTTGTCCATGATTCAAGTAAACTTGAACCATCATCATGCATTAGCTCTACAAGCACACTACCAGGGAGCTGAGTGAGAAACCAGAGGACACAAAAGCCACAAACTGTGCCTCAGCTATGGGCTGTGAGTGTTGCAAACATGGCTTAACCTGCCAATGCTGGCTCCAGCAAATAGATATTAAAGCAAATATTTATCCTGGCCAAAATTATGCTTAAGTATGGAATCAGTGTTTGTGTATTTCATTTCTGCATAACTTGATAGAATACAATATACTTATAGATATAACTCTGTTTAGCATTCCAAGAATTGTTTCTTCTACTGGTATTGTAAATTATTCGTTGACTTCTGATGAAATGTTCTTTCAAAGGGTTAGATTGTAAGGGGTAATTACCATCCCACCCCCCTTTTTTCCTGAGGTTACCTACAATCTCTTACGTGTGCTCTTGCTATGTTGGTGCGTTTTTGGATGAAGTCGTTCTTATGCAAAACCAAACTAGTTTTCAATGAGACAGCAATGTGAAGATAAAGCCAGAAGTTCCAGGCCACCAAGCACATTTGCACATTGTAAACTATGCTTCTCAAGATGTCCATGCTTCTTTGATATCACCCTTTCTACGTGATGTTTCCATCATAGTTGTTAGAGATAAATTATATGGTTAGGAAGGGGTTGGAGAAAAGAAAAAGGACTGTGATCATATGTAATTGGGTATTATCATGTACGTGGCTATCTGAATTTGGTGCTCATGTCTAATACTAAACAACAGCAAATATCAAAAGTTAATGCTACTGCAGATTTGGAGGTTTTGAGCAACTGTAATGTATGGCAGTGCTTTAAAGAAAGTCCACCTAGGAAAGATGTTTTCACTCCACTGAATGACTTCTAACTGGAGGTGTTAAAATTCAACACAGGGTTGTAGTCGTTCACTCATCCATAGAGTTATCTAGCTGCAATGGCTCTGAGAAATGTAACACAAACAGCAAACCCAACAATCTCATGTAAGGCTCTAATTAGAAATCCAGAAAATGAGGCTGTACAAATTTAATTCTTTTTTGGTAGGTGGCCATTAAAAATTATTTATTTATTTTATTTTGTTTTTACCTATGTATACATGTCCTTAATGTCCATTTTGCTTAAAAATATCTTAAATATTTTAAACCAAATGGTAGTTTAGGTCAAAAGATGGTAAATTGAGAGCAGAGCATTGATATAGGTTCTATTTTAAATTGTTCAAATTATTCAGGTTTAATATTTTATATTTTAATATTATATTCAAAACTTGCAGTTGCACATTTTAACTGTTCGAAGTGCTGAGCAAATAAGCATTTTTTTAAAAATAGAACTTTGCATAATTATCTCTTCAAAGGGCACATTGCATGTTTTATCTTTCAGTTTTTAATAAACTATTACACATAAATTGGCACTTTAATATAATCATATGAGAAAACGTATTTTATGAAAATGATACTGAAAAAGTCCTACTCAGGGACTCTGAAGTTTGTATATTTGCCACTTAATGAAAGTATGAAATGGGGACAAATTCTTCTTCTCTGACATTGTTTTCTGTAACCTGTTGACATGGAAACCAAACATCATCTCCTAACAAGTGTACATGCTTTAAATGTACTGAATTTTTCAAATTAAAACAAAATGAAGTTTGCACCCACAAAGTCACTGTTCTTTACTTCATTTCTCCGTCAATGTCATCTTGCTAATTTAACCTTAATTTTTCCTCATACTACCTTGGTTATGACCACTCATACATATCATCGCATTTCTAATAATTGATATTCACCTATCTCTATACTAGGAATATTCCCCCTATATCAAACATCATTTAATATGAGAAATAAGAATCATGAATCTAATTATCATTACACTTGACTTACTAGTTTTTCCTTGTCCAAGTTTCACACTAAAATCTACATTAGAAAGCTGTTAAAATATGATAGCTTTCCAAATAGCCACAACTAGAAAGACACCTATAAAGCATTTTTGAAAACTTGAATAAGTTTTTCTTGCTCTTTTAAAAAGTACAGAGTAGGTATAATTATAACGTATGATGCTGGCATCAAGTAAGCGATAACTGATATTGTTAATGAGCTTTCTTTAGGGGAATATATTTTAAATCAAAAGCAATCATTGTATTACTTCAAAAAGACCAATACAGATGCAGAAATGCATAGCACTCAATTGCACAGCATTATGTGAAATACATAATCAGATTCACATTCTTTTGGCAATATATCCAATGACAGCAAGTAATGAATACTTTGAGGCTGAAAACTGATTGCTCAATTTCAAACTGCCAAGATATGTAAAAACATACGCTTCTATAATTATGAAATTTATATCACTGCTGTTTACAAATTTCTGCACTAGATATTATTATTATTATTTACCCTTTTATAAGGAAATTATATTTTCTGCCAGGGTTATAATCACCCTTAGACAAAGCTGGGGAAAACAAACCTGAGACACAGTCTTGATGTCAGCCAGCTATGAGTCATGGACCAGTGAGTTTGGGACATGTGTTTAATCCTAAACTACTCTGCTTTGAGAGTTGCTGAAGATTAAAAGAGCTCCTATAAAATTTGGCTACAGTGTAAAGGTTGAACTACATGAACTGAAAAATTGTCAAAGCAGCATCAATTGCAAATTTCAAAAATAATTCATCAGCTTTAAGATGTTACATTTTTAAAACTCAAATTGAGACAAATAAACTTCCCCACGTATTGCTTTTTATTCCTTCAAAGTTTAGTTGAGATATTTTTGACATATGTGGAGTGTTTAATGCTCTATGTTTAATGCTCTATGTTTAATGTCTTACATAATATTTTATAATTTAATAATTTAAGCAATTTATTGATGATAGCTACTTTCATATCTTATTACCATATTTATGAAATAAAATGAATAAAATGTAAACCAGGCTGATTGCTACTGTGTGAACTGAACCCCTCCCTAACTGATGTTCTTTTTCACATTTCCAAGTTCTCAGTAAATCACGAGGATTAAGTTCCATCACAGTTAAATGATACTTACAGTTTAAATGTATGAAAACAAATGTTCTTTAGGATATGCATACGAAAAATATTTCTGAATGGGATAAATCCTGTAAATACATGAATAAAATTGCTGAAGTAAATTCATGTCTTATAATTGTACACACTTCCTATCTAGACAATTCCATTTTGAGGCAAGCACGTTATAAGCAATAGAAGACTTTCTTGATAGGATAAAGAAACAAATTCAATTAGTTTTAATCAGTAATGTAAGTGAAACAGATTTTAACTTAATTAAAGCTAGCAGAAGTAAAATGCCTTGTAAGATAAAGGAAGATAATCAAATCTGAATTCTCGTTCTTGGCAATAATACCTTCAGGACTATCTACTTGGAAGAAGACCAGTACCAAGATGTTCATAGCTACTTAGTTGGATCAAATAATTAAAACCAGATAAGTACCTTGAAGCATGTTTTTCTAGAGAGCTATCTTACTTCCTAGTTAGTACATAAATATCAACAAATTTATCTGATTGTCCTTGCTATGTTATTGTTAATGAAAGAAATAGCTTTGATAACTAAAATGAGCTTTACACGATATATTTTAATTTTCATTTCTGCCTACATTTGTGTGGTTAGATGAAACCACATACTCTTGAGTGTTTCAAATTTTTTTATTAAAATATGCTACAAATGCTCATTTATTTTGAACTTAGTTATGGTAGTAAAATTACAGAAAATATTATATGAAGCAGAAATAGCTGATTATTACCAAAATGTAAAATATAAGTTAGTTATTATGTTTATTGAACTTACTATAATTTGCAAACTTCAAATAGGTAAATTGTTTATCTTCATGTTATGTATGAGACAATTGAGAGGTTGAGAGTTTTATGCAAAGTTTCTGTGGAAATAGAAAAAGCGTGCAATCAATGACATGCAAAGCTTATTTTTGAGTGGCCTTTTGATCAGTAGTCAAACCAATGCATATGTAATAGTGTATCTCTTAAGTTGAAGAAATGGGAGAGAAATTAAGTGACTATTTCATTATTTTGATATGAGGTGTGATGTGGCACATTTAAAAAACCCTGAATTCTATGGGTGAATCAAAAAAATTATAAGATCCTGGAAAAACTAATCATAATTTTGATTCTAAATTTGATACTGTAGAAAACTCTATTTTTGTTTAATAAGGACCCATTTTTACAATCACACTTAAACCACTATTTCTTCCATCAGGGAACGTTCTGGCATTGGAGAAAAGGGGATCATTTTCCTCAGTGGTGTGTTACACAAATTGAGAGATGAATACATGTACCTCAGTATGAATGAAATATTCCTTGTAGCTCTGTACAAACCTCTGTCCCATGCTATTGCATGACTTGATGAAAAAGCATAGGCAGGGCTGAACAGAGCGACTTGTGGAACAATTGTATTCCACCTGCATTACACGTTAGGTGTAACTCAGTTGTTCCAAAGTCAAAGCCAAAGTAGGGAGATCATGTTGCCAGAGCACATAGAAATATTGACAACTAACCTCTGTTGAAATAAATAAGATAGAATACTAAAAAATGAATCAAATACAAATCAATAACTATTTTTTTGTTCTGTTTTCTGCTCCTCTTTGCTGTTTACCATCTTTCTTCTTTACTCTGATTCTCTGTGCCAGTATCTTGTGTATCTAACTATTCTTTTTTTCCACTGGTTTGAGTCTTGGGAAATATTCACACATTTTTTTCAATAGACCTTTGCCTATAATTCCTAGGCTGCTAAATTAGTATGAATAGTTTTGTTTTTTTGTTGTTGTTGTTGTTTTCTTACTGATTGCATGTTGAATCAGTACCAAGGGCAACTACGTAAATGAAACCCCAAATCCCATGCAATTTTATCTAGTTTTAAATAATTTCATGTCACCAATGCTTGTACAGTGCCCACATTATAATAATGCTGCTCTTTGATATTTGTATATTTGTGGATTTATTTAATATATATAAATAACTTGCTTGCTTGTTTATGGTAGTCTCTCCTTACTGATGGTGTTCCTTCAGTGATATTGTGTCACTGGAAAGCCTTGTTACTGCTTGTTATCTTCCCACTGGAGCATATGGTCAAGACATGGATTTTGGGGATGTGGAAGAAACTGCAATCAATCTAAGTTAAAAAAAAGCAGAAACAATCCCATTGAATAGAAAGTGAATTACAGGACCTATAACGTGGAACAGATAACATTGGTAAGACTTTTACTGTACAGCCACTGTATTTTCATCAAGATACTTGTTTCAAAGATGCACTCTACTAATACTGAAAAACTGGCATCAGTATATGAATGGCTCAATCACAAGGATATATATTTTATAAACAAAAGCTTTTTTCAGAAGATTTTAAACATGTCTGTGACACTATATCTATCTATCTATCTATCTATCTATCTATTTATCTATTTATAATTTTTTATTTACTCAGTAAGCAGAGTAATAGCAGCAAAGATGGAAGGAGATTTCCCAGCTGTTGACCTGCCTCCCACTGGCTGATACAGCCAGGCTTTGGTTGGGCTAAATTCAGTAGCTTAGCACACGATCTCCCACCTGGGTGGAAAGGGGCCAAGTACTCTTGCCATCTTGTGATGCTTTCTAGGAACATTAGCGAAAAACTGGATTAGAGGTACAGCCCCTGGATCATGGACCCATATTCTTAAGGAATGTCGGAGCTAAACATGGTGCTCCATAAAGCCAATACAGGAAATGCTTCATTTATAGTGAAATAAAGTATGACAAATCCTAGAAACCCATGGCCAACATTTTAAAATATGCTGCATAATCAAGTATGCTATTTTTATAGGCATTTATTGTGAAGTTGAATCCCCTTTTAGGGTTTTCTGTCATGCAATGATCTTTACAAAATGTACCAAAGTTCACATACTTTTCAATAAACCATTTCATAATATCACCAGGGTAAACATCACCATCAAATCATTGTGTTGATGCACTTTTAGTTTTATTCTTAATAAATGACAAAAATTGATGCTTCTTTGAAAAACAAGGAGTGTAACCAATTTGATTTTCCAAACTGGTCATTGCAATAATTGTGATTCTTCATGCACTTTCATAAAATCGCTACTTTTCAATGAGAAAAGGATATTGTTGTCCTCTCTTATTCTGAATGTGACGGTCCATTTTTTCATGACAGTGGATGTGATATAGTGAGACTCAAGGCAAGCTTATTAAAAAGCAACCTGAATTTAATTCTTTCTCTCTTGGGATGCTTGCCCTTGAAACCCAGCTGCCATGTTGTAAGGAAGCCCAGAGCAAATGGAAAGATGACACACAATCATGCCAGCTATGTGTCCCAGTTGACAGCCAGCATCAAACATTAAACATGAGCAAACAAGTGTTTAACTGATTTCAAGCCCTGATCTTCAAACATTCCAGCTGAGGTCCTGGTTATCATAGCTTTGAGACAATTTGTCCCCACAGCAACCTGTCAGAATTCTAGCCCCAAGGGATCTGTGAGCATAATGAATGATGGATTTTTACAATGGCACATTTTAGAGTGATTTGATTTGAAGTCTTTAGTAAAGGGAAATATAAAGTTGAGTTAATTTGGAGCGCTAAGGACATGTTACCAGCTTACACTTTGATTTCTATTGTTGTAATTAGAAGGTTGGAAAAATATGTAGCATTCTGTGTCTTAATGTCACAACCAGGTGGTTGCCTTTATTAGTTTTTCTTCTGCACTCTTCCTACTCTATATTTCCTTCATTTAAGTCTCTCAAATACATGTTGTGATTAACAATTCTAAAAAGTTCCTCTTCTAAAATCTTACAATCTAGGATTTTGATTTTTCATTTCTGTGGACATTACATTGAAATATTCCAGTTGCTCAAAACTAGGAATGTTACCATGATGAATAAAATACAGTGACATTCATTTTGAAAAGAAAATAAAAATTCCACAGCTGGTTAAACAGGGAAGGTAGAGAGTTTAGAAACATGAAAAACAATGGCTTTGCTAACTCGAGTACAGAAAGGGCTACATGAAAAGTAATCAAGTATCTAACAGCCAGTAAGAAAAAAAAGAACAACTTCCGATATGACCAAGGAACTTGATTATATCAACCTCAATGACCTTGGAATTTAACTCCTACCCAGAGCAGTAATCAAAAATGCTACATGGCCGCAGCATTGATTTTGATCTTCTCAGACAGTGAGCAGGTCATTCAATTTCACCACATTGGACCACCAACATTGTGGAGCACTAAAGATATGATTTTTAAAAGCAGAATTTGAGACCAAGACAGAGAGGGAGATTCTTCATCTGATGGCTATTATTCCCAAGTGGTCAGGAAACCTGGAGCTGGGCAATCCAAATATTATTTTGGGGCTTTCAAATGATTGCAGCAGTCCAAGGACTTAAGCCATTCTCCACTACTTTCCCAGGATGTAAGCAGGAAGTTGGATCAGAAGTGAAGCAGTTAGGACAAAATGGTTACCCATATGAAATGCGGGAACTCCAGACAGAGGCTTAGCCTGGTATGCCACAATGCCACTGGATGGTGTGGTGGCTCAATCCAGATTGTCCTATTTCCGATTATGATTCTTACATCTGCCAGTGGGTACTGCGAACTCGCCCAGCCTGGCCACCCCCACACCTAACCCATATGCTTTCCAATGGGTAATGATGAACAGCTTGTTCTGGGCTATTCCCAGTCTTGGTTCTTCTGCTCAACTACAGGGACTATATCTTGACTGAGGCGTTCCTCAAGTTACACTCAATCAGTTTACCTTCCAGTGGTAAATCTCTCACACACACAGATGGGTCCTTGTTCCAATCTGACTTAGCCTACTTCCTGCCCTAGAAGAAACGACAGTCTCTTCCAACTGGCCATACCCATTATGGCTGTTACTGTTGGGTGCTAGAGCACATCTTTGCCTCGTCGACACCACGACCCATATCTCAAATGTTTCAAATGGTGCCAAGACCTAGCCTAGGCAATCCTACATCCACCCTGGCTTTCCTTAGTACCAGTTCGTGCTGGAGTCCCAGTGTGGCACACCCCAGACCCATGCTGATTCATACTGCAGCCATACCCACCCCACTTGCCACTCCAATTCTAGCTCTTGCACTCACAATGGAACTCCAATTGAACCTGGGCATCCCCTTAGTTCCCTGACAAGGAATGCTCCCAGCCACAGATTTTGTGCATGCCAGTGGTTGCTCTGATTCAGCCTGGCATACTCCATCTCCCATCTTGTCCTTTGCCATTGCATGTTGCAGCCTGACCTGGCTTAGCAGCTGCGCAGTATCAACTCTCCCTAGAGAGTACTACAGTCTAACCCTACCTAATCTATCCCCATACCTGGATTTCATACAAATCATTAGCTATGATAGCCTAGCCAGCACATCCATCACTCCACTCCAGTCCCTGCACATGCCAGTGTGCTTAGGATTGGCACAGCACTCCCATCACCACCACCACCAGAAACCAACTCACACATTTGCTGATAAGTGGAGCTGCTGTGCCCGGCATGATCAACACACAGACCTGAAACATATGCTCACCAGTTGGAGTTGTCCAAGTTCCCACTAGCCCCAGACGCAGATCCTATCTGTGATACTGGCTGATAGGCCTCACCTGACACACTCTGTTCCCTTTGATTTGAATATTGTGTTTACTGGTGGATGCTGTGGCCCAGCCTGTCCTACACCCTATTCTTCAGTTTGTTTTCAGGTGCTACAGGCTGGACTAGCATGTCCTGTTCCTAACCCTAATACCCATGAGTGTTGGTGAGTTCCATGGTCATGTCTAGCTCACCCTGTCATTATTCTCAGTCCATGAGCAAACCTGTTTGTATGGCAGTCTCACAGTAGTGAACCCATGTATCCCCAAGAGAATCTGTTCCCAGACATGGTTTTCTCATGTGCTGGTCAGTGTCATGATCCAGACTAATAATACTGACAATTATTGGTGGGTACTGTGACCTAACCCTATTAGGTAGGCCCCAAACCTTAGCTTTAGTGTGAACCAATGGGTAGTGGTCAGTAGTGGTCAATGTTAGCTCTCCCATCTCAGGTCTCTCATGTGTGCAGGTACATCGTTCTGATCCAGAAAGGTCCTCCAGCTTTCCTCCTCCAAACCACTAGGTCTCAGTCCCCTGGCATACTGAAAGCAGTTATCTTATCATGGAAGTCACCCAGAAGTCATTCTTCATTTGCAGCATGCTCCCTCCATGGTCTTGCATCCTCCAAGACATACCCTGAGCAATCAGTAGTCCCTGTTCCAGGAAGCATACAATTCCCTGGCTGGGTGTTCCAAAGCCCAGTGTTCTGAAGCCTGATATTCCCAAGCCTGGTCTTCCCATTCTCAGCCTTCAGATGGGGTAGTGTGCTGGCCTGAAGCTCTGTCTACCCTTCAGGAACCCAAGCTCATAGATGGACCTAGTCCCCTGGTACACAAGCTTCACTGGGATGCTATCCCAACTCCCACTTGAGAACCAAGCATATGCAGTTCTTCAAGTATGGTTCAAAAGCCTATCATGCTAGCATGTAATCCATGGCTTTCCCCTTCTGCCACCATACCTGGGATCCAGAATATGCAGAAATCCCCAGGCTTACTTTGCCTGACTGAGAATGAGCCTCCAGGTCCCCACACACCCCCACTGGTGCCATCTCCCAGGCTCCTGTGAGCCCACCCATGCCGGCCTAAACCAGGTACTCACATCAGCACTAGTTAGCATTTTTTTTTTTTTATAACAAGAGTCTGTTGGCGGCATTTGTCAGTCTTTGTCTTCTACTGTTATCTTTCCCTCATATATGAAAGATAGATTTACTGGATGGCACATTTTTCCTTTAATACTCTAAAAGATTCATTCCATTCTGTCATGAGATATATGCTTTCTGGTGAGACTGGGACCTGGTTCCCAGTTGTAGTGTAGCAACAAAAATTGTTACCTTTTATATGGACATTCTATCTGGGCAACGATTTGCACTCTGGTTCCAGTTTCAATCCACCTGCCTGTTAATGTCCTGAGAAAAGCATCAGAAGATGGCACACATGTGTGTACCCCTAAAATCTAGGGTGAGCTAAAGGCATCTCCTGACCCCTGGCTTTGTGTGATCCAGCCCCCGTAGTTGTGATCATCTTAGGAGTGAATCAAAAGGTAGAAGAGATCTTGCTCTCTCTGACTTTCCATTTCTCTGTAACTTTGAGTTTCATATATATATATATACATATATATATATGCGTATGCATATATGTACATACATAAATAAATATATATTTATGTATACATATATGTAAGTTTGTGTGTGTGTTCTTGCCCTCTCATTAATTGTCTGAGTTCCAGTGAATTGGGGTCCTTTTAGGTGTAATTTACTTATCATTACAGCAACTATGAGAGTTCACTTTCGCCTTGGAAAGTTTGGCTATACTATTCTTCGTTAAACTTGGTTTGATGGATCCTTACTCTTGCTTCCTGCCAAGGTAGACCATGGGAATTAATAGTGCCAACTCAGACACTTAAGTTTCTTCCAGCCTTGTGGGATTGTGACTTTGGCCTGTGCTCTTGTGATCCTGGAGAGTTCGGAGTGAGCCAGCAAAGGAGAAATCTTAACTTTTGTATCTGTTTCTTTCTGTCACTCAATAGACAAAAATCTTAAAAACGATAAAGAGATTTTGAATGTAAGATTGTCTGAGAGCTAATGTTTATTAATTTTTAATTAAACTTTATCTTTTGTTATCACAATATTCTTATAATTAACATTCTTAAGGAAATTAAACTGATTGAGGTATACTAAAACCTGTCATCTGCATAAACTGGGAAATGACAATGCATAAACTACAGCATTACTATTAGGCATTATTATTAAATTAGTCTTTCTTGTTCCTAATTATTTACATTTAATTTTTTCCTGATCTAGCTTCATAAATTAGATTTAATGAAAAAAATCTCCCTTTCCCCTTCCAATTATCCTCACCATTTCACCACCATATTATTATATTAATATAGTCTTTTGGCAATAGCCACAAGTTCAACATTCTGCTACATATGTGTATCATGACATCATAGATATAAACAATTGTAGAAAACCTAGTATCCTACTGTCAAAGTGTATTTAACAGTTTCATTGAGAGTCCTCCCTTTGTTCAAGAGTAGAGATACAGACTGCAGCATATCTTTGCTTCCCAATATGCTAGTCTCCATTCTACAGTTCATCTATGAGAATATATATAAACATGTATTCATTTATGCATATATTTATTTTGTATTTTGCATGGAAGTTGCCTTATATAAGCTAACATATGACAAACATCATTTTGGGATTGGCTTATTTCAGTCAAGTTGGGGCCATTTCAACTATCCAGTTGGAACTTCTTTCAACTTCGAAATTTGGACCATTTTGTTGCAAATTGTAACATTTCACAATTTTTAAGGACTGACTAGTATTCTATGGAGTATCCATTCATCTTTCGACAGGCACTTGAGTTCTTACCATGTCTAAACTATTGTGGATTGTGCTGCTATAAATAAATGGTTCTAAGTTACTTTCTCATATGCGGATTTCGCTGTGGATATATTCCCAGGAATGAGATAGCAGGGTCATACAGAACATCAATGGAATTTTATTATTAAAAATATCAATCAAAAATTCAGTTGTATCACGATTTTCCATACTAATTTCCATAGCTGTTGTACTAGTATATATTCCCAGCAACAGTAGAGGAGGGTGTCATTCTCTCCAATCTATGCCAGCAGGTGTTGTTAGTAGATTTCTTAATATTAGCTAATCTTATTGGAGTTATGCTGAACCTTAGTGTGGTTTTCATTTTTATTGTCCTAATAGCTAGGGAACCTGAGCATTTCTTTAGATATCTATATACTTTTTTTTTATTTTGAAAATGTCTACACATTCCTTTTATCCATTTATTCACAGGGCTGTTTGTTTTGATGCCACTGAATTCTATCTGAATCTCATTGTAAATTCTGGAAATCAGCCCCCTATATGTTGCGTAGTGTGCAAAGATTTTCTGCCATTCTGCCGGTTGCTCCTTCAGATTTTTGATCATTCCCTTTGCTGTACAGAAGCTTCTTAGTTTGATGTAGTCTAGTTTGTTTATTTTTTGCTTTGACAGTCTGTGCTTTTGGCGACTTTTCTAAGAAGTCTTTGCAAATGTTGATCTCTTGTAGAGTGCTTTCTACATTTTTTTCTCTTACAGTTAATGGTTTCTAGGTGTAGATTTAGGACGTTGTTCTGTTTTGAGCTGATTGGTGTATTAAGTGACAAGCAGAAAATGTGTTTCTTGAATCTGCAGGATACCAACCCATTGTCCCAACAGTATTTGCTAGCCTTTGTTCAAAAATGTTTTTTTCTGGATTATTGTCAAAGATTAGGTGGCTGTACATGTGTGGACTCATTTCTGGAATTTCGATTAGGTTCTGTTGATCTGGTTCTCTGCTTTTCTACCATTACCACAGCATTTTTATCATGACTCCTTTGCGTATGTCTTGAAGTCTGGAAATGTGAATACTCCAACTTTATTTTAATTCTTCAGGAGAGCTTTGTCTATCCACGGTCTTTTGTATTTAAAGATAAATTTTTGTATCATATTTTCTATTTCTGAGAATGTTGGTGGTATTTTCACTGGGATCACATTAAGTCAATATAATAATTTCAATAAAATATACATTTTGATGACATTGATTTTATTAGTCCAGGAACATGGTAATTTTTTTCTGTATTTTAAAGTTTTGGTTTTCCTAGTTAACATGCACAAAATGCGTATAGAGCTTTAATACTTTAGGAACACATTCCTACCTACCATTCACTTAACTTTGTTAGCCATATGACAATATAATTTAGCTTATGATGCCTAGGAGAACTAATGTCATGTATAATATAAACATGCAACCAGTTTAAACAATTTATCTTCTCTGTGTGTAGAATTGATTCAATGGACCTTGATTTTTTCCTGCTCCTTTAATGTCTTTTATTTCCATGATGAGTGAATTTCTTTGTGGATCATATTATCTTGGGTTACCTAAAAGAAAATGAATATGCACAATCATAGAAAGTGGCACAATCCCACAAAAACTCTATGCTGAGAAACAACAAACATACTCAAAGCTAATTATCATTTATTTTATTCATGGAATTCCAGAAAAAATTAACTGCTTATTTTTATACTCTGCCATAATTCCAGAATATTTTAAACTTCCTCAATTATATATTTCTTATGTCTAAATTTGAATCAATCAAATAATACTTGAAACAGTAATTAAACGTTTCAATTAGGAAACAAAATGATAGGTTCTTAAAAGCTATTGAAGTCCCAGTGAATATTTTATGGATGTATGTTTCACAATAGTCTCAGCTCTTCAGTAATTTCTACATTATTATACCTTGTATTAAAAGTTTTATCAAAGGTTTATTTATTACAATTTGAAAAGTAGAGTGATAAAGAGAGAAGGAGGATGAGGTGGGGGAGAGAGAGAAGAGAGAGAGAGAGAGAGAGAGAGAGAGAGAGAGAGAGAGAGATCTGCTCTCTACTGTCTCACTCCCCAAATATCTACAATGACTGAAACTGGGTACATCCAAATCCAGTAGCCAGGATCTTCTACCATACCTCTCGTGACAGTGCAAGAGTCCAAGGACTCAGGATACCCATGGCTCCTTTCCAGGCCATCAGGAAGGAGTTGTTCAGAAGTGGAGCAACCAGAACTCAAAGCTGTGTCTATATGGGATGCTTGCACTCTAGACCAAGGTTTAATTTAGATGACCATGACATCAGTTCTTGCATATCAGAGTTTTTTTTAATATATTTATTTTTAGTATTATATGGTTAAAGCATTGTTTAATGATTATAAATAAAATAATAAAAATTATTTTATTTTACTATGCTGTTTTTATAAACAAATCTCAAAAATGGATGCTGCCAAAGAGCTTCGGTAATTCTAATCTTAGTAAATTTTTTAAATATCTCTGATATTTTCCTCTCTTCCTCCTTTGTCAAGTACTTTGCAGAAGGAACAACCCATGATTTTGGCTTCTGTAAAAGGAACCGATGTTAAAATATATATAATAAAAATTGTTGCTATTGCTTTTGAGTTTGACATCTATAAATATAGAAACTATGTCTATTTAACAGTAATTTATAATAAATATTCATGTAGAGTTAGTGTTTTTTTAAATAACATTTTACATAAATGGGGAGGCAGACAGATGTAGGAAAAATGTAGGAACATCTTGGCAAAAGAAAAAAATAGAAACATGTAAATTGCTTACAAATGGAAGATTAAGTGAAGTTTTATGTGACAATTAATTTGAGGTGAGGGAAGATTCATTGCTGCGCTGTATGAGACACCATTAAATATTTAGAGCTGGAGTGTCTACAAAGACTTTTTTTCACAGTAACATTGAGGTAATTTATTCTTCCGTCATGAAAAAGAGAAGCATTTATAAGACACACTACAAATGTACATCTGACAAGCTCCTTTCATAAGCCTGGCTGTAAGTTTGCTTTTTATGGCTTGTAAGGGTTATTTTGAGAACTTTGTCTTCAGTTTTACCTTAGAAGATTTAATTACTCTACTATATAAAATATCTGAGTAAATTATCTTATGAAGAAATATTTTGGGGGCCAGCATGATGGCTCAACAGGCTAATCCTCCCCCACTACAGTTTGTATTCAGCTCCCAGGTTGTGTCCTAGAAAAGCAGATGAGGATGGCCCAAAACCTTGGAACCACGCAAGCACATTGGAAATCCTGAAAATTCGCTGGCACTTGGCCTTAGATTAGATCAGATCTGGCCATTGTAGCCATTTGGACAGTGAACCGGTAAATGGAAGATTCTTTCTCCCCTCTTTCTCTGTGTAAATCTTTCTTCCCGATAAAAATACATAAATCTTTACAAAAATGTCTCTTACTAGGCTCTGGTCCATACTCGTCACTAAACTCTGAATCGAAGATTTATTTGTATAGACAATAAAACCCAAATCTGAAAAATATTACAGAAGAAAAATTTCATAAATAGCATTTGACCCAAGAATGTTTTCCTTCATGCCATGTTCTGCCAATATTTATATTTTCATTATTCAAGTTAAAATCTAAAAATAAAGTTAGTTACAATAAAAAGGGAAACTACCAAGGCTGGCACAGTGGCATTACACGCTAAGTCTCCATCTGCCACTGACACCCATATGAGTGCTGGAGCAGCTGGTGCTGCTCCACTCCCAATTCAGCTCCCACGTTATGATTAGCGAGAGCAACAGAGAATTAAACTCTAAAGATGATTCTGCAGTCTTCCCATATATTTTTCTTGCAAAATTTTACATTCTTTACAAATATATTTTTATAGGTCCAGCATGATAGCCTAGTGACTACGTCCTCGCCTTGCAGAAATCGAGATAGCATATGGGCAACAATCCATATTCTAGCTGTCCCACTTCTGATCCAGCTCTCTTCTTGTGGCCTGGTAAAAAAGTGGGGGATAGCCCAAGGCCTTAGGTCCCTGCTCCCACATGTGAGACCCAGAAGAAGCTTCCTGGCTCCTGGCTTTGTATCAGATGATCTCTGGTTATTGAGGCCACTTGGGGGGTGAACCAGTACATGGGAGATCTTTTACTGTGTCTTGCTTCTTTCTTTAAATCTGCCTTTCCTATAACAATAAATAAATCTTAAATATGTATATATGTATATATATACACATACACACAGAGTTACATAGACTGAAGGAGAGAGATCTTCCATCTGCTCATTTACTTCCTAAATGGCCACAATGGCTTGAGTTGAGCCAATCCGAATCCAGGAGAAAGGAGCTACTTCCAAGTTTTCCAGTGTGAGTAATGAGGCCAAAAGCCTTGGGCAATCCTCCTCTGCTGTTCCTGGCCAAAACAGGAGCCATTTAAGAGTTGCGTCATCATTGAGAATCAATATGGTGGAATATGGTAAGGACATGTTTAAACAGACAGAGAAACACAGAGGGGCACATGGTTGACCACGACACAGGCTCTCTTGAATTGAACATAAGGAAAAGATCCTTAAATGTGCACATGAAAAAAATAAGCTGACATATAAAGGAATGCCAATTAAACTCACTGGCGACCTCTCACAGGAAACTCCATAATCAAGAAGAGAATGGAGTGACATATTCCAGATTCTAAAAGAAAAAAACTGTCGACCCAGGATAACATATCCAGCAAAACTTTCTTTTGATTTTGAAAATGAGATAAAATTATTCCACAGCAAAGAAAATTTAAAAGAATTTGCCTTTTCCAAACCTACCCTACAAATGATATCTAAAGATGTTCTCTTGACAGAGGAGAGGAATAGCACCCAACAAAATCAAAGGCAAATGTGAACATCCCAGTAAAATGACAACAGAAGACTAAACCAATGAACAACCCATTCCTAAAATGAGAGGACCAAATTACTACTCTTACATATTAACCCTGAACGTAATTGGCTTATGCTCAATCAAACGTCATAGATGAGTAGACTGGATTAAAAAACAAAACCCATCTATTTGTTGTCTAGAAGAGACACATTTCACCAACAAAAATCAGTGGAGGCTATATCTCATGGATTTTGATGTTTTTGGTATGGTTAGTTTCATCTCTTCAAAACAGTTTCCTGTGATCAAATTTTATAATGACTAATAGATCATACAGTAGCATCATTTTTTTCAAGATCCTTGATTATCTTTTTTCGTTTCTTCAGTGACACATCACTCATTCAGTAGCTTGTTATTTAACTTCATGGTGTTGTTAATTTCTTCTTCCTGTTGATTTTGTTTTGTGGCTTTTCATTTCAGGGGCTATGTAATAGCTGTGTAATGGAGATTGTCATTTCTAGTAACATGTTATTTAACTTCATGGCATTGTAAATTTCTATTTTCTTCCTATTGTTGATTTCGTATTGTGACTTTTCATTGATGGGGATGTAAGGTAATTGTGAAATGGAGACCAACATATACAGAGGTGAGGATATAATATAGTATGCATCTCTACTTTCACACAAAGATGGACTTACAATTAAACTGTTTCCTACATCTTCACAATAGGATGCTGGACTTTCTGCCATTGTCCATGTCCACAATGATGGACATATGGCTGTGTATGAAGAACTATACTTTAGTAATGATATAGAGGAACTGGGGGGGGCTTGGGGAGGGGATATAGGAAATCCCAGGAGCCTATGGATTTGTATCATAAAATGATAATAATAATAAAAAATAAAAAACAATAAAAACAAAACAAACAAACAAACAAAAAAAGAGTTGGGTCATCAGGCATGAGAACAGATACCTGCATAGAAAGTGGACACCACGTGCACAGTATACGCAACTATACCACTCTGCTGTTCACTAAAACAATAGTTTTGTTTAAAAATATTTTAAAAGATTTATTTTTCCCAGCATAATGGCTAAGGGAACTGAGCCAATCCCAAAATGTCAGACATCATATGTTTACTATAACATAATAGAATACAATGTCAATTCTAAGGATTCTGCTAGTGAATTTGACCTTATTTCACCTCCTAAGTATTTGTACCTTTCATAATAAGCTCCTGTGTTGTAACTTATTAGCCAATCATCTATAAAAAAATGATTTCTTGAAGTCACCTGAAGGTGTCAATGTCCCTGTTGATATTGTAATTGCTAGTGCCTGTAAGTATTAATGATCTAATCTTAACTGTGCTTTTATTAGAGCCACACTGGTCACATCCTTACAGTTATTCATACAGGAAGATGTTGGGCACTCTTTTTCACCATCTTAATGACACATTGATACCTTTGATACAAGTTTGTTAACTTCATGGGGATGAAGATTTCATTTTGTGTTCTCCCTATAGTGGACCGAACATAAGGGGATGCATAGTTGGAAGTGTGGCAGAAATAAGTACGTTCATAGGTGGAAACAGTGAGAGCTATGTCCCCATGCATATGCATCTCTACAGGGATGGACTTGCAACAAAATGGCTGGGAATCTCCTACAGTGTTGGGAGACACCTCAGTGACAGCACGATGAACGTGTGAAGATTCATGAAAGACACCCATTGTAAGCCTGGAGAGAGGAACGGGGAGGGGAGGGAGCTTGGGGAGAGGGCAAGAGAGACCCCAGTAACTATTAAACTGTGTCATTAAATAACTAGAAATAAATACATAAAAAGACTGATTAGTTTATTTTGGAAAGGCAAGTATACAGAGAGGAAAAACAGAGAGAAAGATCTTCACTCCGCAAGTAAGTAGCTGTAGCGGCCAGAACTGAAATGACCCAAAGCCAGGAACCAGGAGCTTCTTCTAGGTCTGCCATGTGGGTTAAAGTTTCCAAGGCTTTGGGCCATTCTTTTCTGCTTTCCCAGGTCACAAGCAGCCAGTTGGATGGGAAGTAGAGAATCCGGGACATGAACTGGTGTCCATATGTGATCCCGGCAGATGTAAGGTGAGGGTTTAGCAGCCGAGCCATGCGTAACACTGAGCCCATGTTTAATAAATATTTATGGAAAGACAAGTTTGTTTGAACTGATAATTAATATTTTATAGAGGCTATCTTTGTGGTACAGTGCGGATATGTACCTTGGGGTGCCAGCATCCCATATCAGAATGCCAGTGTGAATCCAGACTGCTACACTTCCAAATCACCTTTCTGGAAAAGATCCTGTGAAGGCAATGGAAGAGGGTAGAACTGCTTGAGCCCCCTGAAATTGTTAAGGGAAAACTGCATGCTTCACGTTAATCCAGACTTTATCCTTATATTCTTCTGAGGATTCAGTCAGGAGATGGAAGATCTCTCTCTTTCTCTGATTCTCTAGTATATCAGTTAATCCATCAACCATTTTATCTTCATAAAAGAAAGATTATATTAGAAAACAAAAAGCATTATAAATATCTTTTTGTTTTTCTTTAATAAATTTGAGTAGGCTTTTAAAAGTACAGAAATATGAATTCTTTATTACAATCCATTTATAGATAGTTGATATGAATGGAATCAAACTTATCTACACATAGATGGGTCAAAGCTGTGTTAGCTTTCAAATTGAATTCAGTGTACATAATCGTCCTTATGAGAAACCTTTGCAAAAGGACAAAAAATATGCAATGCAGAACCTTATTCTTCTCAAGAGAAGATTTGAACTTTTTAAAGAGTCAGATAAAGAATAGAGATACACTTGTCGCAAGGGATTCATGGTCTTTTTAGGAGGACTTTTAAAGGTCTTTTTTGAATGGAAGATGTAGAAGAGCAGAAATAAAGCATCGGACTGACTGCTCATGATTCATAATAATAAAATAGTGGAGTCACAAGGCATGCCGACATTACGTATGCACAAAGAGCTGCTCAGATAATTCCTCCAAGGTGAAATTTCCACATTTCTTTGCTGGTGAAGTACAGCTAGGGTTGTGATAAATTAGAACGCTTCTGGGAATGCATGAGAATAGAGTCCTGGTTTCATATTCTCATGCCAGATCTTTTAAGAAGTAAACAGTGTTTGTACAGGGCCCCAAGTATTTCTCATTGTGTTCCCCCTTTTTGATACTATTGTATATATCTTAGAAACAGATAGATGGTGTTACAGTTTGGTGTCACTGACAGATCCCTCCAAGTGGCATATTAAAAGTAGGCTTAATTTTGAGATTTTTCAGGACAATAATTGGTCTATAACCAAACATGTCACCACTGTCCTCTCTCCTGCACACACTCTGATTAGTGATAGGCCAGGTTTTGAACCCAGGAGAGAGATGACCCAAAGGTTTTATGTTACAGAATTTTCAGCTTTTTATTTGCATCATTGAACATTAGAACTGGAAATATTCTAAAGTGTTGTGCTTAAAATATTTTCATCTCACAGTTTTCAGTTTAACACAGAGACCATTAAATTTAAACTAGTAACAACAAGTGCTATACAGTAAAATATTGCCATTAGCATAATTCAGCTAATAATTAAATCAAATTAAAGAAAAATATTAGCCATCCTTAAAATTGTGATTATAGAAACAGTCAATCTTTTAAAAAGAATCACAAAAATCTAAATACCTGTTATATAATTGGGTTATATTAATTTTTATCATATTAGAAATTAAAATATAATATTTAAAATGTTTAGGAATTAATCATGAATTATATGATTATTGCTTTGACAACCACTGAAAGACTTTTTTCTAAAAAATATTGTGTCAGTACACCTGTTTTATAATTTTCCAATTTTGATATTAATAGAAAATTTCTCGGCCTTTGGATTTAAATATTGATATTGCTTACTTAGGCAAAAAAGCAGACTGAAATGTGGATTTTTACATTTATACAGCAAGAAGTATTTTGAAAGAAATGCCAGGAAAAATACACAAAAATCTAAATAAGCAGGGTTATGCTCTTTCTTATTAACACCCCAAATATGGCTCATTTTTTTGAGAATTAGTTGCATAGCAGTATCAAATGATGTAAATAAGCTTTGTGCATTGTTTTACGAATTTAGAACTTAAAATGACAAGTGTTTAACATTTGAAAATAAGTTACATGAGACAGTGGTCTCTGAGACAATACAAATGATTGGAAATACCTCAAAATTGCTAAATTTTACAATTAAAGACTTTTCAGGTGTCAATAAAGAGCAGAGAATGGCAATAGCTAAATCTTTGCCTTCCACGCCCCACCTCCCCAGGGATCCCAAATGGGTACCAGTTCATGTCTCAACTGCTCCACTTCCCATCCGGCATTCTGCTTATGGTCTGGGAAAGCACTCAAGCACGGCACAAAGCCTTGGGACCCTGTACCTATGAGGGAGACCTGGAAGACACTCCTGGCTTCAGATTAGTGCAGCTCTCACAGTGGCGGCTACTTTCTCTCCGTCTCCTTCATTCAGTACACCTGCCTTTCAAATAAAAGTAAAGATTCTTTTAAAAAATACAATCCAAGAAAGTATATATATATATATATATATATATATATCTATATATATATATATAGACATATAAATGCAAAACTGAATTTTATTCACCTTTTAAGATAATAAAATCCTGATATATTTGGGAGGAATTGTAGATATTATGATAACTCTAATAAGATACAAGAGTTGTACATTCTCTCTCATGCATTAAAGCTTAAAAAATAAAGAAATATGTACCTAGAATATTGAATACTAGAGGTTGGGATGTCTGGGAAAAGGCATTGTAAGAGTTTGGACAACATTCATAAGTAATAGATACTACTATTCCATGGCACAGTGACATGGAGATTACTCACAGCAATATGTCACATGTTGTGGAAATAGCTAGGAGAGGACAGTTAGAAAGCTCCAAATACAAGAAAAGATGAGAAGATGAAGGTGCATTGGTCAGTTTATGATTCTTACAGAAAGCAAGTGAGAAACACACAGAAAGGCCACTGCTATGCCATCATTGTGAATAGCTCCTGTGTCAGTTTACAGTGCCCTCATTGTAAAACAGTATATAAAACATAGCAAAGGCCAAAGGATTTCCACAACTGTGACATTAATTATATTTTAGAAATAAAAAGCAATCAAAAACAATTGCTTATTCCCATTCTATCATGCAGAACGTTACTTATTCAATCAACTCTAACAAGTTGGTGAACTCAGAATGTTGTGAAATACAAAATTGTAAAGGGCTGCTAGGGGTTAAGATACATTCTTTTTTTTTTTTTTTTCTTTTCTTTCTTTTTTTTTTTTGTTTATTTTTTGACAATCTTTACATGGTTAATTAAGGCACAAAGGTTCAAGGGCTATAGGAATGTGGGTAAGACTATTCTTTTTCTTTTTTTCCTATATCTGGAGTAAATGGGGAGATAAAGGGAGACGCTCCACCCAACCTCCCACCCACCTAGCTCCCCGATGTGGGGTATGCTCCGAGGGTCTTGCTCAAGTGGTTTTGGTAGTTCAATAGTTATGAATTGCTGCCAATTTCGCCATTCCAAGCACGATGAAATCGCTGCAGAATCCACTGATTGACATAGTCCATCTTAGCGTCTCCGTTTGCCCAGCTTTTCACTGCCAACACATGGCTGCGGTAGATAATTGATTAGTTTTGTCCAATGTTGTGGTGCCAGGTATCGCCTTATAGGTTTCGATAGACTGCCATATCCTCCATGCACACCTGATTGTGCTGTCTACTGCTCAGTCTGAGCCTCTGAAGAGGCTCGGCTCTGGCATTTGCATTCCATGGCAGACCATGGAACCTGCACTTCTCTTCATGGTTGGGGTCCTGCAGTTTGCTTGGGGAGATCTCCAAAGAAACTGAGGTAATCCCAGACCCGATTCTTGTGTGTACTTGAAGGTCCGGCACAATCCTTTGCCCCAATCAGCTGGTGGTTGCAATTGCTGGGTCTGTTCTGTTTCCAGCCCTGTCTTCCACTGGAACCAATGGTTGTTGCTGTCCAGCCTGATTCTGCCCAGCACACACTCGGCCCTCACATAAACCACTAGGAGCTGCAGCCTAGATGGAGCGACCCACAGTAACCCCCACCAGACCTGCTCCCTGCCCTGGTTCCCATGCTTGCCAGTATGTGCAGCAGACTAGTCCAGTTTGTCCTACATCCCATTCAGCTCATCTGTGTGTCAGTGGGCATTGAAGCCTAGTTCAACTAAACCAACCCTACTATCCAGCCCACACACATACTGGCAGGTGCCTTTCTGCCTAGCCACCCCAGTCCTTGTCCTGATTTTCATGCTTTTCAGTGGGAGTGGTAACCCAAGAGGGAGGTGCCCACTATCTCCCTACTAAGCCACTCTGACTTCCAGATTGTGCACTCTCCAGGTGGTTCTGGAGTTTAATTTGATAGATTGAGCTCCCAGTGTTAGCCTCTGCCAACTGATCTTGCGGCAAAGCCCAACCAACACTCACCCACTCTTATTGCTTGCACCAGTCAGAACAGTCAGCCCAACCTGGCCCTTCCCTGATCTAGCTCACCTGAGGCCCACAGGTGTTGTGGCCCTGCCTGGTCTGGTCTGCCCCCATCCCAACTCACGCTCTCCAGTGGGAGTTCTTAATGGCAGTTTCTTCCACAAATTCCCTGAAATACCAAGTGCAATTATAAAACGTTGTGAATTTTATTAATTTTGTGATAATCACTAGTAACCACATTGAAGCAAGCATGTTCTAAAAAATTTATCTTCATTGAAATGGTCGATTTCCAGAGAGAAAGAAACACACACACGGAGAGACAGGGTGGAAATGGTGGGTGAGTAGAGGGGAGACAGTTCATCTGCCACTTCACTCCCCAGTCAGATGTAATGATTGGAGGTGAGCTAATCATATGTAAAGCCAGGAGACTGGTGTTTCCCTAGAGTCTCCCTCCTGGGGGACCAAGGACTTTGGCCCCTATCGGCTGCTTCCCCAGAAAACAAAAAGGAGCTGGATTGAAAGTGGAGCAACTGGGGCTTAATCAGTGCTCATACAGGACCTGGTGGTGCTCATGGCAGCTTAGCCTGCTTCACCATGGTGACAGCCAAAAGGAAGCATTTTAATTACTCGGAGTTTTTCACTCCAATGAGACTTTTCATATAATTTAAATGAACAAAATTTCAGAAACATCAGATGGAGGATCTTCCTCTCTGTCTCTCCTCCTCTCTGTATATCTGGCTGTAATAAAAAAAAAAATGAATAAATCTTTAAAAAAAAAAAGCAACTCCGAATTATTAAGAATGAACAAATGTTTGATATTTTCAATGTTTGCAAGAACTAAATGGTTCATTTTCATTTTGACTTGTATTTGTTGGAAATAATTCACCACACAAGGAACATTGTTTGCAGGTCTCAAAGATGGTATCGAGACTGAATAATGTGAATGCTGCATCTAAGATGCTGTATCCATGAAAAGAATTGTAGATAGTAAAGTGGGGAAACTTTTGGTTAATCCCCTCAAATCTAAGCAGAAAGTACTACACTAAGAGAAATTAAGAAGATACTTACAAAGAAGAAACAATAAAACAGAAGGTATTGAATTTATATATATTGTCATCATCATGACGCAACTTTAAAAATATTTATTTTTATTGCAAAGTCAGATATACAGAGAGGAGGAGAGACAGAGAGGAAGATTTTCAGTCCATTGATTGATTCACTCCCCAAGTGACCCCCAGTGGCCTGAGATGAACTGATCCGAAGCCAGGCACTCGGGTACAGGGTCCCAAGACTGGCTCATTCTTGACTGCTTTCCCAGGCCACAAGCAGAGAACTGGATGAGACACTGGGCTGCCGGGATATGAACCAGTGTCCATATGGGATGCCAGCATGTATAAAGTGAAGGTTTTAGCACTGGACCCAATCACGATATAACTTTTACCCCATAAGTGCTTGTAATTATTATAAAATTACTTTTATAAAGATAGAATTAATGATCATGTTTACATGGTGACATATCAAGAGGACCTATAAAGCCAGCATTCTATGCAGTAACAATGTAAGTGAATTTTGCAAAATATTAAAAAATGCAAAGAAAAGCTCCAATAAATATTGCTTCCCACTAAAGTAATTTTAATTCGAGCATCAGATGAATCTTATGATAAAGATGCATAACATGATAAATACTAAATTAAGAATAATATTTTACAGTTAGATAGGAAGTTGAAATATGGAATAAATGAAAACTGTTTTCAAAATAAACTATCAGAGTAAAATGAGATAGAGAAAAGAGTTGTGAGAAGGTTTGTGTTAAAATCAGTTTCACAAGTATCTGAGTTAATGAAACCAGTAAACATGTAACAAATTATTTATTATACATAAGCAATTCCATTTGCAAAAAATGAAGAAACAGAAAAGGTTATATTAAGTTAGTCTTACCTAATGTTTGCTTACCAGTTTCAAGTTTTAACAAAAAAGGGAAGAACATTTTGTTTAACCTAAACAAGCACACAAAACGATAGCCCATGTTTTTCAAATAAACCATGACAAAAGAATTGTTATAATTTATATGCATAAAATGGATCACTTTCTTGCATTGCTTATTCAGAATCTCCCAATTGGTATGTGGGATTATGGCTCAAACACCTCCAGATTTGGTACTGATGTTGATAATTCAGAATACATAATTCTTCTCAGGTACTCTGTGACACAAAAGTTGCTATTATTCTTTCTAATCCATGACCCAGTGGTCATTTATTATTCATTATCCAACAAATGCTGAGTTTTTCGCATCCGATTTCATGAGATTTCATGTATCTACCAGTTTTTTATTTAATGAGACTTTATTTTTCCAAAGGTTTAATTCATTGGACTGATTGATGCATCTTCACCAGCAGCAGGTGGATTTCCACCCTTGGTGTTTCTTGTGTAAATTGCTTGAGCTCTGTGCTTTGAAACTAGTTGGATCAATCCTTTACTCAGGAGTACCTGCAGGGTAGCTGCTGCCAGGACCCAGAGATCCTGAGTGCCTCCGAGAGCACAGTGGGCATGATGAGGTTGCAGTTGGGGACTTTCTTACAGAGCTTGTCCTACATGGCTTTGTCATACAGAACCAGGTTGTTGAGCTTGTCCCCAACTTTCCCTTTGCACCACTTCTTCTTGGCCTTACCCTCCGATTTGTTCATGGGGTTCTTATTCTTTTTAGCTGATTTCCGGACGTTTTTCTTATTTTTGTCATTCTTGAGTGGCATGGCAAGGTGCGGAGAGCAGCAGCCAACAACATCAGCCTTGCAAGAACTAGGACAAAAAGTCTGATAATTCTTTTAAGGAATTTAGTTTTAGTATTTTTCCTGATATCTCTTTATAGGAGTAGAGATTCCCCATTGACATCCCCTTTCTCTCTCCCAAGTTCCCCTCCCACTCTTTTATTCATAACATTACAATAGTAATTTGCATCTAATTTCTTTTATTCTCTTTTTCGGATGACATTTGTATTTGACTGACATATCAAAGCACAGCAAAGATATGGGATCCATTTTGGAGTTTTCTTCCTCTTTAGTTTTCTGGGAGTTTCTATATAAAATTAGTAATATTTTTGATTGAATGTTATAAAGGATCATTAATACAAAATTGCTTTCCTAATGACTTTTAACATGCATTTCAGGTTGTCCTGATATTTTTATTCTTATTTAGTATTAATAATTTGTGTATTTAAAGAAATGAGCCTAGTTAAAGTGTGCTGCTTAAATGACCAATGCACTTTTTATACCTTCCTTCTTATCTAATACCTACAGATTTTGGAATTATTTCCTCATCACTATTTTGATATTGATATTTTATGTTCTTTTTGTTTGGTTTTTATATCATTTCTTTCTGATCAAACTAGATACAATTCTATCATTTTTATGTTTAGAGTATATGTATAGATTGACTATATTTTTGCTGAAATACAGTAATTTTATTTAAACTTGTTGAACAATTAATTTGATAGATAGTGAATCACTTGTCTACAATGTAAATTAAAACATAGTCAAGCTTTAAAAAGGAAAAATGGAGGGAAGAAATGAAAGGAAACAATGGAGGATGTAATGAAGGTAGGACATATTATATTCTCAAAATTTTGCATATAAATGCCATTATATCTCTTTTTTTATAGTGATATCACATTAGTATACAATTAAATGATGAAAATTGTGTTTTACTAATAAGCAGGCATTTGATTTGACCCTGAGAATCTATTGTATTGACAATCTCTTTAAATATATAAAGCATCTGGGATTTAATTTGTTTTGTGATTCAACAATGACACTGCCTGGGTTATATCCAAAGGACATGGAATCATTGTCACCAATAGAAACCTGTTGCACCATTTTTATAGCAACAGTGATCTCAATAGATAAAATACGAAATAAGCAAGGTGTTCATTATCAGATGAATGGTTAAAGAAAATGTGGTATATGCCTTTATTGAAATACTGGTCAGCCGTGTAAAGCAAGTATATCGTATCATTTGCTGTAAAACTGATAGACCTAAAAGGCATCGAGGTGAGACAGACATACATAGAAGAACAAATACATGTTTTCCTTGATTTGTGGAAGCTAATAAAAAAATCATCAGTCTGCACAGAGAGAGTCTATTTCTTGAGACTGGAACGAGTGAGAGGAATAAAGAAAACCTGGATTTAAAAATAGGGAAGGCTGGGGGTTTGTGACTCATTTATTGTTACAAATGTATCACACTAATATGACGTGTTAATAATCGGGAAAGCTAGGGGTAGGCTCCTTGGGGAGTCTGTATTATTACACAAATTTTGCTTTATTAATTTCAAATCATTCTTATATAAAATATCTTAAAATAAAACAAAGTATATGCAGACTTTCTGCTAGATAGTGGATGAAAATGCGGGCAACATTGTTGCACTGAATTAAACCCTTCCTCCCAATGCCAACATCCCATTTATGAGGAGATTGAGCCCCTCTTGCTTTGCTTCCTGTCTTGCATTTATGCTAATATTCTTAGGAAGGCAGCAAAAAGATGACCCATGTGTTTGGGTTACTGCCATCCAAATGAGATCAGGATGTTGCTCCTGGCTACTGGCTGTCGTGTAAATCGAAGTGCTGTGCTATTTTGGGGGATGGGTCTGTGGATATAGTATATTTTTCTTTCTCCTTTGCCTTTCTCTCTGCTGTTATTCATTGATGTAAACTTTTAGACAATAAACATATGGCTTTACGTTAACCTAAAAACCTTAAAGCAGAGAAATAATGAAGAAATATGGGAGAAAGCATTTTTAACTATCCATTGGATTTTGTAATGAATCTGTGATTAACATTTCTGAGTATAAATTTTGCCACATAAATAATCTTGTTAAGATTTTGCACAGTCTAATAGTAGTGCAATACTATTGCATTATTGTATATTTAATATGTAGTCATAGTTGTAAATTATGATACACATGTATCAATATAATGATATATATTCATTGTCACTATATATCATTTTCTGAGCTTCCTGATCAATTCTTTTGTTTGTTTTTAAATTTGGTTATTTACTCTTTTTTAAAAAATATCTTCTTTTACCATTATGAATGTTTTACCTAAAGTAACATCTTTGTATCAATAATCACCCAGTTTTTATTTTTTCATTTTAATCTTTCTTGTATTTATTTATGTAAAGGGAACTGGCTTTCTTTTAGCTCATGTATATAGTCTTAACAACATAATGATACTTCATACCATTGTTCCTCTCTGTCTCCAACTCTTCTCTCCCCTTTCCTTCCTTCCACTTCTTCATTTTAAAAAAATTTTGAGGCATATATATTTTTAATATAATCACAGTCTTCCACTAAATGAAGAAATTAGCATGTCATAAAGTAGAAAAATTCCTGTTGTTCAGAATAGAGAAGGCTACATACAATGATTAAATTTCAGAATGTGAATTTTATTCATGTATTTTATAATATTTATACTCTGCGTATTAGCAACCACAAATCATAGAAAACATGATATTTGTGTATCGGGGATGGGCTTAAGTCATTAATAATAATGATATGGATGTTTTATAATCTTACATTTTCTATTTAACTGTATTATATATTTTGTGCTAATTTTTGCGGATAGTGTAAGATCTTTCATCTTACTCTGTATTCATTTCTTCTGCACATCTGCTTTGCATACACTCCGTCGAATTGTCCTGCTCTTTTAATATAGGTTCACTTGCTATTTTGTATGATGACTCTCATTGGCTATCTCTTCTATAATAAATACTGTAATATATTTATTAGACATTTATAACAAGAGTAAAATTCTGATTGTGTCAGGCTCACAGCACTTATATTCTGTATGTTGGTTTTGGGTCACTTCCACCATATTTACAAGTAGCTTCTTTGGATTTCTGCTGTGTTGCCGTAAAATACAAATCAATTTGAAATTTTTGTCATCTTAAAAATACTGGATGTTTCCATACATAACCTTGGAATGAAAATGCTTCTCAAGGTAGATTTACATAAATCTAATATTTTTTTTGTGAAAGTCCAATGAGATGATTCCGATAAATCCAATAAATCTCTCCAATGAGACATTTACTATAGTATAAATACTGTAAGAGAAATAATTACTGTTAAATAAATAATGAAGCAATTGTAAAAGAAGGGAATTTGTTGGTCTGTAAATGTTAGTTGATATCCAGTTTGAAAATTGAAATACTAGCAATAAATATATATAAAGAATCTTTCATAAACACACTTATTTCTTGCTTTTCTGCTCCTAGGGAACTGTGTCATAATACTGTTGAAAGGTTAAACAAATGGAAAATTAGAAAAGCTGTGAGAGAATATTATGGAGGAAATACTTCCTCAAAAGCATAAATGTACATCCTTATTATCTAGTTGACAAATGCAGCAGAAATCTAGCTATAATGATAAGGAAATGTTACACTTAATGACTATGAACACAAAATATGTGCTCAGAATTGTCTCCTGCAATTGCAGTTAAGTTGAACCATGTTGAGACTTGAAATTTCTAATAAACAAATAAACATTTTTATATTGTGTGCCAGATCTGATAAGCATTTCATATGGTAGAGTTTAGAAATGTCAGGGAGACGTTCTGTGTTTTACGGCAAAGAGTACAAACTGAACAGTTCCAACTGAAAAAAAAAAAAACCCAAAACAAAAATAGTGTTCTCAAATTGAGCTACTGTCTTGCACATCCACAGAGTGAATCTTCAGTGAAGGGTAAGAATGGATTCCTGAATACCCAGTACAGAATAATGTGTTTGGTGTCACAAAGCAATGTACACAATGAAGGCATCTTTGCCTCCTGAACAAAGAGTTCAGACAGTCCAGTGTAAGATGTTTAGGTTATAATGAGAATAAAGAAGAGTCCTTCAGAATGTAGCTCAAATTGAACTCTTTGCTTTCTTGTAAATGAATCTGGAAAACTTCCCAGATTATTACAGCTTTTGTAAGGCAATACATCTTTGAATAGCTTTGCTAAAATTGTAGTGCAAATGAAAAATGCTAGGCTCATCACCAAAGCAAAGGCTTTGGGCACTGACTTTTTTCTTGCATGGCACAAATCCTTTTAAGAGTTTTTGGACCTTTGTGAATTCATTTGTGAAAAGCTGCCTGCTATTTTTCTCAAAATGAGCAAATGAAGAATTATTATTCTTAAATTGGCCAGTAAAAAGAGTGATTTTTTATTTTATTTACTTCTAAAAATAATAAATTCTTCATATAATTATTTCTTCAAAAATTTACAATTTCATGCATTTAAAGAAATCATTTTGACCCTAAATTTTACTTTTTTTCTCTTTACCCTTGAATATTAACAAGAAAATAATTACCTCATTTAGTAAGTTGCTTTAATAGCTCATATATCACATATAATAGTTTGTAAATAGAATGTAGAATTATAAGTTCAAAGATGACACATTTACTAAGTATAATTATATTTGGTAAATATGCACAAACAATATCTTAACATTCTAACATTACTTTATGCTTCCTTTTTTATGCTTTTGGCTAGCTGGTTGCATTACAGGTATTTGCACTTGATCTTAGCCAAAAGGCCAAGAAGCGATTGCATTACAGATATTTGATCATTCTTAATGTAAATATCTGTAACCAGTTACATTTGTAAGGTGAAACTCAGTCCTATACAATCCTTGAAATTTAAAATAGTTCTTAATTAGAAAAAAACAATAATTTTTATATTATATATATATCAATTCAAAATTGGTTATGTCTGCTTGAAATTCTGTTGCATCATGAAAGGAATTCTCCATTCTGAAGTGGTTCAGAGACCTAGAAACAATATGTAGGTTATGTTGCACCACTACATGAGGCACTAGGGTTGTGCTGACTGCAGTCAAGTCCAAAAACAGAAGGGTTTGCCTTGGAGATACATCCCAATTTGGACTTATTTCCTGTGGCCAGTGTACACTCCCTTTTTACAAAGAATCTATGAAAAACTCCCAGGAAGACAATTCCTTAAGTTCAGAATTTTGACTTTTTCACTGAAGATCAAAAATGTGATTAAATGAAAGCTGGAAGCTACATCAGATATAGATGTATAAAAGATAACCAATGAGAACGAGCATTCGGATTACAGTGCACGAGGACGAAGCGGCTTTATTAATAATGTGTTGCCCAGAATGAATCTTTGATAAGGTGAATTTGCATTATGCATTATATTAATTCCTTTTTGTTTATTTTTGTTTTCATTTATTCAACACAGTTTTTTCTCATATATTAAATCCCTCACTGACACATAGGTCGTACAATAGGTCGTACACTTTTTTCAAGAAAGTACTTGATTTCTTGTACATTTAAGCAACAAATTAGTTATTTTGTAGCATGTTATTTAATTTCATGTCATTCTAAATTTCTATTTTTCTCCCTGCTGATGATTATGTATGTGTGTGTGTGTGTGTGCGTGTGTCTTAATTTAAGGGGATGTATAGTAACTGCGTAATTGAGACTATCATATCCTGATATGAGGATACAATGCAGTGTACATCTCTATTTCCAGAACAAATGTAGATTCTCAATGAAGCTGCTCAATATATCTTGACAATAGGATGCTGGACACTGGCTTTGTCTATGCCCGCAATGATGGACATATGACTGGTTATGAAGAACTATACTATTGTACCAATGTGGGGGAACTCAGTCATGGAGAGGGCATTGGAAGGGGGATAAGGGAAATCTCAGAGCCTATGGAACTATAACACAAATTAAGGAGAAGCAGAAGGAAAAGGAGGAGCAGGGGGAGGAGCAGGGGGAGGGGACAGAGAAGGAAGAAAGGAGGCAGAGCAGGAGGAGGAGGAGAAGAGAAAAAAGAAGGGGTCCAGCGCAGTGGCCTAGCGGCTGAGGTCCTCGCCCTGAATGTGCCAGAATCCCATATGGGCACCAGTTCTAATCCTGATGGCCCCACTTCTTATCCAGCTCCCTGCTTGTGGCCTGGGAAAGCAGTTGAGGACGGCCCAATGCATTGGGACGCTGCACCCACGTGGGGGAGACCCGGAAGAGGCTCCAGGCTCCTGGCTTCGGATTGGCTCAGCTCCATGCGTTGCAGCCACATGAAGAGTGAACCTTCCGCTCTGTCTCTCCTCCTCTCTGTATGTCTAAATTTCCAATAAAAATAAATAAATCTTAAAAAAAGGAGTTAAGATTATGTGAATGTATCTACTCAACCTTAAGATAATATTGTTCAAACAATCCTACAAACTAAAAAAAAAAAAAAAAAAAAAAAAAAAAACCTAAAATAAATAAACAACAGAAAGTAGAACTTGAAATCTGACAGGAAAGAGCTGGCATGGATTGGCTCATGCCTCGCTGGGTGGGTCACAAAGATTAGTTACTCCTCACCATGGTGTTGAGGATTTTCCTGCACACCCCCCCCCAAAAAAAATGTTCTGCACCTAAAATGTTGACATATATCTTGTTAGAGTTACAAGCCAGTCTGGATTATCCTAAAATCTGCCAAGATCAGCAAAATTTTACTTCAACACAACAACTGGCTAAATACTAAGATGAAATGGACACGAAACAGCTGAATGGTGCCTTATGGCCATTTTAAGGTATAGAGCAGCCGGTCCTGTATATGAACTAAAATTGAAATGTCAATGAGCTAATCATAGGTTGTGGCTAGGACTTGTTTTCCTTTTTTTTTTTTTTTCTTTTTAACATACTGGTTACTCAGAACCATGTCAATTCCATAACATTGCAAATTGCTGTTGATGTTATATTGGGACTCTTAATTGACTGTGATGATATTCTGCCAGCTCAAACTTCAGACCAGAAAAGGTCTCCCCAAGAAACTGTTCAACCCATCTGGACAATAAGTAGCTGGACTCTATGCTTGGTATACGTTTGCAATGAAAGAATCTTGATTGAATTTGAACTGTAATACTGCATCAAGGTGGAGGAATCCACCGGGGGGAGGGGAGGGGGAGGGGGGGGTTCCCAGAGCCTATGAAACTGTCACATAATGCAAAATAATTAACAATTAAAAAAAAAGATAATATTGTTCATAAACAAACTATTTTTCAATCTATATTGTATGAAAATTGTGCTTAAAATTAATACTGCTAGGCCCAGCCTGGTAGCCTAGGGCTAAAATGCTTACCTTGGAAGACTTGGGATCCCATCCTGGCAGTTCCACTGCCTATCCAGCTCCCTCTTGTGGCCTAGGAAAGCAGTGGAAGACAGCTCAAAGCCTTGGGACCCTGCACCCATGTGGGAGACCCTGAAGGAAGAGGCTCCTTGCTTCTGGCTTCAGATCGGTTCAACTTTAGCACTTAAGGAATGAGTCAATGGTTGGAAGATCTTCCTCTCTATCTCTCCTCCACTCTATATATCTGACTTTCCAACAAAAACAAATCTTTTTTTTAAAGTAATTAATTAATTAGTTAATACTGTCGATTTCAGAGCTACGCAGGTATTTTTACATATTGTATAAAATGAAGCCAATTATACTAAAGATGATGTTTTCCTTTAGTTAGTAAATTTAATGCCAGTAAAGCTTATTTTCGCCTACCTTTAATAAATTAATTTGTTCTTTGTTTCTTAAAATTAGTTCCCTAAGTTTTACTTATATCAATTCTAAATGTTGAAGTTTATTTGCTATTTTATCATTATTATTATTATTCTTTTATAATTTTCAGTCATAGAAGGCACTTAGAATAGCTGAACTTTCTAACTTTAGGAAAAAGCACAGCTTCTCCACAGTTAAACTTGGACAATATGTTAAATAAGCATTGCACTTCATTACAATCACATAATCCAATGTCGCTATAGTATTGATTCAAGCATTCGTAGGAAATGTAATGAAGTTATTGATAGTGTGTACATTTGATTAAAAACCAAATTATTCCAATTATGAAATAAATACCAAATAATTGTTAACACGTAATATCTCTCAAGGAATCTTCATGGTTGATTTTGCTCATATTTTTGTTGCATTTAATAGATGTCATACATATATTGGTGTTGTACTTTACTAATTTGCTTTCCTGTAAAATGTTCTGTAAAATGTTGAACACTGATGATTTAAGCAATATCACTGCATAAGCGGCCAGAGATTGATGAATGTTTGATATTATTCCCAGAAATTATTTTTTAGTGTTAATTCTTTCAGGAATTGTGAGGCAAAAAAACCCTGACATCATTAGAGAAATAAAATATTTTGTAAATGTTTCTAGATCACAGGAAACAACAATAGAAAAATAAAAATAGTATCTTATAAAAATAGTATCTTATAACAAAGAGCCATAATTTTATGTCATCGCATTTTAAAGAGGAACAGTGGAAATATAAGAAAGACAGTAAGTTCATTGATCGTATTCGTCCACATGTTACACCAATAAGTAAAAACAACCAAAGCTACTCCTTGGGGAAGTATTTGGTTCATTTCAGTTTAATTTTGAGGCTACAGTTCAGTACCCAGAGTCCAGTGGAGGCTAATCAGTGTGGATGCAGAGGGATAATCCCACTGTTAGTTCTGAAGCTGAGACAATAGTTCGGTAGAGCTGAAGATAAAATAATCCAGCCCCTCTTAGGAGCCACCCCTCAGACCATGCCCCAAATGACCTGAAATGTTACCACCAGACCTACGTCTCAGCCTCCGTAAGTAACAAATGCCTCCTTAATCTTGATGCCACACATAGGCGTTTAAACATTTGTAGGAGGGGCTTCCAAAGTGGTGTGGCATGTTAGTCCAGCATCCCTACACACACCAGTTCAGGTTCTAGCTGCTCTGCTTCTGATCAAGATTTCTGCTGATGGTTTGGGAAAAGCAGCAGAACGTAGCCTGAGTATTGGGGCCTCTACAACCCACATGGGGCATCTTCCTGAAGCTCCTAATTTCAACCTGGTAGAGCTATGGACATCGAGAACATCTGGGGAGTGAATTAGCAAATGGAAGATCTCTCTGTCTCTCCCTGTCTCTGTAATAATTTCAAATCAATAGTTTCTAAAAATGGAAATCTTTATGTATTTTTCAAAAGTCAAGTTCCATTCAACACATTACACTGATATAAACACTTTTATAATATAATTTTATGTATTCTATTATTGATATATCAGATTATTTTTAATGTAAAGAATAAAAGTTTGTTGTAGGAAATCCCAGTAGGAAAATGACTTCAACCTTACATGTATGTTAATTAGAATGTTTCAACAACACATATATGTAGACTCTGAGAAGCAAGAAACATTTACGGAATAGGCACTTGGTGTAGCATTGCTTGGAATACAAGGACCCAAATAGTCAGAAAAGAGAGGACTGTGCAAGAATGAAGCGTTGGGGCTGAAATTCCAGCAGTCTCCAAGGCCATTCAATTAAAATTCATACATATTTAATATTTCATTTCAAATTCTTAAAGAATGTTGTATGGTGATGTATATTTTTATCATATCCCTTGCATTTGGTATTGCATATTATTTGATTAAATAACATAAATAAGCTATAAAAACCAATTCAATAATTTATTCCACATATGTAAATGGAATACTTAAAGCACGCATTTCTTGACACTAGAGTCTTTTAAAATCCAAATATTTGGTTAAAATTCCCCGCATCATCTGCCTTGCCCTTGCTTCCAAGAAAATTTTGAAACTCTCTGATGTGAATTTTCAGATCTGTGTAATAAATGTAATTCTTCTGAGTGATGTATTATCTTATACTCCCATACCCCAATTAATGTTTCTCATATTTTTTGAATTTATTTATTTTTATTGGAAACTCAGATTTACAGAAAAAGACAAGTCAGAGAAAAGATCTGTGTGCTGGTATACTCCCTAAATGGCAGCAAGAAGCAGAGCTGAGCAGATCTGAAGCCAGGAGCTAGAGCTTCTTCCAGGTTTCCGCCATGGATGCAGGGTCCAAAGGCATTGGGCCATCCCCTGCTGCTTTCTCAGTCAAAAGAAGAGAGTTGGATTGGAAGTGAAGCATCTGGAACATGAACTGGTGCCCCATTATATCCTGGAACTGTAGGTGGAGGATTAGCAAGTTGAGCCATCAATTTAAGACTGATGCTTCCTAAATTCTGCACTACAGTTAAAACCAAAGAGGGCAAGGGGGAAGATAATGTTTTCTGTAGATTATTCCTTTTATACAACTTCCTGGTAATTGAGAAGGGACAGTTGAGAAACAGATATGAAATTGAATTTGTTTTATTTATATTTTACCGATGCTTGAGTACTTAAGTATTAAAAAATGAGCTATGTTGAAGCAAGCAGCCACCTGCTATTAAAAATATCCAAGTTTGTTCAGTAATTTCCTGGTGTCATTGTCTCTGGTGCTATGTTAAATTATAAAAGATCTGAAGTATGGAGATTTAACAACTCTCTAATTAAAACTGAAGCATTTGTGCAGCAGATGAAAACTATTTCAGAATAAATTAATATCAATAAAAAGTAAGAAACCAGCCTGAGTGTTTTTGTGGGAAGCTGCCAGAGCAGCCATGAGCAGTAGCATAATGTGCTTTGTGCAGACAGCAGCACAAGAACTGTACTTTGAGTATCCAGTGTCAATTAGAAGAAGTTAATGACATTAAAAAGTAGAATCCTAGGACTCTCCAAGTTTTGATTAAACAGAGAGAAACCAAGATTTTTTTTGCTAACACAATGTGCTATAGCTCCGGACCCAAAGGCACTATCAGAGAAATAAAGGGAATAAATAATGTGCCTATAATCAGAATATAAGAAGCAGGAAACACGGAGTGGGGAGAATGTTTATGTTAGTTAAATTATAACATCAAAAATATTTCACAATTTTAAAATATAATAAAACTATGCATTCTGAATATTACAAGTATCATGTATGAATGAAAATATGAATTAAAAAAGAATAATACTCTTTCAGACTTTCTGAAATGTAAAAAAATGAATTACTTTTTTTCAAAAGGACAGATTACAATGAATGAAGTCTGTAAACTAAGAAAATTGCTTGTAATAAAGGAACTAGTTGCAAACTAAATCTCAATGACTTTGCATTTTAGAAACATATATTTATGACAAGATGATACATGTAATTCCATTGATGCTATGTTTCCTTAGGAGCACTTCATAAATGAGCATATTTAAATGGACATATGCAAATAAACTATGAATATGTGATTTGGTAACATTTTGAAGATTGCATGTGAAATTTTTAATGATAATGCATTATGCAGAGTTTTTATCAAAGCTACCATTACGGTGTAATTAATAGAGTTTATAAAGAAGGTGAGATGTGATATCAAGGATTCATTGCTTCTCACATTTTATACCTAAGAGTAAGTTTCATTTGAGTGGTAAAGAAAGCAGTAGGGTTTAGGCAGAGTGTTTAAAATGCTGCTTCTTGGTGCTTTGGCTGAGACCTGGTGCAGGTGCTGATGGGTCCCAGCATCCTGGCTGCCGCGGTCCTCCGAGGAGGGAAGACCACCCTCGTTCTTTTCTGTTTAATTTTGTATGTGTTTCAAACTCAGTGAAATTATAAAAATAAAATAATCACTGATGTACTATTGTATCTATCACAGATGCGAAACAGGTATGTGTTTTGTAATTTCATATTCGAATCCAGTTAATTATAATTTTTAGTTCTCTTCACTTTTCAGTGGGACATAATAACAAAAAAGAAACAAAAACAAACCAAAAATGTTGTAGGGTACAGAGACAGGTGAAGAACTCTAACAATCGGAATACTTATGGAAATTGCTATATACTAAAGGAGACTTCAAAATGTTTATGGTAAGTGGAAGTAAGATATAGTAAAAATATTTGTGCTTTGGGCCCGGCGGCGTGGCCTAGCGGCTAAAGTCCTCGCCTTAAAAGCCCCGGGATCCCATATGGGCGCCGGTTCTAATCCCGGCAGCTCCACTTCCCATCCAGCTCCCTGCTTGTGGCCTGGGAAAGCAGTCGAGGACGGCCCAGTGCATTGGGACACTGCACGCGCGTGGGAGACCTGGAAGAGCTTCCTGGTTCCCGGCTTCGGATCAGCGCGCACCGGCCGTTGCGGCTCACTTGGGGAGTGGATCATCGGACGGAAGATCTTCCTCTCTGTCTCTCCTCTCTGTATATCTGACTGTAATAAAATGAATAAATCTTAAAAAAAAAATTTAAAAAAAATATTTGTGCTTTATTTTGTAACTTCCTTTAAATTCAAGATATTTTCTTGCTGTTAAATGATAAAACTGGTCCATTCCTAAAGCACAGAATTCTCAAAACGTAACCACCAACCTGTACCCATTCTCAATTATTGATTGAAGAAAAATAAAGTGCCCTTTTAAGGTTTTTTGTTTGTTAAGATTAGAAAGCAAGGGCCCAGTGTGGTAGCCTAGTGGCTAAAGTCTTCTCCTTGAACATGTCAAGAACCCATATGGGCACTGTTTCTAATCCCGGTGGCTCTACTTCCCATCCAGCTTCCTATTCGTGTCCTGGGAAAACAGTGGAGGATGGCACAAAGCCTTGGAACCCTGTACCCACATGGGAGATGCAGAAGAGGCTCCTGGCTCCTAGCTTTAGATGGGTTCAGCTCCTGCTGTTGTGACGATTTGGGGGAGTGAATCAATGGACAGAAGATCTTCCTCTCTGCCTGTCCTCTCCTCTGTGTATCTGATTTTGAAGTAAAAATAAATAAATTTTAAAAAAGATTAGAAAGCAAATATAAATCAAAAGAGATCAAATGAGAATGGTTACGTGGGCTCATAATGTCTGTCGGAAGTCTCCAAAGTGTTCCCTTGTTTGACAAAAGAAGCAATCAGAAACATCATCTTACAGATGAGGATTCTCTGCAAAGCTTTCTCAGATTCTTTTCTGACATAACTTTGAATTTCTTAATGTATTCTCTCAGTAAGCAGATATTACTCTTTTCTGGCCTTACAAAAATTCCAAAAACAAAAGTGACTTGAACATCTTAAGAAACATTTAAGAAAGCCAAACAAAACAACACACACACACACAATTTTCCAAGGTCTTGGTCTAACTTTGATGTGAAATACCACTTCCGTCATTCAGCAGCCAATGCTCTGCCTTTGCTTTGTCTTCTGGTAAAGCCATCTTTCATCTTGTGCTTAGTTGAGAAAATTCTTCAGGATTCTCGCTGCAGGTCCTTAACATTTCCATTGAAAGTTCTGTGCAGAACGTTAACAGACACGTTTGAGCACTTACATAGGGGTAGTTTAATTTCACTTTAATTTTTAAGTCAGAATTGCGTAGGCTGAACAGTAAAGATGCTAGGTTGTTTGATATTTTTTTCTACTAATCATAAGTCTTGTTTAACTACTTTGAACAAGGTACATGTTTTCCTTGGAAATTGACATGACTTGTTTGCACTTGTGGGCTTCACATTCAATGCCACGTTGTTATTGTTTTAAAATGGTGTATGTTCTGGCTGTTCTACTTCAGGTCTATCTCCTTGCTAATGGCAGAGGATGCTTCAAGGGATTGGCCTCCTCCATCTGAGTGGGAGATCTGATGGAGCTGCTGTCCTGGCTTCACATCGGCCCAGAGCTGGCCATTCCGGCCATCTGCGGAGTAAGCAAGCAGCTGAAGAATCCTCCGTGTGTGTGTGTGTGTGTGTGTGTGTGTAACTCAAACAAAAACAAATCCTTTAAAAAGCCCTATGAGTTTTTAACTACTGACATATTTTGAACATTGTTAATACAATGCTTTCATTATTCTGCCTCCCATATTTCAAAACAGATATGTTCTTCAGTTTTGAAAAAATTCATTCTGGTCTGATGGGATTTTTAACCTGTGTTTTATCCTCACTGGGGTCTCAAATTAGATGTTTTTAGACACACTCTAACAGGATAACACATGTTTATTTAAATGACAAAATATCTAATGTCTGTGAATGACTAGTTTATAACATATTTGTTTTCTTCACATGTCAGAAAACAGTGATTGTTTTTCAGTCTTGATCTCAATCATCAAGTTTTTCAAAAATATGCCAGTCCCAATGATAGTGGGAAAAAAAATGGAGCACCTGTAAGGTTCAAAAATCTGAAGGGAGAATTAGGAACAGCTAAAAGCCGGTGAGCCTTTACTAGAAATTAAATAAATGATATAGGATAGCATATTTGACATTTCATAAGCAATTAAAAATTTAAATAACTGTTAATATTTCACTTTAACATATATTACATGCATGTGTGTTCATATGTATGTCTATCTATAGAGATAGACATACATATGCAGATACATGCATATACAAATATACATATGCATGTATGCATATATCTACATATATGCATATTTATATATGCATGCATACATACATATACATACAAAATGGATGGAATCTTTTTTTTCTGACAATGTGAATGAAATATAAAAAGATCTCTGGCACGCACAGTGTCCAAAGAACACACACACACAATTATTTCATATTCATTAAAGTTAAAATTATAATGGTGGTTACCATTGTCTGACGGGGGAAATAGGGAAGCATGTGTCGGGTAAGAATGAAGAGGATATTAGTTTAAAGTCACATGGCAGCTTCACTGACTTGATTATCAGGAAGGGCTGATAAACTTTTTGTGATTATCTCCTTTTCACACGTCTTTTACATTTTAATTTAAAACAAGAATGAAAAGTGTAACAAATTAATGAAATTGAAAATCCTAAGGTTTAATTGAAAAAATATGTAACTTAATAGTGTTTAGATAAACACAAAGGCAATTTACCATCCTAAAATCTATTAGTAATGTCTTTCAAAAAACAAAACAAAAACTTCCTAAAAATCTCTTGTTGATAAGCTGGTTTGATTTTCTATGATGATGGGATGGTTTCTACTTACGATTTAAATATTTGGTCATAATTTTGCCAGTTTTTGGAGCACCATTTTTCTTTTTATTTTATGCCAAGTGTACTGTTTACTGAACACCTTTCTCTTTTGTTTGCTAGTTTTTCATTTTTTAGATTGTGTTTCCTTAAACAGGTATAATTCCAGCTGACCACACACTTCCCTCAACAGATGGTCAACAGCAGATGGTGCAAATGATTGGCCATATATTTTCCAGTACCTAACCAAGAAGACAACTCCATGCAATTGCTTCCAAAATCACCTTACTTAATATTCACAAAAATCTTATTAAATTTATATTCAGTTATATCATCCCAAAAAGATACTTATTTTTGTCTTCTTTTTTATCAATTCACCCAGTTTTCTTTATCCTTTATTCTTAGACATCTGACTTCCCTTGAGAAGCAATTCAATTTTTAAAAATTAACAGGAATTAACAGGAAAAAAGATGCACAAAATATCGGCATATGCTAGAAGACATCCAATTAACTATTGTTTTTTGTGCATTAGTATAAGAAAAGGGTTATTATATAAACCATTAACGCATCTTGGATATCTAGATACACACATACCAAAACACTCTCCTCACTTCTAAAACTGCAAGGGTGGATAGCCTTAATTTTTGGTTATGATTGTTCCATATTCACATAAATGATTAATACATGAAGGTATCTGTGCTCTGCCTGTTGTGATGTTCGTGGCACAGAGCACAACAACATGAAATCCCCAGAGTGCATTTTATTGTGTCAACTAACACGCCCACATTTATCTTCAATGTTTTAACTGACACATAATAATATTGCATATTTATGGAGTCTGGGAATGTGTGTTTTTTTTCCTACTGCTATCTGTATGTTTTCCTTTGCTTTAGTGATTTTAGCAAGTGTGTGTGTGTGTGTGTGTGTGTGTGTGTGTGTGTGTATTTGTGTATGTTTATGTGACTGGTGTTTGTTGATAATGTGAATGTAACTTTATCAGCTTTTTTTAATGACAAGATGTTAGGTTATTTAATTTCTTTATGTTTTTCTGAGTTAATCATTTTACATGTTATGAGATGCACTTATTCTAATTAGGTAATATATACATCAAAAGTCAATATCTGTGATATATCTGTAACGATGATGTGGATGTTTAGTTATACCTTTTTAGTTTTTAGAAAACAACATATTGTAAAAGTATCATTAATCTTCTTTTTCTCAAGTACATGATACACTGAATTTTGTGTTCATTTTTTTAAAATTATGTTGAGAAACCTCTGCAAATTACAGAGACGCACCACAAATTTGCTCTTACAAATCAAATGTCATGATTTTAACCGCCAAATAAATTTATTAAATCCAACATATATTTGCTCTGTAACATTACAGAAAGTCTGTAATCATATATTTGTTCTAAACTTTATCAAAATTAATCTAGAAAAATGATTGATCAAAGTATGTATTTATTACGTTATCAGAAAATTATTTTCCACTCTATTTTACAAGTAATTTATAATACCATTATTGTGGCTCTCATTTTTCTCACACAACATTTGTGTTTAACATAGGAGTCTGATTTCTAATATATTTGCAATCCTATTATTTCCATTATACCGTTCTGTATGTATAGGTATTCTCCCCTCCGCTTTCCTTGCCTCTCTTTGTATCATCCCCTCCCATCATTTCCTCCCATATTATTACAGTAGTATAGTACTTTAGTAGCAGTTACAAGTTTAACATGCTGCTGTTTAAGTACATATTAGCATTGTAGGTCTAGGTAATTGTGGAAAATCTTGTATTGTCATGTCATAATTAACAGTGTTATTGTTCTTTGTTTTTATTTTATTTCTCTTATTTTATGGTAGAGATGTATATTGCAATGTGTCTTTGTTTTCCAGTATGTTAGTCTCCATTATTCAGTTCATCTATGAGAATATAAGTATATCCTTCTTTTATATACATATACATATATATGTGTGTATATATGTATATATCTTGTATTTTACATGAGGGTTGTTTTATGCTCAGATCAGGGAGAACAATCTTCCATCTGCTAGTTCCCCAAGTGGCCTAAAAAGCCAAAGATGAGCCGATCTACAACCAGGAGCCAGGGGCTTCTTTTGGGTCTCTTATGTGGGTGCAGGGTCCCAAGGATTATACATATTATTTTACCATTGTCCTTTCATATTTGTACAGAGCAAATTGATTTTCATGGTTTCTTAAATGGCAATTCAAACAAACCCTCTAATTTTCTCAAATGCTGAAAAGGATTTGTACTATGATTCAACTTTTACTTTATTCTAATGATGAAAATTTCAAACTATATGTGTAAAAATAAATTATTCTCATTGCTTGGTGGCTCTTCATGCTACACACTTTTCCATATAAATAAAATAGCATGGTTGTCATTATTTTATTACATCTTTACCCCTCTTCACCTTGCAACAAGACTACCTGTAAGTTTTGACATACTCGGGAAGGAGAAAGAAAACCAGAAAACATAGACTTCACAACTATTGTCTTGATTTGTCATTGATAGTTTAAGAATTTGAAGCATCTTCTAATTGATTCTCTCATGATGTTCCCTTTAAATTTCCTTAGAGATTTCCTCCTGCAGACATTTGACTGAAGTAATTTCTTTGATAATTTCAAAACTACTCTTTTTTTTTCTATTTGTGTATCCTGTCTCTCACTTTATGCCCAGCAGCATTTCTCGGTTTGTCCAGCTTGGCATCATTCCTGTGAAGACACACTTTGATTCAGGTACATAGTAGAAGGATTCCAAAGCAAGGGACATAGTAAATATTCTAAATTTTTTGTAGAGTAAATTTTTTTATTGTATTGAAAGTGTAAAACTAAATAGGATGCCACAAAGCAAATAATTCCTCCCATATTTACATTCATAAGTATGTCAGCACATCATTTCTGCCCCTGAATAAAAACTGAGCTTTCAAAACACATAAAGTCACAAAACTATTTTACATTGGTAATAAATAACTATTCGTTTTCAAAATCAAATTACATGGTGTCTCACTTAAAAAGTTTATTTCTATTTGAAAGGGTGTTTTGTAGAAAGAAGGAGAGACCAAGAGAAGGTTATCCATTCCTGGTTCACTTCCCAAATGGCTAGAACAGCTGGAGCTGCACAGGTTTAAAGGCATGAACTTTTTTTCTTGGTCTCCCACATATGTGTATGGGCCCAAGGCTTGAGACATTCTCCATTGTTTTCTCATGTCATAGGCATAAGCTCAATTAAAAGTGGAGAAGCTGAGACAGGAACCGGTGCCCATTTGGAATGGTAGCGGTCAAGGCATAGAATTAACCTGCTATGCCACTATGCTGGCCCTATGCATGGTGTTTTTTAGGTCACCCATTCTCTAGACAGTGTAAACTCAAATACCATTATCAATGCTTAATGAACCCTTGACTTTGAAAAAGTCCTAACATGTTTAAAATTCTACCCTATTTTGTATAGTTCATAGAACGACAGCATGCTTATCATAAAATGTTGGTTTGGTATTTGTAATTTTCATTGTACAGAGCTTGCATAAATCAGATGCTTTACAAGAGACTGTTAATAAAATCTGAAACATCTAAAACATCTTTATGCCAGTTTCATCTAAATCAGAATCCTCAATTTGCGTCTTGAGAGCTTGTTTTCTATTTTCATGCACTACATGTAACTCTCTCCTAGTTAATGATTATGGTTCTCTTCATGTTCTAGAGCATGATGACAGACATAGGAGAACAGAGGTCTGTCTCTCTTTGCTTATATTTCTGCTATTATAATTGAGAGATAGAGAGAGGAGAGAGAGTTTCAAAAATAATGAAAAGAGACACAAGTTATTGGGAACTGGCAATTGCAGGAAAGGAACCCAAGCTAAATAGCAGCAAAATTGTGACCTGGATCATGTGTGCAGTTACGTAGCAACAATATGCGATTTTGGCAAAAACATATACTTGGTTGGGAAAAATCCAACTCCACCGCCAAAAGAAATTGAAGACTCAATAGTTTCTATTTTTTTTTTTTTTTTGGTTTGCTGATAGGACATGCAAGAGGAAAGGCAATGATTGAAACATTGTTAATACAAGGAGAAGCAAGTAAACCATGACTTGGAAGACATAATTCTATTTGGATTATAAAAGCCTGAAAACTAAGTCATTCTCTATCATGCATTTATGTTGTAATAACATTTAAGGATGTGGTTTGGCAGCTTTTTCCTCATGCTTTGAAAGCATAAAGAGGCCATAGGTACATCATGCGTGATTGCCATTAACCATGGTGGCAGAGCCTGAAACGCATATAAAATTAAATACAGAAATTATTGAGAACACTATTATCTATGAAGGAGACTGAATTACTAATTTGTGCACACAGAAAATCTACTATGCCCTTGATCATTTTAAGATGGTAGAAGCACTATCTGTTAAAAAAAAAAAGGAATACAGAAATCTAACATAAAAGGAGGATGTTTGTGCCCCAAACAAGAAATAAAGTGATAAAACTCATGCTGCAAAATATGGACCTATACGAAAAGAAAGTCTGAGTCCAATGGTAATGCACCAAGAGCCTTGGTAATGCAGTCGTTTCGGAAATTATTTATTTTAGATAATTTTCCTTTTTTTAATTCTTGGAATAATTTTATCCTTTTAAACTGAAAAGGCTTTTACCCTAATCTCGTCTTTATACCACTGCTGTATTCAGGAAACAGCTAACCTGTGTTTTTCCCCTTAGGCCTACAAACATGGAAGAATTTTGTTCATAGAGTGATTGTTCTCAGGACATTGCCTATATCTTATTTAGAAGATGAGCTTTAAGACTTTTTCTTCAATAATGAGATATTTAACACAGATTTGTGAAGTACTGGGTCATGTTTCTGGGGACACTTGGACAAAGTGAATATACTTTTATGTGACAGACGCAAGTGTTAGGGCAGAAGGGTAAACTGTGGTAAAAAAAATCAATACATGCCAATGCTATTAGAACAAGTGACCATTCTGTGTTCATGTAAAATATGTTTCTTGTTTTGTGCATGGAATCAGAGGACTAAGCTTTCAGGCATAATTAAGATCACTAATCACTTGAATGAGAAATATGGAGCCCATTCTGAATTACTCCGGTGTAGTCAGTACAGCAGTCAATAGGGAAGGGTGCCATTGACAAGAGAAAGCAGGTGGCCTACAGAGGTAGAGAAGGCAAGAGAATGGATTCTTCCCCATATACTTCTGAAGGAACATGATTCTGTTGACACATCACTTTTATCCTGGGGTGGGGGAGGGAACATTTTTTTCTGTGCCTCAAGGCTGGAGTCCCCGCCTTGAACGCACCGAGATCCCATATGGGCACTGTTTTGTGTCCTGGTGGCCAAGCTTCCCATCCAGCTCCCTGCTTGTGTCCTGGGAAAGTGGTTGAGGATGGTCCTGGACCTACATGGGAGACTCAGAAGAAGCTCCGGGCTCTTGGCTTTGGATCGGCGCAGCTCCAGCCATTGAGGTCACTTGTGGGATGAATCATCAAATGGAGAATCTTCCTCTCTGTATATCTGACTTTGCAATAAAAATAAATAAATCTTGAAAAAAAATATATTTTCTGTCTTATTTTGACATATTACTTTACATCATTATTTTTTCTTGTCTGTTCCTGTAACTTTTCATTACTCATGAATTACAATTAACCATGTTCTCTGTATTTCCAAAGTTCATTTTATTGCCATGTTTTTCTGGCTGCATAATATTCAATAATCTATCTTCAAATTTGCTAATTCTTTTGCCAGACAAAATCTATTGGGGCATTGTGATTTATTCACTTCTGTCATCTTACAATTGAACCTCAATTATTCCCTACTTGATGTGGCTATCGTGTATGCTTTTAGTCTTACACACATTGCTTATTCTACTCCTTTGAACATAATTAAAATACTCACTTTGGAATATCCTAAGTGCAGATTTGGGCTTCTTCAGAGCCAATTTCTCTGTCCTGCTCTTCAGCTCCTGTTTGGGGACTGCACTTTTCCACTTCTGTTCGTCTGATTTGTTTCATTTTATTTTTATATTCCAATTATTAAAACCAGACTTTAAATAACAACAGTGTATCCGTTGTGGATAAGGTACTCCTCATTACTTCCTCACTCCCTGTAGCAATTGACACTATTAATTTATCTGGTTTCATTGTTTCTTTGCTTATTTTACGAAAATGACTTGATATAGTTCAAGAAGTGTATTTTTGTTGTTGTTCATTGTATAACCTCGGGTGTACCTGTTAAGAGATTATTTTCTTTGTTTCTGTTTTTTTTTCAGTGATAACTATCAGTCTTTCACTTGTGGATAATCAGAAGTAATATATTTATCAAATTTACTCTGAAATAACTTAGATCATTTGAATGATTCAATTGGGTCACTGGACATCTGAGCCAATGTGACTTTGGAAGCTGCTACAACAGCTTGTGGAAATTACACAGTTGTGAGCACACATACAGTTTTCTAGGTCTCTTGCAATAAATGAATATGACCTCATCGTTGAACTTTACATCCTAAGGGTTGACCCTGATTCAGAGAGCTAATTTTCACTTTGTATATTCAGAGTGCCAGTCTAAGGATCTTGCACCAGCAAAACTTCTGCTCTATGTGGTTACTGTGTGTGAAGCTTTGGGAATCACTGTCCCGATGTGATTGCTTACAGGGGGTGCACCCTAAGGTACCGGTGAAGTCATACTCCTCTCCCAGAGTTGTGATCACAGAAAGGCTGAGCTAGTTGTTCAATTTCTTTATTTCTCAATATCAAGTTTTCAGTTGGTTGATCAGGAAACTATCAGTTTCCCCTAAATGTTTCCTCCCTCATGATCCTCATTTCTTTAAACAAACCCTTAAACTTAGAGTTCTCTTAAAGGCTTTGTTTCAATCAATGTCAGGTTCCTGAGGCGAAGTTGCAAAATTTATAAATGGATTGTATTTCTGCAGATCCCAGCTTGCATTTTGTTGTCAGATGAAAAGGACAAGAACTGACAGTCACTTTACTTGAAAGAAATGTGGATTGGGAAGGGAGTGCCTTGGGCCTGGTGATCCTTGATCTTTTCATCTTGGTGTCCTTTTATGGATTTATTGTAGTAGAAGAAAGCTGGAAGCCAAAGTTACACAATCCGATGGACTCTTCATCCACTATCGTCTAGAGGGAGTCTAGAGGGAAGGCGTCTGTCAAATAGGTAGCCACAGGGTAGGGCCAGGGGACTCCAGACCCTTGACTGTACTTACCTTCAGAAGGTAGAGTGTGCTGCCTGATGCTGAGAAACTGAGAACGTCAGAAACCTGTCCTTTTAGGCTAAAAGCAATATCGAGCTGGACTGTGAGAAAGAAAAGAAAGATTGTTGCTTCCCAATCATATGCAATCATAGTCAAGGGCCCAGTCTCTAACCTTTCATAGACAAACAAACAAACGAACAAACAAACAAAAAGTGAAAGAAATCAAGAGAAAAACCAGGGTCGTGCATGATAGATCAGTAGCTAAATCCTCATGTTGCATGCCCAGGATCCTATACAGGTGCCAGTTTGTATCTGACCTGTAACACTTCCCATGCAATTCCCTGCTTGTGGCCTGGGGAAGCAGGAGAGAATGGCCCAAAGTCTTGGGACCCTACTGCCATGTGGGAGGTCTGGAAGAAATTCCAGGTTCATAGCTCCTGGCTTGGATCAGCTTGGCTCTGACCATTGGGGCCCCTTGGGGAGTGAACCAGCAGATGGAAGATCTTTGTCTCTCCTTCTTTCTGTAAATCTGCCTTTCCAATAAAAATAAATAAATCTTTAAAAAGAAGAGAAGTGAAGCGAAGCAAAGATTAGAGAAAAGAAGAGAGAAGAAAAGTAATACTGATACAAGAATAAAGATATAGGCCATGGGTCCTGGATTGTAGCACAGAAGGTTAACATTTCCCTCTGCAATGCAGAAATCTCATTCTATATTCAATACCGCATTGTTGGATGAAGTCCCATCTGCTCTGCTTCTATTCAATCTCCCAGTAAGTGCACCTTGGACGGCAGTGGACAGTGACTGAAACACTTGGATCCCTGCTACTCACACAGAAGAGTTGGATGGAATTCTATATCCAGGCTTTGCCTGGCCCACTGCTTGTCATCATGGCCACTTGCATAGTAAATTAGCAGATGGAACATCTCTTTTTCTCTCTCTCTTCCACTTTCTCTATTGCTGTGCCCGTTAGATAAAAAACAAAAATTTACAAAACAAAAACAATAAAGGCCCTGCCTCAAATGCCACTCTCCCTTGCAATCTCACTAAATTTGATAGGTAAAATGAATGGTTTTCTATTTACTACCTTCAGTTACAACACTTTCTAGAGGCTCTTAAACAATTATATTGTAATTTTCATAAAGAGATTGCTTTACTGAGGATAGAAACTGCTGAACTCTCTGTTCTACTATTCTAAAAGCATAATAAGAGTATGTAGGATTTTGATCATTAAAGCATCAATAAATGTCTCATAACACATACTTATAGTTTCCACTAATATTTTATGAATTATGTCACATTATCCCAGTATGAATCTCCTTATATGCACAATAGATGTATTTAATCGAGTGACAATAAAGCTAATGCTTTTACTTTCATGTCACTAATTATAGCTAATTATAACCTGCGTTGGTACATATACATTATACATTTCCATCTCACACAGGGACTACATTAAGTTATTTACCACTTACTGATAGCTTACAATGTGTGAGAATTTACCATCTCAAGTGAATCAATAATATGTAAGGGGGAATGTTTATTATAATAAATCATAAAATTGCATGACATAAGAAATTGAATTCTTCACTCTGCTTCCCTCCCCCCAATATGGATAGCATATCAGACTAAGCCAGACCAAAGCTGGGTTCTTGGAATCCGAAGGATCTGGACTTCGTAGTGGGCTGTAACTCTATCCCAGAGTGTGGCATATAGGCCTTCCAGATCTACTTCTAAATATTGATCCTAACCCCACTCAAAATACATTTTTACCTGCTAACCTACTAATGTCAGTTTGTTTGACTTGCTACGAGCAATCCCTCATGTGGGAAACGTGTTTGTTCTGGCTGACTTTGATGGATCTTGTCTGGTATGGATCTAGTTTTTCTGAGCACCTCTTTGGAACCATTTACTCTCTGCTATTTAAAAGAAAAACGTAGTTATGGGGAACCCCTAGCTCTTATAAAGGAAAGCACAGTTCAATTTACTGTTGCAAAAGGAAATAAATTCAAAAAAGGGAAGATACAGTGAATGGAGAAACCGATCGTTTTTTTCCCAGATAATAAGGAGACGTCAATGGAATGTCTTCATGGCTCATGTAAAGACAATCTCAGCAGAGCAGAGTCAGCTGGCTGGCAGAGATACCTGTACGGTCCAAATGCACGCAACCACTTGGTATGGAAACTGTCAAGTTTGAGTGTTGGTGGTGGTAGAGGAAATTTAAGATTGTATTCACAATAGGTATCAAGGTATCATAAAATTACAAAAATTTGTGACAACATATTATTAGTAATTAGCAGGTCTGATTACTTCTTGGTTAGAGTATACTTTTTGTTTGCTTTTCTCTGAATTACCTTTTTATATCCTATGTTTAAATGATCACTTATTACTATAACATCTTAACCTATTTTCTCTGAGTCTTGTAACCTCCGATAGAAGAAAGCCTAGATGAATATCAAATTTTAATTTCTATGAACATTTTGACACCTTCAATTATAATAACGAGGTGATCTGCTTCATACTTCCCAGTTTACTTACTTAAATACAAGGAATGTGTTTTATATCTTTATAAATTCACTGTTACTCTGACATTATCAGCCCCATTAAGCAAAACTATATAAAGAACCAATTATCTCAAGGGTTATAAAGCAGTTTAAAAAGAGAATGACTAAACGGCTTTATGATATAATTGATACCTCTTATTGGAACCAAGGTACTGGTAGGAGAATTGATTAAACGTGTGCTCTATTCAGCAGAACCATGGAACAGATTTTCTATCTTTAGATCACATAAAATTCTTATACAGGGAATGAATTTATTTATCTCACAAGTTTTATGTGAATCAGAAAGATACCATGCAAAAGACTACAATCCATGATGCTACTTTAAATTTTCATGCTGTATCGCCAATCACTGGAGAGGACGTCATTATCTTATAGCAGTTCAACCAACTCATGAATCAAGCCATCAAGGATACTGATAACATAGAACTAGCCCTTTTCAAATGTGGCATTCAGCTATTCAGCTATTAATTAGCTACTTTAATCATGGCTTGTGATTCTGCCACCTAAGAATAACATATATGAACTTAGATGGCCAGATTGTCTGGAATATTTAGACAGTGTTTTGATTTTTGGACTTTGGTTTGGTTTGGTTTGGATGTGAGTCCTGTTTTTGGCCTGTTCACTACTACCCATGGTGTCAAAACCTTGAATCCTTACCCCAGTACTGGAACCCCAGGTTGTAATAATCGTATAACGTAGCTGAGCCCAATCAAAATTCTTTACTTGACAACATCCCGGACTGGGGGAGGTAGAGGTGAGTGGTTAGGTGGGAAAAGAGGATGACTATGTAATATTAACAGAATCCTTTCTTTTTGGATTGTTTCTCTCTCTCTCTCTCTCTCTCTCTCTCTCTCTCTCTCTCTCTCTCATGAATTCATGTATTTGAAAGGAAGAGAGAGTGAGAGAGAGAAACAGAGATCTTCCAGCCAGGCAGAAGCCGAGAGCTTCTTCTGGGTGTCACGGGCTCAAGCATTGGCTCAGGTTTGGTTGTTTTCCAGAATTATTAACAGAAACTGAATCAGAACTTGAGCAGCTGTGACCCGAACTGACACCTATTTGGGAGACCAAAATTGCAAGCAGTGGCTTAACTTGCTGTGCCACACTGCTGGCTCTGACTCAAACATTTCCTAAGGTGTAGTTCAAGAGATGTGACTAGGACAAATAGGACAAAAAGCAAGATTAAATGTTTTACAGAAAATTGCAGAGAAGTTTAGAATTCCTTAAATTTTCAGAGAAAATATATGCACACTAAAGGTAAAAATTACTCATTATCAACTTAAACTGTATTTTTATGGTAATGGTACTAACACACAGCTACAGAAGATGATTATAAAATATGTTTAAATATCGGGGAAGAGCTAAGTCCAAGATATGAGAAAATACAAAATAAACAACTCTACTTCCCAGCAGAGACATTGATATATACACAAATGCGTTACTGGAACAAGAACAGAAGCACAAACGGATCAATGTGTGTCTTGTTCTATATTTCAAATATTTTTATCACTCTTACTGTGTATCATGTAACCATCCATCAAAATCATCTTGAGTACGTACTGGTTTTAAGTTCATTTTCCAGACCTTATCTCTATTCACACCAGCTTCAACTGGCTGGATCTCAGACACTTGTTTTTCATTGTCTTAAACATTCTCAGTGATACAGAATGCATCTGCAAAAATAAAATTGTGTTTTATGTATAAAACATTAGTTTTGAGAGACATATAAAATACAGATTTCCACTAAAGCATACATTGTTTTATTCAAAAGTGAAAAGTTTAACAGAAATGACTTTGTTAGTCCATGGAGACTTTCTATGGATTTCCTTATATATTCCTCCTTTTTGTTTTTATTGCTTTGTTCATTTGTAAGGCAAAAAGACAGAATATATGAAAGGGAGCGAGAAAGAGAGAGGGAGAGAGAGAGAGAGAGAGAGAGAGAGAGAGAGAGAGAGAATCTCACAAATTCTTGTTCACCTCCCAAATGCCTGCTTCTGCAGGGCTTGGCCAAGCTGAGCCAGGAGTCTGTGATGAGGCAAGGACATGATTCTTTAACCATCATCTGCTGTCTCCTACACTGAAGATTTGCACTTTGGAAGCAGAGTCTCTAGGGCTTGAAGCAGGGTTTCTAATATGGGATACAGGCAACCAAAGGGAAGTCTTAATTCATGCAGCAAATGCTTGAATTGCTTTATAAAAAAGTGCTTTATTATCCACAAATTCCATCACTGATTAGGTAACTTTTCATCTATGAAAGTTCAAAGAAATTGGACAATTTAAAAGAAAAATAATTTAAACAGGAAACCATTATTATTAAATTACCTAGATGTATCCTAAGAATATCCTGATTTTGAATTTGCAAATATTACAAATCAGTTCTAATCTTTTATTTCCTAACAACAAAACAAAAAACCTGTTCTGACCACTTTTGCTTACATAGTAGTTTTTTTTTCTCTAATGATTTGTAAGAGAGATCATCCCAAAGGCAAAGGAAACCGGTACACTCAGTAAATAGTGGCCATGCCTGGGCTGATTGGAGCCAGAACATTTACTTTCCTCTTCCACTTTAATGGCATAAACCCAATCATGATACAATGCATCGTATATTACCTCCCAGTGAACATATTAGTAATATCTGGAAACAGACCCATGAACACGTGCATTCTGACTTGAGGTATGGGGAGCAAAACTAGCATCTTTATTTCTAAACCAAATGTCTGCCCTTGGATACCCATTTTAAATATATAGATAAGAAAATATTCCATAGATAATATTCAGTTGAAAAGATGTGCTTACTTTCAAAGAGTTTTTTTCTTTATAAAAATTTACATTAGGATTTATTCAATGCATTATTGCATTCAGCAAAGATTGAAGACAAAATAAGGCATGTCAGTATCACAACATACTTTATAGACACAGAAACATTACTACTCTATTTTGTTAGCAGTGACTTAAAAGAAGCTATTTTTAAATTTTGATCAGTCTCAATCTATTAGCTTTTGTCTACACGTCTGTAATTTTTATGTAATTTATTAATTCTTGCATGATCCAATGACATAAAAACATTTTTTCTTCAATTCTTTCATTTTACATATGCATATATCATTCATTTTATGCTCTAGACTCACAGATATAATGCATTTGCTAATTAATTTTGGATATCCTGCATATGTGCATTTTTTTCTTGCATTGCATTAAAAGATCAAGTCTTTTGCAATTGAGTTCTAATATCTTTGATCAAAAATCAATTAAATATATGGGAGAAAGATTTCTGGGCATCTTACCTCCCTTTGGATCCATGTCCATTGTGATACAAACATAACATTCTTTTGAATGCTATCTTACTTTATGCCCAAGTAAATCATATTAAGTTTGTAAGCTCTTTTTTTTCCTTTCAATTGATTAATTAAGAAGATTTATGTTTAAAATGAGACCATGTTTGTACTCATATTCATCTAGAAGAACTAGCATACCAGGAAGTGAGATACATTGTAGTATGCATCTCAATTCCAGAATAACAGGTCGATTCCCAATGAAACTGTCAAATACAACTTGACAATATGATGCTGAACTTTTCACCATGTCTATTCCTACAATTTGACTGTCGTTGAAGGACTATTGTAGAGGAAATCGGGTGAGATGATGGGAGACATGGCAAGGGGAAATCCCTGAGCCTATGGAAATGTATCATAAAAACATCATTTTTAATGAAATAAAGGGGAAAAAATCAAGCAGTTGTGGTAGATATTAAATCTACGACATTTACAGGTTGGAAAATTGGCTGCAGAGCTCTTTGAGGGTTAATAAAAATATCCAATATCAAATTTGTGGGTAGATTTTGCAAGTATAAACTTTTCAATGTCCTCATTTACATTAATTTTAAAAATACACTAACCATAGAACCATAAAAATAACTAGGTATTTCTTTCTTTAAAATGTTATTTTTCATTCCATAGAGCTTGCTTAATGCTTAGACACTAGTTATGTACAAATGAGAAGTGTTCACCGGCACACGGCATCAGAAAATGAAAAACTTTGTTGTAACAGTCATTTGAAGGAAAAGTTATATACTCTTTTTCTTCTCACTTGCTCAGGTACTAGTGCCCCATATTGTTTTCATAAGAATAATAGCTTTTATGTTATCACCAAGGAAAATCAGCTTCTTTCTTTTATTTCTCTAGCAGATATAAAGCCTGGTACAAAAGACAGGGAGATGTGAGAGCAGTGGCCTGCTGACAGCGTATTGTGAGAGGGAGGGAGTGTGTGAGGGAATAAAACTCTATTGTACTTGCAAACTATATTGAGTTTTAAAAATGAATTAAAATATTAAAATAAGGAAAAATTAAAAGTGCACGTCACTTACTACAGAAAACTGTTTGGATAAGGCAATCTCCTAAGACTAAAACAGCTAAAATGAATGCGAAAAGAACTGCAGTGCTTTTCAAAGTCCTCAGTTTCGATGCTTTGATAATGTCGTTACGTTTTTCCTAGTGTTGACATAGTTACAGAAACAGTTACTTCCAGTTTGTATTGACATATTATCATCAATTATGTTTCACCATCTGTTGGATGTAATTAAGTTTACCCTTAAATTTGATTTTACCAGACATCATTTACAAGTAAGACATGTTTACTAAACATCCTTTATACCAATAGAATAAATAAAAGATTGGCTTACATGGACTAAAACAATTTTCCTGCTATCAAGTTGTATGCCAAATAACATTGAATACACGGAAATATTTAAAGAACTCAGTGTTAGTTGGGGGTCATGGTTGTTGTGAGAACATGAATGAATATCAAGTGGATAATTGCATCATTATTATCCAGAAAAAAAAATCAAAACCATGTCTTTTCCAAAACTACTTTGAGTATCAAATTTTCAGATTCTCCCAAAATCTGGATCTCCTTGGAAACATTAGTAATGACAATGACCTCGTATTTTCAAGCAATCTTTAAAAATAAATGTTACAAAAAAACACAATCTGTTTTTCCTCAGTCATTTCCTTAAATATACATTCAAGTATTCTTATTTATTCAAATTCATTTTTCTTGTTATTGAAGAAATAAAGAAGTCCATAAGGAAACAAAATGGGAGAGAAAATAAACTTGGGAGCAAATATGGAATTTCTCAATTGATTTGCTCTAACAAGCTGTGTTCCTAAAACTTTCTATGGTGAAATACATTGCATTTAGAAAGAAAATGTAAAACTTATAAAGGAGCTATAACTTGTCCAGTTAGTCCAAGCTAAGAAAATATGGCAATTTGCAACAGGTAGAATTCTTCCTCTTAATAATTATGAAAAGGTTACTAAAAAAAAACTAAACACAAGTCATGATTTCAATCTTTCTGAATTTACTGAGACTTGATTTTGTGTCTAAGATACGGTCATAAAATATTTCATAAGTCTTCAGGTGAAATGTCTTGTAAGGGTCTGCTAGGTCCGTTTAGTTAACAATGCAATTTAACTCTGCGGTGTTGTTGTTGATTGCTGTTTGAATTTGCAGTCCTCTGAGGAGAGTGGGTGTTGAAGTCAACCACTCTAATTGTATTGAAGACTAGCATGTTCTGTCAGTTAGGGAGAATTTCCTGTGTATCTTCTTGTGTACACAACTCGCTTAAAAATATTTTTGTATATAGCTCATCCCCTCAAGATGTGAAATGTCTGAAATATTAACTGATGTAATGTTTAACCTGTATATAAAATGTGTGAAAACTTAGTTAATGAAATGTAATTGTGTGTAACATAGAGTAAGTAGAAATGTTAACAGGCCTGTCAGGACTTATCTGTGAACTAGGACTAGCTTGAGAGGTGTGTAAGACAAAATAATGTTCACTCCTCTCCTCCCTACAATTATCTACTTAACCATACTCTCAAGGTCTTGCCTTTAAACTCCGCAATGAGTCAAATTGTAACACAGAAAAGTATGACTTTAGGCTTTTGGTGTACTGAATCTGTTAAAAGGACAAAAGTGTAGGGCCAGTTTTCCATGACTAGTGGCAGCTACCATCTTTTTAATCCCTGATACCACCAAACTGATCCCAGAACAAGATAGAACACTGTACACTCCTCTCTCCTATCATGTGGCAGGTTTGCTAGCCACAAAGTAAGTCTCTGGTTAACAGATAAAGTAACAGACATTACTCATGGAGGACCTTGCAATCCAGCTCAAGACTTGCTTCTCCCAATACTTCATTTTTTATTATATTTTATTTTCTCTCAGAGGAGATGGAGAGCCTAGAACTTGATGGTGAGTAGTGCATTTGACAGATCTAGGCACAGGCAGAGAGGACCTCAAAGAGACCCCTTTAGAAGATCTGGATTGGGCTCTCTGTAAAGATAGGTGTTCTGTTGTTGAACAAAGAGCCTGCCAAGCTAGATACACTGTAATTATTCATTGATTAAATTAGAGCATCAAGAGCTCTCAACTTCTTCCTGGCAACAGTGCTCAATTGGCAGAGCTAGTAGTTCTGACAAGAGCCCTCAAGCTTAGCAATGATAAAAGGGTAAATATTTACACTGATTCTAAGTATACCTTCCCCATTCTTCAAGTTCACATAATTATTTCGAAAGAAAGGCACTATTTGTTGCAAATAGGTTCTATGAAAGATCATCTGGAATAAATTGTCATCCTTTGTGCTTTTCCCATAAAATGTGACAAGTTTTCCACCTGGAGAAGGATTAGACTTTATGTGACTGAGTGCTGATTTTAGGGAAGTTCTATAGAACCACAAAACAGTTGTGGAAGTCTATGACCTTTGTGTTTAGAATCCTGCCTTAACTCAAAGACTTCCTCTCGCTGAAGCACAGAGATTTTACTCAAATCCATGAAACAAGAAATCTCCAGAATGCAATTGTTCAGGGTATATATCTTCCCTAAATGCTTTGACATCGTCCCCTGAGTAACTGAGAAGACTCCTGGAATAGTAAAGTTGCTGATTTTGAAATAGTGTCTCAGTTTGGAATTCTTAAGAGCTTATACAATGAAAATGAACTAATTTCAAGGTGTCCATCATTCGACGAGTCTCCAGACCACTGGGTATATAATATCATCCCTGTTGTTCTTGGAGGCTCAAGTCATTAGGGAAGATGGAAAATATAATGGCATCCTCAAGAAACACTTCACTATGTGATCCGGGGGAACTCACATTCCCTGGTTGTCTCTTTTGTGTTCAAATTCTACATGTGTAAGGGGAACACTCCCTCAAAGTCAGGTTTGAATCATTTTGAAACTTTTTTGCTTTTGGATTAATATTTCCTATCAGGTGCAGGAAAACATACCAGTTTGTATGCAATACAGGCAATTTCATGTCACAGCTGGCTATACTTCCTCTTTCCCCATTTAGTAATCTCTAACATATGGACTCAAGAGCTTTTCCTTTGTACCTTCTGTCTGAATTTTTATAATACTGCTTTCGACTGGTCCTGGTACACTTAAATTTCTTGTATGAATTGAATCCTTCTCTTAGTAGCTTCCAAGGTCCGGATTGCCCTATAGATAGAACTCTGAATGTAAGTCTTCCATCACGGACCACTGGGTATACGTGTGCAGTGTTCACCCTGACTGCTATTTAAAATGGCCTTGCTCTCCAGCATGAAATAGGCAGTGTTGTCATCCCTTCCCCTACTAGCAGGCTAGTTCCCCAGATGTGAAGATTTAGAGTTGATAGACTCCTCTGACTCTCAAGAAAGTTAAATTGAAGAAATCCATGTAAAATGGTGATTCATATTAACACATTTTTTTTTGTACTCTTGGGTGTTTTTGAGAGTGCATATAACGATTGTTCCCGAGAAAATTATCAATTCCAGAAAGTGCATGTTTTAATTATTTAGTTCTTTTTCAAAATTCCACGTTGCACATATACTTCAAAACAATATATTGTACATGGCAAAAAGTACTATTTCATGTATTAAAAAAACACAGGGTATGTTTTTCATTATCAAACATATATTTGTAAGAGATTTATTCATTGAGAACAGGCACAGTGGCGCAGCGAACTATTCCTCCGTCCTGGGTGTTGGCATCATCTATGGGCCCTGGCGCATGTCTTGGCTGATCTAACCCTGATAAACTCTCTGCTAGGGCCTAGGAAAGCAGGTTCTTGGGACCTGAACCCACATGGGAGACCCACAGAAGCTCCTCGTTCTCATTTGGACTGGCTGAGCTGTGGCGATTGCAGACACTCTGGGAGCAAACCAGAGAATGGAGGGGAAGATGTTATCTATCCCCCTTTTTTTCTGTAAAATCTGCCTTTCAAGTGAAAATAAAAATAAATCTGAAAGAAAATTTTTTGATTGATTTATCTGATTTATTTCGAAAACAGAATGACAGAGGGAGAGAAACTGCATAATCACACATTTTTATAAAAATGTTTTATATAATTTATGTCATATATTCACAGTTGCATAATTACATTTAAAGACAGTTAATTACATACTTTAAAACTGATATTTGTGGCCACATATTTTTTAAAAAAGGAAAACATATTCTTGTTCAAAAAATGAATTTCCTATTATTTCATGTTTAGAAGATACAAAATTGTTCAAACCTTTGTCACTCTGACTTGTAGCATCTTGATTCGAGTGGATTCCACCGTTGCATACGAAGAATAGTTTTCATAGAAATTTATCATCTAAATACTTTTAAGTCCATCTTTAGTTGAATATCTCATGCTTACTTATTCTAATGAAAGGAATGCCTTCTGAGTTTTATCATTCTAGATATTTGAAGAAAGAGAGAATTCACTGGATACATGATACAATATGACCAAAGTGATGTGATTCCTACAGGCAGGTAGGGTAGTGAGAAAAAACAAAACAAAAAAAACCAAACAACAAAAAACTGGCTTTACCAAATTCTCTTGATGGCAGGGTTTTAACACATAGCTGGAAAGACAACTTAAATTAATGTAATGAAAAAACAGGTGAGCAGCACACACTGAAAAATCCTTTAATCTAGTTTCAAAAGAGATGACAATTAAGTAAAAACCTGCAGAGCGTGATTGCAATTATACAACCCCCCTGCCTTGCAAACTGTCTTTGCTTAATCAAGCATGATTTCTTGCATAATAACAGAAACAAGAAACATGTTAAATAAGGACATGCAAATCACAGAGAACAAGCTGAGCAGTTGAAAGGTACAGTTCATACATGATATATTACTGTGTGTGTTAATTTTTCAGACAATTCTTCAGAGCATCGGTAGGCAGGAAATGATGCCTATGTAGTTGTGTGTTAAGTCACATGTCTTTTAGCAGATAGTAAAAAAGCAAAATCCTCTATCATATTTTCTGCTGCAGATTGAAGGTAATAAGCTCTGTTTACATGGGCTAATCATATGTATTCATTATTTAAGAAATAGGAATAACAAGATTTTATAAAATTATTTAGTAGGATACTTACAAAATAAACAAAAGTGACACTACACTATTTTTGCCAACTTTTCTAACAGACCCTGAACAGCAGGCCAAGAAATTTCTAATTAGGGAAAAGCAGTAACCCTCTTATTAATAAAAGGTTGTTATCACAGACGCAAGCATACCTGGAATAATAACAGCCTCCTACATCCTGAATATACCCTCCTGTCACGTTGGAAAGTCCGTTTCATAAGATTATCCCGTCATTATATAGCTGTAGAACGACTTTGCTCCACATATATTTAAAATAAATCTTAGTCCTTTTGCTTTATTGGTTTCTATGATGAATTGAAAACACATAACCTGAAGGTATAAAAATCAGGATAAATATGTAGAAAATTGGGTACATAGTAATCTCATTTTTTAGTAAAATATTATGAAATAATGCTATAATATGAGACCTCCCCTGGGGTACAACAGGCTAACATGCAACTCTTGATGCCTGTACCATTTAAGGGCATTACCACCTATACCAGCTATACCACCTCTTATAATGCTCTCTTTTAATGCACCTGGGAATGTAGCAAAGGATGGTGCAAGTCCTTGGACCCAGCACGCCTGTGGGAAACCTGGATGGAATTAAGGTCTCTCACTGTTAACTGACCCAACCTAGCTGTTGTAACCGTTTCAGGAGTGAACCAGTAGATGGAAGATTGCCTCCCTGTCTCTATGTTCCCATTTCTCTGTCTCTTTCTTTCTCTTTCTGTTTCTCTCTATCTCTCTGTAACTCTTCCTTTCAAATAATCTTTAAAAAATATAATACATTAAATAACATAAATTTAAATGTAATATCAAACAGATGACATAAGAACTCTAACAGCTGATATTTATTTCCAATTTTTCTGTTTTTATGGATTGTTTTAGCTGTTTATCATTAAAAATAGACAGCGTATGTTTTATTATTGATATTGCTTTTTAAAATTTAATATTGCATGTTTCTACTGTATGAAAATGTAATAGTCTATTTGCAAATATTTAATTTAATTCAATATATTTAATGTTAATTAGTTATGACCAATTAAATATTATTTAATTTATATTTCATTATAAAACAAATGTTTTCTCATTAGCACAAAGAATCTTATTTACATCTCTGTATTTTTCTGAAGTTTGGTGTGGAATTTTGTTCAACGATATATTAACCTGGTAAGTGCTGATTTACATTGACCTAAGTTTTATGTGATGTAAGTTCTAAATATATAGTTACAAAAACCCCCAGAAACTAATTTTCTGTATTTAGTAATGCAAATGTGTTTTAGTACTTAATAAACTCCTGAAATATTTTCCAAAGTATTATATTCTTGCTGGCCAATTTAGTTCTTGCCAATGAATGATTTTTATAATTCTTCGCACTTCCATCAGCATTTGTAGTTGACTTTTAAAACATATTTTTCGCCATTCTAATAAATATAAACTATAATCATGTTGTTACTTTTACTATGCATTCCTGAATGAAAAATATTCTTGAACAATTCTTAATAATAACTTACTTTATCAAATAGTTTTTCATCATTAAAACGACATGTGGAAGAGAAGCTATCAACAAAGGAAAGAAGTTTATTTTTTGCTCGTGTTCCAAGATAAGACAGGTTCTATGTAATATTGATGTAATAATGTGGCAAGAAGATAATAATCCCAGAGCGTGTATAAAGGTACAGTCACATAATTTGCATATGATTGGTATAGTAATACATGATTTATCCCCAATAATGCATTGACCTACTAGTTTAAGAAGTGAGGATGAATGACTGAATAGTTTCACATCTGAATCCATACCCCCATCATATTTCTACCACATTATACCTATTTCCAATGCCACATTGCATTTGCATATTGCATGCAAAACATATTTATTTAAATGATTTATATTTTATTTATTTGGAAGGCAAAGTCATCCCCCCCACACACAAACATACACAGAAAGAGAGAAAAAAATCCAATCATTGGGCCTGGTGGCGTGGCCTACTGGCTAAAGTCCTCGCCTTGAACGTTCCAGGATCCCATATGGTTGCCGGTTCTAATCCCGGCAGCTCCACTTCTTCTCTATCTCTCCTCCTCTCTGTATATCTGACTTTGTAATAAAAATAAAATAAATCTTTAAAAAAAAACAAAGAAAAAATCCAATCATTGATACTGGCTAAATCCCCAAAAGTCTGCATCAGGGAGGTTGGGACCAACTGATGCAAATAGCCAGTGGCTTCTTCCAGGTCTCCCATGTGTGTGTAAGTTCCAAACACACGGGCCATCCTCCCCTGGTTTCTTAGCCCCTTAGGAGGTCATTGGATGTGAAGACGAAAGACCAGAACTCCAACTGGCATTCCCATGGAATTCTAGCCCATCATGGGATGTAGCTTAACCTGCTATGTCATAACACCAGCCCCTAAACAAATCTTAAAACCAGCCTCTAAGCCAAATTACATGTCAGAACCACTGGAATCTGGGTATATATACTCACTTGATCATTTTAGAATTTCTTAATTCATTTTGAGATTGTTAATCAATTTCAGAAAAAAATATGTTTTTCTTACAATGATAAAATATACAGTCAAATCAAACTTCATTCTGCAGATATAGAAAATTTCAGATGCAAGAAAGTGATTCTAATGGACATTAATTGGTAAAGATCTGAAACAAATAAACAAAGGCAACAATAAGTCTTTCATGAAAACAACTCCTTTGGAAGAAATAAAAAGTCCTCAATGTATGTAACAAATGAGTCTGCGAGAAAATGCCAGAATCAAATCCATTTCTAAGCCCTTCCCTTTATTTATTTTCTTGCATTTGTTTGTTTGTTTGTTTGTTATGGCGTCTCACTATGAATGACGTCATCATCGCGTACTGAAACCACATTGTGATGAATTGAAGCGCTGGTGGTGTTCAAAGCTGCTCTGTACGTCAAGCCCTTTACAAGAGCAATACTGTGCTTCACTCTTTGTTCATGCATAATCAACATATTCAATATATTTTATTTAGTGAAGCAATAGATCTGTTCTGTTCAAATAATATTTTAAATTCTTTTCTCAATAGTTTAAAATGTCAGTTAGGAAGCATTTGCTCAAGTTGCTGAATGTCACTATGCCCTATCTCACAGGTTGCTGTTTCTTCGTGTGGAACCAATTGGTTCTGCCAATTGAGTGTGAAAACCCACAGGCAACAAAAAGGAGTGGGTGTAGTTGTGTTTCTGAAAATTATATTTATAAATCATGTTTATATTCAGTAAATCGTAAGTTGCTGGTTCTTACATTCAACAAGTACAGTCAAAGAGAACCGTCCAGTTGTTGGAAATGCTGTGTGTGTTGCGCCACATGAAAAGGACACTGGCAGAATTTGACTATTCAGCAGCTGAAATATTCTCCATGCCACAGAGAAAATACAATTTTCATGTTATTTCAACCACTTTAAAGATAAATATGAACATTTTCAATGTCTGCACTGTTGAACAAAACATGTTTAGAAATGCTCATTAAAATTAATGAACATTCAATTATTTTTCTTCAAGAAACAGCCTCTAAATTCATTTATATTAACTTCATGTTTTTATTGATATTTATATTGCAAGTGCTGAAGCCATCTTTTGAATTGTGTAGACCTTGAATTCTATGAACATTTAAAAGTGCTATGCATAAACATAGATCATTTTTTAAGATGTTTTGAAAGCTAATGGATTTTATAATGTAGAATATCATTCTGATATAGTGATTCTAAGAAGTTATTTTATTCAGCTATATATATATATTATTTCAATTTTAGTAACGAAATGCAAATGAAATTAGTCTAAACTAATAGAAATTGAGAATGCAGGAATTTCTGTCTGCACTGGTATATAGATTCACATTTTATTTCAAAGTTAGGTGTTTTTTCAATAAATTCAAGCTTCCTATCTTTTTTACATATTCTTTCAGGTAACTTTCCTCATTGTCTCCACGATCTCAAGAGAGCTGTTGCATAGTTTTACTATGCAAAATCCAAAATAGTTATTCAAAAGAAGAATGCATTTTATAATAAACTGAGGAAATGAATTCAAGCATGTTTTCAATGTATTTCCCCCCTATATGAAAATGTAGCTTTGCATAGTTTTACTCAACACCAAGGGATTTTGGATTAGTGTGATTGAAACAGAATAAATTAAGTCCACCTTCAAGGAGTGGCTGGGCTATACATTGCTTGAATTCAATTGAAGTAAGACAGCTGAAGAAACAAGGTTTTATTAAAACAAGAATGAAAGTACAAAAATTTGTTAGCAAGTAAATAAAAAACTTTTTCTATTGTTGCCTATGTGGGTAGGTAAAATGTACTATTCATAAAATTCAGTGTAAAGAAAAAGATGATGGGATAAACAATGGCAGAAAAAGTGATCACTATTTTGACATAATTAGATACTAGCATTAACTCATTTGATGTAATATAATTTGGCTTTAATAAATCAGTTGACATCATTTCTCAAAAACCTTGTAAAGATAGTAATTGGGATTGGCTTGGATCTGAGCACTGTGACACAAACTGAACCTGACTAACAGACCGTAAACAAAACGAATGATAAATGGCAGGAATGCATTAAGGAGCTGTGTGTAGTTTTCCCTCCAGAAAAATGTGGCATATTTATGAGAACCAAGGGAAATATTTTTCCATCAGTGTGAATCATAATTGAACTTCTCCAAAGAAATTATAACTGTAAGTAAATTATTTCAAATGATTTTCACATTGTTTTCTTTTTCGCTTAAAACTTCTAGGAAGGTTATTTCAACTAGTGATTGAAAAAAAGCAAAGGGGAAAAATGGCTCACATGACTGGTGGGACAGGGCAGAAGTTGCCTTTATCAGTTTAATTTTCTACCAAGTTTAGGATTATGGGAGTTACGGTTTAAACGTTATTTTTCTTAAAATTTTTTTTTATGGTGCTGGTCAAACTGTCAGCACCTTTGAATGAAGACATTACGTAAAACTCCATTTTCTTTTTCTGAAATTATTTGCTTGTTGTTGCTTTTATTTTGGGAGTTGCAGTATTGTTTCTTAAAATTTTACAAGCTGTGTGCATTTCTGGATTTTATTATTCACTTAATTGATCATCTAAAATCATGCAGAAAATTTAAGTGACAAATAATTTGTGTGCTCATCAGCATAACAGACAACATGACAGCAACTGTTCCTTTGATAATTTGCAATTTATTACACAGCGCTTATTATTTCATCAAGCATGCCCTGGGGGCTATAAAATATTTCACATACTCAAAAAGAAAACTAACAATCATATTGAACTTTACAAATAAACATTATGTTTTCATCTGGGATATGTCAAGCCTTTCAAATTTTCTCCGTTATATTACCCAAATCTTCCAAGCTACAAGGTTCCAATACTCAGTAATAAAACATGTTGGGCAAATAATAAAACCTGGACTAACAAAAATCACTCTGAGACTTTTTTTTTGACAGTAAGGAGACAAACGTTACACTTAATTAAATGTACTATTATTTTCAGTATTTGGTTGCATAGAAGAAATGATAATGTGATTTATATCCTTTGAAATAGAAACCTGTTTTTCCAAACCCAGATACATAAACACATCAACTGCACGCATTAAAAATCTAATGAATTTTAAATTTACATATTATTGCCTGTCGCTGCAGCCTAGCAGCTGAAGTCCTCACCTTGCATGCTCCAGGATCCCACATGGGTGCCGGTTCTAATCCCGGCAGCCTTGCTTCAATGGATGGAAGATCTTCCTTCTGTCTTTCCTCCTCTCTGTACATCGGACTTTCCAATAAAAATAAATAAATCTGTATAAGAAAAATCACATATAAATTTGGTCATCCAGTTTCCCATTCAGAGAAGTGTTTTGATAACTCCTTCTCTAGGAAGAAAGGGGATAATATGTGATTTGTAATTAATAGTATCTGAAACCATGCACAGCATTCGAATAAAATGAAATGCAGGCATAAGGAAGATAATATACTGTCTTAAAACATTGTTCTTTGTATATGCTCAAAGATTCCATTTCTAAACAAATACAAGTGATTCTTTCTATGATCAATTATATTGCAAACTGGAAGCAAGATGGTCTGAACTGAGACCAGCCCAATAGCCTAGAGGCTAAAATCCTTACCTTGCACTTGCCAGGATCCCATATGGGTACCAGTTCAAATCTTGGTGGCTCCATTTCCCATCTAGCTCCCTGCTTGTGACATGGGAGAGCAGTGGAGGACAGACCAAAGCCTTGGGACCCTGCACCTGTGTGAGAGACCCGGAAGAGGCTCTGAGCTCCTGGCTTGAGATCGGCACAGCTCTGGCCATTGCGGCCACTTGGGGAGTGAATCATTGGATGGAAGATCTTCCTCTCTGTCTCTCCTCCTCTCTGTATATCTGACTTTGCAATTAAAAAATTTAAAAAATAATGAATCTTTTTAAAAAATGATAGTCTCAAGGTGAACTGCAATACCTTTGTGTAAATTTGGAAGTCCTATTTTAGTGTTAGAGTGGTAAAAGTCTAAAATCTCTCGGACACACATATCACATTCGGAAGACAAAACTATCAATAAATGTTTTAAGAACTCTGAATGCATGCCTATCAAGGCCAACTTAATATTAAAAACCATCATGCAACAATCAAGCTTTCCTCATTCCCTGTCATGACCTTTTGTGTAATCTATATGTTCAATGAGGCAGTTTTGATTGACACATGAGTTACTTAGAGCCATTGGAAATCAAGTGTTTTCATTTAAACACTAGGCTGCTATAGATTTCTTCAGGTTGCATTCCTCAGTTGTCTTCTAATATGTGGATTCCTCCTTTGCTACAGCAGTTTTATTCCCATTCCCTAACTATAACTAACAAATAATATTAGAGAAAATATACAGCCATCACAAATAATCTTTTTGGAAAATGTGCCCTTTTATTTGAAAGATACAGAAAAAGAGAAATCAAAAGACAGAGGAAAATATTCTATTTCTTTGTCATTTTCCAGTTGTCCATAATAACAGGAACTGAGCCACGCTAAAGTCAGAATACTAGAGCAAAATTCAGGTTTGGATTTTAGAGGGTCTCTCAGTTGAGTGCGTGTTGGCCTCCTAAGGTGCATGTTAGCCACAGCATCATATGCAAGCCACTTAAATCACGTTTTTTAAGTACAAACTGAGAATGGCTGGAATTACAGAGAATCAAGACCAATATTAAATTTTATAATTACTTTAGCTTTTTTCTTTTCATTTTTAAAAAAGATTTCTTTATTTTTATTACAAAGTTAGATATACAGAGAGGAGGAGAGACAGAGAGGAAGATCTTCCGTTCGATGATTCACTCACCAAGTGAGCACAACGCCGATCCGAAGCCAAAAGCCAGGAACCTCCTCCAGGTCTCCCACATGGGTGCAGTGTCCCAAAGCATTGGACCGTCCTCGACTGCTTTCCCAGGCCACAAGCAGGGAGCTGGATGGGAAGTGGAGCTGCCATCAGGATTAGAACCGGCGACCATATGAGATCCTGGCGTGTTCAAGGTAAGGACGATAGCCGCTTGGCCATGTTACTGGGCCCTCTTCTTTTCATTTTTAAAAACATATTTTATTTATTAGAAAGGAAAGGTTAAAGAGAGGTGTCTTCCATCCACTGTTCCATTCTGCAAATGGCCTCCATGGTTGTAACTGTGCCAGTCTGAAGCTAAGAGCCTGAGATTCATCTTGGTCTCCTATGCAGATTTAGGGCTCCAAACATTTAAACTATTTTCCATTGCATTCTCAAATTCATTATCAGAGAGCTGGATCAGAAGTATAGCATATATGACAAAAACCAGCACCCACAATGGATGCTGGTAACAGGAGGCAGCCTTGCCCACTATGCCGTAATACCAGTCCTGTACTATACCTTTTTCCGACACACATGTTGAAGACAAATTGAATATAATTAAAATTTGGTGCTGGTCACATCCACGTGACTGTTAATGATAGGTACATAAACTTAGTTCATCTAACACAGTTTTCCTCAAGCCATTAGCAGGAAACTGGATCAAGAGAGAAGCTGGGACATGAACTGGTACACACATGAATGCTGGCATTGAGGGTGGCAGATTTACCCACTAGCTACAAATCCAAATCCTTTAAATGCATTTGAAAGATTATGCTGAAAGGAATGTGGAGCTAAAGCATTATTCCAAATTTCTTAATTACTAAAAATGTGATAGTGCATCATCATATTTAATTGGGAACTCAATGTGTAAATACACAAATAAAATTGAAAAGGGTCTTCTAAAATAGCACTTCATTTTAAAAAATTGTAAAAGCAACATGTCATTATACATCAAAATTAGGGTAATATATTGGGTTTCTTTTTTGTTTTTAGATTGGCTTCCAAGTTTAAACAAGATTGCTTTAGAAAGACATAGTACTAAAATGTATATATGTTTTTAATTTCTATATTACTAAAATATATATTTTTTTAATTTCTCATGACTCCACCTGTGGCACTTTTCAAACTCTTTCAAATGTTGAGTTGGTTATGACATTGAGGAAATGAGTGTGCTTATCCCTTTGTCTTTCATCCTTTCCAGTTGGTGAGATTTAAATTTAATGATCTGTGCAGACTGTCATTTCGGCAGCAAAACATATCATATCCTTCAGGGAGAAAATGCCTAAATAGGAAGTTTGAATGAACACATTATCACTGCTCTTTTTATTTTTTTCAATATGCCCATATATCCATAAAGTTAATAGAGAAAAGGGACAAATTTTTAATCTTACAATTATACAAGACAGTGATATTAGTAGATGTTCTGGCCATTTTTCCTGCTCTACATGGCATCACATGTATTCACTGTGGGATGTTTAACAGGTGGGTGGAATTGTTTGTGTTATGCTTTCATTCTGATGACTGGCTGCAAGACTGAGCCCAGATCTTCCCATGGAGTGTCAGTATTTTCCCACATATTGCTTCTAGCAGGTATAAGTGAGTATGTTTCTGGAGGAAGTTTTTGAAAACTCCATGAGTGAAACACACAATTCTTAGATTCAGGCTTTGGAGACCGAAAGAAAGTCCATATTGCTGTATGCTATTGAATAGAACACTCAATGCAAATTAAGACAAAACAGAGAGAAAGAGAGAACTTATTACTTGACACGACGCAAGTGAAAACACAAAAGCAAAACCAAACCAAACCAAACCAAACCAAACCAAACCAAACCAAACCAAACCAAACCAAACCTACCTGGAACCTGTGTGGTGGAGTAGCAAGCTAATCCTCTGCCTGAGTTTTCAGCTACCTTATGAGTGCGGGTTTGTGCCTTGACTGCTCCACTGCTGATCCAGCTACCTACTGACGGCGTGGAAAAGCAATAGAAGACGGCACTAGGTCTTTAGTACCTATACTCATGTTGAAGACCAGAAAATAGCTCATGACTCACAGGTTGGACTTGTCCAGCTCTGATTTTTGCAGATATTTGAGGAGTGAACCAGTAATGAAAGATCCCTCAGTCTCTCTACATTTACGAATCTGTTTAAAAATTACTAGTATTTATATCTGTTATAAGCTCTGCGAGAGAAAGCTGCCATATGTAATTTATAAATCTGCATTTTATGTTAGAAAGATTATTTTATATGTTAAGCATTATTAATGTTAACAATTATTTAGGGCATCTATGTTACATGTGTTTTTTTATTATATAGGCTCTTCTTCCATGTATCATTCTCTAGGTAAATATCAAATTCAAGCCTGTATTATTTTAACTGAATGTTATAACTTCCCTATAATTAATTGTTTCATTACTTAATACACACTTAGGCTATTTTCTCACATAAATATAATATGCATCGATAAAAGGAGTATGTTTACACTGATACAAAATTATATGTAGTGCTTGCATAGGTTGTCATACCACCATGATGAAATCAACACTAGTACTCATATCAGTTGATACATAAATTAATTTTTATAATTTCAGGTATTTGATTATGTTTGTTTATAAGCAAGCTTTTATAAAATGTTCAGTAATTGGTTGGTGTCCTTTCTTTTCCTGCAAAGATTAATGCTTCATTTCTCATTGTAACACTGAAATTTCACAAAATATTACACATGTAAACTGTTACAACTTTAACATAGAAGAAAGCGAACATTTTACACTGACACAAAAGCTTGAGGTGAAAAGGGCAACGTTTTTACATTTTCTTAGTTCTATTTCTCCTGCAAAAATGAAGAACTGAGATGTTACAGTAATATAGAAAGGCTTATTTTATGTCATTTGAAGAAAAGTAGTAGCAGAAGAATAAACTGTAGGTTTGATGGAAAGGTACAAAAAATAGAGGGGTTACAGTGTTTTAAAACTTGAGAAAAGTAATCATTTCTTTGATTGCTTGACATTCCTGCAGACAATAAAAAACAACTTTATGCTAGTTTCTGACTATTTTTGTGATAAAGATTTTTAAGTAATTAGAAATGTGTATTTTCAAAATGCTAACGTATTGTATTGAAATCATTACTCAATAGGAATTGAATATTTATCCTACAATTTCCAAATTTGGCCCAAGTTTGTGCTAGCGATTTAGTGATACTTTAGATACCAAGTTAACACATGGAAGACACACACTGATACCGAAATAATAACAGTTATTAATCCTAAAATATAGCATGCATCTTAGAATATTCATGTTGGAACAAAATATATACATATGAAAGCAGAGTCATCGAACTGAATGGACAAGTGTAAGACCAGCATGAATTTCAATTTGAAATTTTAAGAAATAATGCTAACATCCCAAGATTGAAATTGAAACTAATGTAGCAGTTACTATTTAATCATTATAATAAAATGCTAATTTCATTAAGTAAACATGATTATTAGATCACAATTCTGAAGAGAGACTATCCTAAAAGTATAAAGGAAGCTCTGACAAGTTTCACATGTCAGATGGTAGCAATGTGTGTCAGAGGAGAGGTCACAGCTCAAACAAGGAAGCAGGGAGCCATCCAGCAGGCTCGCTCCTTCTAGTGGAACCCTGCCAATAGCACTAGGCAGGGAACTTCATCTGGGTCGGCTATCAAGTGCAGAGGTCACAGATTTGGAACATCTTCTTCCACTTGCCTAGGAGAATTAACAAGAAGCTGGGTCAGAAGCGAAGCCATCAGGGCCCCAAGTTTTGTCCCTAAAGAATGTGGGTTTCATAAGATATTACTTAACGTGCCACATCACAAGGCTAATCCCCAAAGTGCTTATTCTTTAATCACAAACCTTAGTGTACGCCTTATTTGCCACTCAGATAGCTATCCTCCAAAATTCTATTTATTCAATGTAACACATATTTGATTGGAACTTCAGTTGGTAGAAACATACATAGAAACCCTGTTAAAGATAAGGTTGAAAAAGTTGTATGTAAGGTTTATTCCATAGGGCACTATTTTTCTTTTCATAGCTTGAATGGAAATGTCACACTCAGATATTATAATAATAGTATAATTTAGCATTTTAGTGTAGTTACAGTGGTGCTGGGATACCATTAATTTCACAATACTTTCAGCACCACACACACAAAATAACACGTGCAAATGCATTAGCAGCCAGTCTTCATTTTCTTCCAAAACTCACCAGCCCTATGCTAACCCTGATCTATTTTCTATTTTAATCTAAAATTCAAAATGTTCCATAACCATAAAACTCTATAATATGTGGCCTATAATAGCTGATTAAGTATATTATTTTCCAGTTTCCTTTTTGTAGTAGTACATATTAGCAATTCATTTTAAAAAAGATTTATTCATTTGTTTTTATTGGAGAGACAGATTTATAGAGAGAAGGAGAGAAATTGGGAATGAAAGATCATCCATCCACTGGTTCACTTCCAAACTGGCTGCAACAGCCAGAGCTGAGCATATCCAAAGCCACAAGCCAGGAGTTATTCTGGATCTCGCACACTGCTGCAGTGTGCCAAGGACGTGAGCCATTCTTTGCTGCATTCCCAGACTGTAGGTAGGGAGCTGGACTGGAGTTGGAGCAGCCATTGTGCCCTGCCCAAACAGCTCATTTGTAGATGAATTAATATGTCACATCTTACACATTCATTTTACTTTTTAGAAAATCAATTTATAGTCACTTGTGTTGCTTTGTTTTTTATTAATTTATACCTTTATATAATACCATGTACAATATTTGTATATAGTATCTCCTAACTATTTTTAAAGTTTAGTAATTGTTAATATTGTCCATGTTCATTTCATTTGAATGTATTAAGTACATTTATAAATATAGGAATGTTCTTAAAATGCATTATTATTGTAATTAAAATATGGTATTCATGACATCATTATAATGTAATGAAACAATATACTGTCTCATACAGGGCATAATTTAGTAAAGTGATATTTACAAATGTTATGGTAGTTAATATATTTTGGAACCTAAAATATCTGTGGCTGATTTGTGTGGGCATGTTTTCATTTCTCTTGGATATATATATGTAGAAGCAGAGACATGCAGTCGAAGTATTGCTCTATGCTTTTGAGAAACTGCCAAATGCTTTTCAAAATGGTTGTAACAGCATTTCACTTTGCAATGTCTGAGTCTGAAGTTCCACATCCTAACCGATTCTTATTCCCATTTTCCTTAATACATTGTTATTTCAGTGAATTTCCAATGTTTTGGTTTTTAGCTGCATTCTAATGACTAATGAATATTGATTGTGAGATTAGCTTTTGTTGATAACGCTCTTTTGTGTAAGAAATGTATATCCTGATGAACACATTTCATTTTTAATCGGGAAGAATTTTCATTCTTAACACAAAGTTGTACATCTATTAGTATGTATGCGTTTGTGTTAAAGGCGAGGTGAGAGATGGAGAAAATTCCCACATCTGTTATTTACCCCACAAATGGTCCCAACATCGATGAGGATCCAGGCTAGAGCAGGAGCTGGTAAGTCTCTCCAGATCCTGTATGTCTGCTTCTCATAAAAGTGTGTTGAATTTTTTCAAAGGCTTATTTTTAAATTTTTATCTGAAAGGCAAATTTACAGAAAGAAAGAGAAGAAAGAGATACAAAGAGAGGTCACTGCCAGCTTGTTCACACCCAAATGATCCCAGTGGCCAAAGCTGAGTCCATCTGAAGCCTGAAACAAAAGGACTCCCATGAAACTGCCGGGTCCCAAGGACTTGTATCCTGCTCCATTGATTTTCCAGACACCTTAGCATGGAGCTGGATGGGAAGTGGGGCAGCTGGGGCTCAAGCCTTGCCAATGTAGGATGCCAGTGCTGCAGGTGGGTTCTTAGCCTATTACATCATGGCACTAGTTCCACAAATGCTGGCTTTGTATGAATACAGTGACATGTTTTATTTATATCTAAATCTTTATCTGAATTGATCTATATTTATTTTATTTGTATAAATCTATATATAAATAAACATATAGACAGACTGATAGCATTTTAATATTAAATCACCGTATTCTTCTACATTTTGAACATGTCATGAGGAATTGCTTCTTATTCTACCTAAATATTGCAATCCATTAATCAATGAGGCTGGGTAAAGCAGGATTTTTTTTAATGACATATTATTAATCTAGTATCTATATAGTTCTATTCTGATTGTTTTGGTTTTCTTGATTGTGTTCTAGTAGTTTGTAACTGAAGGAATTATATATTTCATTTAGGTGTATTTCTTCATCATGTCATTACTTTCAAAAGTTTTATTTTTCTGTCTTTTAAATCAGAAGTAATGCCCCTTTCCTCTTTGAATTTTGGATTTGATCTTTATTTTTCATATTCTAGTAGATATCAGTTTTCATCTTTCAACAAAGCTATCTTTGGTTTTATTATTTCTTCTGTTTTTATGTTCTCAATTTCACTAACATTTCTTTAGTATTTCTTTAATTCTGTCTGATTTTTTTGATTAGTATGCTATTTGGCTCTTAGCATATGTACATTCACTTATTCTGAGTTTTTAAATTATAAATTTATTTTATTTTTGATGATGTTTACATAATTAAGATGGATGCATGCTCATGTGGATCACCAATTAGGGTGGAAGGGTCAAGAGAGGAGGATATTAGATGAGACTACTGTTTCTAATCTCCTTTTTTCTTCCTGTATCCAGGGAAAGTTCAGAGAAACGGGGAGGGGGCTACTCCCAGAAGCTTATAAGTGAGTTTTATGATAGTAGATCTGTTCAACTGTATTGTTTCATTATTGTATCTGTAATATTGTTTCTCAATTTTTTTTAGTTTGATGCTGATTTTAGTTGCTATACTTTGTTATCATTATTTTAATGAAGATTCAACATAAGTGAATTATCTCAATTTTCTGGCCTTTATTAAAACAAACATTTATTGCGTATAACATTCCTGGTTCTAAAGGGCTTTTCTTTCTTTCTCTTTTTTTCTATTTGAATATGTTTTACATTCTATTCTGGTCTACATTTCTTGAAATGAGAAATTACGTTAGAGAATGAATTTATTTCTCTCTCCTTTTAGTATTCTTCAAATCTTTTTTATGCTTATTCAATGTTCTGCAATAAATGATTCTGTATTCATTTTTTTTCTGAGCAAAATTTTGTATAAGACTAACTTGTACCTGCATGTTTGCATTTGATAGATGTTTTCTTAAATTAAGGTTATTAGTCTGAGGACTGAGTTCCAGCAAACTGATCAACCTGCTATCATGAAAATGTTATATGAAATTATGGAAAGATAGCCATTGTGTGCCACATTTAACAGGAAGCTTAGCAAATAATTGAAGAACTTGAATCTATTGTCCTAATGTTATTTCTTTTTTCTTAAGAAAACTTAAATTGTTGATGTGTTGATGGAAATGAGTCACAAAAAACTCCCCTCCCTGCCCCCCAAAATCTGACAGCTGTCTTCTATGATAGAAAGAAGCAAGTTTTTAAATGGTTCAAGTACTGATTTTATATACTCTGTTAACCTGAAAGTCAGGATTACTACAATAATATCTTTTTTTAAGATTTATTTATTTTTTTATATTAATTACGTTGCGTTATGTTGCAGTTTCATAGGAACGCGTGAAGTACAACCTATCGGGAACATAACAGGTAACTCATAGACAATTATATTATCTTGCAAACGACGTGTGTTACTGCTTACAGTAAGGGTGAAGAGTCATGGTAAAGCTTTCCTTTGTCGCCTATTCTTCAATGAAAACTCTGTATTACAACATTTCTGAATTATTTTATACTTTAAAAATGGTGGAATGATCGACCCTTCTAGCTTCAGGTTTGTGGCCTGGGAAGGCAGTGGAGGATGGCGCAAGATTTTGGGGCACTGCACCTACCTGTGACACCTCAAAGAAGCTCCTGGCTCCTGGCTCCTGACTCCTGGCTTCTGGCTTTGGATCAGCTCATCTCTGGCCACTGCAGCCATTTTGGGAGTGAACCAATAGAAAAAAGATCTTTCTCTCTGTATCTCCATCTCTCTGTATATCTGACTTTCCAATAGTAACAAAAACAACAAAAAAATACAGTGATCATCATGCATGTTTCTCAAGCGTGCAAGGTTGCAATAGACATTTTTTTAAAAAAAAAGATTTTATTTATTTTTATTGGAAAGACAGATACACAGAGAGGATGAGAGACAGAGAGGAAGATCTTCCATCCGATGACTCACTCCCCAAGTGGCCACAATGGCTGGAGCTGAGCCAATCTGAAACCAGAATCCAGAGGCTTTCTCCAGATCTCTCACGCGGGTGCAGGGACGGTCCCAAGGCTTTGGACAGTCCTTGAGTGCTTTCCCAGGCCACAAGCAGGGAGCTGGACGGGAAGTGGGGCTGCCGTGATTAGAACCGGAGTCCATATGGGATGCTGGCACAGGTGAGGTAAAGACTTTAGCCGCTAGGCCACGGCGCCGGGTCCCCGAAATAGACAATTTAACCGCTATCATTGCCATAGGTCAATTGATTTTTGATCATCTGTTAATGTAAACCCTAATATTTATCTTTGAGTAAATTAATTGAGGCAATCTTCTCAAAAGTTTGCAATATACGATTGAAATAGAGAATCCATTTATTCAAGTTACTAGAGTTGTCCCTGTAGTCGCACAAAGATACAAATATTTTAGGATTTGATAATTTTATTTATCTATAGTCTCTGTTTTGAAATGATCATTGTCTCCGAGAACATAGAAGGTTGTAAAGAAGCTTATTCTACCTCCACAAATAGAGAGATGTACTTCTTTTCTCTCTAGGAAGATAAAATATAATTGTTTTAATGGAAAAAAGAAATGAATTGTTAGATAATAATAGCATGTAATCCAACCTTATACTTTCACAAATGAGGTGAAACTGAATTGTAGCTGATATCATCCATAATTTTAAACCCCTATTTCTCTACCGTCTCTGAAATGAAAGGTCACTGGGGCATAAAATCTGTACTTCCACAATGAAGAAACCATAATTACATTAACATAAATTTGAAATGTTTAAATTATACTTAGTAGAAGAACCTAGCCTGATAATTTTGCTACATCCTTTTGAGTTTCAACTATTGAGACAAGGATATGTGTAGTTCATAGCTCATTTAGTTTAAGAAAGCTAAAAATAATAATCGATGAGTACCTCCAATTCCCAGCTAAAGTTTCTATCTTTTTACGTATTTATGCTTTGACTGGGGAGACATGCTTTCCTCCAGTATTGAGTGCTGTATTTTTAAGTACATTTTCCCCCCTTTGCATGGGTTCCTCGCTTTGCTCCGTATGTAATGTTCCATTTTCCCTGGATTCATTCCCCAATCCCCTCCCTCACCTGAGTGTGTGCTAGCAGTGTTTGTCCATCCCCTCCCTCACCTGAGTGTGTGCTAGCAGTGTTTGTCCATCCCCTCCCTCACCTGAGTGTGTGCTAGCAGTGTTTGTCCATCCCCTCCCTCACCTGAGTGTGTGCTAGCAGTGTTTGTCCATCCCCTCCCTCACCTGAGTGTGTGCTAGCAGTGTTTGTCCATCCCCTCCCTCACCTGAGTGTGTGCTAGCAGTGTTTGTCCTCCCGTTTTATAACAGTGAAACACTCATTGCTTTCTCACTCCTTCAAAACAACTGCTCTGCTCACATGTCAGGCTTCATGACCGACATTCCCACCTTGACGTCATGAATGAACTTGTTTTAGCGAGGGACTTAGAGCTGAGAGCTTGCGTGCAGTGAACAAGCCTGGCAACACACAATAATGGAACTGAACGAATGGATTGCAAGTTTTCAATCAAATAAAAAAATACACAAATGCAAAAACAGTCTTGTTAATGATTCAATTAATGTGGAGAATGATTCTGGTAATATTTCAACAAACTACAGAAATGTCAGCAAGTTACTGACATGGGAGTTTTTTAATTTATTAATATGAAAAGGGTGAGCCAAGGTGACTATCATGTGACTTTAAATGGTTTGTCAAAATGTCTATTTTAGGAATGTGAGTTTTTCTGTTTTAAGACATTTTAATTTTGGGGCCCAGCGCACTAACCTAGTGGCAAAAAGTCCTTGCCTTGCACACTTTGGCATCCCATATGGGCTGCTGGTTCTAATCTCTGTGGCACCAGTTCTTACCCAGCTCTCTGCTTGTGAAGCAATAGAGGATAGCCCAAAGTCTTGGGATCCTGCATCCACATGGGAGACCCAGAAGAAGCTCCTGGCTCCTGGATTCAGCTCCAGCAGTTATGGCCACCCTGGGAGTGAATCATCAGATGGAAGATCTTCCTCTCTAACTCTCCTCCTCTCTGTATATTTGACTTTCTAATAAAACTAAATCTTTTTTAAAAAATAAGTTATACTTTTGATGATGTAAATTATATTTCTCACTTCTATTTAGTTACATGCAATACGTTACACATAACTTCACCATTTTTTGAATAATAGCTAATTAAATGTAGTTGAATATGTAAGATGTAAGAACTTTCCAAGGATTTTATTAGAACCATATAACTATCTTGACATTAGCTGTTTATGCAAAGGCTAGTTAAACATGAGTCGATTAAAGGCCCATTTTTATCCATCTACATAGTTATCTATCTTAATTGTTGATGGTTATTACTTCACATTTCTGTCATCAAGATTAAATTTGTACTTAGAGGGCCCGGCGGCGTGGCCTAGCGGCTAAAGTCCTCGCCTTGAAAGCCCCGGGATTCCATATGGGAGCCAGTTCTTATCCTGGAAGCTCCACTTCCCATCCAGCTCCCTGCTTGTGGCCTGGGAAAGCAGTCGAGGATGGCCCAAAGCTTTGGGACCCTGCACCCGCGTGGGAGACCCGGAAGAGGTTCCTGGTTCCCGGCATCAGATCAGCGTGTACCGGCCGGTTGCGGCTCACTTGGGGAGTGAAACATCGGATGGAAGATCTTCCTCTCTGTCTCTCCTCCTCCTCTGTATATCCGGCTTTCCAATAATAATAAAATCTTAAAAAAAATTTTTGTACCTAGAATTATAGTAACAATTGTTTGAATTACTGCTTAGATTTGCTTTCATACAGTAAAGCACTGAAAAACCTATTGCTTTAATAGAAAATAGATGCATTCTTTCAGCCAAATGATTTCCTGAAGCAATTGCACTCCCAAACCAGTGATGGGTATATTGCCATTGCTGATTTTTTGCACCATTAACCATGCTTCTTTTTACTTAAGGATTGCCATTTTTACATAAGAGGTTTATACAGTAGATAAGAGCTCAACAGGTTTCAGTACAAAGACTGTAAATGTATAGGCATTTTTCAATTTCCCTAACCAATACAGGATAACAAATGTTGACAATGAATCTACCTTGTACGTAGCTCAGTTAAGTATCTGGACATTACTTATATGATTACAGAAGCTATGCACAGGTTATCTGCATAACCACATTTTTAAAATAAAGGACTTTAGCCTCCTCAGATTTACTTATGTGTGTAGGTCCAGGAAGAAATCTCTGTGAGTGTTGACAGCTGACTGTATGTGTTGCAATTTGTAATCCACACTGGTATCTTGATAGAGTGAAACAGAAATAATGTGCCCTTTCAGGTTTTCCTCTCTCTGTTAACTATGACTTTGAAATAAATAAAAAAGGAGCGTTTTATAAAGTTCTACTTTATAAAAAAAAGTATGTATAATGATGGATGCATTTTCTACTAGGTTGTTAATGTGCACTTTTTGTTATCTACATGTGGTTTATGTGTAGTCTCAGATGACTGACAATTTATGATATACCAGATGTCAAAGTAGCTGTATTTCCATTTAGAGTATCTTTCAGAAGGCAATGTCCATGCATATAAACAATGAGGAAAAAATCCTATTTGCCATATAGTCATATTGTTTCAACTCAGCAGAGAACTAAGTGTACAAGATTAGATGAAATTCCAGAGTAACAGTGACTCCTAAATTTGAAATCAATAACTAGAAGGCATTTTAAAATATGCAATATTTTTTCTAACTATTATGATATTAAAGGAGGTGTTTATATTAAAATGCTTAAAGTAAATGAAAAGAAAAAGAAAAACAATAGCTTAAAGTTATAATTGAGATAAATAATTAGCAAGAAAAGTAAAACAATTATCAAAGCATACTATTTTATGACTGATTCTGATTTAATGTAATAATATGATGTCAATGCAATATTTAAATCATAAAGAATATGAATTTATTATATTAATTAAACAAAAGAACCCATTCTATAATTTGGATTCAGAATTAGAGTATACTATCATATTGTATTTAGTGAATAAGATTCTCAAACATTAGAACAAAATCTGACTTTTCTCAACAAGCAAAAACCATCTAAAAGCCTAACAATTAACATTTCACTTGATGGAAAAATAAGTATGAAACTAGGCACTGATGTCTCTGCTTTTACCACTTAATGTCCATCCTTGTACCAAAGGTCCTAGTTATCGAAGTAAGGTCAACATTTGTAAAAGTAACACAGTTAGGAAAAATAGATGAAAGCTTTCTTAATTATTTAGATTTCATTGTTATCCGCACTTCCACATAAAAAGAAGAAATGAAATAACTAATGTATGAATTTATTAATACTTCATGATGTAAGTCTAAATAGTGACAGTAAATATTATAGTGTATATATACTATACATATACATATATACAATATATATACACAAATACTATATGTATTTTCTTCCAGGGGGTGCAGCGGTTAAAATGCTGCTTGAGGATCAAGACTGCAAACCTTAGAGTGTAGATTTGAATGCTGCGCTCTTTCATGATTTCAACTTACTTGTAAAGTGCACTCATCATATGGAAAACTGAATTAAGTACAACAAAGCAAATGATGAACCAAATGAAGAAGCAGCCAACAGAATGGGAGAAAAGTGTTGCACATTACACAAAAGGGGGTTAATATTCAGACTTTACAAACAACTTCAAAAACTCAAAAACAGCAGCACAAACAACATGTGAAGAAAAAGAGGGAAGGAAATGAACAGAGATTTATTTGAAGAGTAAGTTCAAACGACTAATAGGCATATGAAAAAATGCTCAGTCTCCCTAACGATAAAGGAAATACAGATAAAAATCACATTTTTACTAACTCCAGTGAGATTGGCCTACATTATGGAATCTACTAATAGCGCCTGTTGGCATGGATGGTAGGAGAAAGTTATCCTGCTCCGTTTTGGTGAGAATGCAGGGTAGTGTACCCCTGGAGAAGAAAGTTGGGGAGAACTCAAACAACTGAAAATGCATCTACTGTATGATCCAAGTATCCCACTCCTGGGAATATATTCAAAGGAAGTGAAATATGCACATGAGAGCATGACCTGCAATCCTTTTTAAAATCAGCACAATCTACAATAGCAAAGATATGGAAACTACCCAGATGCAAATCCAAAGATTAGTGGGTGAAAGGAAAAAAAAAACCAAAATACAAAAACACACTTTGGTAGATTTACTCCAAGGAATACTACTCAGCCATTAAAAGGAATGAAATTCTACCACTTGCAACAAAATGATAGCAACTGGATATCATGATGCTCAATGAAATATGACAATCTCAAAATATCAGTACCATGTTCTCTTTATACAAAGCAATATTCCTGCAAATACAAAACAAATAGACATATAGTTGAGTGATTATCTACATATATCCTCATAGATGAACTGTGCAATTGAGAATAGCATCTAGGGAATTAAAGATACATTGCAATATGAGTCTCTACTTTCTAATAAAAAGTGAGATTCCAATGAAAGTGTCAAATATGCCTTGACAATAATGCGTCATATTTTCTACTATTGCCTATACCTACAAAGCTATGATACACTTAAATAGCAGAATGTTGAACTTTTGACCATTCTGAAGGACTATACTACTATAATAATGCAGGGTTAAATATGAAGGTAAGGAATGAGAAGGGAAGACAGGGAGATGTGGGGGATCCCTATACTTATTAAGCCATATCAAGGAAAATTAAAAAAAAAAAAAACTTGACTCATGGCTCCAGCATGTATCAACCTTTGCTATAGCAGGCATTTGAGCACTGAACCAACAGATATCATTCACTCTCAATTTCTGTCTCTCACTGTTTAAATAACAATAAAAATAAATATAATATCAATGAAATGATAAAATGTATAGGGATACAATTAACATATCAAACATACCTTCATATGGTATAATCATGAAACATTACAAGAGTAATAAAAATCACATTGAAGAGAAAACATGAAATACAATGAATAGAATATTGATGATTGGAAAAATGGTAACGCTCTTAATCTCGTTTAAAGTCAATGTACTTCCAATATCCTGCATTTTTTCTGTTTTGTTTAGTTTTGGGTAATATTTTAGATCCTGTAAGTAAACATTACAAAAAGTACAAAATGGTAAAATGGCTATAAAATTCGGGGAAAAATTTTCCCCAGCATTTGGAAAACTTATGTGACTGTATAACTAACTTTAAAACTACCACAATACTGTGGTGCAGACTCAAACAAAAAGAAACAGAGATGGACAGAGTTCCATAGCATGCAACAAAGACTGAAACAAAAATGAAATTAAACATATTAGTTCAGCTGATTTTTTGAAAATTTAACTAGCTTATATCTAAAAGAAAGAAATACTGTTTAGCATGAAATCGCTGATGTGCGTCCTCTGTGACCCAAAACAGGTCACTGGCGAACCACATGAACAAAGTGAAATAAGACCCATGTGCTAAATGGCTAATATTATGAAATAACTCAGAAATATAAACACCAATATCAAGTCGGAGGATAGCAGTGTCTGAGGGACAGGTATATAAGCACTAACTGAAAATAATGCAAGGAGTGTGTGTGTGTGTGTGTGTGTGTTTGAGATAATATGCCGTGTGCTGATTTTGGTGTGTTTGGTGTGTTTGGTGTTTTGGTATGTTTGGCTAACTGAATTTGCCTGCTTAAACTCACCTAACTACATACATAAGAAGAAAAACACGGCTACTTTGATATACAGTTCATGCACTAATGAACTAAAAAAATAAATATAGGAAATATTTTTAAAACTGTTACAGATACTGTTGGATACATAACTATTTCTTTTTTTCTTTCTTTTCCATTTACTTTTCAAGTGATCATTCTTTGCATCCTTGCTATTAACTTGAGAATCCGATCCCTGCCTGGGCAGACACTGTGTCAGGAGGATGCTCTTTCAGAAACCCTGATCGTTGAGGAAAAGTAAATCCACTTTGCAATATTCTTTTGGTAACTAAAATTTGTGCAATGACAAAGGATGCTAAATTGACCAACCTTGTTTCCTTCAATGTCATTTAAATTGGAAAGGAGAAGAAATAGGAAAGAAGAATGCAAAAGGAATACATTAGTAAAACAAGTCTGCCTCTGAACAGAACAAGGCAAAATATCAGAGGTTGAAGCTTGCAGTCTGTCATGCATGCTGCTTCATGGGAGTTTGCAATAATGATTATATGAATAAAATCATAAATTTATCCTTGTATGAAACTCCACCAGAATTGTTTTGTTGGAAGCTTTTCCTTGTACTTTCAGAACTTCTATCCGTATATTTTTCAGCATGAGACAGATTGTTAAGTTCCATAATTCAGTTTGAATATGTAGTTATTCGTTCTGTTGTGAAACACTGATGGAAATAAGATCTCATTTATTGCGTAAAGGGTGTTCCTATTTAGAACAAATTTCAGGTTCCCAATTATAAATGTGCATTCATTTTTATCCCTTTAGATATAGTATAGCTTAATTGCATTCTCTTTTCATCCAGTTTCCCTCTCTCTCCCCATAAATTTCACTTATTTACTCAAAATAACTGAATCATTGAACAATTCATTAACTCATAAACAATGCAACTTCACGTTCCATTTCTATGTGACACAAACATTCTACTGAAGTAACAAAAGGACACTAAACACAAGTATTTCTATTACGCATCAAAGTAACAAATGTATACTTAAATAAGAACTTTTTAAAATTCTTAATTCAAAATTTAAAATACCAACATTTTAGGTTTCAAATATGTTTCTTCTTAAATCACACATAATTTATAGCACAGCTATTCCCAAAACTTGTTTTACTCATTACTTTTGAGAAACCTGAAATATACTCTCATCCCTAAAATAGTCAACAATTAATTTTCCAAGTCAAATTTATATGCTATTATAATGTAGACAACATTCTGCATTTAAAAATACAAACAGTTAAAATCGACAGCAAGAAGAACAATTTTCCTCAGGAAATATGTTGTATGAGTGAACTTTTCTCAACAAGTTGAATAACTAGAACCACAAGCAACTTATTGTGTGCAGAATGGAGTGAGTTTGAGATGTGAATCTTTCCTAGGCCACTTGGATTGAAACTGCTTGGACATTAAAATGAAAAACGAGGATTCTCAGTAGCAGGTTTGACGCGCATAATGCTTAGAAGTTGTCATGGATCATACAGGAACAGGACTTGGAAACTTGCGACCTTTCTGTGACTCATGTATCCAGTTTCTTGAGAGAAATTATATAGCTGGACCTATCCTGAAACTGAAATCAAATTAGATTCAGATTTTTTTTTAAACCTGTAACAGAAGCTACATGAGTAATAACAAGTAATAGCAGATATAAGAAGGTGAAAACCTGGTGCTGTCTTCCAGGGTTCCCCAGAAAAACTAAACTATGACAGGCAATGACACAGCTCTGAGGCCACTCCTCGGGACCAGGAACACTGAAGCAGGGAGTTCACTCTCCCAAGACAGAAGCCAAGCAAAGAAGATAAATCCACATTTTTTGTTTTGTTTTTCCCATTTGGATTGTTAATAGTATCAGTTATGGTTAGCATCATCTGACTAGCCCATTACCAAAAATATTTATCTCTTCCAGGATTACCCTTGTTAACACATCTAAAAGTACTGCTTAGATAGATATCAGGAACACTAAGGCCCAGTTATATTGACAAGTCACGTGAGATAAAATGAATTTTCTCAGAATTTTTGGAGGCTGAGCAACTAAAATGAACACGAGAAGTTCCCGGTGCACAGTCATAACTGGGATACATTATTAGGCCCTGATGTCCTCCATGGTCTTGTTGGGGGTGAAGAAGAAAACAGACCACTGAAGACATAAGCTTTCTCTTCTACGTCTGCTAACTTCCAGTGCAATCAATTCCAGATGGGGAAACTTTGAGTACATATTCCTTTAGAAAAGGAGATTCTATTACAGATCCAATTATCTTTATCATCTGAAGAAATGTGGGAAAAAAAAGAAAAGTTTACAAGTTTTTTCAAAGGTGAACCTAAGCGCTCTTATTAGGCAAGAAACAACTGCCAGAACAAAATCCTGAGCCTCTGTGGGTGGACAGGAACACCTGGGAAAGACATGGCCCACAGATGCTAGCCCGAGGCAGACGGTCACACATTCATGAGCGACAGTATTTTCTTCTTGTCACTTTCTAATCACAAGTTATCACTATAATAAACCACAGACATAAATTCTGTGAGGTTCAATACAAAAGGATGCCTTAAAGTGAAGCAAAACAGGGTAAAACAAAACGAGACTTTAACAGCAAACAATGAGGAAGTTGATGCTTATGTTAGTTACCTACCGCAGATATTGCAAGCAATTAAAGTACATTCTTTAGAACTGCTGGACATAAAGGAAAGATTTTTAAAATGTTAAGAACTTGACTCATGTGTATAAAAATAACACACTAAAAACAAGAGCTTTCATTCTAAAAAAAAACAAAGTTTCAAAATTTAAAATCAGCGAAACTCATTCACAATATTGCAACAAGCCTTTATCCCAATGTCGTTAAGACAGTATTTGAGACAGCCCCACTTTCCATCCAGATCCCTCCTTTGGCCTGGGAAAGAAGTCAGCAATGGCTCAAAGCCTTGGAACCCTGCACCAGCATGGGTAGCCTGGAAGAGGCTCCTGGCTCCTAGCTCTGGTCATTGTGGCTGCTTGGGGAGTGAATCAAGGGATGCATCTTCCTCTCTGTCTCTCCTCTCTGTGTAGCTGACTTTCCTATTTAAATAAATAAATAAACAAATAAATACATAATATTTTAAAGTATTTAAGAATAAAATTCAATAAAACAGAATGAATGAATGAACTTGAGCCGTGGTTATGCAACAAGGTGGGAATCCACCATGGGGGGAGGGTTTGGGGAGGGGTGGGGAAAATCCTAGTACCTATGAAACTGTCACGTAATACAATGTAATTAATGTATAAATTAATTTAAAAAAAAACCAGAATGAATCTGGAACTATGCCTGTATATCTGTGGTCCAAATTTGTTCCTTTTTCATTGTCTTTGGTTTTTACAAAGGGGTGCAAGTTTTATATAAATATGTATATATCTATATATATGATCTTGTGAAAAGATTATATTTTCACTTTATGAGTGATGGTTGCCAGATATAGGAAAAGCAAAAATAAAACAAATTAATATAGACATAAACCCTCTGCCTGTATCAAAGTTTAAAATATGTAATCTCTGTAACTTTAACTTGTGTGGCACAATTTAGATATGCTAAGACACAATACAATTACAATGTTTGCTCTGTCAAAACAGTTTACTAAAGGTTGTATATCTAAATATATAAGTGATATTCAAAAAGTTCCTGGAAACTGTATTATGAAATATTGTGAATTAATTTTTTTTTCAACAAAGCAAGCTGATTTTGTCATTATGATGTTTTTGAGAACAGTTCTTTAAAAAGAGCCTCATTACAGATAGCACAAATTCTTCAAAATCTGAAATAAGAAAGAACATCATTAGTCATCAGGGAAATGAGAATTAAAAATACAGTGAGGCCCTTTGAAAATGACGTGGTATAGTCTGACTTACCTCTGTTTCTTGTGCTCCTGTGCTGTGGTATCAGGTGACTCACTCCTGTTTAGAAGCTTTACATACTGGTAATTCCAGTAACATTGAAAGACCAGAAAAACTCATAAAGTTGCTTTATTAAGGAAAGTATTCTGTCAGTAAAGGTTTCTAGAATATGTGACACTTCATGGACATCATGGAAATCAAAGTGATGCCCGTATGTGACACCAGCACAAAAGGGAGAAGCTTAGCCAACTACACCGTTGTGCTGGCTCCGTTCATTCAATTCAATTACACTATTAATTAATAATGTATATTTTTCTCTAAAAATGGATAGAATTGATCAGGTTTTGACCACCAGGCAACGTATAAATTTGGTTCTTGGTTTGTGAGTAGCACAATATCACTGCGTAATGACTCAAAGCAAAATATATACTTTATAGAGTTTCTTTGAATTCCAATTTTGATCATAAATAAGCATACTTCAAATATTATATCCAGTTAAATGGAAATCAAGAGAAAATATTTCAATGTGCATTTTATATATACCTAATGCCTATAAATGTACCTTTGCAATCTAGAATTATTCAGTCAAAAAGGGGGAGATATGCCTGACTGGGCAGTTAAATTTACCACTTTCACATATGGGCATCACTTTGATTTGCTGGTGCTCCACTTCCAGTTCTGAATGCCTGCTGATGGCCTGGGAAACCAGAAGACAATGGCTGAAGTCCTTGGGAACCTCCACCTGTAAATAATTAGAAAGCTCTTGACACCTGGACTCAGAAGACCACTTCTCCATATTTTAATTTGAAAGGCAGTTATTCTCCATAATTTGGTGAGTGAACCCAACTACAGGAGATTGTCTCTCTCTCTCTCTCTCTTCTCTCTCTCTTCTTGCTCTCACTCTTTCTCATTCTCCTTATTACTGCCTTTTCATTTAAAGTAAAAATAAATCTTAGAAAAACTGTAAATCATCCGTCATTTTTTTATTCTTTCTGCCTCCCATAAATACAGTAACCCCCGATTTGAAATTTGATACCACAAAACCACAAAATAAAAGTAAAGTTGAATATATATAATATATATTGAATGTACATATAATATTAAATATATATATTCAACTATATATTTAATATATTTTTGTACTTTTGTAATATATAGAATACATATATTTTTGTACTTATATATTTTGTATTTTATATAAAACAGGATTGAAACATGTGCTTAAATACGTACTTGATAAGCTTTATAATCACTGGGTTATGTTGTCTGTAGGGATAAGCCTTTGGTACAGTAATTCAAGTTGACACTTGGTGCCCATGCACAACATATTTTAAAGCTTGGTTTGAGTCCTGCTTAAATTTCTCCTGGTACACTTTTTTGTCACTGTGTACCATGGGAGGTGGTAAAAGCAGTTTAAATGCTTAGACCCTCTCATCCACAAGTATCTTTATGCAATTCAGAAGTTCTAACTTCAGTGTGACTCAGTCCCAGCTGGTACATGTATTCGAGGCGTACAACAGTAAATGAAAAATGCTTCAGTCTTTCCTCTGTATGCCTCTGCCTTTCAAATAAAATGAAAAGCAGTTTTATAAAGTGTTTTTGCTTTTGAATTATAACTTGTTGGAAAATTTTCTATTAGAATATTTTTATTTTGAGTTTCCCTTATTTAAACAAAAACCTATGCCTTTAAAATTCATGAAAAAGTATAAACACAAAAGTATTCCAAGTTTAAGGAACCATTTAAATTTACTTCAATAGAATATTCTTCTCTATTAAGGCTGTTGAAAATCCCAGATATGCTATCATAAGCAGACAACAAATATGTCTTTGAGATTTCTGCATTAATGTGGTGATTCCATGCATACTCTTTAGTGTGATATTTTGCTTTGTGTTATGATTATAAGAAGATCTAATTTTAATGAAGCACATGTCAGACATATGGGGGATAAAAAGAATTGCTGCAGAGACATGGTGGATTCTTGCAAATCTATCTAGCACAGGGAAATGAAACTGTATCTGCTTACTTTTTACTAAGAGAGGGCTAGTTTTGTACACATTTAATCTATGGCTTTAATTTATCATTGATATAAAATATAATTTCCATGGACTTATAATGTCACTAGTCTTTAATAAATCTGTCGCAAATGTGAATTAGTCTTATACGATTTTCATAAGCTATTTTGGGATCTACAGAAAGTTAAACTGAATCACATTGTTAAAGGTTTGCTATATGCATGAATTTTCCTGCAATAATGCTTCACTATGTAGTGGTGACATTTGCTTTGAATGAAAAAGAATAAAAGATTTTAAAACCATCCTAGTTGCCTTAAAAAGTTCGATATTAGCATATTTTAGTAAGCAGGACATATGACTCTTGAAATGGCTAATTTGTATATTCAAACTGAAGTGATTGGTGTTTATAGAAAAGAATTCAAGGAGTATAATCTGGGAGGATGAATAGAAATTACATGTTATTGTGAGATTCAAGGACCAAAGTTAAAATCTCTTAATCATGAGCAAAATGTTCAACGATGCCTGCTTATTCTGCTCACATACACCCTATTCACCACACTTAGAGCTATTAATGATTTTTAGAATTTTTTTTAATTGGCACTTCAAAATTATTGTAGCTTTAGCTTCCCTTTTTATGTACTTAAGAAAATATTCTACCAAGTGTGTATTCTTTTTAAGAGAAAGGAGAGGGCAAGCAAGCTTCTGCACAGTGCTCCACATTTTCTGCTGGCTTGTGTGGATGCCGAGTTATGAAGACTACTAAAATAAATAAATTGTTTTTCAATTTTTATTTTGTGTTGTTTAAATAGTTTGGGATATGTCACGCTATTCGTCTACCAAATTTAGCATTTTTGTTGATTTCCAGAATACATACACAAATTACATTAAGACAATATCTGGAGATGGTAAATCCTGAAATTCAAAACCTTTCTTTTTCATTTATTTGTTTCTTTGTTTGAAATCTATCATGAAGCCTTTAAGAAATCATACGCAGGTTCCACTAACAACTGAAGACCATTTAGTGTTATCAGGAGCTAAAATGACCAAGTGCATTTTCACTTACGGTCCGCTTAACACAGTGTTGCTTTTCAAGAGAATGAATACATTCATGCTTTCATTCTCACCAAAGTACATGGGATAAAGCAAAGAAAATGATAAAAATAGAATGCAAGCTACCGGAGGCCCACAATGTGGTGGACTGGGTTGCAGTATGCTGTGTCACTACCCCATCATTTCTCTCCATGTACGGTTGCCATCTGCCTCCCTGTTTCCACCCAGAAATCTCTGCTCTACTCTATCCATCTTTGTTTCATTTTTTGTGCCTGCAAGTAGAATAATACTTATTTTCTGCTCTTAAGTTCCTGCTCTTTGCAACAAAACAATAACAGGAATAGTACTATTTTGATAAGATTAGCTAACAATAGCTGCTGCTCTTTTTTATATTAGGAAATCATCATTTCTAATCATAAGAAAGATAAATTACAGATAGATTAAATAATTTAGGACTACAAAAATATTTTAGATATAAACAAAGAATAGAACAAAATTTTGGGAAATAACTTTGAAAACCAAATCAAAATAATTAAGCTAATTAATATGGTAACTCAGTCCATGGGTGTCTTTCTAACTTCAGTTAACATTAAAAGTAGTTCACTTTTTAACAAAAGGTATATTCAAATTAAAATATGTTCTGTTGCACATTATCAAAGAGATTAGGTTACTTTCAAACAAAACAAATCCCTCAAAAGGAGTATCAATAACAACAGCAACATGAAAATATGGTTTTGTAATTTACCATCTTGTATATGTATGTAATTTTCTATGCAGATGACAGATGACTTTGACAGAGAGGAAGACTAGCTGATTTATTTGCCATAATAATTTTATGGCTTTAAGAAAAAAAGCACAAACATATAAAATCATGCATTATAAATTCAAACTTACCATTAAGGATTAGCTAGTCGTGATCAATATTACACTTCTGTACTATATATTAATGGTTCTATGAGCTATATCTTTTCTAAAAGGAAAATAAAGACTCAAGGTATTATACTTAATTGCAATACAAGAAGCTTGGAAAGTTAAAATATAAATTCAAGTTAGAATAATTTAAAGTAAACTTAGAGAATGCATTAATTTCTGTGAAAAAGAAAAAGGGAATTTTAAATACTGTTGGTTTTTTTTTTTCTGTCAAATCTGGAACTGAAAAAAAAAGAGAAGTAAAACACCACATGTTAGCAAGGAGAACGTCTGTTGGACTAGGGAGATTTCACTTACTATGAAGTGGTTATGAGGCACTTTCCAAAGTCAAAGCCTGTGTAGTATGAAGGAAAGATGAATAAAGAGCAGATTCGAAAAAGTGGAGTCAGAAATGCACCCACACTGTGTTGAATTGTGATGGTTTCAATGTCAAATCTTAAGTGTGATGTTCTCTCCCTTTACCCATGAGCATGTTGCTATCAGAATTTTTTTTTAAGATTTATTTATTTTATTACAAAGTCAGATATACAGAGAGGAGAGACAGAGAGGAAGATCTTCCATCCGATGATTCACTCCCCAAGTGAGCCTCAATGGGCCGGTGCTGCGCCGATCCGAAGCCGGGAACCAGGAACTTCTTCCAGGTCTCCCATACGGGTGCAGGGTCCCAATGCACTGGGCCGTCCTCAACTGCTTTCCCAGGCCACAAGCAGGGAGCTGGATGGGAAGTGGAGCTGCCGGGATTAGAACTGGCGCCCATATGGGATCCCAGGGCGTTCAAGGCGAGGACTTTATCCTCTAGGCCACGCCGCCTGGCCCTATCAGAATTTTTTTTAAGACTTATTTATTACTACACTTGATCTTAGCCAAAAGGCTGAGATCTATGGAACTGTATCATATAATAATAATAATAATAATAATAATAATAATAAAAGGTTTATTGATTACTTATTTTTATTGGAAAGTCAGGTATTAACAGAGAAGGAGAAACAAAGAGAAGATTTTCCCTCCAATGGCTTACTCCCAATTGACCACAACAGCCAGAGCTAGCCTATTCTAAGTCAGGAGCCAGGGATTCTTCTGGGTCTCCCATGTGGATGCAGGGTCCTAAGGCTTTGAACCATTGTCAACTGCTTTCGCAGGCCACAAGCAGGGAGCTGGATGGGAAGTGGAGCAGCTGAGACACAAGCCAGTGCCCATATGGGATGCTGGCAGATGCAAAGCAAGGACTTAGCAACTGGAATACTGTGCTGGGCACCAGAATGTGTGTTTATTATCTTTATTTTACTCTACTTAGTTTTACATTTATTTAATTTTACTTATCATGACATACTTATTTAGGTTCAGGGTTTTCCCTTTCCACGCTCCTCACCCCCATACTGTTTTCCCTTGTTTTGTAGCTATGGTCTAGTCCCAGAACTAATAGATACATAGGTAAGCATGTATATATCATGTCATATATACATGTATATATCATATCATATATACATATCTCCATCTAGAGGATCTGTATAATGTGTGTTCTCATAGGCAGAAAGGGGTGGGCTTCGGAATAGAGTTTGAAATTGGTACTTTAAATGCCTGTGGTCCATAAAATAGTGGCTTATTCAAGTCCTAATTCATCAATTTCTGATTCATATTCTTGATAGTACATAGCTTGGTAGACAGGATGTGCTAGTTCAAGTACTTGACTTCCTGACAGCCACTGAAGACGAGGATGGAGTTTAAGGTTTCTGACTTCAAACCAGTCCAGCCCAGCCCTCATTGGTGGGCACATTTGAGTAGTGAGTGAGTGAATAGGAGATTCTATTAGTGCATTACAAATGAAATGATAATATGCAGAAAATTTTATTCTCCCCAGAGGAGTTTTATATTCTTAGGATTGCAGCTATGAAGTTCACTGATTCTGTTCTTTTTTGTTAATATCTCATTAACAGGAAAATAAAACAAAAGCAATAAATAAATAAATAAATAAATGAGTGCAGAGGAACAGTTCCTTTGGAAGCAGGATCTCTGCTTGGCAAACATTCTATTGATCTTCCACAGTGGTTCCCTGAACAATGGAGCAGAGTGTTGAAGACATATCACATAACAGGTGCAAAGTAAATACCAAATGCAGACTGTAACTTTATCAAGATTAAGTTTTTCATAGATCAAGTGGACAGCCCAGAAAGGAGCAGAATTTGACTTGTTTTATCATTTTCCCCAAGAATGTTGCTTTCCATAAACTGCCACTCTTGATGAACAGCATGGCTTGTAGGACGCACTAGGTACCAGCGGGCAAACAGACTCGGTGGTGGGAACTAGGTAGAATCGTCCGAATAGTCAGAAAATCCAGAGGCCTGAAACAGACTGCAGAAAGAGACAGACCTGAGGCTTGTTCATCAAAACGATCATCAATGTAAGGAAAAAAAAAAAGCCAGCAAAAAACAGAGACTAGATTATGTTGGTCCACTCTTTCCACCCCCTGCCCATTCCTCCTCAGTAAGTTTGAGGGGGAAAAAATGCTACCAAAATGGAGAACTAGAAAATGGAAACCGATCCATAGCGAACCACACACATTCTCCTTTTACTGCTACTATGTATTTCAAATGAAATAGGAACCAGGATGTAGACATGAAGAAGAGGAAAATTAAATCAATTTATCCTTAACTGGGTTGACCTTTAAAAATCTTACAGTCTCCACAGAATTACAAAACCTGCTGAATATCTTTTAAGAGATAAAACATGGAGATTTGACAGAGCATGACTAAATTTAGCAAATAAAATAAGAGCTTCATCCGCATTCGCCTGAATTGAGACTCCTCAATGCACTAGCAACAGTACTTCTTCTTTTACAACCCTGTTTCTGATGATAGAGGTATATTATTTTTAGTGTAGTGCAAATGCTTTTTAAATGTGTTAACTACCTGACTTTCTCTGAGTGTAAATGGAAAACATATGTGGAAATGAAACTCAAAATTGAGTGTGCCTATCCCTAGCAAGGCAAACATTTCACAAGTGGCAAGGCCATTCTTGTTTATCTTTATTTTTCTATATTATGTAAGAAATGACAAGCAAAATAAATAAAATGCAGTTCTGACTTTATGATGAACAGAAATCTGTGGCAGGAAAATTCCAACAGAGTCTCCAACCACTCCTTTATCTACTTACGACATATTTATTGCTAAAGATAAATGTGCTTTGTAATGTTTTGAAAAGAAGTTATTGTGGCTTCTGCATTACGATAAGGTGGGCAAAGCTGGCAGCCGCAATGCTGACATTCACATGGGTGCAAGTTTGTATCCAGCTGCTCTACTTCTGATGCACCTGGATGCTAATGGCCCAGGAAAAGCAGGAAAAAAGCCCCAGTGTTTACATCACAGCCACCCATGTCAGTGACCTAGTGCTCATATCGCAGCCACCTGTGTAGGTGACCGAGTGCTCATATTACAATGACCCGTGTGGGTGACGAAGTGCTCACATCACAACCACCCGTGTGGGTGACGGAGTGCTCACATCACAACCACCCGTGTGGGTGACCGAGTGCTCGCACCACAGCCACCTGTTTGGGTGACCTGGTGGATTTACTGACTCTTGATTTCTGCCTGTGTCAATTCGACAGTGGCCATCTGCGAAGTGACACAGCAGATGACAATCTCTCTCCTCTGCATTCCCCTCTCCATCTCTCTGTAACTCAAATAAAAGGGATATAACTTACATTTTAATGGATAATTTAGGAAGTATTTTCCTGGACCCGTTCTCTCGTGGTAGACTAGTGGCTAAAAACTCCTCCCCTTGCAACTGGTTCCTGTACCTGCTGCTCCACTTTCCTTCCAGCTCCCTGCTTGTGGCCTGGGAATCATTGAGGACTGGCCAAAGCCACGGAACCCTGCACCTGAGTAAGAGACCAAAAATAAGCTCCTGGCTTCTCCTGGCTTTGGATCAGCTCAGCTCCCACCATTGTGGCCACTTGGAGAGTGAAGCATTGGAGGGAAGATCATTCTCTCTGTTTCTCCTTCTCTCTGTAAAACTCACATTCCAATAAAAATAAATCCGTCTTTTTTGAGAAACTATTTTACTCACTTCTTGTCATAACATAAAACTTTGTATCCCTAACTCACCTAACTTGCCTTTTGAAATGGCTTACTGCGAGCAAACATACAGCACAATCATTGGCAATATCATTTGCTTAGATGATAGAGGTTTTTCAGAGAATACAATAAGTTCAAAGATTTGACTTTTGACATTTTAAAGTACACTACTGATCAAATCATATTAATCCTTGAAGTTGCATATGTATGTTTTACATATATGCATGTACAAATAGAGTTCACTTGAACTCTATGAATCAAAAGTTCTGGATATCTGTCCCAAAGTATTTTTTAAAGATTTATTTATTTTTATTACAAAGTCAGATATGCAGAGAGGAGGAGAGACACAGAGGAACATCATCCGTCTGATGATTCACTCCCCAAGGGGCTGCAAAGAGCGGTGCTACACCGATCCAAAGCCAGGAGCCAGGAACTTCTTTCCAGGTCTCCTACATGGGTGCAGGGTCCCAAGGCTTTGGGCCATCCTCGACTGCTTTCCCAGGCCACAAACAGGGAGCTGGATGGGAAGTGGAGCTGCTGGGATTAGAACCGGTCCACATGGGATCCCGGCACGCCCAAGGCGAGGACTTTAGCTGCTAGGCCACCACACCGGGCCCCCAAAGTAAATTTTCTTCTAACGCAATTCTTCCCAAAATATGCTTTGCTCAGTATTTTAAAAGTGTATGACTTGTAACTTTGAGAAATAACCATAACAGCTCATTTCAGCTGCATATGATATTGTTCACTTGCAGAATGTGCTTGAATGATAATTAAAATCATGTCTTTTTCAAAGCATCCAAAATTAAGTCAATTAAACAAATCTAATGAATTATTCTTGTAGGCAGGATGTTTATGAGGTAATCTCACTTTTGTTCTAAAGTCTTGTTTCTTTAATTAGGAATCTGAAGAGATTTGTTGGTCTGCCATTGTGATGCAGTAGGTCAAACCATCACTTGCAACATTTGTGTACCATAACAGACAGTTGGTTCAAGCTCCAATTCCCAGTTGATTTCCTGCTGTTATGGCTGGGAAATAGTAGATGATGGAGTAAGTACTTGAACTCCTGCTAGCCACATGCAAAGAGTGTTTTGGGCTCCTGAATTCAACTTAGCCTTCCCTGGCTATTATAACCATTTGGGAAGTACACCAGTCAACGGAAGATGCTGTCTTCTCTCCCTCTCCCACCCCCTCTGCCTTCCCCCAAACCCTGTGTCCTTTCTCTCCCCTCACTGATCCGCCCACCATTGTCCTTCCCCTTCCATCACAGTCACTGTGACAGAAGAAAGTGTATGATTTCTACCGAGTTTAAAGACAGCAGGAATTTGTTGGCAGAGGGACTATAAACAAGAGTCCCAGACCCAGACAAAGGAAAAGATAATGTTTCAAATATTTCCTCAGAGAAAAAGAGCAATGACAACATTTTAGGTTTTTTTTTCAATTTTTTACATGACAGTAAATATGTAGTTGAGCATGTATACATATAAATCATACCAATTAAGTTGAATGGGATATCCCTTGAGGCCTTTTCATTCAAACAAAAACATCTCAACTTTATTCATCATAATGAATGTGAAAAAATTTAAATTGGCAAAGATAATTTAAATAAAACATAAAATTACATGCTTCAAATACTTGATGAATAACAATGTAGTTTACCAATATTTCAGTGTCCAAAAAATGTATCACATAACAAATATTTTTATTTGTTTCACAACCCTTTGATCTATACAAAATCTAATATTTGTGCATAGTATGTATTTAGAGAATTGACAATGCTGAGAAAAGAAATATCAATTATATTTAGCAGTTCTTAACTCAAAATTGACCATATAGACAATGTGTTCATAGCCAGTTTTTAAAAATGTCTTTTTTGGATAGCTGATTTCTAGTACAGGAAATTAAAATATGAGTCTAACAAGTGGACAGGCTGCTAAATTCAGGCATCATGAGAACTGTTATCTTGTTTTGTTTCATAATTATGGAAGACTAATTATGACAGTCATAACATCCAAGAGTATAAATATAGACGTGATTAAAATATCATTTTATAGAATAAACCATAGCCCAATATATATATATATATATAAATGAAGCAAAATAAATGAATTCAACTCTATGGCACGATGTGTTTTGTGACTACTTTCCTGTGTATTGCTAATATTTAAATTTAATTCCTAACTCTGTTACCTAACTCTGAGTGTATGCAGATAGAAACATTTTCCAGAATGTACATATAAGCATTTCTATGAAATGAGCTGCAGAAAAGGAAAGAATATTTATCATTGTAAAAATCTTCCACTCTTTTAATACAGACAGATCCAGAAGTTGGACTTGTTTTTAAAAATAGATTTATTTATTTGTTTGAGATACAGAGTTAGGTAGACAGAGAAAGCGGGGGTGGGGGAGGGGGTGTGGAGAGAGCTTTTGTCTGCTGCTTCTCTGCACAAAAGGCTGTGACAGCCGGAGCTGATCAGGATGGAAGCCTGGAGCTAGCTGCTTCTTCCAGGTTGCTCAAGTGACTAGCAGGAGTCAAAGATTAGGGCCACCCTTCACTACTTTCCAAAGCACAGTAGCATGGAGCTGAAAGAACTCAATGCAGTGCACCTAAAGGGATGCCAGCCCTATAGGTGGCAGCTTAATCTGATATGCCACAATGCTGGAGATAAAGTTTGCACATCTCATAGAGCCCAAGATAGTTGTTGGGAATATCAGGGTGAAGTGACTACAGCAGGCGATCTAACCAAGTATGCACAGGAATTAGAAACTGAATTTACGCTAAGCAGCTAGTGAAAAATGAAAGAAGAGATTCTAAAAAGATTCCTGCAGAATTAATTGGGAAATAAGTTTACTATGTGGAATATCTTCAAAAATAACTAAGAAATGCTTTCAAAAATGCTGATGTCTTGTTTTATTTCAGCCGAATATTATCACTTCAATAACAGTTAGATGATAGATATTTTGTTTCATAAAGAACAACCGAGTTCTTCAGCAGATTAATTTATGTGAAACTATTCATGTCCTGGTAAAATGGGTGCCTCATGCTGTGTTCCATGATTGCCTTATTCAGAGTTTTACATATTTCAACCAGTAGATGATTTAAGAAAGGTCTATGGTTCACATTGTAAGAGAAATTATTCTCTAAATTTGCAATTCAACTCCAACATGAAGATCCAGTTGGACCTCTCTCTGGAAGACTAACATGGAGCTCTGTGCTGTGCTGTTTTCTCAGATTGCCATGGCAATTTTAAAAAAATTTTCTTGAATCAATGGTTCTTCAGCAGTGAAACTAAAACTGCAGACCAAAATCGAAAAGGAAAGCTGAATGAAAACAAAATCTCATAGGAAAACTAAAATACAACTAATGCAATTGGCATGTTTTTATTTATTCTTTTAGAAGGCTTTATTATATTTTATATGATCAACAGTCATAGAAAGAAGTAAAGACATGTAGAGAATGAGAGAGAGAGAGAGAGAGAGAGAGAGAGAGAATGAAGTCCACATGTCCACATGCTGGTTCAGTCATCAAATGTCTGTGTGTGTGAAACCAGGCCAGTATGATGCCAGGAACCAGGAGCAAGGAGCTTCTTCCAGATCTCCCATGTGGGTGCCAGGCCCAGGTACTTTGGCTATCTATCACAGCTTTCCAAAGCACATTATCACAGAGCTGGCTTGTAAGTGGATCAGCAAAGGCTTGAACTGGAGCCCACCTGAAATGCATCACTACAGCAGCTTACCCTGTGTCACAGTTCCCTCTTTATTCTCTCTCTCTTTCTCTCTTTCCTTCTTCTTCTTCTGCTGCTTCTGTTTCTGCTTCTTTTTCTTCTGCTTCTGCTTCTCCCATGCGGGTGCAGAGTCCCAAGGCTTTGGGCCGTCCTTGACGACTTTCCCAGGCCACTAGCCTGGAGCTGGATGGGCAGTGGGGCTGCAGGGATTAGTACTGGTGCTCATTTGAGATCTCGGGGCATTCAAGGCAAGCACTTTAGCTGCTAGGCTACTGTGTTGGGCCCATGGCAGGTTTCTATGTTATGTCACCCACAGGTCTACAGTTCAGTTTTACTAGTTGTGGCTGGTGCCCAGTTCTTTGTTTGCATTTATTTGTGCCACTCTCTCCAGTGAGTTTCTGATCTAGGCTCTTGTATTAGACTTCCACCACAATCTCTATAGCCCCAGCTGTGGCTCACCACTTTCCACCTCCTGTGATTTCATGCTGAGGCTGTACTTCTGTCTGTAAAATCTTTATTGCACTTCATGTTTGAGCAGTTCCCAGGATTAGGAAGACATCCTGTGTCCTAAATAACTAGATCGTTAGTGATGCTTTTCTGCTGGAACTTGCTGGTTGTTAGTTCAGAGGGCCACCCAGACCTATTTTGACATGTAGAATGCCAAAGTCGGTACTATTTTCTCTGTAATACCAGTGCAATGAAAAGACCTGGAAGTGACTTATTCCTAGCTCAACACATGCACAGCTAATGTTGTTCCTGTAGTCTCAAAGCCTTTGCCACTATGTACAAAATGGTGCCTGATGTGCCACATATGCAGTTCCTGATTTGCTGTCCATTAGGTCTGAGGGCTACCCAGACCTGTTTTGGATAAAAGCTGTGGAATGCCACATCAGTGCAATGCACTGAGCCAGAAATGAGTTCACTCCCAGCTTAGTGCATGCGCAGTCCTATCCTGTCCTGTAGCCTATGCCTCCTTATACAAAATGGCAGCATTGTGGCTCTAGTGGGGGGTCTAGGCTGTGAAATCCACCCTGTTCCCACACCACCTTTTTAGGATCTGCTGATCTCTCTCAGCTCTGGGTCAAATAAGAAACAAAACTCAGCAGGATGGGCAGCTCTTCTCCTGAGTTAGCCTGCTGAGCTCTTAATGAGCTCTGGCCATTGATGGAGCTCAGATCCACGGAGCTCAGATCATTGCTGATTATTGAATTCTGCTGAGGTATCTAACACCACATTTCTGTCTATGTTGCTTTCCCGTGTCCATTAGTCTCCAGGTGCCCCTTGGCTGTCAGTCTGTCCTCTCATATTTCCTGGAATGTGCCCTACCTGATTCACTCTGGGTAATGAGTCTCTGTTTAAACATTTACTTACCCTATTCCACCATCTTCATTCTGAGATCCAGATTTTAATTTCTAAAGTCAGTTTTCTTATGGGTAACTATTGATTCGAAAGAATTATCCAATGCATATGGAGTAATATCTGTGCCTCCAAAAGAAATTTTTAGCACATATATCAGCAAATTTATCTAAATATTCTGGTTAATTTGTCTTACGGTTATAAAAATGATTTTTCTTAATTCTTCCTCCTGTGAATGGGACACAAAGATGAGTTAATGCATTAGAAGTTATATAAACACACAAATTCTCACAACTCATTTTCATTCAAGGCCAAAAACAAAGGATATATAACATGGAGCCCAGTGTGATGAACTAACGGCTAAAGTTCTCCCCTTGAATGCGCCGGGATCCCATATGGGGTTTTTATCCCATATGCCTGTTTTAATCCCAGCAGCCCCACTTCCCATCCAACTCCCTGCTTGCAGCCTGGAAGAGCAGTGGATGATGGCCCAAAACTTTGGGACTTTGTACCAGCACAGGAGACCTGGAGGAGTTTCTTGGCTCCTGGCTTCAGATCGGTGCAGTTCAGATCACTGTGGCCACTTGGGGTATGAATCATTGAACAAAAGACCTTCTCTGTCTCTCTTTCTCTCTGTATGTCTGAGTTTCCAATAAAAAAAAAAAAAACTGGAAAGAAAAGAATATACAACATAAATGGAAGCTCAATATTGAAGAAACCACCATAATAGTGTAATTATGACTTGAGCTATTCATTTGAAAATGACATTCTTTAATTATGCTAAGAATATATGGATAAAAAGTATGTTGGCTAGGTAATCTTCTGTGGGCCCTGTTTAGTTTATCTCCTACCCCACCAGTCTTGGCTAAAAAAGGTTGGTGGGGGTGGGAGGCTTGACAAAGGGAAAAAAAAGTAAAACGTCCCAAAGAAACTGCACCTGTGGGATGAGTGCCCTAAGAGAAACAGGGGTGATGGAGAGAAGGACAGGGGAGTGATAGTACCTTCTGGAGAGGAGAGAGTGAGAGTAGTCTCTTGCACTTTGTAAACAATGTTTGTATGTAATTAACATAATTGTTTTTTTAAGCTGTTACATTTTTATCTTGAATTTTTGAATGTTATGAATATAACTCTTTAAAGTATTGGTTAAGGCATTACTTTAAAAGTGTAACATTTACACCAAATATGAACTAGTATAAAAGTAACATCAAGTCCACTGTTAAATTTTTTCCCATGTATTGGATGCACCCATGCGCTTTTATCTACTAGTCTTTATATTTAGATACATAGTCTTTAAAATACTGTTTGTAGCATTTTATAAAATATTCATCATTGGTGCATTGAATTAAAATCTGATCCTCTGTCACAGCAACAAAGTTTTAAAAGCACATAGTATTATAACATCGCCTGTTAAATGGTTTTTATCTAACTAATGGTTAAATTTTCTAGTTTGCTCCAGCGAACTCCAGACCTGACTTTGTTGAAGTGTCTCAGAATATGATGAGATTCTATATCGAGATGATATTTGTGCTTTCTGCCTTTCAGTATGTTGTTGTTGCTTAAGATTGATAAAAGTTATGCACTTATTTCATAGGTGATCACTTAATGCCGATAATTAATCTATATTGTGTTAAAAAAACGTATGTTGGCAAATTTATGAAAAAGCAAACACCCAAAAAACAAAGCTACACCAAAAAACCCTTTTCCAAAAAAAAAAAGGTGAGTTATTGGGGCTGCACCATGACATCGCAACTACAGGCACAGAGTGCTGACAGCCCTTAAGGGCACTGGTTTTAAGCCTGACTCCTGTCCTTCTGAGTGAGCTCTCTGGTAATGTGGCCAAAGCATGTGGATCCCTGCACCCATGTGTGAGACCAGGAAAAAAATCTTAGCCTCCGGCTTTGGGTAGCGCAGCTTGAGCCTTGGCACACATTAAGGAAGTGAACCAACAGATGGCATATATCTATCTTTGTGGAAACTGCTTCTCATATGGGATGCCAATACTACAGAGATTTAGTCCGTTATATCACTACATCACATCCAAATTTTATACTATTATAATGTTCCAGTCTACATGATCCATTTAGTACTGTTGACTGTTGGTAAGAAAATTTTAATTTCTTTTTTTTAAAGATTTATTTATTTTTATTACAAAGTCAGATATACAGAGAGGAGGAGAGACAGAGAGGAAGATCTGTCCAATGGTTCACTCCCCAAGTGACTGCAACGGCCGGTGCTGCGCTGATCCGAAGCCGGGAACCAGGAACTTCCTCCAGGTCTCCCACACGGGTGCAGGGTCCCAAGGCTTTGGGCCGTCCTCGACTGCTTTCCCAGGCCACAAGCAGGGAGCTGGATGGGAAGTGGAGCTGCCAGGATAAGAACCGGCGCCCATATGGGATCCCAGGGCGTTCAAGGCGAGGACTTTAGCCACTAGGCCACGCTGCTCGGCCCCAAATTTCAAAAATACATATATTTCATCTATATTTATAATAGATATATATGTAATTTTGCTCAGTCACTTGTGTTTAGGTGAGAAATGCTGCATTTTTTTTTTTTTGATCAGTTGTTAGCAGAAGCCAGCCTGAACATCAGCTAAGAGAAATAACACACTCTCAGGGAAAAGTTTTGCTAGGGCTATTGGAACTTTTGGTTATGTTTATATTTCACGAAATTGTGTTTGTGGAATTATGTTTCTGTGTGCAGAATTTGTCTTCTGTCAAGATTGTTTTCAAGTTGGATGATGCATATATACACATATGTGGGAATGAATTATAATTGACTGATATGATCGACAGAATGCTAAATCCCTGCAATCTGTTACAATAGTCTCCACCCACACATAACTGTGTACTTGAAATGTGATTAGTTCAATGTACAAACATTTTAATGGAATTTTGGTTGATTTAAATTTCATTTGAAACAAGTATCTATGGCTAGTGGCTAGTTTTTCATACAGGCCAGATCGTGACTATTAATTTAAAAGTAGACATAAGCAAATTATGTGAAATGTAGTTAAAGCAACAGTTTAGCTGGATTTTTAAAAAATTTTTACATATAACTTTCAAATCTGAACAGAAATTCAAAGGTAGATATTTGGGTGATTTTTTAGAAATTATTGTTAAATTTAGAGTATCTAGGTGCAGCTTGTCATTTACATGATATTTTTAGAGGATGCAAAAATACTTCCCAGTAAGACGATTTAAAATATTAAAGGAATAAGGACCTCCTATAAATAATGTAGCAAAACTGGCCCTACTTTGTCTCTCATTACAGTAATAAAGTAATAAACTATTGCCTGCTTTGGAGAAGAAATGTATTTGATTGTTACAAATTCCATCCATTTCATGTATTTATAGTATTTAACTCACTTTCTTAATGTTGTAGTTTTTCTCCTGTGTTGTAATTGAAAAGTTCAGAGGAATGCATTGTTTATTTGCTTAGTGACAAAATTACATCAGAGGCATTGGTTTTAATTCTGTTTTAAAATGAAATATAATTATTGAAATATTATTACTCATTGTATTAATGGACATATTTTTATAATAATGATCATTATCTCCTTTTCAATTCAATGAGTTGGCCAATTTAATACATTAATTAACTTCACTTCCCTAAGTTAATTAACTCTACAATATCACAAAGATTCTTGTTCTTTTTAATTAGCAATTGGATTTAAGAAAATCTGAACTGGATAAAGAAGAGCCATAGGAATAGGTGGCTGAAAAGCCTGAATAAAAGTTGACCAACTTGAAATCTGCTACAGTCACGGAATGTTCTCAACATATTTTATAGATAGTATAGCTCTATGACAGACAAGATGTAGATAAGAGCACGTGTACCTTAGATGGAATTTGAAAACAGAGCTCTAAGCCATGGTTGCATGATAATTACATGATTATTCACCCAGCAAACAGGAAAAAGGGCAACTTTTCCCTCAGATCCATTCCGAATGCTGCCTCCTCATATTAAAAACTTTCAAATTACTAATGTGGTTCTTAAACACTGCAGCTATTCAAAGGAGTGATTTTAATTCTATCATGCATCTGTCTGTTTATGAGCATGCTAACGTTAGAAACTGAAGTATTTCATTGCTATCCTAAGAAGATAAGAGGGTGATGCAGGAGAGATACTGCGTTTACAAGATTAATGATCTTAAAATATGAAAGTAGATGATTCCCAAACTTCTGCGATGGAAGAGCCTCTGGCATGAGTTCAGAAACACAGAAAGCACAATGGAATATGAACGAGTTGCAGATTTAAGTACTGCTAAATATGCTTGGTGCTATGAAGAAAAGGCTATGTATCCATAAGGCTTCACTAATGTTTGAAAATTATAGCCAGCATTCAAGCTTTGAGGAAAAAATTGAAAATGTAAAATATGTAATGTAGAGTGATATAAAATCAATGATTACACATCATAATGGAAGACAGGAAATAGGAAGTGGGGTTGTTGAATACCTATTTGATATCCCTGTGATCAATCCATGTTTATATCACTCAAATAAAGGTGTGACTTTCTGTAGTTGCAAATTAATCAGGTGCTGGATCTGATATTAACTAGTTAATCATTAGGCTAATAATAATTTATTAATAGGCTAATATTAATATTAATAATTGCGTTTATGAATTTGTATTAAAGACTTGAAACATGTAAACTTGTGAAAACTGCATACTTAAGTCATTTTAATCAATTTTATAATACAAATGATTTTGTGAGTTTAAAATTGTGAGAATGTTTTATTATGTGAAAAATGGAGGGAATGTTGGGAAAACAGTATGAGAGTTGGAGTGAATTCTACAGAAATTGTATGATTCTATATGATAAACAAAAAGGAAAATTCATGATACCTAGATAGAGAATGATTATGAGAAATCTAGTACATGAGTCTGCTTTGTGACGCCTGAATTAAGGCACAGCCGGCAATGCTTGACTCTTGCTGGAGTGCAGGTTTGAGTTCAGGCTGCTTCATTCCTGATCTGGTTGTCTGGTAATGTACCTGGGAAAGCAACAGATGTTGGCCCAACCACTGCCATCTACATGAGAAATCCAGATGCAATTTGATGCTCCTGCTTTGGCTTGACTCAGCTCCAGCAGTTAGAGCTATATGGAGGAGGAAGCACCAGTCTTTCCCTCTCTTTTCTCTGCGCTTTCAAATTTCAATAAATATATATATATTTTTAAAAGGATCTAAGATCATAGTCCACCCTTGTCACTTTCCCATCATATGAGCAACTGAAAACGTGAGGTTGTCACAAACTGTGATGCTCAAGCAAATATGCAAACAAAAATTCATAGCAGAAAAGGCCAGTGATTGTCACTGGATGTGGAGGAACGAGCAATTATCACTATTTGTGACACAATATAATTTGACATTATTTCTTACTGTATTTTAAATTTTATGAAATTGTTATTTTAAAATTTATTTACTGCTTATAGCCAGTATTCTATATTCCCACTAAACCATTTATTAAGCTTCTGTTTGTTGAATAATTAATCCTTTTTGCTGTATCATAAATTTCAAATATAGTATCTTGAAAGCTGAGAGAGGGAGAAAGAGTGTATGAGAGAGAAGTAGGGAGGGAGAAGTGTAAGGGAGAATGACTAGGAATGAAACTGGGAAGGAGGGAGAAAGAGCAAAGAGATTACAAATATGATCTTAGAATTGTCTATACAAATAACATTGACTCTGTTAGAAGCTAATTAAAAGTTAAAGAAAACAAGTTTAAGGAAAATTACTATACAACACGTAAATGGATACTGAGAGTGAAAGCACCCATAGTAGATAAAAGGTAAAATAATTATTTTTTTTTATTAGAAGTCTTGATTCAATCTTATTTGTCTCATTTGGAATTGTTCTTGTAAATATTTCAGTTGGAGAAAAAAGCTCTCAAATGACATTTTGTTATTGTTCATAAAGAAAGATACCACTCAATTATTGCTGTTTTATCAATACAATAAATAATTAAAAGTCTGAAATTGTACCTGAAAATCCTATTATTGTACTAACATGCAAAATGAACTTCAGTAGATTTTCTTGTGAAGACAGAAATAGTATTCTTAAATTTATTTTCAATTTTTTAAATTAATATTCTCATAAATGAACATTAGGATTGTTAATGAATGATTATGTACAAAACTATACAGAAACAACAAAAAATATTGCAATTAGATTAAATACATCTGCAGAAATTTTAGTTGTAAAGGCTTATATATCAGCAGGTAAATGATTTAATATTATTTTGAAAAAACGAATTATACTTTGTAAATCTCTAAGTGATAATGTAAAGCATTTGCTGGATCATCACCACAGAACAAAGCCTTCAAATGAAATATGTATGTCTCACACAACGGACATTTTATCAACTGTCATTGAAATACCTTCCTTTTAATCCCTAAAGAAGTTTTGAAGAAAGAATGTTAGAAGAAATCTCTTTATATATAACAGTAGATAATCATTTTCTACATAGGTTATCTCCTCTTGTATAAAATAGAAATAGTTTTGTCAGGCTTTTGCAATCACCATCCTTTATACAAATGAGATTTATATTGTATTCTGCTAAATAGTCTCCACTTATACCATTTAAAAAGGAACTTTTAAACAGTGTAGACTGTGGTTAATAATTTGCACTTGGACAGCACTGTTTTCCCTTGAGCTCCTAGGATTTACACTCACACCTTCACTAACCTCTCCAAATCAATCATTTTCCCATGTCTCGATATTTTTATCATCAGTATCAGCTTATAACAATCTTTCATTTCTATCCCTAAGCTGATATTTTTAGTACAGAGATGTCCTTATTACAGAGAACTGTAAATTTCTAAAAATGCTAAGTTAAAGGCTAATCAGATTTTTACATTTATGTAAAACTTTGATAATAAATTCGATTAATTTGTCCTGGCTGTCCAAACAAAATATCTTGGTCTGAGTGGCCTAAATAATAGGAATTCATTCCTTCACATTTTCAAAACCTGAAATTCCAAGATGAAAATTCCAAGAGGATTAGTGTCTTGGAAGGATATAAGCATGGACTTCTTCACTATTTCTTACATTTACTGAAAAAGAGGCAAGAAACTAAGAGAGGGAGAATACAAAATCAAACATGAGGGACAACTGTATCTCAGTGAAATAATGTTGCTGAGACATTTTCTTCAAACTCAGTCATTCCATATTCATTGTAAGTGACTTGAGAGATTACTTCATGTTGACATCAAAGAATGTAATTAGGCCCTCCTGCAGAGCCGCAGATCCAAGAGAAGGCAGAGGCGCCTCACAGTGAGTTGTAAACTTTGCTAATATTTTTATGTCAGCAGTGTCCCTCACTCTCATTGTTTCTTCGCATAATACCACCATTGTAGCCTTCATAACCATTATTTCCAATGTGCAATTGTATCATTCAGTTGCATGACATTTTCCTTATCCTCACAGGGAAATCGTTACTATAAATTAAATTATTACTCATACTGCTATATTCCAGAACAGAGTGAAGAATGTAGTAATCATCAGTACATATTTGGTTTATTAATGAGATAATTGTGGAATTTTATAAATTCCAAGTACTATGCAGTATTTAGGAACAGCAGGAAAAAAATGTATCTTATATGTAAATGCATTTACTGAGAATAACCAGGTCTGTGTTCACCCAGGCAATGCACCAAAACTGATTTATATACAAGTGGGGACCAGAAAAGCCTATTCTTATTTTACTAATATCATATTAACATGAAAAAATTACGGTTAAAACAATGGAGAGAGGCAGTCTCATTCACTCATGGCCAGAACACTCTGCAATGGGAGTTCCTTGAGAATTATGTTATTATTCATTGTCATACAAGAATAACTGAGAAAAATATTCAGCATATATGTTCAGTAATTAGGCTGGCAAATAAACTGATATTGATTTTTTAAAAGACTGATTATTTATTTTTTTTTTAGATCTTGGAAAGGCAGATTTACACAGAGAGAAAAGGAGAAAGATCTTCCACTGCTGGCTCACTCCCCAAGTGACCACAATGGCCAGGGCTGAGCCCATCTGAAGGCAGGAGCTGCCTCTGGGTCTCCCATACAGGTGCAGGATCCCAAGGCTTCAAGGCTTTGGGCCATCCTTGAATGCTTTCCCAGGCCACAAGCAGGAAGCTGAATGGGAAGCAGAGAAGCAAGGACACGAACCGGCTGCTATAGGGAACCCCAATGAGTGCAAGGTGAGGATTTAGTCCCTGAGTCATCACAACAGACTAAAATAATATTGAATTTTAAAAATAATAATAATTTATTTCTTCCTTATAGTTTATTTACATGGATCTTACTTTCTTAGCCATTGATTAAAAAAAAAAAAGAATTCTGTGGCAAAGTAACTATGCTACTCATTGATTTTAAACTGAAACTTGGTAAGCTGAATGTAAATATTTTGTGGAAAAATAGATATTTCCTGTAAGCACTGCTAATGACATCAGTATCATGTATGATACTACATTAACTACATTAAATAATATTATGGACCACTTTATAATCATGGCCAAAATGCAACAACCTGAACAATGGATTTTTAATTTTATTTTATATTCATCTATTTTTATTGAAAAGGAGATTTTCAGAGAGAAGGAGATACAGAAAGAAAAGTCTCCTGCGCACTGATTCACTCCCTGAACTGAGCCAATCCGAAGCCAGGAACCAGGAGCTTCCTCGAGGTCTCCCACTCAGGCCCAGGGTCATAAGGCTTTGAGCCATCTTTTACTGCTTTTTTCCACGCTACAAGCAGGGAGCTGATTGGAAAGTGGAGAATCCAGGAAATGAACCTACACCCAGATGGGATGCAGGTGGGTGGGGAAGATGGGGATTTAGCTACTGGGCGTTGGAGCTGGGCCTGTGGTGGGGTGGGATGAGAGGGTGGGAGGATGGAAAATAGGGGGAGGGGAGAAGAATCTTTTAAAGAGTATCTTAATCTTATTATTCAAACATTTCTAATTTGTTTCCCTTATTTAGATTTTAAAAGGTGCAATAAAAACTTTTCAAGCAGCTGAAATTTTCTTAATATTTTGGAGAATATTCCAAACTGGTAGTAGAAAAAACGTTTTAAATGCTTTCTTTAGCGAACTGTCTTGTGTTAGCAGGAAACTAAGAACCTCTGCTTAGAAAAGGATCATAAGGAATTATGGTCAAATCTTGAAGTCCTACTGTAAACTTGCAGTGTTTAAATTAAGTCAGATCTACTTACAAAGATTCATATAACTTCATTTAATGAGAGGAAAAAAAAACCCGGGATTTTTAAAAGTTTGGGCACTTTATGCAGCCTGGTCGTAACACAATCTGATAGTCCTTGTCAACTCCTTCGTCTGCTTTGTGTGGTTTGTTTTATTCATTTCCATGCTAACTCAGCTCCCTCCAACTGAAGTTTATGTACTTTACATTACATTCTAATTGGAGATTTACTTTAAAAAAATTACCTTGGATTATTTTTCCTTTGAATCAAAGTTTTTAAAGAATCTGCCAGCAATCTGAAGGCTCTGAAATTCCAACTATCTTCCGTAATAACAATTAGCAAGATTGCCTAGACAGAGAAACAAACGGCAACAACCCTGAGTTCAAGCAGAGTGTGCTGTTCCTTAACAAGAGCTCCGCGTTTCCATCAGCTGTTCTTCTAGCGTGTAGATCATGATGGCAGATGCTGTACACAGACTGCCATAGCACAAAAAGATATTGAAAATCCATATTGCTCTACCCCACTGACATGCAAACACACGCTTGGTGAAATACAAGTGTGAGCAAAATCTCTCCTTTCTGTAAATCTGACTTTCATATATATATATATATATATATATATATATATATATATATATACATATATATATATATATATCTCTTTATGAGTAAATGACAAATGTCAATCTATGAGATAATTGTAATATACTGCAAATATTAGTAAAATGTTACAGAGAAATGTACAGTGAAATAAATTATTTCTATACAAGGAGTATTACAAGTGAGAAAAAGAATATAACTATAATGAAAGTAGTTAAAGGGTATCTGTAGATATTTCAAAATATCAGAAAATTTAAATATTTAATATGTATGAATGATTTTCATTGCATTAATTTTACAGAAAATGCATTTTGGGATAATTTAAAAACTCAACAAAGAAGTAGCTTGCCTCGCTATAAATCTGATGGTCAAGTAAAAATAAAGAAAAAGAATTATTTTTTGGAAACTGGAAAGGCTCATTGCTTTCTAATTATTTAGTGTTACATATTCATACTTGTATTTATGGGTATGCTATTTAATTGAATGACAAATACACAAACTATTAACCTCTTTTCAAGGATCAGAATGTGAAACAATTACATGAGATATTAAGATATAACCTGAGTGCCCATAACCCATATCAGAGTGTGCAGTTCAAGTTTTTTTGTTTTTTAGGGTTTTTTTTTTATTGGAAATTCAGATATACAGAGAGAAGGAGAGACAGAGAGGAAGATCTTCAATCCAATGGTTCACTCCCCAAGCAGCTGCAATGACTGGAGCTGAGCTAATTGGAAGCCAGGAGCCAGGAGCTCTTCTTCCAGGTCTCCCACATGGGTGCAGGGTCCCAAGGCTTTGGGCCATCCTCCACTGCTTTCCCAGGCCACAAGCAGGGAGCTGGATGGGAAGTGGGGGTGCTGGGATTAAAACAGGCACCCATATGGGATCCTGGTGTCCTCATGGTGAGGAACTCAACTACTATGCTATTGCGCCAGGCCGGCAGCTCAAGTCTTGACTTCACTTCTAGTCAAGTTTCCTGTTAAAGTATATTCTGGGAGATAATAAATGATAATTGAAGTACTTGAATTTCTAACATCTAAATGGATAATTCAGGTTGGATTCAGGTCCCCCAGCTTCACTCAACCCCAAGCTGACTCATTGTAGGCATTTGTGGAGTGAAAAAAACAAATCTCTCTCTATCTCTCAATAGAGAGATAGAGATATATATATATGTCTTTAAATGGTATGCCTGGAAATGTAAAATGCAAGAAATAAAGATTTAAACACAAAATAAAAATTCAGTGCAGTTTTAGCAAGCAAATAAAACAATGTACATATCAAATTAAACTGAATAATTTAAAGAATAACAGATTAGTGTCTGTGCTTGGATTCACAAAGGTAACAATGTATTTTTGTTATTGTGATGTGCGAAATATGCTGTACAAAAAGCTAATATTATATAAATGATAAGATATTCTTTATAAATCAAAATATCACTAAGCCTAAATAATAGATACAATGAATAAAAGATCAAATATCAACAAATATCTGAACCAATAGACTGTAATTAGCAAATTATTTCAGCAGTGAGTATTTATTCTGCTAATAAGGTTAAGCATTTGTTTAAAAATGATGACCTAGTTTCATTAGTATCATCACTGCATGTAAATAGTGTGATTATTTTCACAAATATTGTAGAATTACTCACATTTTAGCTTCACAGCAAGACTCTGTAATCATTATAAAAGATGTTTCTAAAATGAGCAGTAACTCTTTCCCAGTAGAGGCACAAGCAGACAAATGGATACAATATAAATAAGTACGGCTTCCAAAAAACAGCAATAATGTTAATTTAGTACAGTCTAAGAGTTACATCTCTTAAGAATTCTCTGACTTAAAATAAAATAAGCAGAAATAGCCTGGATACCATGGTTCAGTGCAAAATACTGAATACAAACTTCAATGTCATCATTTATCTTCAGTGTTTTTAACAGGCACATATTTATGAAAATATGTTTGATAATATTAAGCATATATGGGAATATAAACACATGCATTCCATTTGGCTTAAGTGAAAAAAACAGATTATCACATGGGTTTGTCACAGAAATATTTCTTTTTTGAAATATAAACAAGTTTACATATGAGTTTGAGGTTAAATATTTGTACAATGTTAAAATGTTATATGCAGAGAAATTTAACAAAATGTGTAAGATTGGAATTTCAAGTAGAGATTTTTAACTTTTTAAATTGTTAGTGGAAAGTCAGATATGCAGAGAGGAGGAGAGACAGAGAGGAAAATCTTCCATCCGATGGTTCACTCCCCAAGCAGCTGCAAGGGCTACAGCTGCACTAATCTGAAGTCAGGAGCCTGGCGCCTCTTCCAGGTTTCCCACGCAGGTGCAGGGTCCCAAGGCTTTGGGCAGTACTCTACTGCTCCCAGGCCACAAGCAGGGAGCTGGATGGGAAGTGAGGCTGCTGGGATTAGAACCGGCTCCCATATGAGATTTTGGCACGTGCAAAGAAAGGACTTTAGCTGCTAGGCTACAGCATGCTGGTCCCGATTTTTAAAAAGTTTTGTTTGAAAGGCAGGGTTAATGAGAGAGACTCTTTTAGCTGTTGATTCACTCCCCAAATAGCTGCAACCGTCTGGACTTGGCCAGGAACTCCACCTACGTGTTCAACGTGGGTGTCAAAGGTTTAGAATTTGGACCATCTTCAGTTAGTTTCCCAAAGTTAATAGAAGGTTACCTGCATTGGAAATCACGCATGGTGTTTTCCTGGGTGGAATGATAAGGTGCAATACCACAAAATCATCCTTAAAGCAGCAATTTTAAAGACAGAATAACAATATTAAGTTAGAAATTTACATGCTTAGTAGATGAATGATGTTCCTCTGAGTATGGAAATTAAAAATATTTCCTCTTAAACTTATTTATTTGATTATCTGCATAACTTTCTTGAAAAAATAAGAAAGTAGACCCCAGCAGATTCAGAGCATTTTATCATCAGTAACTGAATGAACTTCAATACAGAAACCAGGGACACTGAAGTCAGGAAAAAAAGTGAGATGATTCTTAAAAGAAAGAATTAGCATTTTCTCTTGTCAGTTTCTAGAACCGTGATTCTCATACTGAGAGGCATTCAGTTTTTCTAGATCTATGTAATCATCCTTATAAAAATTGTCAACAGTTAGAGTAGTCATAACCTGTTCTAGAAATGCTGAAATTCAAAGCCACAAAGTCACCTATCTCCTATAATTTGAAAAAGGCAACCTCATTCCTATATTTTGTTTTAAACTGTTAGATTCATGAGGAGTGAGTCAAACTTTGTTTTAAATATTTATAATCTGATGAGTATATCTGTACATCTCTGATTTATTGTCATTGGAATATAAAGTGTAAGATACAAAGCATAACATTTTAATATGTAAATGAATACACTTTCTATTTTAAATTTTGTTGATAAAAATAACAATGTAATAGTATACATGACAGAGGATTAAGAATAACTTAATGAGTAAAACATAAGCTGGGTGTCAGAAAATGAAACAGTGATCTATTTTAACTGAACAATTCACAGAATAAAGATATGTTTTACTTAATTTTTCAAGACATATAGAAAATGAAAAATGGACTGGTGATCACCAAGAATCTTCCAACTTCTTCTGTAGTGAAAGGAGTTTACAGAGTTCTCCTTTTTTGTTTCCCGAATGCACTTAACTTTATTCCCACCTAGTGAGAATATTGCATATTTAGGTAGGTTTATCTGAATACGTAGAAAAGTAGCATGTGAATACTTTTCACCAGAAAATTTGACAAATGCTGAGGCAGAGCTTGTATTACATAACTGAAAACATATCACGTAATACCAAGCTTATTGAAAGAGGAATCAAGAACGAATTCTCATTCAAAAGAGCCATACTACAATTAAATATATAACAACTTTAACCAAAGAAATGAAAAAAATCTTTACATTGAAACATATAAAAAACCAATCAAAGAAATCATCAAGGACACAAAACATGGAAAACTAGTCCTTGATCATGATTTGGAGGCAATATTATCAAAATTTCTATACCACCTAAAATAATCCAATGGTTCAATGTAATCTATGCAAAAATGAGAATAACACTCTTAAGCTGAAGTAATTATTTATATATTCCCCAAAATATGAAATGCATATGGAATAACAAAGGACCCAGAATAGGTAGTGATCTTCAAAACAAACAACAACACCAAAAAAAAAACACAAAAAAATTGCAGTACTTAATTCAAAAATACACTTCAAAGTTATAGTAACCAAAATATGATGATGACATTAAATGTTTCATAGATCAATGGAAGAAAATTTACAGTCCAAAAGTTAGTTCATATACATAAAGACAGTTGGTTAACAAAGAATACCAGAAATAAAATGGTGCAGCCTTTAAAGCTGCCACTCACCACTCCGGGATCCTACATGTCTGATAGGTAGCGTCCCTGATATTGCACTTCAGATTTAGCTCTCTATTAATGGCCTGCAAAGATCAGGAGAAAATGATTCCAATACCTAGATCACAGCATAGGGTACTCAAATGATACCATTAGCTTCAGTTGGCCCAGTTCTGCCTGGTAGAGCCATCCACAGATTGAAGAAATGTATGGAAAATTGGAAATCTCTTTCTCTCTCTCTCTGTGCAAGTGCATGTGTGTGTAACTCTCAAATAAACAAATCAATCTTTAATAAGTGAGGAAAATGTAGATAGTCAGGAAGCATATTGAAAATCCTTAACCTTACCAGCCATCAGGAAAATCTAAATCAAAACCACAATGGGACTTCAACTCACTGCTTTCTGAATGGCCTTTAATAAAAAAGATAGATGATAAGAAGCAAAACTAGAAATGGAAACTGCCTTACCATCCAGCCATCCCAATACTGAGTTCATAAGACACAAACTGTATATCAAAGATACATGTTGTGTGTGTGTGTACTCTAGTTATAACAGCACTATTATAATTGCCAAATTATGTAACCAACCAAGGTTTCCATCATATTAATGGAAAAGAAAATTCAATGTATTTACAAGTTGGAATGTTATGAAGCTTCTAAAGCTGATGAAATCCTGCCATTTGCAAAATCACAAAATGGATCAGACTGGGGGACCATGTTCAATGAAACAAGCCAAACACAGAAAAATATCACATGTTCCTTCTTACTGTGTGATCTGTAATTTCAGTAGGATATGAATCTTAATGTTGATTACTGGAGAGGTAGGGAGGAACTGAGGGGGTTTGGTGCTTCATTAATTGTAGAAACATTGGTTACAGAGATCCTTATGGAAAAGTGATTTTGAAATAACAACAGTTAAATTTTCATATGTAAATATAAAAAGAAGTATTAAAATTCAACATTAGTTAAAGAGTATGTGCCAAAGCATTATAATTCATCATGAGATTAAAATTTTTTTTAAGACAGGCACCTTGACTTGAATAGCTGACAGTGTATTTGCATGCCACAGCACTAGTAATTATTTTCAAAACATTACATGCTAATTCCAAGGTTTGTGAAAGATTTTTGTTTTAATGTGTACCTAGATATCATTTATCAGTTGGAAAAATAATAATAAATTGATCATTGTTAAGAAATTCTGTGCCCAACATGTGATTTAAGCATAAGCTAAGCAAATCAAAGGGAATAAAAATGACAAACCACCATGTTTAGAGGGGCCAGATGTGACAACCTGCTAATGGTACCTTATCTGATTGTGTTACACTTTACTTGATGGATGTATTTTAAACTTTTAAAAAGAAGTACACCTTAGAAAAGAAGTACATGTCAGCGATGAAAGAAAGGAAAGGTAATATATATTGACAAAAATAGTGTTTCTGAGAGCCTACATGCCTGAGGAAAGAAAAATTCATTTTCTACTTATTTCCCATTTATTTATCATAACATTTGCAAAACATCTGATTATGTTAACAAATTAGTCCTGGAATCATATAAGACTATCTCAATTTCTATTGGATCACACTACTTTAAAATACTGTGTCAAATAAAAATATTACATGCATATTTACCACTCACACCTATGTATAACTTATGTAGATTGTCATACCTTTAAAAACTTACTTATTGTAAAGTAAAAAAAGAAAAGTGGATGTTACTTATAATATCCACTTTACTAAGAATGTGAGGGAACAATTGGAATATTCATTCTTATATGGTCAAAATAAATGGTAATCTGATGTCTTCAGTATTTAATGACAAAATGCAATGTCTTTGTTATATATTCCTTTGTAATTTTAATAGGATATTAATTTTTATGGCTTGTTGCATAGCCAAGAACTACAAATTGTGGAACAAGACAAATTATTCAGATGATTAAAATGAAAGGCCGCTGTTCAGAAATTAAAAATAAGGCCTTGTAATTTTTGTGGATTAAAATCATTTCAGCGGACCTCATATTTCTGATAAGGTGCTGGTAGCCAGTAAAAAGGACATCACGTGGTGTTTACATTCTGGTTGACTCTGGGTCTCCTAGTGCTTTTATTATCTGCACTTGCCCTCATTTGGACTTTCACACTCTAAGTTTCAACAGTCTAATCCTAACAATCTTAGGTGACAGTTTTTCCTGTCTCGTACTCTGCCACACACCATATCTCAATAAAAACATTCATCTCAAGGTCCTAGAGTGTTAGCCTAGTGGCCAAAGTCCTTGCCTTGAACAGCCCAGAATCCCATATGGGCACCAGTTTTAATCCCGGCAGCCCTGCTTCCCATCCAGCTGCCTGCTTGTGGCCTAGGAAAACAGTCAAGGATGGTCCAATGCCTTGGGACCCTGTACCCACATGGGAAACCCTGAAGAAGCTCCTGGTTCCTGGCTTCAGATCAGTGCAGCTCTGCCCATTGTGGCTGCTTGGGGAGTGAACCATTGGACGAAAGATCTTCCTCTCTGTCTTTCCTCCTCTCTATATCTGACTTTCCAATAAAAATAAAAATAAACCATAAAAAACTTCAACTTTATCATATATAAATACAAAAAATTTGATTGGCGTTGAACTTGATCATATTGGTTGATTTTTGGGAAAAATCATTTTCCTTCTCTTTTACATCTTGTTAGATGGGTGGATATGCAGAAAAGGTACTGTAGATTCTCAACACCAAATGGTTGACTTAGAAAGTTTATTCAATTATGAAAAGAGAAAACTGTGATTTTTAGCAATCATGGAAAACAAGCAAAATAGTACAAAACAAATCCCCAGTTAGTTGATCATATCTAAACTTTTTTAGCTTTTGTAGAAGCTACATTTTATGGATGTATATTGAATCTGCAAGTAGTCCTTATGTTTCAGGTTTTTCATTCTCATTTGAATATGCAGAACTTGCTAGACTATTGGTAAGTCAACTGGCATTGTTGACTTCTGTTTCACTGTTTCATTGTGACATTTTTTCTCCTAATCAAAATAAATAGGCTGTTTCATAACAAAAGTGCCGTATTGACTGGCCTTGAAAATGGTAAATGAGTAACCAACCCCAGAAATGGTGTGTTCTAATTTAAAATCATTATAGTGCTGGTGCCTTGACATATAGTTATTTATTACAATTTCTTACTTAGTTAGTGTAAGCCATTCCAGGTATTCCTTGTTGAGATTGGCTTTATTTAAAATTATTAGCTCAATTGCTGCATTAATATTTATAACTTAACTGTGGAAAAGCATATCACAAATGAAAACTATTTTCAATTTATTATTTGATTTGACAGTTGCCAAATGGGTACTTAGTTATTTTAGTATTTAGTAGTTATGACATGTTCAATAATTTTTGTAATTAATCACATTCTTTACATATAATTTTTCATATATACACAAATAGTCATGGTTCTTTTGTTTTAGAATTCAAACTCAATTCTCCTCCTTCAATTAAACCAAGGGTTTTCAATATTAGTTTTTAATTATTTAAGTTTAAAGTACTCTTATTTTCATTTTTAGGTGTTCTCAAAAGTTATGAAATTTAAGTATATATGTAAGATTAAAACAATAACATGAAATAATTATATATGAAAAGAAAATGAGCTAATTAAAATCACTTGAAGTTATCTTTTCTGAATTATTACATTTATTAGAAAATTTAAACTGTATATTAAAGAAGGGATTCACAGTAACATTTCCTTAGTTACACATTTTTAAATCAAATTTTTTATTCCTTTTAGAATAATTTGTTTGAAACATGTTTCTCAGTGCTTAAGGTGAAGTCCCATTGTCTCAAAAATGACAATCCAATTTTTTTCCTTCAAGTCTAAATCCAAGTGCTGTGGCTATGACCCTGAATTCCAGGCACAGGAGAATTTACTCCCTGTTACACACTTCTCTGTTCATCCTTTTCATTATCTCTGAAATTGAACTAAAGTATATATTTTGTAACTTCATTGGATATTTTTTAGAATAACATAAAGAATGAACAAAAAACATTATTCAATTCAGGAGACCTCTGAGGTGACCTGGTGTAATGTTCTCAATTTGGTAATTCTTCCCCCAAAACTGTAGGGATCCCATATAGGCGTTCATTCATGTTCTTTTCCTTTCACTTCCCACCAAGCTCCCTGCTTGGGTCCTGGCAAAGCAGAAGAGAATGATTCAAAACCTTGGGACCCTATACCCATGTGTGAGACCCAGAAGAAGCTCCTGGTCCCTGGGTTCAGATCGGCTCAGCTCTAACCATTGTGACTATCTGGGAAGTGAATCAGTGGATGGAAAATCTTTCTCTTGGACTCACCTTCCTATGTATAATAGCCTTTAAAATAGATATTTAATTAAAAAAATAAATCTTATGTTACATTTTTAATTATTGAATTTTGGTGTTAGAGTAACTTCAGATTTACAATAAAATTAGGCCCAGCTAGCTGTTTTGGTATAAATATATCCTCTCATAACCTCTCCCCTTACTAACATTGACATTTGTTTAAATGTTTTCTTTCATTTATACAATTATTTTGGTGTATTAGTAATCATTAATTACCAGTTACACATAGATTTTTTTTGATGTCTTAAAGTCTTAAAAGTTCTCTACTATTTTTTTTAAGATTTATTTACTTTTATTGGAAAGACAGATATACAGAGAGAAGCAAATAGAAAGATCTGTCTGCTAGTTCATGCCCCAAGTGGTCACAACTGCTGGAGTGGAGCCGATCCATAACCAGAAGCCAGGATCTTCTGAATCTTCCAGGATCCCAAGGCTTTGATCTGTCCTTTACTGCTTTCCCAGGCCACAAGCAGGGAGCTGAATGTGAAGTAGGATTGCTAGGATTAGAACTGGCGCCCGTATGGGATCCCAATGTGTGCAAAGTGAGGACTTTAACCACTAGACTTGTAAATCTTGCATTCATTTTGTAGTTTTTCTCATAAGTAGATTGTCAATTGTTTGTTCTTTTTGATTTTTTGTTTGTTGAAATTCATTTAGCAGAGCATAAGGAATTTGCAACAGAAAATGAAAATTTATTATGTGAAAAAAACCACAAATTAATAAAATTAAGCTGTAAAGGGCACACAATAAATTGAGGCTTATTTAAATGGACTTATGCTTAGATTTCAAAGTAAAAATTTTATTTGCAATGTACAGAGAAATAATACTTCTATATTAACATTGGAAACTTACTATTGCAATTTATTTAAGAAACATTATTCTTGACTTTTTAGTATTTTCTAGATTGTAATACATACTTGTGAACAAGTGTTACTTGAAAATCAATATAGTCTCTATTTCATCTTCTTGTTTTATTTAAGGAAGTATAAAACATAGTATGATTATAACTGAAAGCGAAAAGAGGGAACACAGAACCATGGGTGTGATACTAGTAGTATGATGTTGCAAGCTTTCATGCAATTGAAAAATCACCTGTTCATTCCTGGTTTGCTTGAATAATTTATTTTAAAAATTCTCTCAAATATGCTTTTCAGTACACTACTACAACCACATATTTTTCTTTTGTATCTTCAGGGTATGATGAGTTACATAAACGCATTTTAAATCACTGAGACTGCATAATGTCCCTCGCAGGAATCTTGCTGCCTTCTGTATCGTCCAAACACAATCCCATCCTGGGTAGAACCCAAGCCTCTCCCGCAGTGTGTAACACATGCCCACCTCTGATGCAGCGGGAAGCCTCTGTCACGTTTTAGCTGAACTCATTCTTTCATCTTGTTTCATCTTGTTCTGTCCAGCACTACCTGGAAATGAACAACATGTTTCTAGGGTACATTGTATTGGATGATCTTTTGTCATCATAATAAAATTTATATGTGGTGTGCCCAACACATTACATACCAGATGCCACACCACTTTTGATATTTCATTAAAAAGGCAACCAAATGGGTAGTGTGCCAATCTGGCCATAAACTTTAGCTCCATTTTGAAGATTCAAGTACTGGCATGGTTCTATGTCAGATCTAGCTATTATGGCTCTCATTTGCTCTTCACCCACGCCAAGAGACTTCCCAGTCCCCAGATGAGCCTTATGTCTTGTTATGTTTTTCTCCCTGTTTCTAAAATAATTAAACATTTAGTTATACTAGCTTGAAGAAAGAATTTTCCATCCTAATATGCATAAACCAAAGAACTGAACGCTCCTTCATATTCCTATCACTCTGCTGTCTGAATAAGAAACTGAAATTGGAAGTCAGAGTGACTGAATGTATAGGGACTATCCAGGGACAAGATGGAATTAACTGGCTGTGATTGTCAAAATCAGCCAATTTTGGAGGTGAAAGTTGTTCATAATAGCCAATGTATTCACTTTGTCTTTATATAGAATGAATAGAGAGATGAAAGAATACATTATAAGAACTCAGTAAACATATGGAATTTAACAAACTGTCTGATGTTTGACCAAACTATCTAAAAAATTAAGGAGATAAATGAGCTGATGAATAGAAGAGTTGCTCTATAAGAAAAGTAACAATAGCTTATTAGAGTTAAGAAAAGATAGGAAATGTGCGCCTTGTGTTTGAATAACTTAGTTCCTGACATTCTTAGGAGGAAAAGTTGCTTCATCTGGCTTTACATTTTTATTATACATTTTATCGTAGCAAATATAGAAAGCCAAATTAATGTACTATGATAGATGGAGTCTCTATATCATTAGAGCCTACTTATAAAGAATAAAGGAGACCTTCCAAGTGAAAACACAGAAAAGTTAATCCCTAGCTATCAAAGTTTCATCTCCAATTAAGTCATTTCACTTTGTCACATACTTAATATGAATCATTTATATAATATTCATGCATTGAGAGAGAAAATACAAAAAAATGTTTTAACTGAGCTATTCAACCATCAACCCAGGCTTGTCAGTTACAAGTGGAGAGACTGAGAGGGAAATCCTGAGACAGTTTCTTATTTTCAAAAAAAAAAAAAAAAAGAATTCGAAAAAAACCCAAGAAGATCATTTTAGTATTTTATATTGAAAAAGTAATTTGCCAATTATAATGTTTAGAAGAGTGAAAATATGTAGTGCACATCTGTTACACCTAAAATTCTGGCTGCTTAGTTCTTCAGCCAGTAACGACTATGACAATGCTAATATTCTTGTCTTAATAGTGGCCATTGCAAATAACACATTTGCCATGCAAGAAAATAGAATGTAGACAAATTTGGGTGCATATTTTCAAATCATATCTTATTTGCATTTTTCCTAGCAGTGAATAAGAGATATTGTCATAACCTAAGAAAAGAAAACTTTAGGACATCTTATTTTAATCAAAGAGAAATCAATTTAAAAGACAGAATTCATCTCCTATGGATATACGTTATACGAATTCTTCAATTGCCATTTCCACTTTGCTTTATAATCTGAAATTTGATAATCTCAAATGGTGATTCGTATACAAATCATAGCAGCTGGATGGACTAGTTTGTCAGTTTGTATGATACAGTTTTCTTTGCTTATAGTTGCTTCATACATTTTAAGCATCTTAATCACATTTGGAGCTCAAAAAATCAGTAGTATCCTTTCGTACTTTTGCTGAGAAAATGAAATTTGGAAGGGTCTATTAGATACGCTAGAGCAGGTAGCAGATACATATTGAAAATTGAGACTTCTACTCATATCTCTCAAGCACTTTTTTAGTAGGCAGTAAATATGTGAGATAGAATAAAATGGAGAAATTACAAGGATATTATTTCAGAATAGAGACATTTAGGAATTTTCCTTGTGTTTGTGTATTTAAGTGGCTTACCTAAGTTAGATAATACTAATGAAATTTAACCATAATCTAAGATGCAGAATATATCATCATGGATATTTTTATGCTGTAAATCATTGTGCGAAATCACTGTTCCATCCTTAGATGAGGAATGCTAAGTAAAGAAATATCATAAAACATGTAAGCCAATGTATGCTACAGAAACATTCCCCCTAACATAGTAGGAACACAAACACTGTTGCCTCCTGCACCTCTGCATTCGAATGGCTTCATGAGCCAGATTAATGGATACCAACCATGTGTCATGATACATGAACACTGCCTAGCACCTAAAACAGCCCACTAAGGATCCACAAACATGCATGTTAACACTACATGTTAGACATAAATGATGAAATATTTTTGCAATTTTTGCCTAAAAAGTGATTTTAACAACTGGCCCTTATTATGTACCCAAATTATTAAAAAAAAAAAAGGTAGGGAAATTTTCTGTTCACAATTTTAGCCAAATAAATTAGGTAAAGATATTTATGATAAAGTTGTTACAAGGATTATAATTCACATCAACCCTGAAGATGTGTCACCTTGATTTAATTGTAAGTGGAATTAGGTATGAAGTGGAAATGAGTAGACTGAGAATCAGCAAATATTTATATTTATCACAAGCCTACAATTGCAAGTTGCTATTCCCTGAGTCTCTAAAGTGAGATATGATTTGGTTAAATTATCATTTAAATGCACATTACTTACTTAGTAATTAAATGACTTGTCTATAGTAGATTTTATTGTATTTGACTAGACTCAGCTTCTTTATTTGCAGAAGAATGTATATTTAATCTTTTCTCCCTCAATTGTGATACTTAACAACTAGTCGTGGGAGAACCCAAGTACCTATGAAACTGTGTTACATAATACAATGTAATTAATGAATTAAAAATAATAAATAAATTAAAAACTAAAAAAAACCAAAAAAAAAACCAACTAGTCGTTAGTTGATCATATGATTTTATTCCATGTGGTAGGGACAAGAAGAACACGCAATTTTAGGAAATTCAAATTTAGCAGAAATATTGTTCTGTGTGGATATATTATCTATTTAGGGATTAAGAATTTAGAAAAAAAGGGCCCGGTGCCATGGCCTAATGCCTAAAGTCCTCACTTTGAACGCCCTGGGATCCCATGTGGGTGCCAGTTTTAATCCTGGCAGCTCCGCTTCCCATCCAGCTTCCTGCTTGTGGCCTGGGAGGGCAGTTGAAGACGGCCCAAAGCCTTGGGACCTTGCACCTGTGTGGGAGACCTGGAAGAGGTTCCTGGCTCCTGGCTTCAGATCGGCGCAGCCCACATAATGTGCAGGCTTTGGAAAACTTGCAAAGTGCTGTTTGGATAATTGCTTTAGATGTGTATGCTTTGGAAGCAGAGGATTTACACATGACAACGAAATGCCAGCCCCGATCCAAATAACTGTTCACATATATCTTATTATTTCTTACTCCTACAGAAGAATTTGATTTAAAAAAACTATAATTATTTCTTTAAAAGATTTATTTATTTATATTGGAAATGCAGATATACAGAAGCGAGGAGAGACAGAGAGGAAGATCTTCCGTCCGATGGTTCACTCCCCAAGTGGCTGCAACAGCTGGAGCTGAGCCAATCCAGCGCATCTTCTCTGGGTCTCCCACACAGGTAGAAGCCCCTCCCAGTCTCCCACTATTCTATGCTTCTTTATGTTATTTTATTTTTGTTTTCTATGGTATACTGTGAGTTTTCCAAGACCATCATTGTGAGGAAAAATTCCTAATTCTTTTTTATTTTTATTTTATTTTATTTTTTTTTTTAAGAGTTAGGGGTAGAAATGACATGTCTTTTTTTTTTTTTTTTTTTTTTAAGATTTATTCATTTTATTACAGCCAGATATACACAGAGGAGAGACAGAGAGGAACATCCTCCGTCCGACGATTCACTCCCCAAGTGAGCCGCAACGGGCCGATGCGCTCCGATCCGAAGCCGGGAACCAGGAACCTCTTCCGGGTCTCCCACGCGGGTGCAGTGTCCCAATGCATTGGGCCGTCCTCAATTGCCCTCCCAGGCCACAAGCAGGGAGCTGGATGGGAAGTGGAGCTGCCGGGACCAGAACCGGCGCCCACATGGGACCCCGGGGCTTTCAAGGCGAGGACTTTAGCCGCTAGGCCACGCCGCCGGGCCCAAAATTCCTAATTCTTATTGCTAATATTAATATAACAGAAAATGCATTAATATAATAGAAAATAGAGTTGAGATACATATATTTTAAAATATATGAATTTTATTTTGTTGAATCAAATAAACAAGGATTGTGTTTCTTCTCCATGGGGGGAAAATAAAATATATGAAAATTGAATATCAGTCATTTTAAAATGGTAAAAAAATTATAAATTTTTTCAGATATTTTGGAAAGGATATAATGGGTGTTGAAATGATGCTTATATCCAGGAACTAGTTAGGGTAGGCAAGAATAATTTGCAATTTTGACAGTTGTCTTTATGGGATTCCAAGCAAGTAAACGGCTTCATTTGCTCTTTTAGTTACCCCTATGAAATAATGAGCACCCAGTATATTCACTACTACTCTCATGGGAAACTGACAATACTCATCTTAAATACAGCTTATGAAAATCCGTCAAAGCTTGCATACATTACAGAGCCCCACTGTTTGAAGATGTGAAATTAGAGCTCAGAAATTCCTCAAATTTAATTTTAAACACGGTGCTCCCAAGATGCACATCTTTCTGAATAGTCCATTAATCAGAAAAGCTGGAAAGCATTAATCATAGTTCAATGTAACAATCCTTTCATATGTTCCTATCTTTGTTGGGCTATCCATTTTGAAAATTGCTTACTCTTGGGCATTTTCTCCTTTTGAAGATAAAATATCATGCCATCAACTTAAAACCTCTTCTATAATGATCTGAAAATGTGCTGTTCATTTTTTAAAAAAATTCTGGTAAGCTGACAAGATCAAATAGTCAGCATTTGAATCATCACTGGTTTGAAAGATGTCGTTATTAAAACATGCTGTCATCATTAGAAAATTCATGCAGACACACAAAAGAGAAAAAAACTGTTTTCCATAATGGAAGAAAAAAACTTATGGTAATTGTTACATGTGATGCTTTTAGTTCAAATGTCGAATCTGGGAGATGGGAGCATTAGGAAACAGTAGACCCTTAAAAATGCCAGAACTCACATCTCATCACCAGCAGAGCGCCCACCATTCTAAAGGAGAAACTTGCCAAACATTAAAATACCCTGAAATCTTGTGTTTGCAACAACTTTTGAGGTAAAAATAGGACCACATTTTTCTCTGCTGAATTCATTTTCTGTTTACAGCTCTCCCACCCCTATCGTATCTGATATACAATGGATAAAAGTGTAAATATAAGCCTTGATTCTGAAAAGACTGTGAATATTACCACTGGATTTTTGCTTACTGTCATATAAATCTGATTGTTCAAGCTCAATTCATTGCCCCGTTTGAAAGGGATTCTTAGTAGAACCATTAGTAATTGCAGAATGAAATTCAACATTTGCACCGTATGTGGGAAATTACTGACCACAGAATACCCTCCAGATATCATGAAACAAACACCAAAATCGAAAGTCAAAAACCACATAAACACTACTTGTGCTTTACGTACATAATTACTGACATTATGTTAAGCCTAGGCATCCAATAAGTATGCTGGCTTGAATCCCAGCTGCTCTACTTCCCATCCAACTTCCCATTGGCTTGTATAGATAGCATTTCATGTCCTTCAACTTAAGTCTAGGTAGGGTACAATTGATTCTCCTCCATTACATTATGCAACTCAGGGAATAGTATTTAATGTACTTGAGTTGTCCAACCTTTTAAATTTATAGCAGGAGATTACTTGTGTAGTGTTGACTTAATCAGTCTGGAGAGAGATTACATTTTATAGACAGGGTTAAATCATTTGGGAATCTTTAAAGGAGTGAATCTCCATTCCTAGAGAGACAAAATCTTTGTTGAGGACAGAAATATCTTCTTGTACCTATGTTGTCCCACATTTCTCACAGTGTTACCTTCAGGATCACCTGAATTGTGCATTTTGGACTGGTTCTCCTGCTATATTCCCGTATGAATGTCAATTTTCTGTAACAGTAATTAACGAAAATATTAGCAAATTAGCAAAAAATATTAGGTAATGAGCATAAATATTTTCAAGAATGTTAATTTTGTGAAGTAATAATACAATATTCTCTCAAATGAGTCTTTATTTGCCATTTCATGGTGTTGGGCCTGGCAGCGTGGCCTAGCGGCTAAAGTCCTTGCCTTGAAAGCCCTGGGATCCCATATGGGCACCGGTTCTAATCCCGGCAGCTCCACTTCCCATCCAGCTCCCTGCTTGTGGCCTGGGAAAGCAGTCGAGGACGGCCCAAAGCTTTGGGACCCTGCACCCGCGTGGGAGACCCCGAAGAGGTTCCAGGTTCCCGGCATTGGATCGGCGCTGCGCCGGCCGTTGCGGCTCACTTGGGGAGTGAAACATCGGATGGAAGATCTTCCTCTCTGTCTCTCCTCCTCTCTGTATATCCGGCTTTTCGATAATAATAAAATCTTAAAAAAAAAAAAAAAAAAACAGAAGAAGAAGATAAAGGTGTTTTATTCAATCTTTGTTTTCTTTGCTTTGTGTTAGTTCACACGTATTCTCAAAATTTTGAAGAGCAAATCTATTCACAAATATGTTACTACATTTATTATTTTAACTAAGGGTTCAAGCATACAAATTTATACCACTTATAATTTTTCCACTTAGTACTTGCTGACATCTTGCAAATGAGGGTAATGCATATTGCATATTTTAATTGATTCAAAATGCTTAGATATGGGTTAATCCACATATATCCTCATTGTTAATATTATTTATTACTTTATTTTGATAATCTCCTCATAGTTAATTAGGGCACAAAGGGTCAAGGGCTATAGGAAAGTGGGTAAGACCATCGTTTCCACATTTTTTTTCTAGATCTAGGGTAAGGGAAAAGATAAAGGTAGAAGCCCCTCCCAGTATCCCACTCATTCTGGGGTCCCTGACATCAAGCATGCTCCAAGGACACTGCTTAAGTGGTTTTGATAGTTCAACAGTTCTGAATTGCTGCCAATCTCACCATTCCAAGCACGATGAAGTCGCTGCAGAATCCACTGGCTGACACAATCTATCTTAGAGTCTCCGTTTTAGCCCAGATTTTCACTGCCAACACATGGCTGGGGTAGATATCAATTTGTTTTGTCCTCTGTCATGTTGTGTTATAGCTCTGCCGGGTCTGGTCTGCCCCATCCTAACACAAGCTGTCTAGTGGGAGTGGTGATCCAGCAGGGGAGCCCTCCCCATTCCCCGCCATCAGCTTTATCCCTTCCCCTCCGGGTCTTGTGTGTGATGGTTGGACGCCATGGTCCAGTCTGGCATGGCCTGCCTCACCTCAGCTTTTGCCAGTGGGTGCTGTAGCCTGGACTGACCTGGAACACCCCCAATGCCAGCTCAGGCTAGTGTGGGCTAAACATAGCCAAGCCCAGCCGGTACCCAGTCCAATTCCTCACGTGTACTGATGTGTGTTGTAACTGGACCCAGCCCAATCCACACTCCATTCTGGTACTTGGATTCGCCAGCAGGTGATGTGAACTGGTTCAGCCTGGTTCGCCCCCAACCTGTGCCAAACGTATGCTGCTGGGTACTATCCCCTGGTCTGGTCTGGGCTGCTCCCTATCGTGGTTCTTGCACTTACTTGCATGGACTATGTCCCGACAGAGGAGTTTCCCAGGCTCCTCCATCAGAACCATTCCCAATGCCAGATCTCATGAATACTGGTGGGTCCGTGGGCCAGCCCTATTCAGTCCATCTCCTGATCTAGCAGTAACTATGGTCTTGCTTTACCAGCCTTCAACCCATTGCCGTTATTATTGTTGAGTATTGCAGTCCAGTCTGGCCTGGTCCACACACAGACACAGCTCATACCCAGCTCATCAGGGTCAAAAACCCAGCCTAGTCCTTCCTACACCTACCCTGGTCTTCACGAGCACCAGTGGGTGCTGGGATCTAGCCCAGTCTAGCTCATCCAGCCCCTGTCCAAACCTGTGCCAAAGTATACTGCTGCCAAATCCAAAGCACAACACGGCTCCCATTCCAGCCCTGTGTTCACCAGTGGGAATCACAACCCAGCCAGGGTGTCCCCTTAGCCTTCCAACAAGGTGTGTTCCCAGCTATAGACAATGTGATATTTATCACCATATAACTTACATACACACACACATATGTATGTGAATGTGTGTGTGTATGTGTAATGCAGGACCTTTGAGTAGATATTAAATCAGCAATTTACAGAAATTATGTAACTTAATAATTATTACAGTATTTCCCATGTCTATGTGCTCCATTTAGTCTGTTTAAACTGCATTAAAATAATTCCTGCTTCAGTGAATAAACTGGTGTGGGACCTTTTTATATGAAAAAATCCTCATATGAGATTCTGCCTTTTAAATAAATGAATACATAAATACATCTTTGACCACAAAAGATATGTGAGATCTTTTTAAAATTTTGCCTTTATTTTGTTGCCTAAATTTTACCTAAAATATTCACTGGTGCAAAATAATACTTTTTAACTCCTGGTTCAAAAATCATTGGAAATATTTTCCTGTATCAAAATGAAAGAAATTAGCAACAAGAGTGCATTACATGATAACATTGCTTTCCCATTGAATCGCTTTTTGTCTTTTCAGTTCACAAAACTTCACTACCTGTTCACAAGAGAGCCTCCAGCAAAATAAGGACACTTCAAAGCAATGAATAGAAAAATTACAAAACTTCCACTGATGTCAGAATATATTGTGATCATCGTAATAGCAACATTGTCTGGGAAACCAGCCATTTCATCTAAGGAGTTCTTTATAGTCTACTAAATTTTGTTACATTTAAGCAAAATAGGAATGCCATTCTGATGCACAATAGTTTAATCATCCAATACTCTGTTAATTTGTCTGAAATATGTTATTTCTTCATTTCATGAAAAATTTTAAGTGTACTTTGAATTCAACATTGTGTATGTAAACAAACCCTATTTTACCAAATGTGGTGTGAAATAAAAATAAAGGAAATAAAATTTAGAAACTGCTTTCCACATAAAAAAATTATATCCAGCAAAAACTTTTACAGAGACTCTGTGGATAAAAAACTTTTGAATGTGAAATGTAGACAATGGTATGTGTGTGTGTGAGAGAGAAAGAGAGAGAGACAGACACTGAAAGAGAAGACAGAAAATGGAAAAGACTAAAAGAACAACACAATTATTCATTTCATCACAAGGCATTTTGACAAATTTGAAGTCTTGTAACGAATAAAAACATTTTGACTAGGTACTGAGAATATTGAATATAGGTTTTTTTTTTCACCATGATAATTCTGTCTTCATTCTTATTGTTGTAGTTCTCATTGCTCTATTCTTTGGTATGCAAATACTTCAAGGTATTCAATTCATTTGATCATGTCATTAAGAAATGCTGGATCTGGAATTTTATTATTTGGTTATTGAGTGTTTTGCACATTTTGAAGCAAATTAGTATTCCTGCTTGGCTTCTCACTGCTAGATAATGAACACAGATAGAACACATTATGTGTTCAACCACTTAAGAGGTTCTAAATTAGGTTTTGTGACTTGAAAGTTTGAATAAGAAAACTAATACAACACAAAATGAAGTATAGGGTAAATCAGATTAATTATCTTTTAGTATGAACAGTTGCTGATATACTGACTCTATGCTGTCAACCAATCTTTTTGTATAAAAACATGCCTGAATTTTGCTTGCTTCAATTTGGCATAGTTGTGAAAATGCATATACACATTTACAGATTTTGGAGTACTTTCAAAACAAAAAATATTTAAATAGGCCATTCATAGTATGTGTGTGTATGTATGTGATTAGAAATGTTATATTGGTCATTCCAGTGAATAGTATATTTTTACGTTTTCATCATGGCTCTAATTTCTCAATTCAAAATATTACGCATAGATACAAATATTCTTAGATACTCAGTCATTTTTATTTCCCTATTTCTCCAAAAATGCTATGCTAAACATACCCAGAGGAAAAGAAAAACAACCCAGACCGTGCAGGTTGCTCATTTCATGCAGGAAAGGTCAAGCACTCTCAATTCCTCGACGTGTTTTCAGAAACTGTTTTTGCTTCATTTAGAACGTACGAAGCAAAGAAACTTTCCTGCAAATGTAGTTGAGTTCATGTGAACCCGTGTGTGTGTGCCTGTGTGCGTGTGTGTGTTGTTCTTGTTTCAGTCTTCTCTAATGGCAGTGACATTGATATTTAATTGAAGTAATTCCTGCTGGAGCATCCAACACGGCTGAATAAACATCTACCTGTTCCTCATAAATGCCTTCGCGTTCTCATTCATGTAACAAACTTTATTTTCAATATTCATTTTTAGTACTCTGATCTTCAGTAGGATCAGGTTACCGTAATGTCCTCTAGTTCATAAAACAGTAGAGAAACAAAAAATGAAGACTTGCAAATTTTGTTTGCTAATAAATGAGGCAAAGTACGTATTGAAATTATTAATCATAAGCACAATATATATCCTAGGAAATATTTTATTTAAAATTATGTGTGTTAATTGTGCAATGACACAAATAGGGAAAAAAAGTGTAGTTATTCTTCTAGAAAGCAACTAAGAAAATTAAAATCAATTCTCTCTTTATATATGCATGCTCATTTATATTATAAGTATTTTTAATTAGGATTATTTTCTCTCAGGTTCTTTTCTTTAACTAATTATATTTTCTCTCAAACTACAAGTTAAAGAATAAAAGTCTTTTTAACTAAGAAAAGGAAGCAAACATATCTAGATTATTTTAAGTAAAATTACATTGCTGGATAACAGATCCTCAAATCAAACTAACCAATATCTAAGTTTTAATTCTTATCTTAAGAAATGACAGAAGATGGGCCTGGCGGCGTGGCCTAGCAGCTAAAGTCCTCGCCTTGAACGCCCCGGGATCCCATAGGGGCGCTGGTTCTAAACCCGGCAGCTCCACTTCCCATCCAGCTCCCTGCTTGTGGCCTGGGAAAGCAGTCGAGGACGGCCCAAAGCTTTGGGGCCCTGCACCCGAGTGGGAGACCTGGAAGAGGTTCCTAGCTCTCCTGGCTTTGGATCGGCGCTGCGCCGGCCATTGTGGCTCACTTGGGGAGTGAATCATCAGATGGAAGATCTTCCCCTCTGTCTCTCCTCCTCTCTGTATATCTGGCTTTCTAATAATAATAAATATATCTTTTAAAAAAAAAGAAATGACAGAGGATGCTATAGAAGGAGGAAAAGCAAGGCTAGAAAGGCCTTCACAGCTCATGAAGTCTTTGAAGTCTCATAATGTGCAAAGGCCAAGAGAAATAAATTTAAATCTAAGATTTCAGGAACGTTTTAATTCTGACTTTAAAGTCTTTGATCAATCAAGTTGCTCTTACACGTAGTGAGAGGTATGGATGCCATTTCATTCTTTCTCCATCTACACATCTGGTTTGAAATGGATAGTTTTATCAAAAAGCAATTGGTTGCATTTACATCAATTTTGTAACAACTTCTTACGGCTATTTCCATGGTGCTGGTTGTAAGGTCTACTTTTTCATCTCTAATTTTATTTATTTGAATTTTCCTCTATTTCTTGTTACCATAGATAACTCTTTGTATATTCTGCTTATCTTTGAAAACAAGCTTTTTATTTCATTGAGTTTCTTATTTTTCCTTGGATTTCATTCATTTCTGCTTTGATACTTATTTTTCCTCCTGTTGATTATAGGTTTAATTTAGAGCTATTTTCATAAGTCTTTGAGTTGTTTCATCCGGATTATTTATTTAAGACTTTTCTGATTTTTAAAATGAAAGTATTTAATGATTTAAAATCCTCTCAATACTCCTTTTGCTGTACCCACAGATTTTGATGTATTATGTGTTTAATCTTGTTTATTTAAATAGTTGATTTTACTTTGAATTCTCCAGTGTTCCTCTGATTATTTGGTAGCATGCTATGAAATTTGCAATTATTTATTGGTATTGTATTGCTCTTGCATTTATTTTTCATGTAACTTTTAAAAATGTTTAGTTATTCTATTACAAAGTCAGATATGCAAAGAGGAGGTAAGGCAGAGAGGAAAATTTCTGTCAATTGAGTCACTTCCCAAGTGACCGCAACAGCGGGAGCTGAGCTGATCTGAAGCTAAGAGCCTGGAGCCTCTTCCAGGTCTCCTAGGTGAGTGCAGAGTCCCAAGGCTTTGGGCTGTCCTCGGTTGCTTTCCCAGGCCACAAGTGGGGCTGCGTTCCCAGGCCACAAGCTGGAAGCTGGATGGAAAGTGGGGCTGCCAGGATTAGAACCTGTGCCCATGTGGAATCCTGATGCGTTCAAGGCAAGGACTTTAGCTTCTAGGCTATGGTGTTGGGCCCTGTTCTTGCATTACTATATGAATATTCAATTATTTCTTTGCAAACTGAAGAGATACATGGTGTATTGTCATTGATTTTGAATTTATTGAAACTTGATCTATGGCTTAAAAATCATGCGTCCTACAAGAATGTTATATGTAGTGATGAGAAGAGTATATACCCTTTGGCTATTGAATGAACTGTCCTGTAAATTCCTATTCTAGCCACTCGTACAAAAGTATTATTTAGCTCTGGCATGTGTTTATCGATTTTCTGTCTGGATGGTCTGTACAATAATGTGTAAGGTACTGACATCACTCGCTGTTATTGCATTGGCATCTGTTCTTTGCTTCAGTTGCAATGTTATTTGCTATATGCTTCTTGGTGGTCCTTGTCTGGGTGTATGTAATTTTTTGATCTTCATATCTTCTTCATGAATGGAATCATTTAGTAAAATATACTGGGTAATTTGTCCCATCCCAGTATTTTTCAATTTAAAGTCTGTTTTACCTGATATGAGGATGACGACTACTAATCAGTATGAATTTTCATTTGCCTAATGTAAATTTCTTTTCATTCTTTAGATTCAGTGTTGACATATTTTTATTTGTGATGTAAGTTTATCATAAGCAATGTATAAAAGGGCATGTTTTTATTATCTATTCAACTAGCATAAACATTTGGATAGAAAATTTATTTGATCCATGATTAAGATTAGTATTAGGAGACAAAGAAAACACATGCCATTCTGTTGATTTGAAACAGATTATACGTTCTCTGTCAATGAATTTTGTGCTATCATGTGTGTACAGGATGTCTGATTCTAATGCAGGGTTCCCTTCAGAATTTTTTATGAGGCTGGTTTGCTAGTGGTGAACTCTCAGTTATTGATTGACCTGTAAGATATTTTTCCTGCTCTTCTTCCTCCTCCTGCTCTTCCTTCTTCTCCTCCTTCTTCCTCTTCCCCTTCTCTTTCTCCTTGTTCCTCTCCCTCTCCACCTCCTCCTTCTCCTATACTTCTAAAGAGTGATTTCACTGGATATAATATTTTTGGCTGGGAACCCTTTCCTTTTTAATATTTTAATTTCTAGAATGTGTCACCCAACTCTCTTCTGACCTACAGGGTGACTGATGAAAAACTGCTTATTTGTCTAATTGTTTTTCTTCATATGTAACTTGACACTTTTCTTCCACAGTCTATAGGACTTTTTCCTTGCGTTTAACCCCCCAACGTGATGCTGTGCCTTAGAGGGAATCATCTTTACTTGTGTCAGCTCAAGATTGTTGATCTTCCTGCATCTGAATTCCATTTCTCTTTCTAGATGTGGGAATTTGTCAATTACTCTTGCATTTGTTAGATTTTCAGTGCATTTTCCTTCTCTTCCCCTTTAGGAATAACTATAATAGGAATATATGGTCATCCAATGGCATCACATACTACATGTACACTTTCTTCTTTCTTGTTAACTGCTTTCTGCTTATGTTTTCTAAGTTATTTCAGAAGAAATGTCCACAAGCTCAAAAATCTGTCTTTGTTGTTTGTTCTGAGTTAAAACTCCTTATTTCATTGATTAAAGCTTTCGTTCCCCAAATTTCGATTTGGTTCTTATTTTTGAGTAGTTATATTTTCATTCATGTCAATAATTTTTCCTTATTTCTTTCATATTCTCTTGCAACAAGCCAAATATTCTGATATTCACTATTTTGAAGTCCATTTCTTGTATTTCACAAAGGTCCTTCAGTTCAATACCTAATTATGTAGAATGACAGTGTTAATTTTTAAATGTCCTGCTATTTTGCTTCATCGTGTTTCCTGTGTCTCTATAAATAATCCTTTGTACATATGCTGGAACAGTTCCTTCTATGCATACTGAATTTGATTGGAAATGGGTTTATCATTTGGAAAAATACAGGTTATAACAGTTTGTTGCTTTGTCTTTCATCTAGATGAGGTGACAACTGCAGCCTATGAGTGAGTGCTTTTGTGTCAATGTCTATTTTGTCTATGATTGACACATTGGCCTTATCTGCTCCAGTTCAGTGGGATAGAATTGTAACTTTGAGGTGAATGTCGATTTCCAAGAACGTGTATCTTCAAACAATAGAGTTTGATGTCAGTCACACTGGGAATTGTGATAACAACAGCCTATTCTCAGTACTGAGGGACATAAAAGAAAAGGTTGACCCTTTGTCTCTCCGGCAAGCCTAAGTGATGCTTGATCTTGTGGCACCAACTGCTGTGTCTCTATTACTGTTTGCTATGGCCCATGTTCTGCTAGCAAAGTGCAGATGATGTTATGGCTTACAACACCGCTTGCCCTAGTCCCATGTTAGGCTATGTGAGCTGAACCTTGCTCCAATTCTGCTAAATAATGGCAATCAGAAAAAGATAAGGTCTGTCCTAGATCCACTGGGTAGATTCTGCTAAAAACACATGAAAGCAGCCCAAGAAGGGTTAGCAGAGAAGCACAGAGGGTGCAATCCCTATAATAGGAGTAACCAAGGCAATGAAAGACTCCAGGGCACCCATGGACATGAAAATGTCGCGTAATCTACAGAGCAGCACTGCAGTGATGAGATACCCCATTGATTCCACTGGCACACAGGTGAAGAGATCACCAGGAGTGTGGCTGGTGAATTAAGCCATAGAACTGAGGGTCCTGCTGACTTATTTAATCCAATCATGAGCAAAAAAGGAGCAGCAGAGCCCCTGAGAATGGGTGGCAGAGCAAGAAAGGAGTTCACCATCCAGTTCTTACTGCACCATCACAAGTGTCACATTGAATACAATTTTGAGTGCTCAGGAAAAGCCATGGGGGTGGTGTGTGTGTGTGTGTGTGTGTGTGTGTGTGTGTGTGTGTATAATATTGAGTTATAAGTGCATGTAGTCAGAGAAGAACCCACTTGTTGTCCAACACATTTCACTCATTCTACCAGGAATATAACAACAAATTGGAATCCCATTATTTTAATCCAAATTATGTTCATGCTTCCACCAGACACTTTTGCTAGCAGGTTCTGGCAAACAGAGAGAGAGAAAAAAAATCTGTGTTTCACCAACAGGGATAGGCTATACAGAAAACCCTGAAATCCAGTTTACGGACATAGTTAATGTTTCCTTAATCCGAAGGACTGCTGGAGTCATAAACAGAAGTAAGGCTGAGAAAATGGTGCAGTCAAGACATGGAATTACAGAAGGTTGAGAGACGACATGAGTGCCATGACTGCAAAGACCATAGAAGAAACACAGTAGGGAACCTTGGAATGAAATTTGCAGGAGGGTATGGTGCAAATTTCACAAGCAGAAATCCAGGCATTGAATGGGATCAATAAATTGTATCAGTAGACCTGCAGGTTACACGGCTTAAAAATAGCCCTAGAAGAGAAGATGAGGCTAATCTGATCAGGCATTGTGGGTGAGATTACCAATACCTCCCCTGCACAGAGTCAAAGGAATATTTCCATCTCAGAATTCACAGGTGAAGACATTGAAGAAATGCTGGATAAAGCATTTAAACATCATTATAAAGCTCCATAAAAGCATCCAGGAGCAGATGCAGGATTTTGAGGAATATATTATGCCAGAAATGAAATAATTGAATCAAAAGCAAAGTGTTACATTAGAAATGAAAATTATAAGACAGCAAATAAAAATATATAACGCAAAGGGTCAACAAAAGAATGAGCGAGACAGAATAATTTCAGAGCAAGAAGACACCTCATGTGAAAATGCTCAAAAATTAGAATGCAGAAAAGAAACTGACCTAAAGCAAAATAAGCCATCGAAGAAAGAAGTGAAACCATCAATAGGTCAAAGATAAAGGTAATACGAGTTTGTGAAAATTTGAAAACAAAAATTGGATTGAATGATGTAGTCAATGAAACAATAAATGAGGACTTCCTCAACATGGAAAAAGAAGGAGGAAGACAAATACAGGAAGGGTAGAGACTCTCAAATAGACTCAACTACAAGTTATCTTCGCAATATAACTCAGTTCCTTTCTGGCCTATATGGTTTCCTTTGAGGAGTCAGCTGTGAGTAGTCTGAATGGAGTTCCTCTGTCAGCTATTTCACATTTCTGATGTATATATTTAAGTCTCTTTTCTTTAGGTTTAACTGAAGAAAGTTTGATTATAGTGTGCCAATGTGATGATAAGTGCTTTTTCCTATTTGTAGGTCTTTTATTTCTGTCATTTTAAATTTTGTGATACAATGCAATAGGCTCTGTGATTTCCCTTACATCCTCCCTGGCTCAATCTTGGAAATTCTTTAGCAATGCTCTAAATTTTCTTTTGGGAGTTAATCTTGTGTAGATTGTTGATTTTTTTTTTTTAAGATTTTACTTGTTTAAGTTGCTGTGTGAATTCCATTTTCTGTTGAAACTTTGCCTGTTCCAGAGAATTCTGTCTGGACAGATTTTTTTTTTTTCCTTGCAACTTGCCACTAGGTTCTTTTAGTAGTTAAAGTTAGGAATGGGCCCCCTTTTCTACAGGCCACTCTCAGTCTGCTGGACATTTTTTTTTGACTTTTTTGCTTTCTTTAGCGGTCGTGTTTAGTGTTGATGTTTTTCTTCAATAGTTCACTTCTGCTTCTGACATTCATGATCCTATTTTTTTTTTAGAAGCGTGATAAATGAACCTGACAGAGAAAAAAAGAAAAAAAGTTTTGAGAACCAAAGGAGGGGTGACCTACTACTCATGGGAGATCTCTAACTGTTTCTCTTTTACTGTAAGAACCAATGCATCAGGGAGGAGGAAACCATCTGATGGAAGATCTCTCTCTCCCTTCTCTTCTTTCACTCTAATTTGAAGACCCAAAGAGTAGCTAGTGAGCCAGATCTCAAGTAATTAAACAATAGGACCCCGTGAGATAACCTAATGCCTTAAGTTCTAGCCTACATGCACCAGATACCGTGTGGGCACCAGTTCATGTTCAGGCAGCCCCACTGTTTGTGTCCCAGCAGCCCTGCTTCCCATCAGTCTCCCTGCTTGTGATCTGGGAAAGCAGTAGAGGACGATCCAAAGCTCTGGGACCCTGCACCCATGTGAGAGACCCGAAAGAATCGCCTGCCTCCTGGCTTCAGATTGGTTCAGCTCTGGCTTTGCTGCTCCTTGGGGAATGAATCATTGGACGGAAGATGTTCCTCTCTGTCTCTCCTCCTCTCTATATATCTGACTTTCCAACAAAAATACACACATCTTCAAAGAAATAAAACAACAGAAAATAGAGTTTGGAATGTGCTTCTTCACATGTATATGTATGTACATATATATAATGTGCCCACTTATATGTATTTCTATTCATGCTTAATTCTGCATATATACACATATATGCTTATTTATGTACATGTGTATGTACATCTTTTATAATTATATATTTTTCTAAACATTCTTACATGATTTTTATGTTATACAAGAGGACTTCAAAAAGTTAGTTTAAATGGGTTAAAAGATAAGTATCTGAAAAAATATTAAAATTCATGCTACTAAGGATCTTCAGAAGTTTATAGAAAATGCATACAATGAAAAAGCTATGCAAATGATTTTCAAAATTTTGGATGGAGAGTTTTAAATTTTTTTTTGGAAAGCAGAGTGACTGAGACAGAGAGATTGATTTCTGATCCTCTGGTTCATCTCTCCCCTTCAAATGTCTGCAACAACAAGTGGAAGCCAGGAGCCCAGAGCTCTGAACCATCTGCATGAATGGCAGGGGCCCAAGGGCTTCGACCCCTCTATACCTTCCAAGTGCATTAGTAGGAAGTTGAGTAGATGTAGAGTGTTGGAAACCAGTTGCGGACATAACAAACTGCAGCTTAACATGTTACACCACCATGCCGGCCCCTCAAAATGTTCCTGTTGGCTCAGCGTCTCACCTTGTGACCATTTGGGGAATGAACCAGGATGGGAACATATCTTTCTGTCACTCTTTTTCTCTTTAAATTAAAAAAAAAAGAAAAAGAAAGAAAGAAAAGAAAAAAAAAAGATTTTTATTGGAAAGGCAGATTTATTGAGAAAAGGAGACCAAGATAAAGGTAGGTCTTTCATTCACTGCTTCATTCTCAGGGCATTTGCAGTGGCCGGAGCTGAGCTGACCTGAAGCCGGAATCTGGGGGCTTCTTCTGGGTCTTCCAAATAGGTATATGGTCCCAAGGTTTTGGGCCATCCTCTGCATTTTCCAGGGCCAAGAGCAGGGAACTGGATGAGAAGTGGGATAGCCAGGACATGGATCGGCACCTATGTGGGATCCCAGCATTTGTAAGGAGCGTATACCCAATTCAGGTATTGTAACAGACCCATGAATCTGCCATTTAAATAAAAATAATTTTATAAAAAAGTAAAAAAAAAAAAAAGGAAACTGATTGGATTAGGACTAATGATAATACAAAAGCTTGTTTAATGATACATCATTGTAAAACGATAATTCTTATATAACTGTGATTAGACACTGTTACAAATTCTTTGAAAAATATTTTGAATTAATATGTATAAACATCTGCATGCTCTAGTTGCAACATTTATATTCCCAAGTGCATAATCTAATTTCCTATAAGTTCATGCCAAGTGGTCTGCATCAGATGATCTATTGCAACTTTTTTTATAGCGCCCCAAATTGAATATAATGTTTATATGCATATATATGAATATGATCTATGTACACATATACATGTATACATACACATACATGTGCATATATGATACGCTTATCAAGATTATAAAGTATAATTCATATATACATATAGATGTACATATATGCATATAAACATTTATATGTATAGAAAAAATATGTTTGAATTCTTATAAACATGACCCTGAATAAAAGGTAACAGAGACTGAAACACAAGATGAAAGACGTTCAGTACTAGTGTAACCAAGCTAGGCAGTATATGAGGGCTTACAAGAAAAAATAAACCGATGATGTTACAGTAGAAAGGTTACACAAGGGTGGAGCAGAGAGAAGCAGGGGAAGCTGGGATTTCTGTGATTTTGTCATAATTTGATTTTAAAATTGAATGTTGGCTACTTGGGTAGGATTATTGCTATGCTTTACTTAAAAAGTATATTTTACTTTTCTGTATGATTGATATATTATAGTACGAAAATGGAAAGACACATAAAATGTCAAGTAAATCCTCTTATTTTTGTATCATAGTGTCAAATAGCAGTAAAATAAACATGTTAAGATCCTTAATCTACTGCTATGTTTCACTGTAAAATCTACCTTTGTTAAAATTTGCTTCTGTTCAAATTTGTTGAGATCGCACGTAAAAGTATCCTAATATTACTTTGGCTGGTATTTTCTAATTACTGTATAATATTTTGGGAATGCAAATTTTATTTGAATGTCAATTACAGTTAAGCATGTGCCGTTTGTTTTTCTTGCTCAGGTTTTCTAATTTGATGGAATGTTTTTATTATAGTTTAATAAATGTTTGCTTTAAAAAAAAAGAAAAGACACATATAATGAAATATGAAGCAAAATACTAAAGGCTTTTATAAACCAGGAATACAGTTTAATTTGTAGTATAACATTTTTTTAAAAAGATTTATTTATTTTTATTACAAAGTCAGATACACAGAGCGAGGAGGAGAGACAGAGAAGATCTTCTGACCGATGATTCACTCCCCAAGTGAGCCTCAACAGCCGGTGCAGCGCCGATCCGATGCCGGGAACCAGGAACCTCTTGCAGGTCTCCCACGCGGGTGCAGGGTCCCAAAGTTTTGGGCTGTCCTCGACTGCTTTCCCAGGGCACTTTCAGGGAGCTGGATGGGAAGTGGAGCTGCCGGGATTAGAACCAGCGCCCCTATGGGATCCCGGGGCGTTCAAGGCGAGGACTTTAGCTGCTAGACCACGCGGCAAGGCCCAGTATAACATTTTCAACTATTGATTTGACAACACTATTAAAGCCAAGTTTTATAAAAATTTTATTCTCAACAATACTGACACACATACACATTTCATCTTCTTTCCGTTTTTATTTTATTTTATATTATTTTTATCTTAGCTCTAATATATAAGGGGGAATGTGTACCATTGTTCTTTTGCTATTCTATTTATTCCACTCAACATGAGCATGTTCAATTGCATACATTTTTATGCCAAAGGTATAATTTTGGCTCAGCATAATGACTCAATGGCTAAATCCTCACCTTGCAAAATCCCAGGATCCCATATGGGCACCAGTTCATATCCCAGCTTGTCTATTTCCAACCAAGCTCCCAGTTAATGGCCTGGGAAAGCAGTAACCCATGCCCAAAGCCTTGGGATCCTACACACATGTGGAATACCTTGAAGAAGCCCATGGCTCCTGGCTCCTGGCTCCTCATTGGCTCAACTCTGGCTTTTGGAGTCATTTGGAAAGTGAACCAGTGGACAAGTGAACTTTGTCTCTCCTCTCTGTAACTGATCAGCATTTTCAATAAACATAAACAAATCTTTTAAATGTATGATTTTATTTGTTTAAATGATTAATATTTCATTGTGTACATACATATTTCATTTTCTCTATGTCTCTATATTTATACCTATTAATATATATCTATTTCTATATCTGTATCTATTTATCTAATACTTGTTTTCCGTGTATATCATGTTTTCTGTGTTTATCTGATTAGAGACATTTTGGCCGATTCTAAATTCTGGGTATTGTGGTTGTGTAGGCATCTATCTGAGACCACTGTTCTTACATTTGGAGTATATCTTCAGTAGTTTAATTGTTGAATCATGTGTCAAGCCCATTTCAAGTTTTTATGAATTCTCTGTGTTTTTTCTATATGGCTATACTGAATGTATAGGCAAATAATCCCACTGACCTCTGGTTAGCATAACCAACATTATCACAATTTCAGAACTGAAGAATAATTCCCTCTCTTGCAGGAAATAATCTGAGAAGAGAATCCAATAAAACCAAATCTCAAATGAAAATCTAAGTGTGACAGGCTTAGTACGACTCTCATGATACTATGTGTTTATCTATTCTAAGGAAGAATGAATATCCCATATCCATATAATTGTGTGAATGAATATTAAAAGCCATGTTTATATTGATATTGTGAATAAAAAGAGATTTAAAATTTTAATTTTTTAATAATGAATTTCTATATTGAATATAGCCAGAGAAGGTTGCAATCACGTGTCGTGTAACCAAGATAAACATTCTATACACATTTTTATAGCCTGCTAAATGGAAAGGAATAAATCAAGACTTACATATCAAAGAAAATAAGCTCATAAAAAGGTTATGTTGGGTTTTATATTTAAGATACCTTCCATCTCTATTAATGTAAGCCATTAACATGCAACAAATGCAAGAACTCAGTAGGAGTCAATGCAGGATGGTGTTGTGATTCTGGTGTGAAGGAAAGGGTACATTTAATATGTAAAAAGTTAGCATTTCAACTGTAGAATATATATTTATTGTTTAATATGTTTGTCAAAATTTAGGCAATACATGTTGCTTGCTTGTTTCTTTATTTGGGATTTATTTATACTGCACTCAGAGAAAAAAAAGAGTTTATCTGTCTCTCGTAATACCAGAAAAAACAATTAGTTTTGGTAAAGCAATTTGAACAACTTTCTATTTCGAACGATTTGTTGCACTGTCGACAAAGATGCTGATGTATTACAGATAAAGCAGTGAAATTTGTCTTAGACTGCACTGATAAAGCAGCAGAAAATGACATTACTTTAAACTTGCTTCACTGGTTCCCATCAAAAGAGACTTAAGGGGATATGAGGTAACTCTCAATCTTCCCCTCCTCTTTCTGAAACTATCTGTCAGGACTCGGTATTGACTCAGATGCATGTTCCCTTCCGTAGGAAACTTCCCTGACTACTCAGTAATGCAAGTCCCAAGTGGAGTCATAAATCTGTAGGGTGATATTGGTGTCTGTACCAAATGGGATGTAAGTGCTTTGTTCCTTTGCACAGAAGCACTGTGTAATCACACTTGTTTCTTCTTCTTTTAATGGAACTTGTTAACACAAGATTACCTGGATACATGCAGTTTTCTTTGAGGGCAAAGAAAAACATCAGAGAACAACTGACTTCCCACATAATTATAATTAATAATATCTTCATTGTGCAACATAATTTAAGTCATGAAGCCTCAATTCAAAATGTTGATAAGAGTACACCTTAAGGTGGAAACTATGGTTGAATCGTTCTGACACAAAGGTCTCAACTGTAGGGAATTGGATCTTCCTCAAGGGATCCCAGAGTAAATTTTAGCCAATTTTTGCAACCATTAAATGACCACAGGCTTCCATGGAGAGTAATATGTCTTAGGAATGGCTGATCTTGGGAGCCGGATGATGATCCAATCTGCATGACATATAGAAACCACATGAACCTCAGCATACTACATAAAATACCTACTGTAATAATAACTTCACACTAGATGCTGCTGGAAATGCAGTATTTGTGCTCCAAACAGGCAGAAAATAATACCAGTGGGTAAATGTTGCCTAGGTTCATGTGGCATAATGTATAATACCCTAAACGTCGTGTTTGAATAAAAGCACTGGTTTTTGGTTCTCCTGAAAATCATGCATCCTAATAGCACAAGTTTGTGCTGCTCTAACAGTCAGGGTGGAATTGACATCAGGAGTTGTCTGACAGTACTGCTATTGCATTGTCTCTGGTCACCTCAGCACAACGTACTTGCTGTACTGAGTAACCAGTTTGAAAGTATGCAAATACTTTGTATGCAAACAATAAGTGTATGAAGCAACACCCATGTAGCACAGAACAGTAAGGTCAGAGTCTCAATTCAGAATTCAATATTCTTTTTCTTTTTTTAAAGATTTATTTTTATTGGAAAGGCAGATATACAGAAAGGAGGAGAGACAGAGAGGAATATCTTCTGTCCAACGATTCATTCCACAAGCCGCCACAATGGCTGGAGCTGAGCCGATCCAAAGGCAGGAGCCAGGAGCTTCTTCTAGATCTCCCATGCAGATTCAGGGTCTCAAGGTTTTGAGCAGTCCTTGACTGCTTTCCCAGGCCATAAGCAGGGAGCTGGATGGGAAGCGGGGTCACCCGAATTAGTAAGGGAGCTCATGTGGGATCCCGGCATGTTCCAGGTGAGGACTTCAGCCGCTACACAGTCACGCTGGTCCCCAGAATTCAATATTCTATAAACTGAGAATTATACTAAGTAATGCTTGGATTTTCGTAGTTTATAATGTGTCAGACAATGTTTTTCATCTGATTTTTATTTACTTTATTTGTAGCAGTATCTAAAAGTAGATGTCGTGCCCTTTACACATGTGAATAAAAAGTAATAATTTTAATATGATTTCACTTAGAATTTTACATTTGGAAACGACTAATGATTGGGTTTTGGAAACTAGTTGAAATCCCACTCATACAGCATGTTAATTAGTTATATAGGAAGTCAGTAACTGCATGTGAAACATATCATTCTACATAAGAAAATAGACTCATGGAAAAAAGGTTGTGCTGCCCTTTTGACTTTGCCTAATTATAAAACCAAAAGAAAATAATAACAAAAACTTTCGTAAAGTAAAATGATACTCTCCATTTTAACACAGTATTTGTTGCACTGGATTTTGAAATGTTTAAAGACTAGAAATAATAGCTTGGATCATTACTGTGGCAAAAGGATTAAGATATCACTGATAATACAATATCCCCCATGAGCCCTAGCTGGAGTCTTGGATACTGCACTTTTAATCCAGCTCCCTGTTAAGGTAAGGAGAAAGCGGTGGCAGATAGTTCAAGTCTTTGGTTCCTTTAAGTGACAAGCAGGAACCAGCTTACACTCTAGATTCCTGGCTCCTGGCTCCTAGCCTAAGCAAAGAATTGTCTACAATGAGGTATCCCTTGATTATCTATGGAAAAAAATGATCATTGACAAGACCTATGAAAAAATATCAAGAAAATGTATGATTTTTCCTAAAGTTAAATGCACCCAGATTTTATAGCAGCTGGAATATATCCGTTTTGTATGTCCCAGCTTGAGGTAAGAAATTTGCAACTCATTATCAGTGACTTGATTTTGGATAGTTGAAAGCAATATAGGAAAATCAAGACCTCCTAGTTATTTCTGTTTTTCTAGAACAATTATCTGGAGAAAGATGCATCTGATAATGTTCCAGAATAAAAATAACCAATACCTGCAACATGAGCAAACAGAGCTCTTAAAAGTATTTTGGGTGCATCACCCACTTTTTGCCCACTATATATGAATTCCAGTGTCACTGAACTTTGTTTTAATACACTGTAATTTGCTCTTGGGACTGGCAGTCAATAGTGTAATGCAGACCCAGATTATAGCTACGAATGCTACTACTTACACTGTGAAACTGCCATATCCAAGAAAGATAGTAAAAGAATACAATACTTTTGTTTTATAATTTCAAACAAGACGATTAATCATCTTGTATGCCCTTTTCATTACAAGTATAGAAATTAATCATACGGGTATATTTACAAAGGAATGAAAAACAAAGTACCACAATGTGACATGTTTAAGCACTTGCGTTGTTGCTCCTGACAATTTCCTCAAAACATCAAGTGTCAGACTTATACTTACCTGCAAATTCAAGTCTAGATCAAATGCACACACTGTTTTACATCTTTGTTAAGTTTTAAAAAACAGCTGTTTCGTGGAGTACAGCATCAATTTATAAACGATATATAAAAAGAAAACTCTCCGCTTCCCTGTAGTGCCGATTGATAATACATTGCATTGCCTCTGCTGCTGAGCAGCAACATTGCTTGCAATTGGGGACAGCTAGCACACTGGTGGGAAGGAAAGGGAAGTTTCCTTAGATGTAATCTCTCTCCAGGAAAGGAAGGGACCTTTGTTTCCTGTTCAACCTTTCCTCTTCTTTTCACTTTTGTATTTTTGTTCAAGAATTCATAACAGCAGTCACTCTACTACTACTGAAAGCATTAACAAGCTCAAGTGTTTGTGTGCTTTGTCAATACAATACTAATTTATTTAAACAAAAAACAGAAGTCCTCAGTGAAAACAAAGAAAAGAATATAATGAAAACATCTTTAACAATTTAACATTAAAATGATGTAATATCTAGGCAAATACAGTGTTTATCTCATTTTAAAAGATAATTCTTTGTTTCAGTCATACTTTTCTGGCTGGAAAAGCTCTAACTAATCATCTATTTTGATTTGTCTTTCAAAAATATTTTGAGAGAATCTTTTTTTTTTCTGAATCTCAGGCTAAAGCAAATAAAATTTACATTACACAGTTCGATAATCCATGACCAACACTGCACATTTCACTAGCACCTCACTTAAGGCTTTGCTATTATTTTTTATTTTGTTTGCATGGTTGCTTTCCAGTCATGTTTTTTGAGTCTTTGGACTCCTAAAGTCTAAAGTTCTATAAACAATTTGAGGGAGAATAGCAAAGCCAATTCGGATGCTAGAAATTCAATTATTAGGTTTGTCTAACTTAGAAAACGAAGGAATAATATCATCTCCAATATGGAACAAAGAATCCAAATTTCCAACAGAAGGTTACATCCTGGCACTATTGCAGAAGGGCAGGAGAAAGGGCAACAAATCAGTCTCTGGGAATAGGAGGTCAGTGGTTTTGCCCCTTCTCAACCTTTCAAAGAAATTTCACTTCAGGCCCTCCTTCAAATAGTGGTACAGATGATTCATAAGAGACTCTGCAGGTAGAGATCTAAGACAGCAACTCCTGGGTGACTACACCAGTGGTCTTTCCCTCTGGTTCTGTTTCCCTTTACCAACCTGTACCGGTAAGAAATGTGCAGAATGGGGACACAGTAACTGAGTCAAAGTAGCTGGTCTTACCAATGGGGTGGGGTTGGGGTGGGGTAGAGAACAAAACATTTGAGAAGCACAATTGTTAAAAAATAAGCAATAGAATCCAAACATGTTAAATGAAGAGAAAAAAAAGGTAGGTCACCAACAGTCACCAACATGCCACTTGAAATGACCATATCTTGCTTCTGAGTAAAGGGTTTCAATTCCCAGTTCCTCTTCTCAGCTTCCAGTTGCTACACATCTGGAGAAAACAGATGAGGATTCGTGTGTGGGAATGCCTGCCTCTTGGATGGAGCTTCTTGCTTCTGGTTTCCATGTGGCCCACTGCGATATTGTGGATGACTGGGTAATGAAGTACTGGAGCGAAGATCTCTGTCTCTCTCCTATCCCTCTCCCTCTCTCTCTCTTTTTCTGACTTAGAAATCAATTAGAAATCAATATTAGAAATCAATACTTATAATTAAAAAAAAACACCACAAAGGGACTTCAAGATTAAGTGGTTTACCAAGGATAACTATAATGAACATGATAAACATTAAAAGGGAAAAAGCAATTCTGAGAATATTATATTAAAGAGCACTTCAAAGAAGAAACAATGGAAATTAGGATTTGATATTCAACAACAATTACTGTCAATGTACATACAATCAACAGAGATGTGGGTTTTATTGAATAATTCATCAGTGTGGAGTACATAAAATAAAAACACACTATCTGAGTCAGAGGAGATAATGCAGTAGACTTATAGAATAATTGAAGTTACTGCTTAAGAATTCTTTAAAAGTAAATAAATAATGTAAAGTCTGCGAAGAGAAATTAACTATGGAGAAGAGGAAGAAATTTAAGCACATTATTTTTAAGTTGCAACGTAAGAACCAAAAACACATTTCTATCAGTTTCCATGAAGAATGCATGTGCACACTGTAAGATGTATACTAGCATCAAATTACAGCAGGTTCAAAGGTTAATAAAATGCTCTGTTCCCCTCAGAAGAGTGAATGAAAAGATCCTTACAACAGGTTTTATGCGTCCAATTTTTAAAGTAAAATTTATTTGAAAATTATTGAAAATTAAATCTCAACTATTCAAGTCTTAATGGATTTCACTAGCAATTTGTTCTCTGATACATTGATAAGGCTAGAAACACACAAAGAGAGAAAAAGCGAGAGAAATAGTCCACTTACCAATTCACTCCACAATGCTTGCAATAGGAAAGGCTAAATGCGCTCGAAGGAGATTCATCCTGAGTCTGCAATGTGGGTGACAGAAAGTCATTAAGAGCCATCGTCTGCTGCCTCTCAGGACTACATTAGCAGGAAGATGGAGTTGTGAGCTGGCAGAGGATATAACGCAATCACTCCCGTTTGGGTGTGGGCCTAAATGCAGTAGGCCAAATGTTCACCCCTAAGCAGTCATCTCTGTGACTATCCTCCAGGATTATAGCTGAGCCAGATAGCAATTCTTCTCATCCACTGACACACTTGTCTTTTTATTGAACTCCATTATGTTGCAAGACACTCTATTGCTATGACGTAACAGCTTACAACTTGCAGGTTCCTGTGTTAGGCTTTCAGTTTTCCATCCCGTAGCACAGCCTGTTAATACTTCTTTACAAATCTTGGATGATTTAGACACCACCTTAGGCATCCAAGCAACTTGGTAGCACAGTTTTCATGATTTAGCCATTGTTTCTGAAATGTCTTACACACTGGCTCCATGTTCCCACCATCAGCACCTTCAACAGAACTTCCGTATTTGTACATAGATTTAAAATCAGTCATTGAAGTTACTATAATCAGTAGCTGTTGTTCTGACTGAATGTTCACTGAAACAGCAAACAGCAGATCTTTGACAGGCAAAGAGGAATATTTAAGACAACGGGATAAAAAAAGACTAGAGACAACAATTTAATAATGAAAGGCACAAAAAGAATAGTGTTTAAAATATAAATAAACATATAATGTTTGGATCTAGAAAGTGAAGAATACTAGAAGGCAATATTTTTAAAGTTCTTAAAATATCTATACTTTCTAAGATACAACAATGATTTTCAATAACATAATTTCATAAATATAATTGAGTAACAAAGATCTTTGCATTAAAAAATCTTATTAACATATTTACATCAGGACCCAATTAAAAGGCTTGTTGAAAAGCGTATTGATAAATTTTCAGGGATACTATATATACATATTTACTATATTACATATAGTTTCAGAGAGAGAGAAACAGAAACCAGAGACACACAGACAGAACTTCTTTCCACTGGTTTATAACCCAGGAACTTCTTTCTGGGTCTCCCATGCGGGTGCAGGGTCCCAAGGCTTTGGGCCATCTTCCACTGCTTTCCCAGGCCACAAGCAGGGAGCTGGATGGGAAGTGCAGCTGTCGGGATTAGAACTGGCGCCCATATGGGATCCTGGCCCATTCAAGGCGAGGACTTTAGCCACTAGGCCACCGCGCCAGGCCCAAAATAAATAAATCTTAAAAAAATAAAATAAAATACTCATAGTTCATTAAAATTAATCTAGGTCATTCTCAATCATTTGCTCTATAAAGATATAAGACAACAATTGATCGGGATGATACTCTGCTGGCTCTGTCTTCAGACCAGAGAGTGTATACCTAAGAAGCCGTTGAACTTGACTGGACAATAAGATGCTGGACTCTATGTTTGGTATATGCTTGCAATGGGGAATCTCAACTGAACTTGAACTGTGGTTATGCAACAAGGTGGAGGAATCCACCATGGTGGGAGGGTTTGGGGAGGGGTGGGGAGAATCCCAGTACCTATGAAACTGTGTCACATAATACAATGTAATTAATGAATTTAAAATAAAATTTAAAAAAAAAAGTGTATTTGGAGCAATATTGAAACAGGTATTTTTTTTTTGATTCTATGTTTTTTTTTTTTAATTTTTCACTCCGTTATTAAGGGGTAAAATTCAGTGTTTGTATGTGTGTGGCTTATTCCACTCCACGTGATATGCTCCAGAGCATTCATTTGTTTGGAATAATTTTTTTGTTTGAAATAATTTGTTTGAATTAATGTTTCAAATGAGGCCTAAAATTGCAAGCCAGAGAGTAAAATCATGTGGACTTCAGACCATTCAACTTAATAATACGTACTTAATTTTAATCTTATTGATGATATTAATGTGCATATCATAAATCAGAAAACTACATATAATATACAATAAAAAATTGTAGTAGATAGATTTTGTTTTTTTACTGCTTCTGTCATTACTAGATTTCTCTTTTAACCTTCTTGGTTTTCTAACACTTCCATTGATCAGTGTGTTATAAATAAGCCAATGACTATTGGTTTACATTTTCCTTCTTCATTTGTTCTGACCTCTTTTGACTGACCTTAGTGCTTCTCACATCTAATTTCCTGATTATATTTTCATTTTCAATTGATAGCATAAACTCCTCTACTGTGCAGTAATTGTCTAAACAGGAGGTGTCTTTTCATCAGGCAGTATCACTAGAGGCAATATGTTGCCTAAACTTAAGCATAAGGAAAATCATGATCATTCATGTAATTGTTTAATCACCATTTAGAAATTAGCATGGCAAATTCTTGGTAATAAAAGTGAATCCAAAGAATACTAAAATAAAGTTCAAGCAAATTGAGTTAATGCTCTCATTTACAAATTAATGCTTGGGTACTATATGCCATGATACGGAGGAGCGATATCCACTTCTGATGATTATACCCATAAACAAGAAAGTATATTTAATTATGTCACATTGCACAAATGATTTGTATGCATGTTACACTCCAATAATTTGCTTAGATAATCTCTAATTGAAGAAAAATGAAATGATGTTGGAGTAAATTATTCATTCAATGTGTATAAGTATATAAAATTATGTTGATATGTCTTGGACATTTTCAAAATAATTATAATTTCATCTATATCATAAAATTGATGGTGAAAACATAAGTTTTCCGGAAAACAGAGCCATCTGTTCAGCTTATCATGGTTTTTCTCTATACAATAATTAAGTATGTTGGCAAAAGATAAATAACAGTTGGATTCCTTTAGGAGATTAACAGTGCAAACAGGACAGCAGAAAACAGCATTTCTCACAGACTCCAAGAATATTCCACCTTTGCAACCTTATAGCAGAGAAACCTGGGAGCCACCCACTCTCTCCTTCCTACAGCCAAATGGCCATAAAACCTTCAACGTATACAGCTCGCTTATTTTTTTTTTTCTTTTGAAAGGACATTTTTTAATGACTATCTTTTCCCTGTCATTTTCAGGTTACATAAGTTATAGCTTTGCATTTAGTTTTACATTCTTCATTTTTTTCTTATTCATTTTAATGTTGGCACGTACTTTTCATTATAAAAAAGTTGCACAGAATAACATCTTATGAAATCAAGCATACACCAGCACGGTTTTGTCCTGAAAGATTAGCTGATGAATCATTTGGGCTATATCTGGTCTACTTTTCTTTCTTTACATGCTACCTCATGCTTTTACATTTATATATATACAAAGTCACAAGTGACAGGATAGGTAAGCTGTGTTCAAAAATATAAGTAGCAGAAGCAAAGGAGCCAACTGACATGATTTTTGTAGATATCATATTTGTGTGATAGAAAACTGATAGAAGACGTAGGAAAATTCTTTATTATTTATATCATGTGATTCAAGGAAAAGTGGAGAAAATAGAAAGATAATTGGATTCCAGTAAAAAAGATATTTAAAAATATTCCAGCCCAACATTCATGACAAGAATGTTTCTTATCAAATGGCATGCTGAGTACAAAAACTCTTCATTAGTTTAATTATTATCTTGTAATTTTTCTCTCTTACCAAGACATGTCAGGATACTTTTTTTTTACTTTGCCTAGATATAAAGTTCTTAGGCTGCTTTTCATATTTTCTTATATTCTTATTAGGAATTTATTTCCAATTGGTAGGATACGGCATCTGTAGACTTCCTCCTTTGGGTTTTCTTTGCAGCATACATGAAAATAATAAATCGCATCAAATGAATTTTAACCATAGGTGTTAACAGTACTGTGTCAGGCGAATGTGATAACCACTACACTATGGAAACAACAGTACTGTGAATCAAAGAAATCTTAAACTGCAGGCTTCAGTAGCAAAGAAGGAAAAATGACTGGGGAAGATTTCTTTTACTCTTGTTCCAGATGCTTCCTCCTGCCTGTCAGGGTTCTTTCTTGTTGAACTGTAACATTGTCAGTCTGCTTTACTCCTTGTGCTTAACAGCAAGACACAACAAAAAGTTGGCCAAAGCATCATGTGGGTCAGGTCAAAGACAACATCACACTGAGTGTCATCGGTAAGCCGATGGACTGATTCTTCATTCATCCCTCTGGTTAGAGAAAGACAAAAAGTCCAAACTGACTTTAATTTTTCAGCCTGTAAAGTTTCACAAAGATTGTCCAAAAGTAAAATCTAAAAACAGATGTTTTCACAACAGGTAAGTACTTTAAATCTTGAGATACATATTTTTATGATAAAAAAGCAACACTTCATGTGTTATGTTTTGTTCATAGTTGAAGATACAGAACTCACCCCCACAAAGACTTATATGAGGTAGGGGTGTGTGTGTGTGTGTGTGTGTGTGTGTGTGTGTGTGTGATGGAGAGACAGAAGTAACAGCAGCAGTTGCCTCAGTAAATCAAAGGATGTAGTTATGCAGCAGCTGAGATGTTTTCTTTTGTAACACATAGTAACATGTCTCAGTTATCCATTTTAATGTATATTAGTTGAAACTGATCAGCAGTGAAACATGGATGAGATTTAGAACATTTGAAAAAATCTCTTTGTTGAGCATATATTACACAGAAATTCAAAACTTCATGATTTCTTCATCCCAACTAGTACTGATCAAAAATATTGCAGAATAAGTATCAAAGGAAGATTTTGAAATGTCTGTAATATTCCATATGCTTCGTCAAGCATGTATATCCACATGAGCTCCTCTTCTGAAGGCTTTCAGCGCCATAGACTCTTCTGAAAGTTGTAGTTTGTACAGGCCAGTATTGTGTGTTGCACAGTGGCCAGAATCCAATGTGGGCACTATTACAAATATTGGCTGCCCCTTGCTAATGTGCCTTGCAAAGCAACAGCAGATGTCTTGGGGGCTTGGCCACTTGCATGCATATGGAAAACCTGAATGGAGTTGTAGACATCTGACTTCTGCCTAGCCCTGTTCCAGCTCTTCTGATTATTTGATGGAATGAAGCAACAAATGGTTGTGTGTGCAAGAGTGTGTGTGTAATTTCCTCTCTTGGTAACTCTGCATAGTGGCATAGTGGTCTAATCTTCCAGCTGTGGTAACCAGCATCTCAAATGAGCATCCAGTTGTGCCCTGGATACTCCACTTCTAATCCACCTCTCTGCTTATGATCTGAGAAAGTTGCAGAAAATATCACAAGACCTTTGGCCCCTCAACCCTTGGGAGACCCAAAGAAAGCTGCAGCCTTCTGGCTTCAGATTGGCTCAGTTCTGGGTTGTTTGGGCCATTTGGGGGAATGAGCCAGCATATGGAAGCATTCTCTCTCCTCTCTCTCTCTCTCTCTCTTACACACACACACACACACACACACACACACTCCTCTCTCTTTTTATAAATCTGTCTTTCAAATAAAAATAAATGAATCTAATATATACACATATTACATATATACTTAATAATGATGTCATATATATGGATATATATATGTATGTGTGTGTGTATTTACCTGTGCAAAAGTCAATGTGAGTAATCTGAGCCAATACCAAAGTTGCTCATGTCAAATGAGAACGGAATATGCATATATCAGATTTATATAATTAACTGATACAAAATATCAATTATTTTGTCAGTGTTGCTTTATTCAAAGAGATTAAAAAAATCTGTTTTGTTTTACAGTTAGCTGAAAAGCTTCCCTATAAAGTCCAGGAACTGCTTGTATTTCTATTTTTCAGGCTCATTACAAACATTTTTTTTTTCAGGATGAGGATGGGTTGTTTTCTTTTTTGCTACATGTTTTCCAGACTTCAAAAAAATATAATTTCCATGCAAATTGCCCTCCTACAACATTCATTAAACCCTTTTTACTGAGAACCTAGCTGGTTCTCAAATGACTCTTCTATCTGTAAGGAATCTTGGAAAGATCAAACAGCAGAATGATGCTGCTCTGATTTAAAATAAAATAGGAAAAGCAAGCTACTGTTAAAAGTTGTATTTTTCATGTGGAAATAATACAAAGAAATACTAGTGATAAAAAGTTAATATTTATTGCAAATTCCACGTAATAATTTCTTTGATATCTTCTGCATCTGGACTTCAAAGGGGGGCATAATTATATATCATAAGTGAATGCTCTAGCAAGTGACAATTGTTCCATTTGTTGTAATTTTTGTATTTGCTGTGGCAGAAAAATATAGCGTGCATCAACACTAATTACCAAAATGCACATGAAAGAAAAACACTCACAAACATAATGCACAAATAACAATGTCTTGACAAGATAAAATCATCACATTTAGCTCAGATTTTGAAAACGGTTTTGACCTATAGTATTTCTCATGAAAGTGTTTAATTTCTTTTTTAAAGATGTGTTTATTTAATTATTCATTCATTCATTCATTCATTTTGGAAAGCCAGACTTAGAGAGAGAGAAGGAGAGACAGAAAAACTTTCCATCCACTGGTTCACTCGCCAAGCAGACACAATAGCCAGAACTGAACTGATCTAAAAGTAGGATCCAGGAGTTTCTTCAGGTACCCCACGTAGGTGCAGAGACTCAAGGCTTTGAACCATCCTGGGCAGCTTTCCCTGGCCACAAACAGGGAGCTGGAAGGGAAGTGGGGCAGCCGGAACACAACTGGCCACATGAGGGATCAAAGCACATGAGCAAGGCAAGGAATTTAGCAGATACGCTACTGTGCCAGGTACATAAAAATTTATAATTTCATGAGCAAGTTGCTTAAGTTTTTTGTTATTGAACAATATTTTAAAAATCACTAAGTATCACAGTAATTTTAACAGTATATTGTTAAATATTTTAATTATAAAATAATAAAATGTATTTAATTTATTTCCTTATATTCATGATATAGGAGACACATTATGTTTTAATTTTTAGCAAATAATACACATCTGAATAATTTAATTCATTGTTAAATAATTTTACCAGACAGATCAATGAATATTGCCTATTGCATTTCAGTGCTACTATGAGAAATACAAATTATATTCAGAACATACTATTTCTAATGCTAAAATGATATATTTTACTTGCATATTGTGTAGTTTCATAATTTCTGTATTTCTCCTTTAAAATTTTGAGATAAAATAAGGTGGTTCAAACTTGCATTCATAAAATTTCCCTGCAAATAGCTCACACTAGGTAAACATAGTCACTTTTCAAATAATATAGTGATAAGCTTTTTAATCATCATTTTGGTTTGACTTTTTAATGTTTGTTTTTTGATAAAAAAATACTTTTCTATGTAAAAATTGCTAATGAATTTTAGACAATAGTAAAACTACAAAGACATATGGGGGGAATCAGGAGTGATCCTGACAACCTCTTAACAGGAGGTCATACGCACAGAGCAGGGCGGGATCCCAGAGTGGAGCAGGTGGACAGGAGGAGGCTTATATCCCCACCCTGAAGACTCCCAGATCCTCACCAAGGACTATCAGTCACCAAGGACTACACCCAACTGCCAAGGAGACCATGGGGAATTGGAGTGCCTTGGGAGGCCGAGAACTCTGAGGTCACCCACCCCCATTTGGATCTCCCACATGGATGGAAGAAGCCCTAATCCTTCCTTGCAGGATCCAAGGTCATCAGAAAGACAGCCAGGAGCCCTAATTGATCGCAGAAGCAGAAGAGGAGTAAACTTTCTTCGGTACTAGGGAGAGGAGCTTTCTCTGGTCCTTACTTAGTTCCAACTTTGGATCCCCACCCTCTCTTGCAATGACCATCAGAATCGTTCCAGAACCCACTCAAAACAAACAAACAGTTGTTCTGATTCAGGATTTGCAGAAGAGCCCCACACACAATAGGAAACAAGAAATCATCAAAACAAGGGAGGAAATCAACCAGATAGAAAAAAAAAATACACAAAATCAATGAATCAAAAAGCTGGTTTTTTGAGAAGATAAACAAGATAGACACCCCACTGGCCCGACTGACAAAGAAAAAACAAGAGAAGGCAAGAATTAACAGCATCAAAGATGAAAAAGGCAACATAACAACAGACACCGCATCCATTAAGGCCATAATTAGAAATTACTACAAAGCACTGTACTCCAACAAATCAGAAGATCACCAAGAAATGGAAAACTTCTTAGACTTCTACCACCTGCCAAAACTTAGCCCAGAGGCAACAAACAACCTGAACAAACCCATAACTGAAGTAGAGATTGAACCAGTGATTAAAGACCTCCCAACAAAGAAAAGCCCAGGCCCAGATGGCTTCACTACAGAATTCTACAAAACATTCCGAACAGAACTGACCCCAATCCTCTACAAACTCTTCAAAACAATAGAAAAAGAGGCAACCCTTCCAAACTCATTCTATGAAGCCAACATTACCTTAATCCCAAAACCAGACAGAGAACTAACAGAGAAGGAAAACTACAGACCTATCTCTTTGATGAACATTGATGCTAAGATTCTCAACAAAATCCTAGCCAACAGAATTCAAAAACACATCAGACAGATCGTTCACCCAGATCAAGTAGGATTCATCCCTGGAATGCAGGGATGGTTCAACATTCGGAAATCCATAAATGTGATACACCACATCCAAAAACTGAAAAACAAGAATCACATGATAGTATCAATAGATGCAGAAAAAGCTTTCGACAAAATCCAACACCACTTCCTACTAAAAACCCTAACCAAGGTAGGCATAGATGGAAAAATCCACAACATAATTAAAGCCATATATGAAAAACCCAACGCCAGCATCATACTGAATGCAGAAAAGCTGGAACCCTTCCCACTGAGATCTGGAACAAGACAGGGATGTACACTTTCTCCACTACTATTCAACATAGTCCTAGAGGTACTCGCTGAGGCCATAAGACAAGAAAAAGAAATCAGAGGAATCCAAATGGGAAACGAAGAAGTCAAACTCTCACTATATGCAGATGATATGATTCTTTATGTAGAAGAGCCAAGAGACTCAATACAGAGACTGCTAGAACTTGTACGAGAGTTTGGTAGAGTGGCAGGGTACAAAATTAATGAACAAAAATCAACAGCCATAGTGTATGCGAGCTGCCCCAAGATGGAAAAAGACTTAACCAGCAAGATACCATTCAAAATAACAGAGAAAAGTATGAAATATCTGGGAATAAATCTAACCAAAAATGTAGGAGACTTATTCGAAGAAAACTACAAACTACTTAAAAAAGAAATTGAACAAGACCTCAAAAGATGGAGTAACATCCCATGCTCCTGGATAGGTAAAATCAGTATCATTAAAATGTCTATACTGCCAAAAGCAATATATACATTCAACGCAATCCCAATCAAATTGCCCAAAACATTCTTCATGGAACTGGAAACAATGATCCAAAGGTTCATCTGGAAGCACAAAAAACCACGGATAGCTAGAACTATCCTGAAGAACAGGAAGTTAGCAGGGGGAATCACAGTTCCGGACCTCTGGACATACTATAGGGCAGTGGTTATCAAAACAGCGTGGTACTGGCACAAAGATAGAGAGGAAGATCAATGGAGCAGAATAGAAACACCAGAAGGAAGCCCACACAGATACAGCCAAATAATCTTTGACAAAAAGACAAACGACAATGCAGTCAAATGGGAAGGTCTGTTCAATAAATGCTGTTGGGACAACTGGTTAATAGCCTGCAGAAACAAAAAAATAGATCCATATCTCTCACCATACACTAAGATCAGATCTAAATGGATAACAGATCTAAACCTACATCCAGAAACCTTCAAACTTTTGGAAGAAAATGTTGGAAACACACTGCAACACTTAGGAGTAGGCCCTCACTTCCTAAAAAAAACTCCAAATGCAGTAGAAATCAAGACCAAAATAAACAATTGGGACCTCATCAAACTAAGAAGCTTCTGTACAGCTAGAGAAACAATCAACAAAGTAAAAAGGCAACCCACAGAATGGGAGAAGATCTTCGCACACGACATAGGTGATAGAGGGCTGATCTCCAGAATATACAAAGAGCTACAAAACAACCAAAATGTCAAAACAAACAAGCCACTCAAGAAATGGGCACGGGAAATGGGCAGACACTTCACAAAGGAACAAACCCAAATGGCAAATAAACATATGAAAAAATGCTCAAGTTCCCTGGCAATAAGGGAAATCCAAATTAAAACATCAATGAGGTACCACCTGACGCCAGTAAGACTGGCCCACATGAATAAAAGCACCAACAACACTTGTTGGCGAGGTTGCGGGGAAAAGGGATCCCTACTCCACTGCTGGTGGGGCTGCAGGCTGGTATAGCCTCTATGGAAATCAGTATGGAGAATATTCAAACAACTCAAATTCAACATACCGTATGATCCAGCAATAGCACTCCTAGGAATATATCCAGAACAATTGTTTTATGAGAAACCAACATGCACGCCTATGCTCATAGCAGCACAATCAGTAATTGCAAAAACATGGAAGCAACCAAAATACCCATCAACAGAGGATTGGATAAGAAAGCTATGGTTCATCTACTCCATGGAATACTACTCAGCTATTAAAAAAAACAAAATGCAGTTCTTTGTGGCCAAATGGGCCAAACTGGAAACCATAATGCTAAGGGAAATGAGCCAATCCCAAAAGGTTAAATACCACATGTTTGCCTTAATTTAAGATGATATGATGTTATGTATAACATGTTATGTTATGAATGTTATATGTTGTGTATAAACTAAAATTGAAGTGTAGGTGAGGTGGTCACAGAAGGTGGCTGGGAACTCGCATTTACTTTTAACATATTGGTTACTCATTACTATGTCAATTAATTCCATAATGATGTAAATTTTTGCTGATGGTATGTTGGAGCTTTCAATTGACTGGGATGATACTCTGCTGGCTCTGTCTTCAGACCAGAGAGGATATACCTAACAAGCTGTTGAACTTGACTGGACAATAAGATGCTGGACTCTATGTTTGGTATACGCTTGCAATGGGGGAATCTCAACTGAACTTGAGCTGTGGTTATGCAACAAGGTGGAGGAATCCACCATGGTGGGAGGGTTTGGGGAGGGGTGGGGAGAACCCAAGTATCTATGTAACTGTGTCACATAATACAATGTAATTAATGAAGTTAAATAATAAATAATTAAAAACAAACAAACAAACAAACAAGCTAGAATAGATAGAGAGAGGACAACAAGAAAAGCTTAGAATCAGACAGGAATCGGTCAACATGGATTCGCATATACCTTACTAGGTAGGACACGAATGTTTAGTTACTCCTCACTAGGGTATTGAAGATTTCTCTACACACCCCTCCTAAAACTGTTATGCACCTAAACTGTTGACGTGTACCTTATTAGAGTTATAAGCCAGTTTAAACTACCCTAAAAACTGCCAGGTTCAGCAAAATTATACTTCAACACTATAAACTGCTAAATACTAAATTGAAAATAGACACGAGACAGCTGAATAGTACCCTATAGCCATTTTAAGGTGTATAGAAGCTGGTTGTATATAAACTAAAATTGAAATGTCAATGAAGTAGTCACAGGATGTGGTTAAGAACTTGCGTTTAAACATATTGGTTACTCAATACCATGCCAATTAATTCCATAATGTTGTAAATTGTTGTTGACGTTATGTTGGGGCTTTTAATTGACCAGGATGATATTCTGCCAGCTCTACCTTCAGACCAGAGATGGTCTTCCTAAGAAACCGATGAATTTATCTAGGCAATGAGATTCTGGACTCTATGCTTGGTATATGCTTGCAATGAAAGAATCTTGACTGGATTTGAATTGTACTACTGCAATAAGGTGGAGGAATCCACCATGGTGGGAGGGTACAAGGAGGGGTTGGGGGAATCCCAGAGCCTATGAAACTGTGTCACATAATGCAATGTAATTAATAATAAAAAAAGAAAAAAAGCAATATTTCTATGTCTTTTCATTTACATTTTGATACCAGGATTTCTCTTAACAAATTTTGCATTGATTTTTTTTATTCTTTAAGCTGTTTACTGATTTTTTAAAAATTTCATTTTATGACACAGTTTCATAGGCTCTGGGATTCCCCCAGACCATCCAAAAAGCCCTCCTCCCCATATTGGATTCCTCCATATTGTAACATCAGTACAGTTCATAGCCAGGCATGGTTCCTTAATTGCGGGCATGGACCATGCAGAAATGCATTAATTTTTTTAAGTAACTTCTAACCATGTAGTTTATTTTTGCATTATATGAATATTTTCTTTTGTTCATTCTTAACTCACTTGTTCCTTTTAAAATTTTATTCTAATTGAAATCTAAATACTATATTTCTATAGTATATAGTTTCGTTTTCTAATATGACTAAGTATTTATACATTGTTCAATGCATAAATCAAATCAATTTTCACATGCATTATTTCAGACGTGTGTGTGTGTGTGTGTGTGTGTGTGTAGTTAGAATGTACTATAATCTGCTTTGGCAGCAAAGCTTTTGAAAATGAACAGAGTTCCTTGTTTCCACAAAATTGGGAATGAAGCAATGGACATCTAACCTGTCTCTTACATGTAAAATACATTTTAAAATTTATTACATTAAGTTTTCAGAAATATATATTTATTTCATATAAAGATCAAATTTTAAGAGTGGGAGACAGACAGAAATGTCTCTCATCTTTGTCATTCCCTGCATGGCCAAAATGAGCAGTGCTAAGCTGGTCTGATATTGAGAGCCAGGAGCTTCTTCTGGGTGTTCCGTGTAAGTGCAGGGATACCACTTTTATTAACTTTCAATCATCAGGTTAAATAAAGGTTCTTTGGACTGTTTTCCACCTAACTGAAACTGCATAGTCAATTACCAACACTCATCTGGACCATTTTTCAATTTGCTATTTTACATTAAGACTTGCTTGGATGTTCTATTTTAACTGTTTCATTTATTAAAGTAACCTATCACTTCATATCCAAATATATTTCTTGATGTGACTTTAACAAACAACTTCAGTAGCTTTTAAAATATGAAACTGATGATAATATGGCATCATTCTACAAAATAACATTAATATAAAGAGTAAAAAAAAAATCAAAAATTGTCAGAGATGATATGGAGGCATAACAGGTTTTTCTTCTGCCCACGGTGCCAACATCTTTAATGAGTGATCCAGTTCCCTACTTACGATCTAGGGAAGTGATGCAGAATGACTCTAGTCTTGGGCCCCTGTATCCATGTGGGAGACCCAGAAAACCCCAGTCTCTGCCCCTGCATCCATTTGGGAATGAACCAGTGGATGGAATCTTTCTGTCTGCATCTCTCTTCTCCGTAAATCTGTCTTTCAAATAAAAACAAATTTTTTTAAAAATTAAAGACTGCAGAGATGCAGAAATGAGAACCAGTGGATTTAGTGAGTTTATTGGAAGAAATGAAGGCTTTATATTAGATGTGATAGTCAAGATTTATAGCACATCTTCCTTGGATTAGAATGAATGTTCAAAAATTGATTTATATGTTTTGATTACTCATGAATATCTAGAGAAAGTAAGGGTTTATAAATCATGTCTAAAGGAAGGTACAAAATGGTTTAGGTCCCTTAACGTCTGCCCACATTGCACTCATTCAATTTAATAAGTAATATCAATAAAATAATATGCCACATATGGAAAAAAGAAAAGAAGCTAACATTAAAAAATTAGTATTATTACTTTATTTTATGGAGGATGTATTTTATGACAATTTAAGCAACCAATAGAAATAAGGAAATGAAAATCATTCAGTGGTACAAATGAAATTATGCACAGCCGAAATAATGTGATAGAAGTAAAACAGACAGTTAAGTTTTAGGAAAATAGCCTTTATTTCTTCAACAAATTACTTTAATATATAGTCTAATGCTGCTTAGCCATTTGTGATACTATTTATTCCTCATGACTCCATAAAAATTAGTCGTCTGATTGTTACCATTAATGATATTATTTCAATCAGCAGCAAACAAATCTGAAGAATTGTAACTTTTGTAGATGAATTTAAATATTCATGGATCAAATATTTAATTTTTTATGATTTTTTCCTTTTCTTTCTGTTAAAAGCAGAGTGACAGTGAGAGGAAGAGAGACAATGACAAAGTGATGTTCCACCTATTGTTTCACTCCCCACACAGTCACAATGGCTGAGAGTCCTCTTCTCTGTTTATGTATGTTTAACACCCTATGTCATGACTTCCCGTTAACAATGTGCATTATCCTTCATGGACTCAAAATGAGTACATTTATTCTGCTTGACAATGGAAAATAAGCTGTCCTGCCAGAAATATTGTTTTGTTTGAAAACATATAAAATGTGAACATAAGCATATTTTCTTTAAAAAGTGGTAAAATCGATAATTTTCTCAAAATGAATAGTTATTCAACTGTCCACTAAAAAATAGAATGTAGTGTTTACCCCATGATTCATGATTCACCTGTGAGAAACTTTGTTGCTTTTCAAAATAGTCAAGTGACTGACTTGACTTAACTGTGACATAGTATCAACAGGGTTCTATACTTGTAACCCTTTTAGAAAATACTAGCAGGAACATTAGCAGATGCATTTCTTTTAAAATTAGCAAAATTGGCTCACAATTCATAATGTATTGTCCCATGTCACTTTTGGAATAGCCAAGTGGAATGACAAAGGTTAACACAACAATGAATCAACATGAGCATAAAAAAAAAAAAAAAAACAAAACAAGTCATTGTTTGGCCCTGCAGTTAAGACTGTAACTAAATTGGGTCAGGCAGCGTGGCCTAGCGGCTAAAAGTCCTCATCTTGAACGCCCTGGGATCCCATATGGGCGCTGATTCTAATCCAGGCAGCTCCACTTCCCATCCAGCTCTCTGCTTGTGGCCTGGGAAAGCAGTCGAGGACGGCCCAACGCATTGGGACCCTGCACCCGCGTGGGAGACCTGGAACAGGTTTCTGGTTTCCGGCTTCGGATCAGGGCGCACCGGCCGTTGTGGTCACTTGGGGAGTGAATCATCGGATGGAAGATCTTCCTCTCTGTCTGTCCTCCTCTGTGTATATCTGACTTTGTAATAAAAACAAATAAATATGTTATAAAAAAAAAAAGACTGTAACTAAATTGTCAGTGTCCTGGTCCACCTCCCTATAGGTTCCTGCTAATATGGACCCTGACAAGAGCAGGTGGTGAGAAATACTTGATCTATAGCACAAAGTGGGAGACCTGGCCCTCATTTTGAGAGTCAGTTCAGTCGGCTGCGAAGATTTGAAGAATGAGCCAGAAGATGAGGACTAATGCTCTCTCTCCTTCTCCTACTTTCCATCTTCTTTCATAAATAATATAAACAACATAAAATGGGATTATTCTTGAACGAAAACAAGCAAGACCCTCAGTCTTCTGATTTAGGTATGTGACAGCCCTATGAACAAACCCACATACTGTAGTGGTTTGGAGACTGTCATGTGGTGATCCAAAGGTAGTCCCAACTTTCTGTGCACCTTGAGAGCCTTTGCTGAACTCACAGAGCACATGACTACTGTACCATCTGGTGAGAGTCAATGGTGACGTAATCATGGAGAAAGCTATCACTGTTTCCTTTCTCCTTTTGATAATTCACAGTTGCCAAATGAATTCATGAAATAATTGAGACCTACTAAAATCAGTTTTACTCATATGTGTGAAATTTTGTACTTTTAAAAATGCAAATATATGTCTTCAATTTAGCTTATAATTTAACATCCCATAGCACCACTGTATTTTAAAAATTCTTGAAACAATGTGAAAATCCAAAATTTTGAAAAGCAAAGTATCATATCAATTCTACAACCTGATTCTTAAATAAGAAATAAAAGATGGTAAAATAAAGTTGCAATTCTGAAAGGTGAGTGAAAACTGAATAGAGATTTTAGTCAAAGTCCTTCTCTTTCACATCTGTATACATTCAAGGTCACCAACTAATCAATTTCATAGCAAATATGCATCTTTACAAGTAAGTTATCTAACTAGGAAAGATATCACTGCATTCAATTTTAGATAATCATTCTGTAATTAAAGTTCCAATGTATGTTCAAATGAGCACATCTCAACTTTCTTTTAACCTATGATCCATTTTGGTAAACATCAAACTCTTATGTTCTCCATTAATGTCATTTGAATTTCAAAATAAATTAGATATTGTCACCAAGAGCATGTCAAATCAGTGATAATATTAGAAAAAAGAATATTATAATGTGAAAGATAAGATCATTATGTGCTTAAGGTCTGCTTATTTGCCATAAAGTTCACTGGGACACCATGAAGCAAAGTTTAAACACAATATAGGTCATTTTCAATGTCACATTTGTTTTATTCTTTAGTTTCCAAGCTGAAGTTTTATTGTACAATATGTTTGACTTTCTACTTCCAGACAACTGGAATAAAAAATATTAGTCCTTTTGTTCAATTTTAGTTTGTCCTTGGAAACCACTATTTCTGTCTGCCAATTCAACTTTGTTGTATCCATCGAGGTAACTCTGTTATATATATCAAGGTTACATGTGCCTCAGGAAGTATATTTTTCTAACTCATCATAGGAAGAAAACAGAAATAAGCCGATGTAAAGGATACTGAAACCATGTATGTAGGCCCTGAGGAAGACATGCTACTGTTTCCAATAGATTTCATTTCACTTACTTTTTGGAATGTTTCATTGGTTAGATTTATAGTTAAGAAAGTGGGACTATTTTATACACACATGCTTTGACTCACATCATAATACATATATTCATTTCTCAAAAGAAAGAGGTTTGTTCAGTATTGAACATAAAATAATGCTAAGATTAATTATTCAGTAGACATAGAGTAACATAGCATTCCTCCAACCAGATAGCATCAAAATTGCTAGCATCAAAATTGAGTTATCAATAAATAGAATAGAATGAATGAGCCAGAAATTAGTCCACAAAAGTAAAATGAAGGGATTTTTGCTCAGAGCTCAAGATGTAATTAAAGCAGATAACTTCCTGGATAAGACTCCCAAAAGACCTAGGCAACAAGAGCAAAGCTAAACACATGGGAATGCATCAAATTCAGCTAAGGAATAATCCACAGAGTAAAGCTTCAGCAAAAAAGGAAAAACAATTTTGAATATCAACCGTCAGACAAAGACTCATTGTCCCTAATATAACAGCATCAACAAAAAGAAGAAAAAGAAAAAGAAAGAAAGTAAAATTTCACAACAAAGCAACAGAAAAATTCAGTAGAGAAATGAGCTAAGGATCTCAAGAGTCAGTTCTCAAAAGAAGAAATAGAAATGGCCAACAAATAAATAAAAAGCTGCTCAACATCACTAGCCATCAAGGAAATGCAAATCAAACCATAGGAAGGCAGGGGAGGATGGTCTAATTGCTTGGGCCCCTGAAACCAAGTGAGAGATCTAAAAGAAAGACCTGGCCCTTGGCTTTAGCTGGGGCCAATTCTAATTGCTATGGCTGTGTGGGGAATGAACCAAAGGATGGAAGATTTCTGTCTCTCTCACTTTCACTTTCACTTTCTCTTAAACCAACTCTGACATTCTCCCAAATAATCATTTTTTAAATTTTTTAAAAAAATTTTTTATTATTTTTGACAATCTTGACATAATTAGGGTAAAAAGATTCAAGCAATACAGGAAGATGGGTAAGACAATTAGTTCCATTTTGTTTCCTTAATATATCTGATGTAAAAGGAGATTTTAAGGGAGAAGCCCCACCCAGTCTCCCACCCACCCCAGGTCCCAGATGTGGGGCATGCTCCGAGGGTCTTGCTCAAGTGGTTCTGATAATTCAACAGGTGTGAATTGCTGCCACTCTCATAAAAGCTGTATAGAGGGACATCTTTAAAAAATTAACTGTAAGTAAGCATTGTTTGAGGGGTAATTTTTCTAAGAACGCTGTACTTTTCAACATCTTTTGCATTATTTTTCTTCCAATAGGAAAAACTGTTCATATTGCAAGCATAAGGAAGTCCTACTTGCATAATGGCTTCTTCCTATTTAAAGACACTTAGTTATTTTCACCACGAGCTTCCATGGCATTTTCACACCAGCTCATCAGCTAGCCAGTAAAGGATTAGGCACAGATCTGTAATTCCTTTTTTTAAAAATATTTCTGCAGTTTTTCCCTAATTATGCCAGGAGTCACAATTTTGTAATGTAGGTCTTGATTTATCCAACTGAAATCCAGATGTCTGTGATTTTTCCATAATTTCGTCAGTGTGTATCTATTTTTCCTTTGGGTCAGGAGCTTAGAAGCCATGAACTCTTGAATAAATTATAGCTTCAATGACAATCCTAATACTTCTTATAAGCCAAAGATGAAAATATTTGTATTCAGTATGTTTAAGTAAAATATAAAAAATTGAATATTTTGATAAAATATGTTTCAAAAACAATGTTTGTAAAACCCACTCTTCCCTCCTCTAAATACACAATGCTAATCAATGCATTAGTATTTTGTTGGTGGTTTGGAACAAACATATAACATATTTCCATCCCCAAAAGCATAAAAATAAAATAAGTTGAATAATATCAAGTAAAGAAAAAATAAGCATTTAACAAGAAATAAGGAAAAAATTAAAATGCAGCATATTAACGACAATGAAGATAGAAGTCTAAAGCTCAAAAATTCTGATAAAATATTCCTAAACACCAATCCAAATGTTGTCTGCAAAGAACATGAACAGAAAAATAACACATTTCTGATATTTTCTGGTATTTGTTTCCTTGGTGCATGAATCAATGGATGGAAAGTTTTTCTTTCCTAGCTCCCTTTTCTCTGTAAACCTGCCTTTCAAATTAAAATATATACATATATATATATATATATATATATATATATATAAAATCCTAAATCTCATTCTAAAAGAATAGGAAATCTACTTTTGCATTTTACAAGAATAAATCTTTTGCTTTGTTAAAAAAAAAAATCACACAAACCCAGGTCTAGATCATTTTCATTGATTTCACTGATGATTTTTAAAAAAAGAAACACCAGTTTTATGCAATATATCTAAGTTTTAGGCAAAAAATAATTTTGCAAAATCATCATACCCTCCATAAGTTGACAAGCACATCTCTAAACTAAGAAAATGTCCGACTATTAAAAATAAATTTTAAAAAGTCTTTAGACAAATATTAATAAATACATTCAAAAACATTAAGTATAGACTATGATATAGGAAATTTCATGTAAGAAATAAAATTGCAAATTATTGTTTATATCATTAATAGGAAAAACTAATCAGACACTGTTGTATCAACAAAAGAGGCCCTATTCCTGCCAGGGAAAGGGTTAATTACAGGGAAATTCAGATGAGATTGGGTGCGTTCAGGGTGGTATGGCCGTAGACTACTACAGGGAAATTCATATTACCTGAACAAGTGTATTGAAAGCAGAGGTACTGGCAATTTTCTCTTGCCATTGAAAACGATCATTATCAGCATTTCTATGTTTAAAAGAAATCCTAGGGTAGGAACTAAAACGACGAGATAAAACTAAAAGGCTTAAGGATCAGAAATAAATATGACACTTGTTTCTTTTTTGTTCTAGGAGTATTTATTTAGCATTTGGATTTTCTCATACTCATACACACTCTCTCCACAGCATTCTTTGTACTTATAGACCCGTCTTTAACGGTTATTTCAAAGCTACTAACAAAACATAACCTTATTTATCACAACAGAAGTTAGAAATGTGTATTAAGCTATTTTGTCTGTAAGCATTTTTAACAAAAACTAAAAATTACCAGTGGTGGGGTAGACATTTCCAGTTGACCCGGTTTTCACTATTAAGCATGTAGTATTCAAATTATTAATATTCATAAACATTCTGAAATGATTTTTTTATAAAGATATCACCCTACCTATGTGCAGACATATATATAAAGACTCATCTAGAGAAAGAATGTGCGAAAATATTCATACTCCCATAATCAGATTTCACAAAGCTTTTTAAAGAGATATTTATAATGCTTAGCTTTGGGTTACGCAGAAGTCCAGGAAAAACCAAACTTGTTTTACCTCATACCTTTTTCAAGCATTTCATTAAAGGTATTATGGTGTAATTTGTTGGTGGAGACATATGAGACATTTGTTGAACACTCAGATTTTATTCTACTGGAAAAGTAAAATGATTCAAGATTGATAAAAATTCAGTTTTATAATATAACACACTAGTGGTATATAATTTACTACTATTGATAAAGAATATTATTTTTGTATGTGTGAAATATGAAAAACACAGAAAATGCACAGGTAATGACTTCACTTTTGTCTTAGATTTTTGTCTTTTGTTTGTTTAGTCATGTCTGGCTAAACTGGAGTCGATGATAAATAAAGTTAATGAGGAAGTTCAGGACTGGAAAATTTTGGACTAATTCATTACCGAAATTTCATTCAGTCCCAAGGTATGTTTACTTGGGGGCTGGATAAGTTTTTCAAGGATTCCTTCAAACTCTGTTAATACAAAGAAGAGATCCAACTGAAATAACTAAATCACTATAAGGCAGATCTAAAACAACTATACAATAATACATCAATAATACCCTGGTCTACTGAATTTTGCTATTCAAATAATCATATAGACATTGCAATAAAAAAGATTGATTTTTGTGTGGCAATTGACAACTCTCATGGTTAGAATGATGGATTGCAAAAATTTAGCTTGACTTTTACTGCAATGGTTGAGAAGTCTGTGGCAGATGAAATATGTACTCAAATGGTGTTAACTAGTGTACTGAAACAATGTTTAACACAGAATCAGAATTTGTTAAACATTGGAGCTGAGCTTTGGGTCAAATAAAGCTATGTACTTAGGACTCAGTTATTATGAGCAAATATTGCTTCATTTCATTAATGTACTAATCTACGAACTTACTAATTATAATATATTAATATTATATTTAATAATTCTATGCTTGTGGAAGGTTGATCATTGTTAATATATACAATATATAGTATACTATAAATCTATTATATATAGATAGATCGATATGTGTTGGGTTATGTTTAAATGTAATATATTTTAGATAATGGAAACATTTATTATACGAATGGATTTAGCAGTATTGCTTAAGAAATAATGAATGTGCTCCCCAGCAGATAGGTGGTGCTATCTGGTGATATCTTTTGAGTTTCTACCATAAGCAAGTCAATAGAAACCAAAAGTATACAAGAACACTGTTGAGTTCCAAATACCAATGGTTAAAAGATAAGAAATCCTATAAATATTATCTATCAGATTTCTTTACCAGGTAGGTATTTCGGTTAAAGAAAACATTACATAAAGTCCCCATTTGTTCGTCAATGATTTTATTTTTAGATTTTATCAGCATCAACTAAGGAATGGAAGAAGCATAAAATTTCAAATAAACATTAAATTTCTAGAAGAACTTAGAAAAAGAGCATTAACTAAATGTTAGCACATTTTGGCTGACATAGCAAAACATCAAGGCAGAGTGGCTGGTTATGTAGAATAAGAACTACAAGATGTTTACATCATTCAAAGCAGGAACTAAAAGTGTGTTATAATGGAGCTTCCACTGTGGTTTATCAGAGAAGCTGCAACCTGGGATGCCAACATCCCAAAAGACATGTGTTCAAGTTCCAGCTGCTCCACTTCTGATTCATCTCCCTGTGAGAACACGACCCACATGCTTAGGTTTTGGCACTTGTATGGCAAACCAAAATAAGCTTGGGCTCCTGGTTTTGATCTAAACATCTCTGGTCATTGTGGCTTTTTTGGGGAGTGAAACAGAGGATGGAACATCTCTCTCTCTCTCTCTTTCTCTCTGTGTCTTAGTGTTGGGGTGGAAGTCTGTGGGTCTGTGGGTGTGTTTGTCTCTTTACCTTTGCCTGTCAAGTAAATAAAATAAACATTTAAATCTGTATCTAGACCTAACTATATACCTATATCTATCTCTATATCTACATCAACATCAGTATGTATATCTAGATAGATAGATCGATAGATAATATGTAACTGTTACAATATCCACTAAATGAGTCTTACAGTGAACTTAATGGAAAATGTTAGACAGGGGAAAATCATTACTTTGGCTGTAATAAAGAGTATGAAGAACTGATGACGTTGAAAAAATGGAAGAAAGCTGTATTAAGGAGGAAAAAAAAGTAGAGTTACATATTGTGATATGTGAAATTCATAAGGAAATACGTCATCAAAACCTCAGGTGCCAGTGCTGGTGCTGTGCTATGTAGAGACATTGGCAGAGAATACCATCCCACACAGGCACCAGTTCAAGTCCTGGCTGCTCTACCTCTGATGCAGCTTCTTGGACAATAGGAGATTGTCCAGGCTCTTGGGCTATGGCAAATACATGGGAGTCCCAACGGGCAATCCTAGCTCCTGGCTTCAGACTGACCCAGATTTGGGAGATGTGAACATTTTGAGAGAGCGACAGCACATAGAAGATCTCTCTCCTTCTCTAGCTCTCCTCTCAAAACAACCTTTCAAACAAATAAATAAATCTCTTTTTTCAAAGCAATTAGGTTCCAAAAACTCATAAGCCTGCAGGTTCTAGGGTTTTCTCTCACTATCAAATGGGCCAGCCATGTTTTCTGGATTTGATATGTCATGCAAACATCCGGATCATACACAAAGACTGATGAGTTAAGCGATACAATATTGATGAAGAGTTGGTCAAAAATTATGATGATAATCTTAGATGGTATCTCCCTTACTTTATATCTAATATTATTGAAACTGAGCCAAGATGCTACTGTTTTGCTTATTCAGGCTGAATGGATTTAGGCAGTTCTGAAAGGTTGGAAAGTCAAAGAGAAGACACGGTCAGATTTAAATCAGGCGAATGTTTTCTTTCTCCATGGTAGGTGGCCTCCTGTTACTAGGTCCTCACATGGCAGGAGAGGGGAGGGGAAGGAGTTAAAACAAGTCTATAGAACCCAAACAATCTAACTGTTTCCCATACCCACTTTTCATATAATCATATTCTGTATTCAAGTCAAGCAATAAATTGGGAAGGGAAAGACATTCAGAGCATTATTGATCTTTGGTGACACTGCTTGTCAGAAAATTTTAAGGTTTGACTATTGAATTGAGTGGCAAGGTGCAAGACTGCTTAATTCATTAGAAGATTAGAGGCCACTGATTCAGAGTTGAAGTATATTTTTTTCAGCTAAAACATTTTCCAAATGAAGTGGATATGGATGCAGAAAACAGATTAAGCTTCATTTCATATTCCTAATAATTGGTAATGATGCATTTGCCCATTATTTCTTTTCTGTTTCCAAAGGTCCTTTGGGGGTTCTATTTACAAGAATTAAGTACTGAGCTATTATATACGAAGGTTGTTGTTCATAGTGACCTGGCCTATATTTCTTCTCTGTCATCACCTCTGAAAAAGAATGTTGAAACTAGCAAACATTTAATAAATGTTTTTCATGTTAGGGAAATTCTGGTAACAGCCAATTCAAGGAAGGAAAAACTCATCAGGATAGGAAAACAGGTGCAAGGCCACACTAAATAAAATTATGGAGATTATTTCATCTGATTATAATCATGATGGCTAATGTTTAGTTATATCCACATAATTTCAGTAAATGGAGTTGATCACCATATGGCAGAATTTGACTTACAGTCTGTGAGAGAACATACGCACAGAAATGCTCCTTTGACTATCATAAAGATGCGCCCTTGTGAAAGACGTGTGTCTACATTTATAGATATTCAAATATAGCTCAATATACATGAAGACTGGAAACTGTAAATTAGCTGATGTGATTGCTTCCATGGAAAAAAATTATATTCTTATCCTCACATAGTACAAGATAAATTTATCACTCAATACATCTAAACTTTATTACATTTAATTTTGCACAATTCATTAACTTCTTGCCCAGTGAAAGTAGGGTTAATAATAACTAATAATTAAGAACCATTATGAACAAAGATAAACTTACAAAATGTATGTTGCCTTTAAATTATAGGGATTTTATTAACAAAAATATAGTATATACATAAATATGTACTTTACATAAGTATATGCATGCAGGTATACTCAATAATAAAATAAAATATTATACTCAATAATAAAATAAAATTTTAATAAAATTTTAATAAAATAATAATAATAAAATAATAATAAAAAAAATAATAATAATAATAAAATAATAAAATTTTATTTTATTTGTTTAGCCCTTAGTGTTGAAATTATTTAAAATGAAAAAGAAAATGACTTTTGCACATTATCTTTCATTTATTTTCTGTCCTCATATGGTTATCTGTTACAGGATAATGTAACAACTCAAAAGTTAAATTTTATCTCCAATGAAGATGAGGTTCATCTTTGTAAGAACATACAAATTTTCTGTAATCATTCACAAGTATAACTTGAGAAGATAAACTGTTTCTCTTATTTTGACAGCCATTATCCATATATTATACAGAATCTAATCCACCTGTAGTTCTCAAATTGAGATTTTTTTTCAAATTGAGATTTATACAAATGAGAAACAAACTTATACAAAATTTTTGAAAAAATGTTTTATAAATTTTATAAAAACAGAAGTCTACAATATATTTATTAATACATATTCTTAGTTTATCCCTCTGTTAAATTGAATGTCTTTATTCATATATTTTAATAAGTACCATTTTTAAAGACAATCATTTCTTTGCATTTGTATGCCTTCTACTAATCTAAAGGAGTAAAAGTAATATTTAATACTACAGACAAGATTCAGTGTTACAAAAGGCACACTTTTTGAAAGATTTACTTATTGGAAAGACTGAGCTGGGAAAGAGAAGCAAAGGAGAGAGACACCTTCCATCTATTGAGTTGTTCCCCTAACAGCCACATTGGCCAGGTATAGGCTCAGTTGAATTCAGAAGCCAGCAGCTTCATCCAGATTTGCCATGTGTCTGCAGGAGCCCAGTAATGTGGGCCATCTTACACTGCTATCCCAGGGTCACTAGTGAGACAATGGTCAGAAGGAAGTAGCCAGGTTTCAAACCCACACCCATACAGGCTGACAACATATTAGGTCATGGCTTTTACTCACTGAGCCAGAATGCCATTCCCAATAAGACAAAACTTAAATATAGGAAAAGCATAGGACTGCAAAACAGCAGCTTTGCTTTTGCATCTTTTGTTTCAATCCTGGAAATGGTTCAGCTCTTCCTCATACTACCACTTTGATAAGAAAGGATCAGCATTTGGAGAAAGGCAAATATGAAAAGTTAACTCTGATCATTAAAGACAGGTTAGCTTTCCTCATCTACTCCATTGCCATGTTTGTTCTTGAACGTACAATCTCAAAAACGTGACAACTATATTTTAAGTTAGCTTCAAATAGACACATCAGTAAGAAATGATCTTGATGGGGCAGCTGAAAGAATTTTTGTGATTTACAGATGCAAGGTTGTTCAGGTTTGTCCTCAATCTCAAAGTGATTGCATTTTCTTTTCTATGATACCACGTTCTAACTGGAAAGTCCTAGTTCCAGCAACACATGCTATCAATGAAAGCAGTCTGGCTAGTACTTGTGAGTGAGGCATTTAAACAGAGATGGCCTTTAGCCAACAGCAAAGCATACTTCTTTTAATCCTTGTTATGAAAGTTTGCCAGCATTTCTCATGAGCTTCTGTAGAAAGGTGAATTTTTATGTTTCAATTAGGTATCTTAACAACAGGGAATTGAAAATGGCTTCTGTAGATGGTAGCAAGTATTTAGTCTAATATTTACAATATCCACATTTCATATTGGAATTCTTCGATTCAATTCTCGACCATGGTTACAGATTATAGCTTCCTGCCTACACAGATCCTGGGAAACAACAGTAATGGTCCAAGAAAATGGATTATAACATCTCACATAGGAGATGTGGACTGTTATTGTAGTTACTGGTATTGTCTCAAGCTTAGTCACATCTAATGTGGTCATTTAGGGGATAATCAGGGAGGGGGTGGACGTGCATCTCTCACTGCCTCTCAAATAAGTAAACATTTTCAAATATAATTTCTATAAGACGTAAATGAACTTACATCTATCGGTGTTGTATGATGTGAAAATCATGATTGAAGAACTGAGATTTTTAGTAAAGATAAGACAATTTAGAAAAGTCCTAAAAAAGACTACATCTTTAGTATTTTATACAGATCATAATTACCTTCGCATCTCATGGAAAAGAGAAATAATCATATTTATTTCACTGCCTAAGTCTTACCTCGGAGCCCCAGTGAACATCATTTGTTACCTGAGGGCTTGGGTCATAAGATTTCTTATTTGCCAAAGCATCCTCACAGGATGAATCCTTACAACAAGTGTCACTCCATTCTCCTGGGGTGAAGCAAAGGCCTAAAACAAGATAATCTTAAGAATTTTCTTGTGACACATGCACATTGACACTCATAGACCAGAGGTTAATAGGAGGCAAACTGGGCTGTGTCATGGACGCTACCTCCAACTACACAGAAAGCTTTGAATCAGATGGAAGACACTGCTACCAACTGCACAATCGTCTTGGCCTTCACGCGAGAGACCATAGCTCTGAATTGCATTCCCAACTTCAAAGTGGTCCTGAAAGACAATATCAAGATTTATTTATAAGAAAAGTGAACTGCTTCATGTTAAATTAGGTGCTAGTAGGATGCCATTTTCTCTGTAGATCCTCTGGCCAATACCATTATTCTTATTTTACAAACTTGGGCTCAGAATGCTTGGAGGTACACCTCAGGTCACGGAGGAATTCAAAGGTTTGCCATGAAAGCAAGTGGGAAGTGGTTTGCCTCCAGTCATGCAGCACTGCCACTCACTCCCAAGTGCAAAGCCATTTGGACAGTGACACAGAAGGCTGCAAACAAGAATCTAAACGGAGAATGAAGAAGAAATCTGGAATTTCTCTTAGGTTTTAGTAAGAGAAGTTACTGTGATTTTTTTCTAAATTCTAAAAACATTTATGATAAAGCAAGAAGAAAAATCATAAATTATTTAAGCTTCTGTAACTCCAATTCAATTACAATCCATTTATCTTTTTTCTTAACCTGGGCCATTCGTCTTACATGACAAACAATCTCATGTTTATCAATAAAATTTGAATAGCCTAATTGTTTCCTCTTAAACCTACATCTAAGCATAACCATGTTCTTTTTGATACATTTCATATAGGAAAGACACCTTTGCACAAATCATAGACACACAGATACATTTGTATGCGAAGTTAAAACCAACCATTAGAGAGATTGATAAAGCTGGCCTTAACCTATGTTAAAATGTAAATTCAAACCTCTCTCATTTACATAGTTTTCTTTTCCTAGCAGGACAGCTGCATGCCAAATGATTGCAAGAGAGGGTGGGGAGCCAAAGTTGGAACTAAGTAAGGACCAGAGTAAGCTCCTCTCCTTAGTCCCGAAGGAAGTTTACTGTTTCCCATCAACTAATTTTTCTGTTCAGTCACTGGAATTCTTCTTCATTTCTATTATTTCTTTTAATAATGAGTTTCCTGTCTAAATACTTTATTTCTAATGTAAATTCCAATAATTCCTATCTAATTAAAAATTTGCTGTCCTTACACCATTTTTAACGTAAATCATTTCAATCAAGGAGTTGGCAGTATGTCATATAAGGCTAATCCTCTGTCTATCACACAACATCCCAAATGGGCACCTGCTCAAGTCCTTGTATTACACCTTGAATCTATTTCTTATGGACTGGGAAAGCAGCAGAAGATGGTGTAAGTCATTGGGCCCTTGTACATAAGTGAGAAACCTGAAGGAAAGTTTGCCTCCTGGCTTTGTATTGGCTCTTCTCTGGCCATTGTAGTCATTTGGAGAGTGAACCAGCAGTTAGAAGTTTTCTCTTTCTCTCTCTCTCTCTCTCTCTCTCTCTCTCTCTCTCTCTCTCCTCTCTCTCCTTTCTGTAAGTTCACTTTTCAAATCAAAATAAAATAAATCTTATAAAAATTCATTCATATCGAAAGTTTATTTTCTGCTTTTAGTAGTTATGTGTAGTCATTGGGAAATGGATCTTGATTTCATTTTGAAACAGATACAATTTCCAGAATTATTTTTTGGGGGGGCTAAAAACATTTTTTGTATTTACTAGGTTAATTTTTAAATTATTGTTAAATTGTTTAAATTGTTAAATTTTTGGGGTCAGCACGATAACGTAGCAGTTAAGGTCCTCTCCTTGAACGCGCTGGGATCCCATTGGGCGCCGATTCTAATCCCAGTGGCCCCACTTCCCATCCAGCTCCCTGCCTGTCTCCTGGGAATGCAGTCTAGGAAGGCCCAAGACTTTGGGATCCTATACCCGCGTGGGTGACCTGGAAGAACTCCTGGCTCCTGGCTTCGGATGGGCTCAGCTCCAGGCATAGTGGCAACTTGGGGAGTGAACCATCGGACAGAAGATCTTCCTCCCTGTCTCTCCTCTCTGTATATCTGACTTTGTAATAAAAATAAATAAATCTTAAAAAAAAAAATTGTCATCTTTAAAATTTAACAATTTAACACTGCCGGGATTAGAACTGGCGCCCATATGGGATCCTGGCGCTTTCAAGGCGAGGACTTTTAGCCGCTAGGTCACGCTGCTGGGCCCAGACAATTGTTTTTATAATGTGATCTGACTCCAACTAAGAATGTCACATACTTTCCATTTGCTCAGTTGTAATTTAATGTATTCACAAGTTGTTAAAGGATTTCTTAGAGTTGGTTTGTTGTGTTCCTTGGTGAATGATTACATTTAGTTGATTTTTAAAAATTCTTATTTTATTGTTATCATTTCATTAAATTCTCACAGTTCTGTCACATAGTTTTTATCCCTACTTAGACTTTTCACTTGTCCTTGTAGTTTATTAATGCTACTCCTACCTTAAGTTGATTTTATAGGATTGGAGTCTGCGACACTGTGATTTTTCCTGCCACACGAGAATCCTAAATCCTATTTCTAAGTGCCTGAGAGTGTGTTTTTCCCTCACTTCAAATGCTGCTAATCCAACCGGTAATTAGCACAAGTACTTGATACTTACAGTCGATATAGATGATATAGATGCCTGGATGCAGTTCCTGGCTTCCTGCTTTGGCATGACCCCACCCAGATTGGGTCAGGGATTTGGGGAATGAGCCAATGATAGGGCATTCATGTCTTTTTCTCTCTGTCACTGTGCTTTTCAAGTGAATATATCTATAACAGCTAATTTCATAAGATAATATTTTACTGGAATGTTCTACTGGTTTAGACAACTATGTTTTCTTTTGGAATTTTCCAATATTAGGGCATCTTATGTTCGTAAGAGGTAATTTTTCCATTACTTTAGAATTCCTGTTCTCCTCACTGCTTTTAATTATTTCATAACATTATTAATGATGTACCTTAATGTTAAATGAATGTTGGACATCTTAAGCATCTTCATCACGCTTCTGCTTTTCAGAATGGATCCCAGGTGTCCTTGTGCACACAGAATAAGTAGCAGGTACTGGATCATGAATATGCATGTGGGCATATTATATACAACATGTGCATATATGCACCCCAACCATATATATATATATATATATATATATATATATATATATAAAATACACATTCTTAGAGCCAGTTTTCTATTTTTATCTATACATTATTTTATGATATTATAGGCAACCAAACATAAAAATGTGAGCAAAATAAAATACAATACTGCAATAAGTTTAGGGAGAGAACTTCTCCTCTAGTGTTAAAGGTGCCAATGAACATATGTGTGCCTGAATTTGCTTCCCAGCTCTGAACCCTCCCTGTAACTTGCTATCATTTCAGACTCTAGGAAACACAAGGGGGGCTCAAGCAATTGGGTGTCTGTCACCCATGTGGGAGACATGAATTGTTTTCTCAGATTTGAACATGGAACATGGGATAGGACTGACTATTGTACACATTTAGGGAGTAAGTCACAGGGCCCAGCAAAGTCAGTATAGGGGCGTTCAGTTTGTATATGAGTTTGTGTGTCTCTGTCTCTGAAATAAATGAATGTAAAAAAAATTGAACATGATTAATCTATTCCTAATTGTATACTATACTCAGATAAGAGAAAGCGAGATTTTAGCTTTTATCAGAAAATGTATGATTCCAACCTTTGCTGTTCTATTATTACAAGAACGTGAGACGTTAGAATGTTCTTTAAATATGAGACGCTATATATATATTAAAAAGCAAAATAATCATGTTCTTAATGTAGCAAATATTATGCTTTTCACAATATTGTGATGGTAAAATGATAACTTAGTTAAAGTCGAGTCACGATTTTGCATTCTCAGGGCCTCTGTGAAGGACTGGGATCCACTGTCATCTATCAGAAGGCAAAGTTCAGGAGAGGAACAAGGGAAAAGGAAACGGAGTACATAACTGACTTTCAGAATAAAACATTTTGTATAATTTATTTTACCTGATTTCTCCTTCCCTTTTCCCCATTCCAATTAACTCTCCTACTCAACTCTTATTACGGGGATCAGCCACTGGCAAAGTGGCATATCGGAATGATTCCTCAGAGGCGGCAGCTCAGGATCATCCTTGGATTGTGTGCTGACACGCTAAATTTTGTGGCTCGAATTCCCAGAGAATATCACCCTTACAATAGCAGCTGGTGATGCCAAATTGATAAGAAGAAACAAAGAGTCCCAGTTGCTTAATGCAGCTTTGCTTGCCCAAGGTTAGAATAACTCAGTAATCTCTTTGGAAATCACAAACGAGGAAGTGGATTCGTTTTCTTCTTCCTTGTGAATGAAACTGAAATTTCAAATGTTTTCTAAAACGATGACAGTATATTCATAAAAATAAGTCATTGCTATGGTAGCAGCGTCTTTCATCTTAATATTAGAATGAGTATTGCTAAGATTATAAAGTTCAGATAAATGATCCTTTCTCTTGCTTGAGTAAAAGATACTTAAGAAAGCTAACTTTGCGAGTTTAGCCACTGCCTGGGATTCTTTCACCTATATGGACTCTTGTTAGTATCCCAGTTATTCCACCCTGAATCAGCTCCATACCACCGGATTGGGGAAAGCAGCAGAGGATGGTCCAGGGGGTTGTGCCCCTTCATCCATGTGTGAAGCCCAAATAAAGCTTCTATTTCCTGGTTTTCGCCTGACTAGCAAATGGAAGGTATTCTCTCCTAAGACTGACTTTTAAGATATCTGTCCACGCTTTGGTAAGTGTCTGGTGTTTGGCTCTCTTTCCTTGTAAACATCCAAATCGAGTAGAGTTGTGAAAAGCAGACAAAGTACAACTTAGAAAAGTAGCCCACGGGGATGTCATCTTTCTACAGATCATTCATAAAAATCTCATATTTTAATTATAAATTTTATCGTCAGCAAAAGCAACAACAAAAACAGGGACTGTCCAATGAATAAAAAAGTCTGCTAAAGTGCTTGTAAAGCTTTCATATTCATTCTGTTTTTGAGGTGCAGATTATTGATATTTTTAGGATTGATATTAAAAATCAGAAATAGATAACGTTGGAGTTCTTGACCCCCTAAGACACATCCTTACCACGTGTTTTGTGACTCCAAAAATTGATGAGACAGTAATAAATGCTTTCATACTTTCACTGAGACTTGTATTTTACATGCATTCAGTTAATTTTCCAAAATGAAGGCGTTTTCTATTTTTTAAAATTATTTACTTATTTTAATGATAAGGAATATGGTATTTGTAATGTTATATAATTATCTTGAGATTCCCACTGACAAAAAAAAATCATAATTAATTATGTAAATCGCAGTGTTTTGTCACATTAAAGTTTAGTGTCTCTCCAAAACAAAACCATGATTGTCATTGTTTTATAAAGAACCCAAATGTATGGGTAAGTTGTGAACTATAATAATGAGGAAGTTTAGATATTATATTTCCAGGGTGGAAATTTCTAACCATTCAGTAACAGTATGATTTTAAAAATCATCCACTAAGAAAATAAAATGTTAGATGTGAATGAAAATGTATGCATTATTAATGTAATTTATCTCATGAAAATAAAGGAAGAATGAGAACCACATTAAAAGTATATTCAAGCATAAAGAGAAATATGCCCAAAAGAATAGACAATTTAGAATATATATTCTTACACATTCATTTTAATTTAGTGCTTTTGTATATTATCATTTGGCTAGTACATTATTTCACAACAAAAATCTTATTATTGAATTAATTCATGTCTTGCACTATAGTTTACTGCACCCAGACTAATCCAGAAATTTAATAAGTAGAATGAAGTGATTCATTAAGCAGATATACTTCAAAAGTATGTATGAGAGCTCAGGTTTTTATCACTTCCTTTTTTCCAGGACATTTATGATTATTGTGAGAAATACTTGCTAGAATGGAAATAGTTTTATTTAAATTATTAGATATGTTGCATTGGGGGAAAACCCATTTTGCATCTCTCTGAAGTCATGATATTGCCATTTATAAGCACAGAGAACAACTTTCAATAAGTTACTGCATCTTATTTTTATGTTTTGACTTGAGTGCTGTGCTGGCAGATGGTTTCTAATAGTTTTAAATCCTTTAAAAATCAGTTGCATGATAGTGGCTTCATAATGAATGCAAATGAACTTAGGTGATTCATTTACCATGCTAGATAGTAGTATCTTATCAAATCTGCATTTTAATCCAATTGGAAATATTTCAGCTGATTAGTTTTAGGATTATCTGATTTTAGTCCCTACGTTCCCTCTATATCTTAGCCTCTGAAAATGTTCTCTTAGTTTAATACACCATCATGTTTTCAAGATCAATCTCCTCTTCAAACCTAACTGGTTAACTATGTGAGCTCTTGTAAGATACACAAATTCCCATCAAAAAGTTCTTAGTAAGCACTTAAATTGTTATTGCCATAGAATGTAGTTTTCCTAAAATAGGAGATTTCACAAACTTTCACATATTTTAAAATACTTTACATATTCAATATATTGTCCTATGAAACCAACTAACAAAATGATTCTCATTATCACCTTAAGTTTTGAGATATTTGAATACTGTAATCCGATTACATATAAATGGTCAACAAAAGAAATTAGTTGAAATCTGAACATCCATTACTTGACTTAATAATATACAGTTTTGATGTTGTAACAGGCTTGAGTCAATGAGTCATATTTTGAAAAATAAAAGCTTAAAACAGACATACTAATGTATCATCCTCTTTGTTTCCTGCAAGGTTTAAAACTTCAAACATGCAGAAAAGAGATAGCCGTAATGATATCTAAAAGATTGCTCTGACATAAAACTGAGCATTAACGTTTGTTAAGAGGACAGAAGAACAATGTGTTATCACACACCTGGCCTCTTCATTTGGCCTGTTTCCCTCAACATGCTTGTTCCACTCCAAGGGTTAATCTTCTGAGTCGGAGACCTAGCAGGATAAACTATTTTCTGTGTAAGGCTTAGAAGTCAGTCATAAGGAGTTATAATTCCATCAGTCTGCAATTTAAGCCAAGGGGTGGGAATGTGGGGAGAGATGGAATCCCAGACTCCACAGGATTGAATTGTAGCATAAAATTCAAAAAGAAGAAGGAGGAGGAGAAGGAGGGGTAGAGGGAAGGGGATGGGGAGGGGAGGGGGGGAGAAGGACGAGAAGACAGCAATAGCAACAGTAGCAGTAAGACAGGCAGTATCATTCCAGTCCTATTTGTTGTGGGGCAGCACTGTAACTTGCTACTTTGTGCTACTTTGGCGTCTGCATTCCCTCTCAGTATTAGTTGCAGTCGGGTCTGCTCTACTTCAAATCAAGACTCATGTTATTATGCTCGGGCTACAATGTAGTTTGCTTAAGCCCATACTACACGTGGCGTTCTTGGATGGAAGGGCTGGTTCCTGGCTTCCACCTGGCCGGGCGCTGTTTTCCAAGGTTTTTGAGGAGTGAATTATCAGATGGAAAATCTCTCTCCCTAACCATCCTCTCTAATGATATGACACTTACATATAGAAGAGAGCCCAATGGAGTAGCATAGTGGCTAAAGCCCTCATCTTGCATGCGCCGAGATCCCATACAGATGCCAGAATCACCCTGTAAGAAAGTTATGTAAGATACAATACAGTTGTGTATGAGACCACAACATTTTACAAGATGGCATTTATTCTTCCACAAAAATCCTAATGTTTCTTACCATTGTATTTTCAGCTCACCGCATAGAATTTCATTATATAAATGATTCGTTTGTAGATACAAAGTTCCTACTATAGTTCCTGGAATGGAGCTCTTGAAGCTAAAAGTGAATACACTTCCCATATCCAATATACAACAGTTAGGCGAGACATGGGACAACGCCGACAGACACTCATACTTGATGAAGGAGAAAACTGAAGGCATGCAGAAGTCGTTAGTCCACAGAAATTACGAAATTCAACTGAGCACATGATGCTTGCTGATTACTTGATTAGGATTCAGGCGTATTTCCTGGGAACGATTTCCCACAGCTGTTTGATACATGCTCTGGGTTTTTGGATGATTTCTGAGTCACCCATCCTTGTAGGAAATGACTGATTTTGCATCCTCAGTGGTTTTTTTTTTTTTTTTGTCTGCTCTTGGTTGTTTGCATGTCTAAGACCCTTTGTAGTTTACAATTATGTCCTGTTTTGAGTCTCATTTGGTTGTGCTTTTGCCGAACATCTTTAAAATGTGAATTTTCTATAGAACCCCACAGATAGGTTTTGTTAGAAAAAAAAAGTTGCACATAAATCTGGATATACTATACACTTTTACAACTTTAGTTGCCATAGGATAGCAAGGTTAGGATTCCAAGAGGCATTAATATGTTAAGCACCAACCTATACTAGTGTGAAATCTGAATAAAGGCTTTATAACCACATCCTCACCTCATAAATGGTATCTATAATAGTATGTCAGAAGGTAAGTCATCAATTTAACCCATAAACACTTTTGTTCATTCTTTAACTTATTTTTCCATTTCACTGAATGTGTTTAGGACAAACAAGCCAGCAGCTTCCAACATTGCCTGAAAATCTGTTAGCTGCATCATCCAGGTTCATAAAACACATTTTCTTGACCGTCTCTTTTTCATTCTCCTCCTCTCCTTCTTTCTCCTACTCTTCCCCTTCCTCCTCCTCCTCCCATTTTTACCCCCCTATTTCCAATTCCCTAATGTCTTCCTCCTCTTTCTCTTCTGTCATTACTCTACTTTCTCTTTTTCTCACAGGCTACCATTTGGTGAAATTTTCTGCCACTGCCTAACAGCACACATAGTATCCTCAAATGTCATCAGGTTTGCTAATATTCTCATCCATGATCATTTGAACTTCATCCTCGAAGCCTCAAAATGCATTGACTAAGATTATAATAGTGTGTGGGTCTGTGTGGCTGTATATGAGAACCATACTTTTGAGATGTGTAACAATGAATAATCATCATTGTTTATCAACAAAGAGCCCATTAAACCTAACTTTAGTTAATTAAAATATAATCTCCCTCAAAATCTTATCAGATAGGAATTCAGAAAACATAGCAAACTTGCTTTCATTTGCTTTGCAATTCCTAAGAAATAATTTAGACTACTTGAAATTCCTGAAGCTTAATCAACCAGAAATTTGGATATGGATGTTTGGTTTTAATTGAGAAACTAGACAGAGCTATTGGAGTATGTATTCATCGGTTCTTGAAGTGAGCAGTGTTTTTTAAGCTTCATGTGAGCAAGTATACTTAAAGAGATATGTAGGGGCCTGGTGCGGTAGCCTAGCACCTAAAGTCCTCGCCTTGCACCAGCTGGGATTCCATATGGGCACCAGTTCTAATCCCTATAGCCCTGCTTCCCATCCAGCTCCCTGCTTGTTGCCTGGGAAAGCAGTCAAGGACAGCCAAAAGCCTTGGGACCCTACACCCGTGTGGAAGACCCAGAAGAGGCTTCTGGCTCCTGGCTTCAAATTGCCTCAGTTTCAGCCCTAGTGGCTGCTTGGAGAGTGAATCATCTAACAGAAGTTCTTCTTCACTGTCTCTTTTTCTCTCTGCATATCTGATTTTTCAATAAAAATAAATAAATCTAACATATATGTGTGTGGACATTGTATTGAGTTTTATAAACTATTAAATTTAGCTTTGTACTAAAATCATTCATTAATTGTGATTAGGCAGTGATCAGAAGAAAACTGACACGTTCTCCTTCAAATACCTTGATAGAAATATTTTTGTTATCAATATAGATTGGCATTATTTACCTCATTCTCTGCCTGCGAAATGTATGCATAACTGGAGTCACAGTATTTAAAGAAACTTAACTATAATTTAATTATAATTATAATTGCTTAGGTCCTAAGATTTTATATTCTTATTGTAAGTGTAGGTTTCAGTATAATCTCTCATGATGTCCATATACTTAGGTACATAAACACAAAAACAAAGCACACCGCAAATATGATAGTAACGAATAAAGGCAACGCATTGACATGCTTCCTGATTCACACGCAAAAAGTGTTCTCTGAGTGAAAAAGCCTCATTTTTCTCTCAAGAAGCTTCCACAATACCTAGCATTTATTGCATCTTTGGTGCTTAGGCTAGGTAAGTGGCAGGCAGAACAAAACTCAAGTAGCCATTATCATTATCCTCGTTCGATTCATCATCAGGATACCATTGCTTTGTGGATATGTTGAACAAAAAAAAAGAAATCTGCCAGTCAGTGTGGATTGAAGGATAATTTTAACTACCTCACAGCTTTCCAGTGAGTGACCTTGTAGAAGATTAGAATTCAGCATAATGTCTGTCATTAGTTTAATCAGTAAAATTCCATTACATTTCCTGCTTATTTGTCAAATATGTTCCAACTGAAAGCTGGGAGAAGAAAAACGGAAGACTCGTGTGCTTTGTCTTACAGAAGCCATGCACTTTGTCTCAATAAGCAATCACTGCATCACAAATGTCAGGCCAGTGGGGAAGGAAACGATATATTTGTGATCAATGCACCATTTGGTGTTCTTCCAGAAGTGTGAGCCGAGAATTAATAGAATCCTTCGTTTTTTTCCCCTAGAGTATTGCTAAAATTTTCACAAATTTAATTATATACAATCATTTTCACGATGTATGTCTGAAAGAAAGAACAGATTACGTTGTTTTAAACTATTTGTTTCCTATCTACTGACTTCCTATGGTGCTCAACATACCTTTGTCTAATTGTCTTGATCCCATGTAGATGTGCAAATGAGAACTGTGAGTGAGTGCAGCTTGCTTGAGACCTCTCGTGTGCTTAGGTACACATGCTTGTATTAAAGTCCAGCCTTAATGAAGACTCGACTCTGTGTCCTGTTAATGACAGTTCTGTAGCCTTCACAATAAGTTCCAGGAACGAAAGCCCCAGGAATGAGGAGGAAGAATGCCGCTGACTTTGAACTGATAACATTAAGATTTCAAACTAAACACTTCGTGGGAACACTTATATTCAAGTGACAATAAAATGGCATATTAAAGATTTTTCTGCTGGCATTTTCTCCTCATTGGTTAATATTACCCTCCTGGTGTTGCAGCATTTACTAATTGTAGGGTATTCATGCAGATGTGGCATCTTTTGAGAGTAATTTTGATAAAGAATCAAAAACTTAAAAAAATCGATCATCCTTAATTCATTCCCCCTGAGAATAAAAGAGGAAGATAGAGATATTGAGGAGACTAGTAATGTAATGAAAATTCAGTGAATTATGATTTCAAGTTTAAATATTTTCCAAAATAAATGTCATAGACAGATTATTTTATAAAAATATTTGTGATTATGAATATATAGGAAAAATATTAGTCCTTGTTTCCATGAAGCATACTCTATGCATATAGATATTTATTAAGACTTATTTTTTTTTATTGGAAAGTCGGATATACAGAGAGGAGGAGAGACAGAGAGGAAGATCATCTGGTGATTCACTCTCCAAGTGGTCACAATGGCCAGAGATGAGCTGATTCGAGCCAGGAGACTGGAGCCTCTTCCCGGTCTCCCACATGGGTGCAGGATCCCAAGGATGTGGGACTTCCTTGACTGCTTTCGTAGGCCACAACCAGTGAGCTGAGTGGGAGCAGGGTGCCGGAGATTAGAACTGGTGTGCAAATGGGATCCCAGGCATACAAGGTGAGGAATGTAGCCACTAGGCTACCATGCCGGGCCCAACGATTATTATATTATTAATATAGTCAGATGAATATGTAAGAATAAAAGACACTGGTAATTAGTGATGAGCCTAGGGATTAGTAACTAGAATGGAATGCTTTACTATCTGCTACATACAATCACGAAATAAATGAAAATAGCTTACTTTTAAAGACATTTCAAATAGATGCTACTTCATGAAATACTTCCATGTCATATTTGCCAGAACAAAAAGGACATTTGCTAATAAAACATGAAAGTTAACCCATTTATGCACATGAAGAGTGATTATATCCTCACTGTAGTGTGTGGGCTATTTTCCCTTACTCGGCTCTTGTATATTCAGTGTGATTTTTATTGTAATCAGTGAGAATATCACCCTAGGAAGCACTGCATGGCTCCACAGAACGATAGGCAAAAACTTACTCTTAGATAGTTCACTCTTTATATTGTCTTTATGAAATAATTGGTTGTTTCTTACAATTGTCACTCATTTCCCTGTATTTTAAAATTTTCTTCATTTGTCTATGAATATCTTCTCTATTTTCCACAGTCTGGACAAGCTATAAGCTCATGAATCTGCTATTATAATTGATTGACAAACAACAGATTTTGAGGTCATATAAGGTATATATTTTAATACAGTCATCCAAGACATTGAAAATGAGGGAGAAACTACCATGAACCAATACTTTTCATTTTTGTTCCTAAAATAGTGACCAAGCCTATGTCAAATTATTTTTAAGAAAATAATCATAGTATATTAAAAAATTAAGAATATTGATAATGTTGCAGTAGATGGAAAATGAAAGTCAATTGAAATTGAATGTCATGCAGGATGCTGAACAAATATCATTAGTGATTGCAAGTCTTTTAGTCCACAGTTTCTTTTGCTTACAGCTTTGCAATTGAACTTACCATATTATCATATTATGTTTTTAAATTTAATGTGACCTTTGTGGAATATGACTTCTGGTGCATTGAGCTGCACCAGAAACATCTGAAAATGGGTGCTGAATATTGCTACTTTCCTACCTGAAAGAAATTTTTTCTTTTTTTTTTTTGTGACACAACTCTATTTTTCTCCTGAGAGCAATGTAAACAGTCTATATAAACATGTTTCTACTCTTTCTATGATCTTTTTACTGCATTTATTATAGATCAATTTACCTTAGATTTTTACCTATATTGAACACATCATATTAAATGCATGTATCAAATAAATCCATACGCACATAAACACACCATTATAATTACTGCTTTTGAGAAGTAAGATATTCATCTGAATTTTAAAATGATAACACCTAATCACAACTTATTCACTTTCAATCATTCCTAAGTTTGAACCTAACAAATTTAAAATGATAATTAGCTACCTAGGCTGTTCATCTAGTTAACCATCTCAATTTAAAAATGACATTTAATCAAGTAAAATGTGAAGAAAACAGCATTTGAATATATCACTTTCCACTGCTCATTATCTTGCATAATAAAGGATTTAAGGTACTTCATACATGAATTACTTCACTCATTTTTTTTTTTTTGCCAAGATTTAGTTGATAAATATTTCTGCCTGAGACTCATTCAGTGATTTCATCTGTTTAAATTAGACTTGGTACCATCTTTTCCTTCTAACTAGCTCAGCTTTCATTTCCATAGTTTTCTGTTCATTACTGCATTTGTAAAACCCTGTACCAAGCCCTACACATTAGGTTATTGACTTAAATTCTCATTTGGAAAGTGCCAGGATTCCATAGGCCTGTAAGTTCTAATCCTGGCAGCCCTGCTTTCCATCCAGCTCCCTGCTTGTGGCCCAGGAAAACAGTTGAGGACTGTCCCAAACCTTAGGATTCTGCACCTGTGTGGGAGACCCAGAAGAAACTCCACGCCTGGCTTCAGATCAGTGCAGCTCCAGCTGTTGAGGCTGCTTGGAGACTGAATCACCGGTCAGAAGATCTTCCTCTCTGTATCTCCTCCTCTCTGTATATCTGACTATCCAATAAAAATAAATAAAATAAATCTTAAAAAAAACTACACTAAGACAAAATTAAAGATCACTTATTTTTATTATGTAAATAAAATTTGATCATCGTATTGTTCAACTACTTTTCATCAAATTTTCATACCCTTTATTACCACAGCAGGTCACAGGTCTCTTATTGCTCTGTAAAATTTGATACTATTGAGTATGTACTGCATTACTGATCTATAGCTGTGTATTGTATGAAGATAAAACTTCTCTGACTTAAAGGAATGCCACTAAATCTGCCACTTGTTTGTCATTACTTGCAAGCACATATTGTAATTAGGTAAAATTGTCTCTGGGACTTCGGTGTGGATTTCTTTAATTTTCTCTCCCCTAATACAAGGGAATGCTGTTGAACATTCTGGCTTAGATCTTCACACAGTTTCTCTTGTCTTGGCAGTAATGACCTCAGATATTCATCTTCATAAGTATTTTTTTCTAGACACTTTTTAATCTCAGAATATACTTTTTGTTGTCTTCAGTCAAATTGTATAGCTTCCAGACAGTTACTTTATTCTTAAAAAAATTCATGTAAGAGCCTGATAACTCCATAAATGAATTAAATTTGTGAGTTGTATGAGAATCTCAATTAAAAATAAATTGTCTATGAATGCCTGTAGATTGCTTTATAATGCTCTTCTAAAGCTTTTTTTTAAATTATTAAATATGTAAGTCCTTGTTTAGAAGAGAATGGCAGAGGCAGTAAAGGAAAATGTAACCATGCTACTTAACAAGAAATAAATGGTTATTAAGGTCTTGCACGTATAATAAGAGGTAGTTTTATTCCACAGAATTCTAAGTAATATTTATTAATATCTATTAAATCCTTGCATTGATGTTTGGACATAAAAGCACCATAATTCCATATTTACAAAGGAATAATTAAACTAGAGATATAATGGCTTGTTGTGGGTCACTACCCTTGTAAACAGCAGTTCAGAAATATAAACACATCTATCAGTCTTGGAAACCTGTCTGGTTCCTGAAATGAATCTTTGATTTCTCACCAGTTATGAGACAAGCTTTGGTTTTAGAATAAGAGAAAGCATTTGAAAATCAAGTTGAAGTATTTTTTCTCCAATTACTCATGGTTGGTGTAATTTTAAATCCTAAAAAAGAGGAATGTAAGATATTCCATATTTTTAAATAACAACTGGATTTAAGAGGGAAAATTTTTCTGTTTTACTTGAAAGCTTTCAAAGCACTGAATTTCTCCAGTCTCTTATTTCTGGGAGCAATAATGAAGCATATTAAGCAAAATTTGTGAACACAGCAGCATCTTGCTTGAAAAACAGTAATATGTAATTACTTTTTAAAATATGAACTCCCAAATCATTTTTTTAGTGTAGAATTTAAAGATAATGCTGAAAATAGGATCAAACATAATTAACTTGTTTTGTGGCTAATATGTTGATTACACTCACAAAGTCAATCAGAAATTAACAAGATAACCTTTATGCAATTAACTCAGTACAAATACCAAGACTAATCAATTCTTCTCTTCACAGACAGCCTTGTTTGTTAAAAGAAATGCTACATGCTCTCATTTATGTGTAGAATGTGGAAAGGTGCCCATATGGAATCCCGGCGTGTTCAAGGCGAGGACTTTAGCTACTAGGCCACGGCACCGGGCCCTCCAGTTACATCTTGATACTAATGAACACTATAGGTGCATCTGGCATCAGGTTCTTTAACATTCACATTGTTGGGTCCAGTGCGATAGCGCAGTGGTTAAAGTCCTCTCCTTGCATGTCCGGAATCCCATATAGGTGTCGGTTTGAATCCTGGCTGCCCCACTTCCCATCCAGCTCCCTGCTAGTGGCTTGGGAAAGCACTTAAGGATGGCCCAAAGCCTCAGGACCCTGCACCCATGTGGGAGGCCCAGAGGAGGCTCCTGGTTCCTGGCTTCAAAGCACCTCAGCTCAAGCCGTTGCAGTCACTTGGGGAGTGAACCATTAGGCAGAAGATCTTCCTCTCTGTCTCTCCTCCTCTCTGTATGTCTGCCTTTCCAATAAAAATAAATCTTTAAAAAATACATTGCTTGAGCTCCCAGTTCTTGGCTTCAGGCTAAATTTTCCCTGATTGTTGTAGCCATTTAGAGAATGAACTGGCAAATGAGCACTCTATCTATCTATCTATCTCCAGGTAGATATGGGTATAGATATAGACAAATATAGATACAGACATAGGTATAGATATAGATAATCTTTGGCACTCAAATTTTCAGCAATGTAGATGACTGCTTCATAAAGAAACAAATTTTATGAAAAACATTATTTGATGAGTTAAATGCAATTCAATCCAATCTTCAAAAGTAAATCTCAACTGACAGGGTCCAGAGTGATAACTCAGTGTCTAAATTCTCACTTTGGACACACCAGGAGACCATATGGGTGCCAGTTCATATTCCAGCTTCTTCACTTCCCATTTGCTCTCTGCTTGTGGCCTGGGAAAGCACTCAAGGATGGCCTGAAGCCTTGGGACCCTGCGCCTATATGGGAGACTCAGAAGAAACTCCTGGCTCCTGGCTTTCGATTGGCTCAGCTCCAGTCATTGCAGCCACTGGGGGACTGAACCAGTTTATGGAAGATTTTTCTTTCTATCCTTCTCTCTTCACATTTGTCATTCCAATAAAAATGAATCATTAAAAAAACCTCAATAGACAAAGAACTACAGAAACTTGTAGAAATATCTGGTTTTCAATATCGTTCATCTTAATTTTGAGAACTGAGACTTTTCTTAAAGTTATTTAAACTGAATTAATTTAGTCAGTTCTACACTAAATTAATTTTAATCTTTTGTATTCAAAACACATTTAGGGATTCCCAGGCCATCTGGGAATACAGAAGTATATATCAAACAACAAATTAAAATTAAATAGTGTGGCCAGTGCTACTGGATTATTTATTGCCTTAAATCAGTACTGCCTAATTCATTTCACTTTGTTTTTTTCCTAACCTCACACTATGTTCCTTAGCTATATTCTGCCATGATTAGGAGAGATAAATCTTTAGTCTATAGATGCACTATAGGAAAGATTTTTTTTGGAGTCTAAAGTGAAAGATATTATTGAATATTCCAGCAACATGTATATGCATAACTAACAGTCAAGTCCTGAAGGTGATACCTTTTTTCTGAGTGTATTATAGTAAAAAATATTTAGGATAGTAAAGAACAATCTGTTAATGTTTTGCAACACGAAGTGTTACTTTTATGAAATCACTAATATTTAATACTTCATCAAATTACCTTATTATTAGTTTGTTATTAATACATTTTAGATCAGTTTTGTCTTAAAAAAAAAGTCTGGTCTGGAAGACATAAATGTATTGACTGAACTTTTCTCAATATTACAAATCACTGTGATTTCTAAACTGATCCCCACTTTTTTTTTTTTTAGCTTTCAAAAAATGTGTTGACTTCAAAAACCATGTATTTATTTTAAAAGCATAGTGACCATGAGGGAGAGAGAAAAATATTTTCCATCCACTAGTTCACTTATCAAATTACTGTAACAGTTGAGTTTGGACCAGAATAAAGACAGAAGCTCATCTCGGTGTCCCACATGGATAGCAGGACTCATGTAATTTGACCATAATTTATTAGTTCCCAGGGAGCTTCATCTGAAATAAGGTTACTTGGATTTGAATTGATGCTTCTATTTGGGTTACAATTATCAAATTGCAGCTTAATTTGTGCTCAAGTTTGTAAGATATTATTTTGTTAGAGAATGAAACATGATAAATCACAATAATGCCAAAAAGTTTTACTTATAACTTTTATTTGAAAGAAGAGACTCAAATAGAGAGAGAGCCCATTCATTGATTCACAGCTTCCCATTCCATATTCCTGCAGCAGTTGGGCCTGGACTAGGCCAAAGGCTGGAGATAGGAACTCAGTTCAAGTTTCTCATACAGATGCTAGACACCCAAACATTTGAACATCCACTCCTGCCTTCTGTAAAGTACATTATCAATAAGTTTTATTTAGGAGTCTATCTGGTGCTGCTACCCAGGCATATGTGATATGATGTCCAAGTGCCATTATGATTATTATACCAAACTCAGTCTCCCAAGAGAATATTTTGCCTAGCGTTTAATACCATATATATTTGATATGGCAAAGCTATGAATTACCTGAGGCTACATAGTCGTATGTAACTCCCTTCCAAATAGAAATGGAAAGTTTTGTTAAATATTCTACTAACAAGCACATATTCTTAATCGATAAAATTATAATATTAAAACTAACGATATGTTTAACTTCTAATACTATCAGGACTAATACTCTCATTTTTGTCAATATATATCATTTGATTGTCCAGAGATGAAACAGCTAAGAAATAACTCATAGAGACTGAGTCAACACACACTTCTTTCACTGTATGTAATGCAAATACATATGTATTTATCTTTTAATTGGAGTCAAGAATTCAAAGAAGCATGCTCTCCATTCTGCCTGTATGTATTCCTTCACTGGGGATCTCTTTGCCTTGACACATAAGGAAATAGAGGGTAAAATTATTTTCAAGTATACTAACAGTATAGAAATATTAGGCTGAGCAGAGCAGGATGCTGGTCTGAGGCAGAGTGAGTCTATTGATGAATGTCCCTGGCCTTATGCCCTCAGCAATGCCTGGCATGCCCTACGGAAACCACCCAGAACTCATCTCAGTCCACCAGAAACTCAAGTACCACACTTGCATGAATGAACAAAGGAGCTGCTGCCTTCTTCCATTTCTTGCACACAAACATGTATAATACTGCAGTGCCTATACCCTAGGTAACCATTTTTCTCATGCAGTCACCCTGCCATGGGAAGTAGTCCCACGCCATCTCCCACCAAAGAGCAGTTCATCAGACTTGTTCCTCTACTAAAAAAATCCTTTGCCTGAACTAAAATCTGCCCCTTCCCTTTCTCAAGTACCTCCAATCCTAATAGAAATAGACTCATAAGCTACAGTTTGTTTTAATACCTAAAAAAGAAGCAAAATAAATCTTGCACAATGTAAACACCTTTTTTCAATGTAGTAAACCTTAGCAATCAGTATGCTTGAGTAGACATTACAAAGTGAAGCTTCATAAGTAATTTTATACTGTCAAACAGAATAAAACACACTATAACATAAGGTTAAACTAATTTATATTAAATACTTAGCCTTTGTTCTATTTAGTACTAATAACCTTGTATCTATTCTTGTCTCATTTTTGTGAAACATGGGGGAAACTGTGTAGAATCTAGGTATTTGAAGTCAGTTCTAAAATTATCAGATTTCTATTCCACAGACTTTAAAATAACAAAGAAACGAAAGTATTCCAAGGGCATAGCATTCCCCACAGGAGATTTAATTAGTTGCTTGTGGTCATCCTGAGTATGCTACAGAATACATCTGTCCTCCTACATGTCCAATATCCCTCCATCTGCTTTATCAGCTATATTTTTAAAGGTACCATATGAAGCACTAGACTCAGCAAATTAAAAGTTTGGGCTTTAAATAGAAAATTCAGAGAACAGAATGACACAGGAATAAATGATGAGAAAGACTTCTAATCAATGAAGAATCACAAGAATATAAGATAATCACCAAAAAATGAAAACATTCAAAAGGCTACAAAATAAAATGTGTTCAATTAATATAATTTTCTGAGAGGCTTCGAGTGTGGGAAGGTGGATGAATTATCATACTTTATTTTTTAAAGCAACAACAAAAAATACACTAGAACAGTTTATAGGTCATTCGATTTGATGACTAAAACCCTAGTTGTGCTGTTTTCATTTCATTAAGAATTAAATTCTGCTTCACTTTTACAATCTATTGGTAATGCATAAAAGAAAAAAATGTATTATGCCAAAATCTAGATTTATATATGAAATCTGTTTTCTCACAGAAATCATCCTGCCAGCAAAACACTCAGTCCAAATCAATAAGTAAATAAGTCCAGGAAAATATAGTTGGAGATGAATCGAAATAGCGACAGTACTAGGGAAAAACCAAATCCTTCACAATGCTGAGAACTCTGTCTTTTCAGTTATGAAGTACACCTACGTATAACTTACTTAGATTATAACATTTGTGAGCTCTAGGTTTTACACAGGAGAGATGCTAATTAGAACTGATTGTTTTTCATCTTATTTTATTCACATTCTAATTGTTTCATTAAAGAAATACATTGGAAGGGATTCAATTGCCTGTACTTATAAAATTATTCAGCAATCAATCAACATTGCAGAATGTTTGTAGTGTAGAAATTAGAAAATGAGGTGAAGACTGAGACCTTGAGTTTTGAGAAGCATCTTGAAAGAATGAATAATTTTTTGAAATCCTATCATACAATCGGAAGTCTTAATCTATGATTTATAGCCATGTACAGATTGATATATTCATCTGTTGAGGAAACACTGAGTCAGATGGATTAGTGTTAGGTTGTGTGTTGGGGGGAGAGTAGCAAGATGGGCAAAAATAACATGATATCACAAATAAGGATATGAAAAACTTTCCTTAGTGAAAAACTGCATTTAGTGGTGGTGCTATTATAAGCCAATTAAGAAAGGTTGGAATAAATGGTAAATATCTACAAAGAAAATAAATAAAACAATTAAGTAGAACATAAAATTGTGAATAGATTTGAACATAATTATATCACTGACAAGTTCTCAACTATCATTCTTTGCATGGTGATATAATCATAATTCAGAACACCAAACAGGCTATTATACAGAAAATTAGGCCAAATTAGAATATATTGATGAAAACTATAACTCTAAATAGTGAACTTGATATTGCTCGGTTCTGTTCTTGCCGTCATCAGCCTCACTTGACAAGAACTGCTTCTTAGCATCTTAGCAGATATGGTCTGCGTGGTAGTAAAATAGACTCCCACGTTCTGCAGCTTGGAGGATTACGAACCTATTTCTACTTTGCCTCTAGTCGTAGTATGTAAGTCTAGTGGTAAAATTTCGAGTGCTGCCTTCTGAATCTAATTCCCCAAATGGCATGTTTCTGACTCCAAACAGGTATTTAGTTAATTATGAACTTCTCATTTCTTATTAAATTCAATTGTTTCAGGTTATGCTTATGATCTACAAAGGGGGTAGAGAATTGTCCAAAGTCTTGGGTCTCAGAATCACTATAGAAGTCCCAGAAGGGCCCCCTGGCCCCTGACTTCGTAGTGGCTCAACCCCAACATCGTGTGCAGTTGGAGAGTGATCCATAGAATCATTGCATTTTTCTCTACCTCTCCTTTTCTTTGTAGCTCTTCTTTAACAATAAAAATAAAGTAAATCTTGGGCCCGGCGCGGTGGCCTAGCAGCCAAACTGCTCACCTTGAGCACACCAGGATCCCATATGGGCACCAGATCCAATCCTGGCAGCACCACTTCCAACCCAGCTCTCTGCTTGCAGGCTGGGAAAGCAGTTGAGAATAGCCCAAAGTCTTGGGATCCTGCACTCACTTGGGGGACCTCGTAGAAATTCATAGCTCCTGGCTTTGGATCTGCACAGCTCCAGCCATTGCAGCTTCTTGGGGAGTAAATCACTGGACAAAAGATCTTCCTCCTCCTCTCTGTATATCTGACTTTGTAATTAAAATGAATAAATCTTTAAAATAAAATAAATATTTAAAGAATAGTGATCTTTTCCATTTCAATACCAAGTTATGAAAGACAATATTTTCAGGTTCAACTTGTTATTAGTATGATGATAATATTTTGTATTTGGCAAATGATGGACCTCACAGGGTTTACAACAATTTCACACTCAGATCCAATCATAACTATAAATGTTTATTTCTGACAAACATTTTATGTCCACCTTTAAGTCTTTTGAAAAACAAAGAAACAAACAAAAAAAGTGGGCCTGTTGCAATGGCTCAATTGGTTAATCCTCCCCATTCAAGCGCTGGGATCCCAAATGGAAACTGGTCCATGTCCCAGCTGTTCCACTTCCCATCCAGCTCCCGGCATGTGGCTTGGGAAAGCAGCAGAGGATGGCCCAAAGCCTTGGGACCTTGCACTGACATGGTAGAGTAGGAAGAAATTCCAGGCTCCTGACTTGGGATTGATTCAGCTCTGGCCATTGCAACCACTTCGGGAGTAAACCAACAGATAGATCTTCTTCTCTTTCTCTCCTTCTCTCTGTAATCATCATTTGCAATAAAAATAAATAATTCTTTAAAAATAATAAAAAATAATAAAAACTTAAACATAAATAATCACAAAGGATCTCCTGGAGCGCACATATCCAATTCCATGGTGCTTTGCTTCAAATCTCTTTTCTGATTCCATTTTCTGATTAATGTACACTGCGGATGCCAGTAGGTAACAGGTTAAATATCTGTGCTCTGCCACATACATGGGAGTACTGGATGGAGATCTTGGCTCCTGGCTTGTGGCTTGTACACACACAGATGTTATAGACAGGGAGAATAACAGCATGAGCAAGATGTTTCTTTTTCTTTCCCCCTCTGCCTCTCTGTGTCTTTCCATCTGTTTTACAAAGAAGTGAAAGAGAGAGAGAGAGAGAAACAATTAAAAGCCATGGATGAACATACTAACTTCCATTTTAACGCTGCATGCAAAATGATAGCAAGTGATATTTGTATGCAAATTCCTAGTATAATATAAATATGCTTGTCCCTATTAAAATGTATGTCAGAATGTGATTCTTTTCATGGTAGAGTTGTGAGATTGAGTCTTTTTCTTTAACAGTTATTTATTTATTTATTTTATTAATGGCAGGTTTACAGAGAGAAGAAAATAGAGAGAAAGACGGTCTGTGTGCTGGATCACTCCACAAGTGACTGCAACAGCCAGAGCTGAGCTAAGAAGTCAGCAGCCAGGAGCCAGAAACCAGGAACCTCCTCTAGGTCTCCCACACAGGTGCACTCTACTGGTTTCCCAGGTCACAGCCAGAAAACTGGATGGGAAGTAATCAGGCAAGCCATGACAAGGGGAGAATTTAGCCACTCGGCTCTTGTACTGGGCACAGTAAGATGGGTTCTTGAAGAGCTTACCTATTCAGTAAGACGAGTTAGTGCCTTTCTCTCTCAGTATTAAGTTTTTTTTTGTTTCATGGGATTAGATCATTTATCACAAAGAGGTAATTAATTGTAACTGAATCTACTTCTCAAATTATGCCTTTTATACACACACACACACACACACACACACTCACACACTCTTTGCCTTGCAGAGGTCCTACTATAGTTGTAATGGGAATTTCCCAGACTTCAGAAGTTTGATCTAAATGTAAGTTTTTCCTTAATGAATTATTCAGTTTTGTGTGTTATACTGTAGTAAATTGGGCTATGTATGGCTATTCCTTTTACACAATACTGATGAGTTAGTATTTTGACAGACTTATTGTCCAAACTTCCAATGAGTTGACCCAAGCCTAGTATATTCACTGATCATATGAAATGTGTACTTTGGAAAGATACAGATGGTTAATTTGTAATGTAAATAAGCCTGTGTGTGTGTGTGTGTGTGTGTGTGTGTGTGTTTGTGTGTGTGTGTGTAGTGGCATTCAGACTTTATAATTTGTTTGAGGGCGTATGTCTGAATAAATGTTTATTAAAGGTAAACTACTTCAAATGACACTTGTTTGCTTAAGTCGTTCCTTTGGGGTTAGGTGCTTAAAGTCTCCTTCAGGGATATTGCTTTGCATAAGCTGTTTGCATTTAGAGTCCCTTTAGGAAATGTTAATTGCATGAGCTGTCATTAAAGTGTGGAGATTTAGATCCCGTTAAAGCAATACCTTGGAGTGTGTCTGAGTGGAGTTGCTGAGATGAATTTGAATAAGTTTGAATTCTGAAGGTTTGTTCTGGGAAGAGAATTGTGTCTTTCTACATCTGGACAACAAGCTTCCTGCAACCAGAACTCTCGGATTTCTGATTTCTCTCCATAGTCTGTGAAATATGCTGAGCATATGGATAGCATGTAATGATCTGATGGACAATTGAATGTGTGGAATGATCTTTAGCAAGATCTATGCATCTGCTTTCCACTTACAAAACAACATTTTATACTTCAAGCTGTCTTTCTACTCTGAAGGGCAGTTCACAGTAAAATCTGCTGTGACACAAACATCCATATTTTTGCTTTAGTTTCTTTTTCTCTGCCATATTCCTTCCTTTGCCGATTAATTCCATTGCTCAGCCTCACCCGTTCATGTTACTTGGCTCTTGGTCTGACAATTCAGATGTGCTCAGATGTTCTAGAATTAACATTTCAATAAGTAAATGTTAAGTATACCATATTACTCATCATAATGTGAGTAGGCCTCCTCTGATGAGTTAAAATATCAACAAAAATAGATGTCCCTTGAAAAGAACCCTGCCTTTAGACTGGTTTTGTAATGAAAACTGTACATCAGCTCCTGTAGAGTTATCTGCCAGTCAACCTACCCTGCTCATTTCAAACTTTTCTACCCCAACATGCAGAGCACCTTGTCTCTCCAGCTCTCTTACTCCTTCCCCTTTCCTCTCAGTTTTACATCCCTTTCTCCAATGAACTTGTTTCCATTAAGTGTCCTGTATAAAACATTTACATTAAGTGAAGTTTCAGAAGTTGGATATCCCCATGTGTTACAACTAAGGACCCTAAAATGTTTTGTCATTATTTTTGTTCTAAAATATTAATAACTTAATATGTGTTGACATAAGTTGTAGTTTTGGTTATGTTTTTGTTACTGTTGTTTACATATTTTGTTTATGTTTCGTTTTTTTGATCTACCAGTAATGTGTGGAAGCTGAAGGTTTTTGATTCCCAAATCTCTTTTCCTTTACAATGAGGAAAGCTATGGCTGTGCCATCAAGGGAAGCACAACGGAGTTTCCCCCAGATTTACAGGCTTTGGCAGTTCCTGCGATCACCCTGATTTTTCCTAATGAAGCAGTCCAACTGCTGAGAGCATTGCTCTGAGGTTGGGGCAGAGGAAAACCTTCTCTCCTGAGAATTCACACCCAAACCAGTCTTCCCTGCATTCCAAGGTCCTAAGCAGCGAGGTGCATGCGAAGTGGAGCAGCTGTACACAAACCAGTGCCCACATGGGATCCCAGTGCTTGAAGATGGAGGGTTTGTCAATTGAGTCATTGCACCAGGCCTAATATGAGCAAGCTTTATTGCCTGATTGCTGCAATCTGAACAAGATTTATCTGTCTTGACTACTTGAACCATAAAGTCAATGTCATTTGCTAGGCAGGGCCAGATAACATCAAAATAAACTAATTGGTAATTCCTTGAGCTCTGGACCTAGTTAGTATGTAATTGAATGATGCAGTATACAGGGAACATCTGATGGAGGGTTCCTTCATCTTACAGCTAAACTATGCTTCTGTATTACACACCTCTAGGGACACCATTAGGCAAATGGGAAGAATATTCTGACTTCTTTGCCAATTCCTCACCCAGTTTAAAGTGAATAGCATTTTTATGGGATGTAGTATGATGTTTCCTGAAAGTATAGATTGCAGAGGTCTTTTTGCCAAAAGAGATTTTAAAACAGATAAAGTATTACAGTCCACTTTTACCTTGTAATGTAGTGACATATTGAACACTAAATATGTTTCTTTTTGTATTTAAGAACCTATCAATGCTTCAACATTTTAGTCATTAAATTCCAACACTAAAAATGTCTTTTAAACTACATTATGTCTTGTATTCCACTACCATTACTGACCTGTAACTCTTATTAAGATACAATTTACTCATCATCAGTTGTCCTGGGACCTGTAAGCCATTAGCAAAGACCTCAACACTGATATTCATCTCTAGTATTAATCTTCTGCTGGTGGTTCTCTTTCCCATGTTTCAGGATTTTGTCTTATATTCATCACAGGAAAATACACCAGTATTTCTCATTGATACTTACTTGACCTAAACTCTTTTTTCTTGTCTATAAAATACCATATATGTTAATGAAATTTTAATACCAGTGATTTTGATTTTATGAATTGTTTATAGTGAGGTATTTCAACAATGTGACCTCTAATGCTTACATTTTGTGCAAACATGTTAAAAAACAAGACATGACTCATCAAGAATACAAAGTGATCAAAATCTGTTAGAAAGGAATGTTTAGTATATTTTTGTATTTTTTATAATTCAAATATTGGAACATGGTATCTTGGAAATTTGTAATCAAAAGATTTCTTAATTTTTTAAAATGCAAATACCAGGGCCCGGCACGGTAGCCTAGTGGCTAAAGTCCTCACCTTGCATGCACCAGAATCTCATATGGGTGCCAGTTTTTGTCCCTGTGGCCCACTTTTCAACCAGCTCCCTGCTTGTGACCTGGGAAAGCAGTAGAGGATGGTCCTAGGCCTTGGGACGCTGCACTCATTTGTGGGAGACCCGGAGGAAGCTCCTGGCTTCTAGTTACAGGTGGGTTTGGCTCAGCTGTTGCAGCTACTTGGGGAGTGAATCAACTCAGGGAAAATCTTTCAATTTCTCCTCCTTTGTATATATCTGAGTTTCCAGTACCAAAAAGTATACATCTAGTGATAACATCTTTCCATCTCTATAGAATATTATAAATAATACATTAAAGCTGTTATTTCTTAAGGAAGCTAGGGAAATTAACTTTCTTCAAAATTACACTTTACATTGTTTGAAATGCTTGTGATTTCCCAAGCCCCGAATTTAGAGCTTCATGCTAATTCTCTGCATTATTTTAAAAACAATATTTTTATATACATAACTAAAATAATGAATAGAACTAAAATTAAAAACTAAAAATAGTTTAATGCCCATCTGGGGTCACATAAATTAATAGAATGCTAGGCTTTGAGTTTGAACTGTGTCTGGGCTCTGTGTGAACCACTAAAACATGAAAAATATCTTATTGAAGAACAGAACAGAATGAATAAATGAAACATTTTCAAAAATTTTCTAAAGAAGTCACTTAGTGGTTTTGTTGACTATTCGATAAATGTACATGTTTTGTAAAATAGATTAGCTTACAGAATAAATAAATATACATATGTGGTTGGCAAAATAAGATTCTAGGAAAGCATTTGGCTTGTTTGTTTTTATACGTGAAATTTTATTGCAGCATAGCCACAATCATTGCTTTAGGTATCATCTTTGGCTACACTTTCACTGCAAAAGCTGATACAATAGTTGTATCAGAGACCAAGTGCACCATGAGATCCAAACCATTTACTACCTGGCCCTTTGTGGAACAAGGGCCATCCATTCACTCCATAGATGCTCTGCTGTCTCTGCTCCTCATCTCTGATTTTAAAGAAGCTCCTTAGCTATTTTTAGTAAGTTGTGAATTTGAAAGACATCATTCTAAACTACTAATGATATATAAATTTTGAAAACATTTCAAAAGGAGTGAATTACCTTCTTGCTTTCCCATAGAAAATGATTATGAAATAAGAGCTAAAAGAGGATGTGGTCAGGATGTATCATACGGAAGGATTCAGACGTCTGTCTTCAGAAGGTGTGCCTCTCAGATTTGTGCTCTTTGTGGAATTTTTACCCACCTTAGTATTATTTAGACTCCATGAAACTATGTTCTGTTGTCCTATCTTTATTGTGTCAGTTGGCATATAAAGGATTCTGACATACTTTTAATGTCTTAAATTTTATAATATCAAACTTTAAGATCAATAAAAGAAGTAAATGTAGGTAAGATTACACATTATCAATGTATTTAATATAAAATACCCTAAAGGAGTAAAGATTAAAAAATATTATCAATGCAGTACATGATTTAACATACATATGTGCCATTAGAACATTTGAAGAAAAAAGAAATCTGCATAAAGAGGATTGTTTGAATAATAGATTAGATAAAGACAAATGTAAGACAAAAGCAAGAACAAAACCGGCGAAGAAAACCCCATGGATTAAACAGTTCATCTGAAATTCAAGAACAAAGTTATATTTGTGTTTTCCCTATGGAACGTAAATATTGTGCTGTTATTCAAGGGGTTCGCAGATAATGATGAATGAGTATGTTTGCAAAAGCAAAAAAAAAAAAAAATTACAAGAGTTACAAAAGGATCATTGAATGATCCGGAATTAAAGATAAAGCAAATCCTAAAAGTCCTTATCTAGCTAAGCTTGCACCATGGGTATACATATGCATGTGCTCATTTGCATGGGGAAGTAAACTAATTTAAAACTTAGAAGCAGAATGCTGAATCATAGGCTCATATTGGTAGCATGAGTAAGCTTTATTTTAATGTAAGAAATACAGGAGCGCAATCTAATAACTGCTTTCACTTTTTTTATTTTTACGATTTTTAAACTTTGTAATAGACATGCAGAATTGTGACCAAAAGGTCACAATGGCTGGAGCTGAGCCAGTCAGTAACCCGGTCTCCCACATGGGTGCAGAAGCCCAAAACTTGGCCATCCTCCACTGATTTCAAAGGCCATAAGCAGGGAGGTGGGTCGGAAGTGGAGCAGCTGGGACAGGAACTGGCACACGCTTAGGGTGCGGGGCTGCACGTGGAGACAGCCTACTATGTCAGGATACCAGTCCCTTGGTCACTCTCCACTTTGCTTTGGTTGTGAGTAATGTTTTTTTTAAGTTTTTATTTAGTTTTTATGTGTGAATTCTACTAGGTTAATATTCTCTTCCTTCTTCTTTGTGTCCCTCGCACCATTCTTGTTGGTCCTTTCTTCTCTCTTGCTTTCATTTTTTTTTTAAAAAGACTTATTTATTTTTTTACTTGAAAGGCAGATATATAAAGAGAGGGAAAGACTGAGAGGAAGATCTTCTGTCTGAGTGTTTACTCCCAAAGTGACCACAATGGCTGGAACTGAGCCAATCCGAAGCCAGGAGCCAGGAGCTTCTTCTAGGTCTCCCATGCTGGTTCAGGTTTCCAAGACTTTGGGCCATCCTTGACTGCTTTCCCAGGCCACAAGCAGGGAGCTGGGTGGAAAGCCGCATCCCATATGGGATCCCGGCACAGTTCAAGGTGAGGACTTTAGCTGCTAGGCCACCGCGCCCGGGCCTATTGTTTCCATTTTAGAGGAAACAGATTTTGAGTTTACATTGCAGTAAAAAGGTAAGAATAAAAATTACTGCAATCATACTGGAAAACATGGAAATTTCTTAAAGAAAGTATCTTTAACACCACAGAATCTCAAAAACGTCTTTTGTATTTTAGGAGCGATTCTGAGATAAATGTTTCAGCTTTCGTCTGGACACTCACTTATCTAAAATTTGCTAAAATGGTCCTGTTATAGATATAAAATATAATCACATCTTGTCGATTATGGAAAGGTTAGAAAACCTGAGGGAACATTTGGAGGTGTTACTTTCATATTATAGAAAAAAGAAAATGGACAAGATAGATTTTAAATAGAACACCTGTGCTATCGATTTGTTTTAAATGGAGGTCACAAAAAGACAAAGCCCACTACAGAACTGAAAAATAGTATCATAAGCTTAAAACAAAACATAAACCTTTGCTTGAAAAAGAGTAAATCCAAGGACAATTGTATTTTTTCTCTAAGATTTATTTATTTTTATTGAAAATCAGATATACAGATGGGAGGAGAGACAGAGAGGAAGATCTTCTATCCGATGATTCACTCCCCAAGTGGCTGCAACAGCTGGAGCTGAGCCAATCTGAAGTCAGGAACCAGAAGCTCTTCCCGTTCTCCCATGCGGGTGCAGTGTCCCAAGGCTTTGGGACGTCCTTGACTGCTTTCCCAGGCCACAGGCAGGGAGCTGGATGGGAAGTGGAGCTCCTGGGATTAGAACCGGTGCCCATATGGGATCCTGGCGCTTTCAAGGCGAGGACTTTAACCACTAGGCCACCACACCGGGCCCAAAATAATGTATTTTCCTTGTAGTGAAAAATATATATGGTGAAATATGTGTATATATTTGTATGTATATATAATGCAAAAAATGCAAAATAAAAGTTGGGAGTTCAATGAACCTGTTTCTAGTATGTATAGAGAAAAGTTTATGACAAAATACAATTGTCTGGCCCGGCGCCCATATGGGATCCCCGGCATGCAAGGTGAGGACTTCAAACACTACGCTGTCACGCCGGGCCAGACAATTGTATTTTGTCATAAACTTTTCTCTATACATACTAGATACAGGGTCATTGAACTCCCAACTTTTATTTTGCATTTTTTGCATTATATATACATATTTCACCATATATTTTTTCTCTCCCAACTTTTATTTTGCATTATATATATATGTATACAAATATATGCACATATTTCACCATATATATTTTTCACTACAAGGAAAATACATTATTTTGGGCCCGGTGTGGTGGCCTAGTGGTTAAAGTCCTCGCCTTGAAAGCGCCAGGATCCCATATGGGCACCGGTTCTAATCCCAGCATGGGGCCTCATGTTTGCCTTTTTGATATTGGTTTATTTCACTAAGCTTAATGATTTTCAGTTGTGTCCATTTTGATGCAAAATACAGGATATCTGTGTGTGTTTCTGTGCATGTGTGTGTGTGTCTCTCGTGTTTTCCTATTCAGTCATCCGTTGATGAACATGTGAATTTAATATTAAGACTTCCTAGCTCTCTCATCTTTATTTCTCTTCTTACAACTTCAACTTTCATGACAATATTGTATATATTTCATATTTTTATTGATTCTTACCTTTTTTATCTAGACTTAAATCTGCATGGTTGCAGGAAAATGTGTCCCTCTGCTCTCGTGTTGCTGTTATAGCACTTCAGTGATTATACCAGTACAATGTATTATCTTTTGTTTTCTATTGAATAATTGAAACATGGATCATAATCTTGTTGTATGACAACCTCAATGGATGCATCATTGCCTGTACAAATACCACCTACTCTCTTGATTGTCCAGACAACCATCACTTGATTTCTGTTCCTAATTGAAGAGCTTTTACTTTTCAGCGCCCTTTGCTTAATTCTTGTATGTGTAGGGTTTAGAACTACAACTCAGATTAAGTCAGGTACAATTTCTTTCAATGTGTTTTCTCTGTTAGCAATCTTATCCATATTGTATTTTAAATGGTAAAAGAATAGCAATTATTGTAAACTTATGTTCCTATCCCAAACTTCTAGGATCTCCAGAATGATCCAACTCTCCACCTACCTTTCAACCAAATGTGTTCTTTATGGGTATCTAAAGCTCAGCATAATCGTGATATAAATTCTGTATCCTTTTATATACTGTTCATCATTTTACATTCTGTACTAAAATAAATCATATCACCCTTCAGCTGGAGGAAAAAGCCAGAAACAGGGCAGTCTTCTGTGCTTATCCATACTTCCATGATCCGCTTGTTCCTTTTTCTAAAACGCATAGGTGATAAGTGATTATAAGTAAAACATTAAACTTCTATACTTCTATACTAAACGTGTTCCGAATGCATTGATTTCTATCCTGTCAACTCAATACTATAAGCTACATCACTTTTATTCCTAAAAACTTTAATCATTTTATCACTGTTCCCTTTGCCTATACTGTCCATTCTTCACTCAGCAAATAAAATATATTCTAAAAATGAAAAGCAAACAATGCAAATTCCATGTGATCACTACATTTAAACATGTTTCTCCGAAATCGATTTTTAAAATAATGTTCTTAACAAAGGTTTGCAAAGACTTTCTTAATCTGGTTTATGCATTCTTTGTTTTGTTGTATTTAGTTCAAAGATACTGTTTTTCTTAAAAGAGATACTTTTATGCTTTAAATAACTTGAAACATAAAAAGTTGCTCTTACCATATGCTTGTACATTTTGTCCTTTACATTTACACATATCAATTTATTTTACAAATCCAGGATAAATATAATCTTCCATAAGAATCACTACCTAATAAATCTATTCAGACATAAACTTTTTATTATTGTCCTGTAGTAATGACATGTTTACTTACTGGCATATAAAAGCATTTTTATTTCTACTTTGATGTTACTGTCACTCCATCTTGCCTTGACCAGGCCTATCCCAGTCACACTGATTCCCAGCATTTAATCGTTATGTGAATATAGAAACAGATCACTAAATAGTTGCTAAATTAAGGAGGCTGTTTATTGCAACAGTCACTTTTGATAGTTTTTGTCATAACATATAGATATCATTTGATAAATTTTCCTCAGGCAATTCATCTTTATTAATCATGTTAGCATTTCTAGAGTTCTCTTTGTCCAATCATATTCTCATATAATGTAACTATGTCACACTGAGACATGGAAAGTGAAAACTAAGAAAGTGTTCCAGACACTATCAAAATTGAAAGGATTATGTTTTATTACATGACAATAAGTTCAGTTTCAAATTTCGATCATATCGGCACAATATCACTGAAAGAATTTTGCCTCACATCTCCATTCTTTTTTATATTTTGAGAAAAAACAACTATTCTACATGAATTGATAAAGTTGACATGCAAAAATATTATAAATGTTAAAATGCTAAGCTATAATAATGTTAGACCTAAAATGCTGCCTATTGATTTTATATATATATATATAAAATCAGTCTGATATATATATATATACATATATATATATATATATATGTATTCTGTACATACTTAGTCTCCTGTAACTTCATTATACAGCATGCTACATAAAGTTGAAATTGTTTGGAAAATTTCACAGATGAAAGAGGAGACGGAGTGCAGATTAATAGCCAAATTAAACTGATCTGAGTTAAATTTAAGAGGTAGCCAGTTACCTGGTAGACAGAAGCACCTGCTAGAGGTATTTTATGTATTTTCTTTTCCAGCAGACTGAGCCTTATATAATTTTAGGATCTGGAGATGTTCTGAGTAATATGTGAGTTTAGGGAAATGGGGAAATGGGTGGAGGCTTAACAAGATATTTTTGGGGCACATAATTTGGTCACTTTAAAAAAATATTTGTAATATTTCTTATAAAGTTTAGAGTGATGCATGCTCACATGGGCCTGTGATTGCAGTGGGGAAGGTCAGGTATGGAGCAAGATGAGTGGACCATATGTTTCAGTTGTTTTTGATTATTTGGTTTTTTCCTCCTATGTACACAAGGAAAGAGAAGGAGTGGGTTGCTCCTTGCAGTCGAGTCAAACTACATAAGAATCCAGGGATGGGGGACAGTCCTTTGATGTGGGGAAGTGGGTCCAAAGGATAGTAACTTGAATGACTTCACTAGGGCTGGAGCTGTTGGTTCACTGTTGTAGAGTTGAGAAAAATTTTCCAAGGTATATTTTATCAAAGTAAGGTTGACAAAGTCCACCTTAGTGAACCACAGGCCCAGCACTATGCTCCAAGGCTTGGCTGGAAGACTCTTCCAAACCTCACTGTTTTCCATCCTCTGATGTAGCATTTGATATCCCTTGATAGCCAAGATGAGAGAGCTGTCATAAATTCCATGTGCATCGAGATATGCTGTGCACTGCATAGCATCAACCACCGAGGAGGCCCAGTCCCAACACATACACTCTAAGGTCAGAACATACATCTTATGATGTTTCTCTGTGGCCAGAGAATAAGTACAGTGGGTTATCCGGGGAGTTCCCCAAGAAATCATGCCTGGGGTGACCTCACATTTGACTCTTGTGTGTACCAGTTGGTGCAGGGTCAGATGCAGTCTGTCACCTGCATACAGGTGGATGCAGCTGCCAGGGCAGATTGTAGTTCGGTCTGATATGACTCACACCCAGTCCTGGCACTTGCCAGCTGGTGCTGTGACCTGGACACTTTTAAACTTGATAGGTTTTGCCCACGGTAAGGTGAAAGGACATGCAGGAAGGCTAGGAGGGTCTGACTCAAATGTAAAAGTTCTTGCAGAGGCTGTATTTGCTCACTGTTTTTGGGAAGTCCTGTGGCGTCCCAGACAAATGCAAAAGGCTAGACTGGTGGAATTGAAATGCAGTGCAGTGTCATGGAGGGAGCTGCATTTGTTAATTCTAACAGCTGTAGGAGCCAGACTTGTGTCCTTGCCCCATCAGAAATAGTAATTAATCCAGTTTCCTTGTTAAAAATTGAAGTTTAGTAGTGTTTCTGTAAAGTTTTCTTTTGTAAAATATACTACAATGTGAATGTAGAAGCTGCTGTTTTCAAAAGTGTAAATCAATCATTTTACACAGTGCTAATATATTTCAAATATACATCACTTCTATTTCTCAACATGTAAGACATTACTATTCCTTAAATAATGCTATGTAAAAATAATATTTTTATCTTAAAAGCTTCATAAGAGTCACATTTATAACAAATCTGCACTATAACATATCATAGGAATTTCTGTAAAACCACAAATACGTCAAAATAGGTAATTTTTGTTTGTCCCAATGCCCAGTAAATATCAACCATTGAAACAACCTGACAAGTAATCTTTTCAGTCCACTGATATTTTAAAGTTGAAGAGTTATAAAATTATAACTGCAATCGATGTACTATAATTTGCTGGATAGGTGACCACATAAGGCATGCGCATTGTATCATTTAATCTTCCTAGCATTCTAACAAGATAAATGTGATTAATTTTATTTTGTGCATTAAGAAGTTCATTTCTTAATATATTTTCATATGTGGTTAATCAATTCTCTATGTGCTGTATTTCAAAACGTTTTAAAATAATACAAAATATCATAGCACAGTGCCTACAGGGAAGGTATCCTAGATATGTCATAATGGCAGTATGATTAATTGTGTTCTTGGTGATTACAGACTTTTTTTATATCATTAATGAGATTTTTTATTTTACAAACCTAGATCTCAGGAAAAAAATTGGAAGACATTAATGATATCAGCTATAAGATGCAAGAAAAATCACTTCTTTTCTTCTCCCTCTATAAATAGAGGAATATAGAAAGTGAAGGAATTTAAAGCTATATAAAAGCTGATTTCAACAACAATTGATAATTAACGATTAATGAAGCAATGAAATAAACAGACAGCCTAATCTATGGGTCAGAGGAACTGGGGCAGAAACAACATCATCATGCCTGCTTAATCTCACATCATCCTGGGTCTTGGAAACTATCCATGCATAGAGGCAGGTGTGTGGAATCAGGAGTGAAAGTACACTTGATAACACACCACACAGAGACAGGAAATGTACTTTGCTCAATTATGTGTACTGCCTAACAGGGTGGGTTGAGTTCAGTGCAATAGCATAGTGGCTAAAGTCTTCGCCTTGCACGCGCCAGGATCTCACATGAGCACTGGTTCTAATCCTGAAAGCTCTGCTTCCCATCCAGCTCCCTGCTTGTGGCTTGGGAATGTAGTCGAGGACAGCCCAAAGCCTTGGGACCCTGAACCTGCGTGGGAGACCTGGAAGAGCTCCTGGCTCCTGGCTTCGGATTGGCTCAGTTCCAGCTGTTGCAGTCTCTTGGGGAGTGAACCATCAGACGGAGGATCTTTCTCTCTGTCTCTCTTCCTCTCTGTATTTCTGACTTTGTAATAAAAATAAATAAATCTTTAAAAAAAATAAGCAGGGTGGGTTAAAAAAGAGGCAGCTAAGTTATAAAATAACAACACAACAACAACAATAATAATAATTCATTAGGAATACTTGAGTTTCTAACATTCTAGAACAAAAACTCTGATATTCAGAAATCTGGGCTGCCTAAGCTGCTTAAATTTAATTGTTGGTTCCTAGTCTTTTAACCCCAAAGGAAAAAGCCTTTCAGTCGTAAGGTTGCAAAGTTCAGCCCCATGACTTAGATTCCTGAACAGCTTTCTAAGTAACTCAATTAATGCAAATGAAAATGTAAATCCACCAGAGAGGGGGAAATTCCACTTAAGTTTCTGAGCCAACAAACTTTTTTAAAAAAGGAAAAGATCCATAAGATTCACATTAAAAAAAGTTCAAAATCCAAGATTCTGTGATTTTATTGGTTTCAATACTGGTGAAGGCAGCTAATACTTATGATGGTAAAATATGTTGGAGCAGATGGCTAAAGCTTTAGGAAAAGAACAATGGAGAAGGTCAGTGATCAAATGGAGGCTCTTAAATTTGTAATTTCATAAAAGAAGAACTTTTGAGGGAGCACTTCAATACTGTAAGAATCTCCCTGGGTCCCCCTCCCCTAAAGGTTTCTATCACCTCCACAGAGGGCACAGTGAAAACCTTTCAAAATGAGGCTTGGAGCCCAATGTGAAGGATTGACTAATCCTCCCAGATGCTCCACTTGCCATCCAGCTCCCTGCTTGTGTTCGTGGATATCAGGAGAGCATGGCCCAAAGCCCTGGGACCCTGCATCAGCATGGGCCACCCAGAAGTTCCTGGCAGCTGGCATCAGATCTTATTAGCTCTGTCCCTTGCAGCCACTTGGAGAGTGAACTAGAAATGAAAGTTTTTCTCTCTGTCTCTCCCCTGTAAATCTGCCTTTCCAACAAAAAATAAATTAATCTTAAAAAACAAACAAAAAACCCAGCAAATATGAGGTACAACATTAAAACTGCAGCACCACATATTTCAATAAGTCCATGACAATCCTTATTCCTTCACCTAATTAAGAGAGATGTGATCCCCTGTTTTTGACAAACCAAGGGAAATCTGAGAAGGTAATAGTGATTGTCCTACCATGACAGCACAGCTCTTACAATCTGCAGCACTCTTTCCATGTTTAACCTTATCTGCACCTCAGGCACTGGCAGAATATAGACATAAGCCCATAATCATCATGCCACTTCCTGAAACAATTAAATAGACAGGCTTCTGTGAATCTACAGGGTTCTTTCACATCTGAATTCTTGGATATGGGATAGGAGCCCATCATTTGTATCATCTAATTAAAATCCATCCATCAATCAAACAAACAAGCAAAAACCCAAGTAACAGAGGTCCTTATTTTGATATGAGGCCAAGCAAACGTTTGTCTTGCTTAAAAAGGCCTCATTCAAGTCACTGGTTTTAAACCTATTGATTAGCAAAACCTTCCATGTACTTGCAATATAAATAAATGATGACGTTGGGAGTATTGAGGTAACTAAAAGACCCAATCCAGCAGCTTGTAGGATGTCTTAACGAAGAGCTCGAGATGGTGAACAAAGCATGGTGACAGATATTGCCTCCTAATCTCTGAAGCTAAAAGACTGATTCTGGCAACAGTTGCGATAATGTACACACTCTTATCATGTGGCATGGCTTCTAGTCTCAGCGCAAGCCTCCAATTAACAATCACATTTTAAAATATGAGCCATCTCTCTCGAGAAACTTACAATTCAGTTCAAGTTGTTCTCTCCTATCCCTGCCACTCCTCTTCAGTGGTGATGGAGAGCCCAGAACTTAACTGGACATTTAATTCTGCAGATTTATGCAGCCAGAAAAGATCTGAAGGAAACTATGCTGAAAAAGAAACCTACTAGACTAGATATGTCACATTTATCTTGAATGAGCTTTCCTTCTAACACCAATGGTTAATTGACAGAGCCAATAATTCTTGATTCCTAGAAATAAGCGAGAATAAAGATGAATTATTTACTGAATCTAAGTTCTCCATGTTTGTGTGGTAACTAGAAGGGAAAGGCATGCACTCACCAAAAATGTGCACACTAACAACCACCAAGAAATTGATTGTTATCCTTGATGTTTTTTCCCTAGGAAGTAGTATTTATACACATTAAGAAACAACAAAAGGAAACCAATAAAATATTTGAGGGATATCAACTGACAGATATAACATTGTGGATCAGTAGCCACGGAAAATCCCACCTTTGGGTCTTTAGAAGGAGTGTTGGTTTGGTAAACACCATAGCAGACACCAGAAACCAACATTCTTCTGAAAAGATCTAATAAACACTTTCAAGAAGTGATAATGTCTTGCAAAAGAAATGGCATGAATATTTTTTTTCTAAGAAAGAATGAGCCATCTTCCTTTCTATCATCATGGAAAGCACTTAAAATTCTTTATCATATTGTCTAGGTAAATTTGATTCACTGGGAGTCCTTTTATCTGTGAATAGACGTCCATACTGCAACCTATCTTGACTTCTCAATCAGCACAGTTTGTTTGTGAAAATTTATGTGTATATGTATAAGATTTTAGATTTTCTACCTTTGCCTTTACCTACAATGTCATAATAAACATAAATAGCAGAATGTTAAACACGCAACTGTTACTAAAGAACAACGCTACTGTCATAATAGGGGAGAAAATGAGGGAGGGTGGGGTGGGATGGCAGCAAGGAGAGGGGAAGGGGGATTCCTACACCTGAAGAACTGTATCATGGAAAATATTGTTAATAAATTAATATAAAATAGACTCTATCCAGCTTTCCATCTAGAAAGGGGCAAATTTTTCATCTGTCTCAGAACCTATTTATGGGAAATTATTTTCTCAGGCCGATAAGACAGGGAATAGAGGCATGGTTTCTAAATCAAATACTTTCTCTTCCCAGGGGAAAAAAAAAACCTACCCAGGGGGAACACTGGCAACTCAATCTTATAAGCCTGAAATAAGAAATATTCAAAGCACCTTGTTGTGAATACACATGTCCACCAATATCTTGAGCAATTTCCCCTGCAGGAATTTGAAGGCCACAGATGTAGTAAAGGTATTGCTCTTTGATATGGTTTTAGTTTAGACTTCCCAAGCACTCAGAAAATGAAATGAGCTTTGCTTTAAGTCAACCATTACCCAAGGAGTCTACAGGGTTTTAGGCATACAATACCTTCTCCATTGTGCCTAGAAGCCCCAGTCATCAGGTAAGGTGGAAAAGACTGGTGACATCCTCAAGATATCCCTTGAGAAACTATCTATAAATTTACCCTTCCTGAATCTCTCCTCTGCATGTATCCTAATACATTTAAATTATCACCCTCAAAACTAGGCTTAATCTTTTTATAATGCTGTATAATCATCCTTTACTTACTAATGATCTCCTAATGGAAGATGAGACCACATACTTGATAAGATATATCTCAACTTTCTTCCTGGTCCAAAAAACTGTTCAAAATCTGGCAGTGGCATGGCCCGGAGGATTAGGAAGCCCTGAGTGAGTCCCAGACAATTCAATGTTAATCAAAAGCCTTACAAATGAACCTCCCTTCCCATAGCTGGTATGTATACTACACCATGATTCTTTCTACTCCGATGGTGGTAAAAGTAGCCAGATTGAATACTTGGATACACTTTCCCAGGTAAAAATGAGATTCAATTGCAGAGGCAGTGTGGATACCTGCAAAGAAGATGAATATTCCTGCAAAGCCACTAAAGAACTCAATCCCATCATCAACTTGCAGTTACTGGGTAATACCATTGTACTCAGGATCCTAGTTCTTATCATGATTGTTGCTCACCTCTACTAATAGTAAAGAACCATAGTTTTAATTCTATTGACAGTACGCAACACAGTGAGAGGTTACACGTATCCTGAGACAACCTTCTCACAGAAAGAGCAAGGGAGAGTGTGATATTCTGTTTAGAGAAACCTCTTTGGGCTTGTTGATTTCCCTGCCTTCAAACATGTCTTTTTTTTTATTAATTATTTTTCATTATGTGACAGTTTCATAGGCTCTGGGAATCCTCCCACCCCTCCTCCTCCCCTCCCCCCTGGTGGATTCCTCCACCTTGATGCAGTATTACAGTTCAAATTCAATCAAGATTCTTTCCTTGCAAACATATACCAAGCATAGAGTCCAGCTACTTATTGTCCAGATGGGTTGAACAGTTTCTTGGGGAGACCATTTCTGGTCTGAAGTTAGAGCTGGTAGAATATCATCCCAGTCAATTAAGAGTCCCAATATAAGCTCAACAGCAATTTGCAATATTATGGAATTGACATGGTTTTGAGTAACCAGTATGTTAAAAAAAAAAAAAAGCAAGTCCTAACCTATGATTAGCTCAAACATGTCTTAAATCTCACTCTAATGGTTCAGTGTGCATGGGAGACTACAATAAGAGTCATGAAGAATGAAAAAATTCTGTGTTGGTGCAAAATCATTTTTCATTAGACCTCATCATTGCTGAACATACGTGATTGTTTGTGGTACTGCTTAAGCTTGTGCCCTGTATACTTAATTTTCTTCAAAGGTTGACTTTTCTTGTCCAACCTAGGAAAACTCCTGGAAAACCTGTTGTAGATGGACATCTCCTTATGAGACTTCTCTCTGTGTTGCCAGGAGCTTTTGATTTGCTTTATCACGTTCCTGTTTTCATTTAACAAGCCACCACTTTGCTCAGTCTTCTTTGTGGTCATCATTCTTCATGGAGAAGAAACAAGGAATCTCATGGAAAAAATGTGTTCTGAAAGCGTTGTAATAGTTCTAAAATGTATCAGTAAAAACAAAAACATACCGCAACATTTTTTTTTCTGGGAATGAGATGTAAACCTGAGCAATCAAAAGTGCAGAATATTGTAGCAGCGGGAAATTCTACAATACAAAAACAAGCATATTAAAACAGAATATTTCACAAGGAATTTATGTGATGGTAAAATATTTTTCAAGATTCATCATTTTGATGCTATAAGTAAGGGTAAAATATTTTCCAGATATACAAATTAGATAATAACAATATGTATATTTTTTATAATACATAGTTGAAATAAGGCTAACATCATTTTATACTGATTTTTGAGGTGTACTAGGGACTCTCTGCGGAAAGTTTTCTCTTTAACATGCTACTTTAATGTGTTCTGACAAAATAAAATATATCCAGGAGAAGGAATTACTGTTATGCAAACTAATAAAACATGTTAGTTTAAAGCAACCGATATTTATCCCTTGCAAAGTCTAAAACCAATGGGTCAGCAAAATCCAGCTCACTCCATCAGCTCTGAGGGAAAATTTTTGTTTCCACTTCTGTTCCTGGTATCTCAAATATCCTTGTCACAAAGTTCCATTATTACATTCTCTGCCTCTTCATCCATTCACAAAGTACCTTTCCACTCTGAATCTCAAAATTTCTCATAAAATTCATTGTAACCTAATTTTAATTTATAATCTCAAGTTTCATGGTTTATTAAGTAACGAGTTCAACAAGCAAAAAGTGGAAATACTACTGTTTAGCAGGAATAAAGTCAAGAGTTGCACACAATAATCAAACCCCAAGATGCCAATTGGACTCAAATGCATTACATTTGTTGTACTTTATCTCCATATATATACATATATATTAAAATATTCTGCTATAATAATGCTTTGCATTGTATGTAGGTCTCATTTTAAAAATAGCACAATCTAATCTCAGGAAATTTGACCTTATATATATTCAATGATTTTTTTGTGTGTTCCCCAACAAGATCACATTAATAGAGTCACAATAAAGTTGTTGATAGATCTTTTAGTGGCCACTGTTGTACCCACATGCCAATCTACCATTCTGAAAGAAACTGTCAGTAAGAAAATGCTTTTAAGAAATATCCGTGACATATATTACTTGGGGAAAAGTGCTAACTTTTGCGAGATTAATTTTTAAATTATATTATGCAGTGAATGACTGCAGGATGAGTCACCATGGAAAAAATAAGTCTCATATGCAGAAATAGACATATAATACAAAATTTAACACCCTGATAGAGAACTGAAATTGTAAAGGCAAAATGTGTACCAGTACAAGAAATTCAATTGTTTATTAAGTGAAATATTTTAAGCAATGCTGAATATAAAAAGATACTTATTCAATATAGTAAAAATCATTTGAATACAAGACAAAGTTTGTATAAGCTTAGTTTTTAGGAAATAATGAAACTTTCTACCAAAGTAACTTAGAATAGATTTTTAAAAAGAGGGAATTTTTGGCCCAGCATAGTGGCCTAAGTGGTAAAATCCCTGCCTTGTAAACGCTGGGATCCCATATGGGCACCGGTTGTAATCCCGGCAGCCCTGCTACCAATTTAGCTCCCTGCCTGCCTGTGGCTTGGGAAAGCAGTCGAGGATGGCCCAAAACCTTGGAACCCTGCACCCGCATGGAGACCTGGAAGAGGCTTCTGGCCTCTGGCTTCGGATCTGCCCAGCTCCGGCTGTTGTGGCCACTTAGGGAGTGAATGATAGGATGGAAGATCTTTTATCTCCTCCTCCCTGTATATCTGCCTTTCCTATAAAAATTTAATAAATCTTAAAAAAGATGGATTTCTTATACAATTAGAAATAATTATGATGTATAGCATTATATATATTAACTTTTGTGTAGATTAAAAACTTACTGTACACAGTTCCTGGAAAACCGAATATTCTGATGTAATGTGTTTCACTTATTTTGGAAAAAAAAATACCTAAATCTTCATGATACTTGATCAAAATAACTGACAATAGATAAATCTCAATAAGTAAACACTACACGGATTTTTTGCAAATAATATTTTGTTGAAACTATCTCACACCTTCCGTTATGTATTATCTGTGGTTCCTTATCTTTCAAAATAGCAAAATCAAGCAATTTTAATAGAGAGAACACAAGCCAGAAGGCCTAAAAAATTGAGTGGGTGACCCTTAACAGGCCTATTTCTGTACTTGCCATGGTCAGTACCTTACAATGCAGTTTTTTACAGTAATGGAAATATGTCATATCTATGCTGAAAAATGCTATTGAGATATAACTACTGTGGTCAAAATACTGACTTGTGATTCTATTTAATTTGACCTATACACTTGCAGGTACATCTGAGCAACTCTACTAGACATTGCAGCTCTGGATATTTTTCCACTGTGTTAACTAATAATATAATTTTAGTAAGAGAATCTAAATACAGCATAGAATGGGTTTTCAAGGACACAGGCTATCAATACCTTGTGATATTCACATGAAAGTTATCCATCCTAGACAGCTATAGAATGATCAGGAAACACTTGAGTGAAATAATTATGATGGCATTACATACATTCTAATCCAGATGTGTTACTTTCACAGATAGACCATTGCACTAGCTGAACTGTTGCAACAAGTACAGTTCACAATGCCATTTAAATGAAAATATGTACTTTAACTTGTCTTCTGTAAGTGTGGTGACAATTTATTATTTTTTAAAAATATAACAACTATCCAAACAGTTTCAACACTCTTAGTAACTGTCTCTTAGAATGCATGGAAATGCAGATATTCATTTTGGTCATTGTTAGTGAAATAAAGTTTCCAAGAAAATCATTTGATATGCAATGATCTGACCCAATTTTCTATGCAGATATAGATTTTCAGACATGAAAGTAATATTCTGAGATACATTTGGACAAATTATAGAATTAAAGATTAAAGTTTATGATATGTCCCCTAGTTGATACTTTATGGGCATGGACTAACATTGGTCCAGTGAACACATTCATTGAATACTGATATTGTGAATGCGGAGTTCCAAGTGAGTTTTCTTGAGCTACAAGACAATCAGATACTGAAAAGCATATATGACAAGCCTGGTGCAAAAGAACTCTAAAATAATGAGACAGAATATGTCACTATAAATACAAAAAGCACTGTAAACACTTATACTCAGGAAGCACTTACAAAGGAAAACATCTTCATGCTACAATTAAACTAAATAAACTGAAATATGTTCATGTTAAATGATTCAAAATTGACTGCTGACATAAAAATGACATTCTTGGTAAAAGACAAAAGACTCAAGTATCTAAACCAAATAAAAGGAGTAAAAGATTTGAGATACATATAAATAGATATACAAATGTATATAATCTTTACATCAGCATAATATCCATTTATAATAGAAAATGTAATAATCTCACATCTCAAACATTATAATTGAATCATTTGTTTATGTCATATAAATAAGAACACATATTTTGCATTTATGATAAAATTTTTCAATCAAATAATTTAGCTATGTTTCTAGCAGCTAAATGTTTAATTTTGTTTTGCTTTGTGTTGTTTTTATCAGTCTTGATCCCCTTCTTTGTTTACTACATTGCATTCAGAAACATTTTTTTCTATTTCTTATGAGATATAAATAAAAATTATTTCAGTATATTTCAGAATAAATGTAAATTACTAAATATAAGCCTGTAGATGAGTAAAGAATAGTAGTTTGAGAAATTTAGAGAAAGAATGTTAACAAATGTAAAATTCCAATTTATTAATTATTCAAAAATAAGCAGGAAATAATAATATTTTGGGAACATAAGTAAAATTTCAGTAAAACAATTTTTATTTACAATGATAATTAACAGAAGAATGTAAAATTATTATGTAAGAAGTCTGATTTTGAAAATCAATAAGGAGAGTGCTTAGAGAACTGCAAATAAACCTGCTATGTGATGCAGATATCCCACTCCTAGGAATGTATCCAAAGTAAATGAAAACTGAAAATGAGAAAGGGATCTGCAATCCTATATTTAGAGCAGCAGAATCTACAATAGCCATGACGTGGAACTAAAACAGATGCCAATCCAAGGAGTGGTTAAAGAAACTGTGGTACATCTACCCTGTGGAATATTACTCAGCCTTTAACAGAATTAAATTTTACCATTTGCAACTAGATGCTCCCAACTAGAGACCATTATGTTCAGTGAAATAAGTTAATCTGAAAACGACAAATACTGTATATTCTCTCTGATAAAAGACAGCCTTGATGCAAATTGTGAGATCAATAACACTTTCCACTGTTTTTGCTGCATTACATGTGTTTTGACATTTTTGGTTACTCAATGGAATGTTTTTCAACTCTGTAATACTGCAAAATTTTTGTTTTAACTTCATATCTGTTGTTGACTTTGTTTTGTGGCTTCTCATTTAAGCAAATGCATAATGATGGAGTAATAGAGACTATCGTATCCAGACGTGAAGATACAATACGGTATGCATCATTATTTTCAAATCAAAGATGGACTCCCAATGAAACTGTTGAATATTTCTAGACATTGTCTGACATCGTCTGTACCAGCAATGTCATGGAACACATAGCAGACTGATGGATTTATGACTGTTTATGAAGGACTGTGCTATTGTATTATTGTGAATATCAATAGGGGGTGGGAATTTGGGGCAGGGGTAAGGAAATCCCAGACCCTATGGAATTGTACCATAAAATTCAAAATTTTAAAAAAAGAATAACAGTGATTTCACACGTGAAATGTTAAATTTGATGAATCTTTGTCAAAAAGTAGAATCAAATAATATATAAAGAAAGGTAAAATGCATATATTATTTAGATATGTGTAGAAAAACTACAGAACTATGTCAGTTCCCCTCGGAGATTGAATTTGGCAGGAATTTTTGCTTATCATTAGGTCATTTGTTAGTAAATTTCCTTTGCTTGTTAAACAGTACAGGTTCTCACAAGGATAAAAAGCAAGTTACATGCATTTAACATTTCAATCATAAAAACCAATATAACACAAAAAGTTCATTTTATAAGCATAAAGTATGCTTTGCTATTTTCTTCCAGCTAGGAATAATGACTATATTATATTTTTCAATTTATCTTTAATATTTCTGTGTGAGTTGGAATTTATAAAATATCCACTAAGCCTTGTATGTTCAGTATTGGTACTCTAATAATCATTTTTAAAAAGTGTTTTATTTGGGGACACAATTGAAAAGAAATCACTTTAGTTTGAGAAGTGTTTTAGGCAAAATGTAAGAATGATAATTTTCCTAGTGGTTGTATCTTCTATACCCAAATTGAAAATTTGAGAGCATTCAGTTAAGAAGGAAAATATTTGATGAAAATGTCTTAGGAGAACATTTGTAATCAAAGTGTCATATTGTTTCATCATAGCTGGGAAGACCCTGGTTAATTCTGAATGCATGAAGTCACCAGTAAACCTACCAAAAAGATTTTGGCAACAAAAATAAAATGCAACTGCTTGTTAGTGACCTTGATGTAATACGGTTTGTATATTTGTAGCATTTTGGTTATTTAAAGTGTCTACTCCTGTAATTTCTAGCAAATGGAAAATAAAATTGATGCTTACTGCAAATGTATTTAAAAAACACAAAACCACAGAGAAGCAGGGACTGTTCAACGATTTATTGCATATTTAAATCTTTATAAATTAGAGGTAGACTTGATGCAGTATGGGCCTCCTGTTAAATATATCTACTATAAAAAAAAAAAAGAAAAATTCTAGGTCAGCACAAATGAATCAATGGTTAAATTCTTGGCTTTCATGTGTAGTGATCCCAAATTGGTGCTGGTTCTTCTTTCTTCTCCTGGCTTCTCCACTTCCTTTCCAGCTCCCTGCTTGTAGCCTGGAAAAGCAGTCAAGGATGGCCCAAAACCTTGGGATCCTGCACTGGTGTGGGAGACCCAGAAGAGGCTCCCAGGTTCCTGGCTTCTGATCATTTTAGCTCTGGCTGCTGAGGCCATTTGGGGAGTGAATCTGAGAGCGAAAGATCTTTCTCACAGTCTCGCCTCTCCTTCCCTAAATTTGATATGCCTTTCCAATAAAAAGAAAACAAATCATAAATAAATAAAAATGTTCTTCTATATAACACATTTCTACTTTAGGAATTCAAGAAATTAACACTTAAGCATTCCAGTCATCGGTTCATGTCATCTACTGGCAAATCCGAATGCCGGAGCAGAGTGTGGGTTGGGCCAGGTTCAGTCGCGACAAAAGCAGTACAAAACACAGAATGCCAAGGTGAGATTGCCTGTGCCAGATGTGACCACAGCACTCAACCAGCACACGGGAGAATCAGGAAGGGAGGGGGCAGAGCCAGCAGGGGAATAAGGGGTGGTTCCCTTGCTGGACAGCTACTCTCACTGGAGAGCATGAGCTGGGATGGGGGCAGACCAGACTAGGCAGGGCGACAACACCTGTGGGCCTCATGTGGACTGGATCAGGGAAAAGCCAGGCTGGGCAGATTATTCCTACTGGTGAAATCTACAATTAGAGTGGGTGAGGGTTGTTGGGGTTTAGCCACAGAAGAAGCTGGCTGAAGCTGGCACTGGGGGCTAGTTCTGTCCAGTTAAACCACAGAACCACCTGGAGAGTGCATAATCCGGGAGTGAGAGAGACCTGGGAGGGAAATAGTGGGCTCCTCCCTCTTGGGTTACCACCCCCCATGGGAGGGCATGAAAACTGGGACAGGGGCTGGGGTGGCTAGACAGACAACCAATAACATCTGTGAAGGCTTGATAATTGAGCTGGTTAGATGGAACAAGGTTTTAATACCCATTAACACGTGTGAGAGCCAAATGGGATGTGGGTCAGACTGGACTAGTCTGCCACACATACTGGCAAACCAGGGTAGGGGGCAGGTCTGGTGGGGGTTATTGTGGGTCGCTCCACTTGCATGCAGCTCCCACTGGTTTATGTGAGGGCCGAGTATGTGCTGGGCAGAACCAGGGTGGACTGCAAATACCCATTGGTTCCAGTGGAAGACAGGGATGGAAACAGAACCAACCCAGCAATTGCAACCACCAGCTGATCAGGGCGATGGACTGTGCCAGGCCCTGTGCTTGCTAGTACATACAAGAATCTGGTCTGCGAACACCTCAGACAAAGTTTCTTTGGGGATCCCCCAATCGAGCTTCCAGACTCAGAACCCTAACCATCGAAGACAGACCAAATCAATCAACCACCTCAGCTATATGTTGGCAATGAAAATACTGGGCAAACGGAGACTCTATGATGGACTATGTCAATCAGTGGATTCTCCAACAACCTTATCGTGCTTGGAGTGATGAGAGTGGCAGCAATTCAGAACTGTTGAACTATCAAAACCACTTGAGCAAGACCCTTGGAGCATGCCCCACATGTGGGACCTGGGGTGGGTGGGAGACTGGGTGGGGCTTCTCCCTTAAAATCCCCTTTTACATCAGTTATATTAAGGAAACAATAAAAAAAATTAAAAAGAGAGAAACTTTCTAGCAACAACAACAAAAAATTCTCTGATGGTAACACTGTTTTATCACTTTACACATAAATATACCTTATGGCAATCAGTTCTTATTCCACCATAAGGTCCTCACTATCCCCACCGTTTCTGAAGCCCCAGCAGTCTTCAGTCACACATTTGTCTGATGATGTTATCCTGTGAAAATGTTAACTTTCAGATTGTCCTTTAATTTGGGATCACCAAAATCTCCCTTTACAATTTGTTTTAGGCTGTGCATCTTTGATAAAAACATCACAAGAATGAAAATTGGTTGTTCTGGTTGCTCTACATCGATAGATACATATTAGTTTGTGCAGCCTATACAGGTTTCACTTATAGTCTCAGCTTACTAAATTAGTATAAAAAGTAAACTCATTTTTAAAATTTTATTTTATTCAGAGTATCAGAATTTATTAACATAATGGTTTATTCTTACTTCAAATTATGCCTGATTTGGTCAGTAGGAAAAACTTCTTTCAAATTAGTCTATATGCTCTTTTCAAATGCCCCTCAATTATGACAGCTTTATTTCAAGATCAAAATATGTTTGATATTTTTTTATTTTTAGGATGTATTTCTACAATCACTCATAAGATATCATGGATTATTTGACAGAGAGTGTAATTGGAAATCAAGAACTTTTATACTAGTTACAATCATAGTAATTGAGATATCATTAATAACAAATCTATAAACTGAAGGAAATATACATAGGGACATGTGTGTGTGTGCACTTTAAAAAAACCAGGGAGAAATAAAGTTAAAAAACACATTTACTTTGGTTTTGAGCTTTTAAAAAATTGGCATACACTTTCAATACGCACTTGATACTTTCAATACGCACTTGCATGAGTGTTTAATATTCCTCATGCATTCATACAAACTTATCTATCATCTATCTCTCTACCAAGCTAGCTAGAGAACAGCTAAGCTAGGTATCTATTTGGCTATCAAACTGCCTGTTGGGAATCATGGCTCTACTACATGACACATTCAGCTGAGCTCCATATAATAATATTTTTTTCTCTTTCCATATTCAATAATTTCTTAATCCTCTGTAGAAAAAAGATTGATTTTTCCTTAATTATTTTTTTAAAATATCTGTTCTCCAATTTGGTGTCAGGCCTCTCCTGCACAGACATCTTGCACTTCCCACATGAACTCTAATTTCTGTCGCTGGACAGACCTTGTTCCAAGGGATGTTCTCTTTGTCTCTCAGATGATTAGTTTTAGGAGGTCTTGATGCAGAAATATTTTGTCGATATTCTTGATATCATAGACTTAAAATTATACAAAAATGCTTAGTTTTCTTTTCATTTTGCACATGGTATGTATTGATATATTTATACAATAAATATCATACCTTGCAGTTCCATTATAGATGTGTATGAATGTGCAGCTATGGTGAGATCATTTCAGAACTGTGTCTGAACTGATGTAGACACATTTCACATCAAAAAATAAGGCTAACAAAGATTGCCTCCTGAATAATGATGCTATGATGTCAATACTTGCCTATATTACAAAATTAATATAGTTTTGTTTCTTCACTATTTTTATTATTTTAAATAATAAGGGGTTTAAGGCAGAGGTTTAATTTGTTCTTGTGTATATGCAGAAACGTGACACTGGTGCTATGACTGTGTGTGATTATGTCCATGTGCAATTATTATGGGTGCAGGATTGAAAGGAATGGATCTGTGAGACTACACTCACTTTAAAGGGCTACTGATCAGAAAATGAGAACAGCATGTTAAAAGTAAGTGTAGATTTTTGTCAATATATCCTGGTATAGAATCATAGTTATCCTCTTAGAGTAACTGTGTTTGGGAAATTTTACTACAGAATCATTTGTTTATATTCCCAGTCTATTAAAGATTTAGGAGGATCTACCTTGTAGACTTATGAAGACCATTGTGTGTTTCCATACATAAATGAGTCTGTCATATTACATTATATTCTATGTAAGCATTAGCTTATATTATTGCTATAAAATATTGTTTTCTTGCCTAGTATATTAATATTGTATGTTCCCATAGAATCTAAAATATACTCCTTTATTAAAACTTTACATATTGGTGAAAATTTGTTTATGCTTAATGATATTTGGAAATCAAATTGGTCATTTCCAACAGCTAATTTACTTATATAAACCGTGACATGTGAATGCCATCTAATTTGATTTTTCTGCTCTGTGTCACCTTATACTCTTTAATGAATCTCCCTCAAGCCAATTTGAATGGGAACCTGTTAACTGGGAAATATTTCAGTCAGTTTAGTAAAAGACACACATAACTGGCTATCTGGGGAGAACAGCTTGCCTTTGCCAGTGAACTAGCCAGAAGGCATATTTAACAATTTTTTAAAATTCTTTTGCATTTGACAAGTGAAGAATACCTACTGTTTCATGTTTTTCCAAAGAAAATGTTGTTCGCTCTTTTCCCATAGCTTTCTAAACACCTAAGCAATACCCATCTCTCCTCTTCCGGCCCAGCTTGAGCTACTCATCAATATATATTTCTTTGCTCTCTCCTGTTTTGAAAAACAGATGTCCTTGATTTGAGTAGACTGATTCCTGGTATCAAAGGCTATTCCACTATCTATCACCTTCAAAGACAATTCAAAGTAATCTTTCACCTTTCTCCTCATGGACCATCATTATAGAAACCTGCATTTTTAATGCTACAGCCCTGCTGACCATCTCATCTAAACCACAGGAGTGACAGTGTATGCAAAATTCTATCCTACTGTTCTTTTGCTCCCTGCTTTGTGAAAGTGGGATCCAAAGTCATCGAATTTTGATGTTCCATTTTGAATGGGAGCTTTGTTGTTTAGCACCACAGAAGAAAATCTTATGGAGAATTTTTAGTTTACAATGTTTGACAATACTAAAATGCCTTTTTTATGTGAAAAATGATGTTTTGCAAGTGTTGAAAGCCAATAAGCAAAGCAGAACCCCACAGTGAAAGTATGCAGTAAGACTTTGTGTGTGAGGCTCAACCCAAATACTCAGTCTCTACCTTATAAGATCATTATAGTAACTGATTACTTGATAAGAGTGATTCTAAGAACTAACCTAACAACTGGGGTTGTGGAGCAGTAGATTAAAGCATTGCCAGCAACAGTGACATACTATTTGGACACCAGTTCTAGCCTTGGCTACTCCACTTCCAATCCAGCTCTACACTGATGTATTTAGGACAACATTGGGATGTGGTTTAAGTACATGGGCTCCTGACACCCAAATGAGATACCCAAATGGTGTTCGAGGATGCTGGCTTTGTCCTTGCCTATGGCTGGCTATGGTGGTCATGCGGACAGTGAACCAGCAGTTAGAGAATATTTCTCTCAACCTGTACCTCTTTCTCTCTATAACCACACCTTTTAAATAAATAATAAATTTTTCTTTAATGAAAAACACAATGTAAAGTTCTAATCTTTTCTTAAATGCATTTTTTAAAGATTTATTTATTTTTATGAGATAGTCAGATATACAGAGAGGAGGAGAGACAGAGAGGAAGATCTTCCGTCCAATGATTCACTCCCCTAGTGACCGCAACGGCCGGTGCTGCGCTGATCTGGAGCCAGGAATCTTCCGGTTTCCCACACGGGTGCAGTGTCCCAAAGCATTGGGCCGTCCTTGACTGCTTTCGCAGGCTACAAGCGGGGAGCTGGATGGGAAGTGGAGCGGCCGGGACTAAAACCGGCATCATATAGGATCCCAGCGCGTTCAAGGCGAGGACTTCAGCCACTATGACACGCCGCCAGGCACGTAAAGTTCTAATCTTAAACACAGGTTATTCATGGTCCATTTAGACGATTCAAAAGTGTCTTACATGGAGGATTTCCTCTCATAAATGAGTAGGGTTGTATTCACAGTAACAGCTAAAAAATATGAGCTAATTTTTATCAATGTCTTTCAGGTTTAGGAATCAATTCTGGAAATTGGATAAATTTGTAAAATCAGGTACTTAGTGAAGACAGATGATAGCATATGGAAAGTAAACTAAAGGGTTCATTGAGTATTACATATAGCAGAGAATTATGCACAGAATAAAATAAAAGAGACACACAAAATGTCCTAAATATAGGGACATTTTCAAGCTATATTTATCTTTGCAATATCTTCCTCACTAAATATGAGCCATACTTAGGTTAATGTGGTCATTGATGGTAATGAGAAGTTTATCAAAGCATAGCAAAAGCTAATCAAAACTGACTAAGCAAATATATTTATGTATCTATATGCCATGTTTTGTATCATATAATCAATAAGATTTATTTTAAATCTATTGTGTTTACATACTATGAAAAGCATTTATACTGCAGAGTAAATTCAGGAGAATGCACCGTGGCAAAACATGATTTTCTCTGCCTGCATTGCTGTCATCCCATATGGCACTGATTTGTGTCCCAGCTGCTCCATTTCTCATCCAGATCACTGCTTTGGGCCTGGGAAGGCAGTGGAGGATGGCCCAAGGCCTTGGGACCCTGAATCCTTCCGGGGAGACTTGGAAGATGCTTCTGGCTCTCAGCATTGGACTATCCCAGCTCTGGCCACTGCAGCCATTCGGAGAGTGATCCCGGAGATTACAAATCTCTCTCTCTCTCTCTTTGGGGGGGGGGGTGTAAATGTGTGTAATTTTACTTTCAAGTATTACAAACAAATCCTTAAATAAAATATAGAATGTTCTTCATCCAAAGAATGTTTACTTCTGCATGACATTCGGAAAGTTTCCTAATCTTTGAAGCCTGCTGCTATACTAATATGACTTGAAAGTAATTAAAATGCCTCATCTGATGTTTTAAAGTAGAATGAATTATTTCCATACCTTCAGTGAATGATGAAGGCGTGTTGCCCTCACGCAACCATCATTACTATCATTATTGCTGACACTGTCAGTGCCGTCTGCACCATGTTCACCACCAGCACTGTGAGCGACTCTCTCATCTGTAACTCAGAACAGTTTGTTTTATTTATCACAGTAGACTATAAAATCAAGCAATTGTAATATAACCTAAGATACAGCATTGACATTGTAGTGCAGAACATTAAGCATCATCATCTGTGACACTGCATCCCATATTTATCAGTCAGACCCATGCTCATGTGCCTAAAAAATGAGTAGAGGATGGCTGGAGTTCTTAGGCCCCTGCCATCCACATGGAAGCTCCACATGAAATTCCAGGTTCATTGTTTTAGCTTCATTCAGTGGTTGAAACTGCTTTCATGTGGTAGGCTGAATCAGTGAATGGGAGGTTTCTATCTGCCTGTCTCTCGGTAATTCTGCCTTCCAAAGGAATAAATTGCTTTCTCTCTTTTTTAGAGTAGCATACATCATATATTATTTATTCATTAATTTTTAAAAATTTGCCATGCATTACTCTAAATAGCATAAATGAAAATAAGATTCAAACCAAATAATTGAAATAAAATGGCATCTTTTTTTTTTTTTTTTTTTTCCAGTGGTGATCTTTTTTTTTTTTTTTTTAATATTCATTTATTCATCAATTACATTGCATTACATGACACAATTTCATAGGTACTGGGATTCCCCCCCCTTCACCCCAAACCCTTCCCCCATCATGAATTCCTTCACCTTGATGCATAACCACAGCTCAAGTTCTGTTGAGATTCCCTAATTAAAAGTTTACACTATACAGAGTCCAGCATCCCACTTGTCCAGTTCAAGTTCAACCGCCTCTTAGGGAGGCCCTCTCAGGTTTGTAGGCAGAGCCAGCAGAGCGTCACCTCGATCAATTAGAAGCACCAACATATCATCAGCAACAGTCCAGGTATGATGAGGCTGGTGCAGAGTCCACTGATAGTCCGTCTTAGGGTTTCCCCTTGTCCAGTTTTCCGCTGCAAGCATAAAGCTGAGGTGGTTGATTCATCTACTCCATTTTCCATCTTTTTTTGATTAATGCTTTGATTCCTCCATTTTGTTCAGGGGAATCCCCCTAAAAAAAACTTTGAGGCATTCCCAGTCCAGGCTCCTACATGTACTACTAGTAAGCACAGTGCCCGCCACAGTCCATCACTCCGATCAGCTGATGGTTTTAACCCCTAGGTTGGTTCTCTTCTGAGCCCCGACCTCTATTGGAACCAATGAGTATTGCATCTCTCCCCGGCTCTGCCCATCACACTCTTGTCCCTCACCTAAACCAGTGGGAGGAGTGCTGGTCGGGTGTTGCATTCCCTGCTAGCACAGGCCATTTCACCTTGGCATTTTGTGTTTTGTACTGTTTTTTTGTTTTTGTTTTTGTTTTTTGTTTTTCGCAACCAAACACGGCCAGGCCCCCACACAGTTTCAGCACTTGGGCTTGCCAGTGGATGACGTGAACTGACTCAGCCTGGTCTGCCCCAACCCGAGCCAAGTGTATTCCAGTGGGTCACATTCCAAAGCCTCTTCTGGGTTATTTACCTCCATGCTTCTTGCGTTTATTTGTAGAGTCAGTGTCCTGTCAGAGGATCTGTTCAGGTTCCTCCCTCCGACTCCTTCATGGTGTCGGGCTTCACGCATTCCAGCAGGTCCTTCGGCCAGCTCCGCTCTTCAATCCATTCTGGTTCCTGCTGTTGAGAGTTTCAGCCCAGCCACGGCTCGTCCATACCCACGCATATCTCATATATGGCTCAGATGGGGTTGAGGCCTAGCCGAGCCCGTCCAACGTCTATCCTGGTCCTCCAGAGCACCAAACTGTGCTGTGGTCTAATCCGGCATGGTGCGTCAAAGCCGAATTGATATTTGTGCCAAGGGATTACAACTGTGACCCGACCAGAACTCAGCCTCCCTCCAGTACAAAATATTTTAAAGCACAAATGTTATCAGTTTTCTTCACTATACTACCTGTTTCACTACTTTAAAGATCCACAGTCTATATTTTTAGTACGTTTTTTTCTAAAGACTGATTTATTCATTTCAAAGCAAAAAGAGGACGAGACAGTGAGGGAAAGAAATTTTCCAGCAGCTGTTTCACTCCTCAAGTGGACACAGTGGTACGTGTTAGGACAGGACGTAACCTTAGCTTAGACCTCCGTCTGTGTCTCATGCATGAGTGATCAGGGAGGAAGTTGAGCCATCTTTCCTTGCTTTCCAGGGTGCATTGTCAGGGAGGTGGACTGTTAGTGGAGCAGCCTGGACTCTGATAAGTGATATTGAATGGGAAGCAGGGGTTAATGATCTGCAGCAGCGTGCCGACCCCTTTGTGAGATTCTAATGTGTTACATGATGCCAATGTTTCCTGAAGATTTATTTTTATTAGAAAGTAAGATATACAGAGAGAAGGAAAGAGAGAGGAAGATCTTCTGTCCATTGATTTAATCCCAAAGTGGCCGCAATGGCCGAAACTATAGCCACAGCTGAGCTGATCTGATCCAAAGTCAGGAGCCCAGAGCTTCTTCTGAGTCTCTTAAACAGGTGTAGGGTTCCAAGGCTTTGGACTGTCCTTGACTGCTTTCCCAGGCCAAAGCAGAGAACTGAATGAGAAGTGGGCTGGCTGGGATTTGAACAGGCACCCATGTAGGATTCCGGCCCATGCGAGGTAAAGACTTTAGTTGCTAGGCTGTCATGCCGAGCGCACAATGAAATTTTTTATGAAGACAAATTATGTGTAGAGGAATCACTTGGATCGTAATGGTTTTCAGTTGATCCATGTCACTTACAAATAAACAAAATAAATAGATTAAAAATTAAACATTGTGCTTTTGAGTCTGTTCTTTTTGTTATTAATTTTATGTTGCTATTTATTTCTAACAGATTCAACATCATTTACAGATACAATTCTACACTATGATAGTCTTATCCTCCCTTCTCCTCTCTCCTTACCATTCTCCGTCTCTCTCCCTTCTTTTCTCCCTTTCATTGTTGTTTCTACCCTTTCAACTCCTTCACACATGTAATGTGAGTGGTTACTGCTGGAGAATTTAAGTACAAACCACAAACACTTCCATCTGTATACATTTCTAAAAAGTATCACAAAATAAAAGTGGTGTCTGACTGTTCTGTGTTTTATATTGTTCAGGACAATCTGTTCCATGTTATTAAATCCCAGGGAACATGCAGTGTCTGATAGATCTTCGAATTCTGAACTTCACTCTGAATACATCAGAAATCATTCCGCAAGTAAATTTTCTTCTTTTAAATCTCATTATATCCTCATACTAATTTGGAGTTGGATATTGATGAATGTGAAAGAGATGATTTGTTATTGGTGTGATGGTGGTTGCTGGCTCACTTTAAGTCATCATCTTTTATTCACACAACAAAATACATTTCCAGACTTCAAAATCTGCTGGCTCCCATTGTAAAAGAAAATTCTTGTAAATCATAGGTAATTGGTCTCTATCAATAGCTTCTGTTGTCTTTCATGACAATTACATTTGTGTAGTTCAATACAACAGCATATCAAAGGTACATTGATGTTTGAATGCAAGCTGAAATGGAAGCTGCCCAAACTATTCTCATCAATGACTTTGTGTTGGCATATAACCATGATTTGTGTGCTATTAGAATTTCATAAAAGTGAAGAGCAAGTCTCTGTAGCATAATGCCTACAGACATTTACTGGCACAAAGTTCTGCATTATTTTGTCTGCTTCTAATAGTTTTTGCCCCTCATTTTCTAGTTTAGCACAGTGCAAATGATTTAAGTCAGAATTCATGGAGTTTGTTGCAAATCAGAATGTGAACCACGTAAAGTAATTAAACTCGTCAGTGTTTCGCAATTAAGAATCACGTTCCTTTAGCCTTTAAGGTTCCTAGACTCTAGATAGTAAATACAGAATAGTGAGAGAGAGAGAGAGAGGGAGAGAGAGAGAGGGAGAGAGAGAGAGAGAGAAAGAGAGAGAGAGAGAATGAAAGAGAGAGATGTAAATCAAAATCATCATGGGGGAAATTTCCATTTCCACTATTCATTTTAATTTTTATTTATGCAACACAATTATAAACACATTCTAGGCAAAGTGCCAAATTTACATGCTCAGTTAGGAAAGAAATAGGACCTATTCCCAATATGTGTATTACATTCACATTGTGAATTTTGAATTTCCAATCTTAGAAGATCCTCCAAGTATTTCATTTGGCTAAGTTCTTCTAAGTAAAGCAGGGTGGTTATTTAATCAAGGATATTATATGCATCATCACAGGATCACGCTAAAATGTATGAAAGTCACTACAGAGTTAAGCTTCATTTTAGCCTGTATCCCATGTGTTTTGATGTTTTTATTTCAGTTTGGTTTCTTCCAAATAATCTCTTTTCTCCAGTTGAATTCATCACGTGCTCATGAAGTATACAATGGAATCATTTTCCCCAAGAGACTTCTGTGTTTCCTTTTTGTCACTCATGTGTTGGTTACTCAGTGGCGTGTTACATTTTCAAGGTGCTACAATTCGTTTTTGATGTTGTTGTTGTTGATGATGTGGCTGTCCTAACTCATACTGGTTGTTGACCTTGTTTCATGGCCTCTCACTTATGGTAATATAGAGTGATGGAGTACTAGGGTTTATCATATACAGACATGGGGGTACAATGGAACATGCATCCCTGAATCCAGCGAAAGATGGATTTCCCAATGACCTGATGAACATGTGTAGAATCAATAATTGCAAAAACTTGGAAGCAACCAAAATGCACATCAACATAAGACTGGATAAGAAAGCTATGGTTCATTTACTCCATGGACTACTACCCAGCTATCAAAAAAAAAAAAAAAAAAAAATGAAATGCAGCTCTTTGTGGCCAAATGGGCCCAACTGGAACCCATTATGCTAAGGGAAATGAGACAATCTCAAAAGGTTAGATAACACATGTTTGCCTTAATTTAACATGAAATGATGTCAATCTGAAAAACAGTACCTGTAAACCATAATTCTCATGCAATAAGATATTGTGATGTAACCAATGAACCAACAATCAATGTGAATCAAACTGCTTATGATCTACATCAAGAAAGGTAAAACCTAATATACTTTTAAGACCCTATGCTACTTGGAAATGGGGCGGGAGAGCAGAGAAATCTTCCATTTCCTTAGAATGTGTGAGGAAGAAGTGAAGTATAACCTATCAGGAACATAACAGGTAACTCAATTGCTTTGCCAGGCCATTAGCAGGGAGCTGGGCCAGAAGGAGGGCAGCCGGTAATCAAACTGGCACCAATGTGACATCAACACAACAGACAGAGGCTTGGCTTGCTATGCCATGGTGCTGGCCCCTAAAAACTCCATATTATTTTAAATGTTTTATTAGAAATGCTATTTTTACAAGTAAGTGTTTCAAGTAACATATATAGCAATAATCTTGCTATTTTCATCCATACTGCAAATTACAAGAATCAGAGTTTTAAAATGTATTTATTTATTTCAAACACAGATTGACAGAGAAAGAGAAAAATGAAAGAGAAGAAGAACTATTTTCCATCTGCTACTTCACTCTGCCACTACAGAAGTCAGAAATCCATCTGACCTTCCATTTGGGTGGCTGGGATTTCAGTACTTGAACCATGACCTGTTGCCTTCTAAGGTTTGTTCATAGGAAGCTGGGTTGAGAGGGGAAATAGCTGGGATTTGAACCGGACATATGGTAAAAGGACATGAACTTCCTAGCTAGTGTCTTATACCATTGTTGCGTAATGCTCATCACAGAGAGACAAGCTCAACATTTGTGTATCTCCTGCACTCATTTAAAAGTCAACAGAATAGAATAAATCCTACAGAGCACAACAGCTCTGAAAAATGATCACTACTATATTATCTGTCCAAAAGAATGGAGCTGCACAAAATGTTCACTGATTACATAGTGCTAACTTGAGACAAGCAGGCTGAGCATTTTCATTGATAAATTATAACTGCCATTGAATGTTTAACCACTGAAAGCTGAATAACTAAGCAGGAACATTACAGGCCCCTCAACAAGAGATTCCCATTACAAAAACAGAACTCATTTTACTGAAGAAGATAGTCTGAAGGTTCAGAAATATAATTCCGTTTCTAGTTGTGTAGACTAATAGCACACCTGTGAAAAATGTAAAAACAAGCTTGGTAAAATGCTCCAACACCTATCAAAACTAACGTATTTAATCATCACATTCCTCTATGATTCAATATAAATATGAAGAGCCAGCAGGTGTTCATTTGAACAGCTTCTACTTCTCACTAAATACCAAATTATCTACAACCCATTATCTACAACCCCACTCAATTTGTTATGGGCTGCGAGCCGAGATCACACCAGATATGCCTAAGGTTTTATTAAGGAGTCCTTATTAACCAAGTTTGGTGATAACAGAGCATACTAGAAATAGCAGATCACAAATCCATATGACAATCCAACCAATTACAATCCAACCAAACACAATCCAAAGGGGAAGAAATGGTCATTACCCTTAAGTCCATCCGTTAAGCTGAAGACCTATGTCTCAGCTTCCCCAACAATATGCAACGAATAACCTGGACACATTTACAAAGCTGCAGACATTCACTGTTCCTTGGCTTCTCTGCCCACATTCCATCACTGCTAGGCCTCACCTCTCCTGGAACTCCTGATAGTACACAAACCAGAAACAATGTTAATATATCCATTATCCCATCTAAGCAGTACACAGGGCCCATGCTCAGGGGATTACCTGTCCTGGATCAGCCAAGAGTAGAGATGCCAGAGTAACGGAAACACCTGACCAGAAAGAGAGAGAGCAAGCTCTGCCTTCTTGGGCCTTTTAAAGGGGCTTGTTAGGGGAGTGATTACACAACAATGCAATACCGTCCCCACTCAGTTGATAGGTGAGTCACAGGTGTGCAGGAGCGAATACCTAAGGGTTGTGGGTTAAGGAGTTAATTAGCGCCCATTGGGATGGGCAGGAACAGTAACTGGGCTTGTAGCTAAAATGACTAATTGGACTCATCTGCACCCAACATCCTGACCAAATTAGCACAAAGGAGGAAGAGTATACAAGAAGAGGTGAAGGAGCAATCACTGGCTGCACTCCATAATAAATTCCACTTTCCACCACAAATACGAGTATTATTTCCATTTGTCAAGGTGCAGTGAAGGTTCCTTGATTATGAACATACCAGATGACTCTAATTCAGCAATTGTTTTAGAGATTTTTTTTCTGACTAATGTTGAAAAAAATGATGTGCTACTAGCAACTGAAGAATTTATTAATAAAAATTATTTGTGTACTCAGAAGAGAAAATTCTAGATGTGTTATGACACAATACCAAAGACAAAGAGGTTTATTTTTAAGGAATCACACAAAGAAGTAGCTTGATCAGAGTAGCAGAATTTATAAAAATCAAAACCCACAGCAAGGGGGGGGGTTTCGGAGGACCAAGCTAATGCTGAACTACTTTACTGCTAAAATTTACGAACTTTGAAGCTTTTGTTGCTGAGCCAGATGAAACTCCTATTTTTATAGTCATGCTTGAACAGCCTCACTAGGGGTTTGTGCATTCTTGCCAAGCAGGCTGCAACTTTCTATCCCAGGATACAGTCTCACAGCTGTCCCAGCTAAGATGGAGCACAACTTAACATGGACTTACTCATGCCGGGCATGTTAGTCAGCTACCAAAGCCCATTTGAGATTCAATACGTCCCCCAAGTCTTTGGCATATGTTCTATTTTTGCTCTTTGACAGAAGCTAGCTTTTGACCCAGCTCTATAGCTTTCTTTCTTCTTGGCACACTGCTGGATACATATCATCTTTTCCATCAGACTCAGGTACACCAACATAAGTAAACGCTGCAAACTGAGAGGTCATCAGGTGTTTTCTAAAGGCTCTGACTTCAATGTTTTCTAACATGTTTCCATGCTCTTTTTCTATTTTGGTCCTATGAGTCAGAATCAGTATCCAAGGACTGCTGAAAAGAACTGAGTTTTGAAACTGCTGGCATCGAATGTTTCTCATATGAGCATTACATACTAATGAATGAACAGCAAATATATATCTACTTTGCTTGAGAAATTGCACATTAGAGAGTATTTATTACATACAGTCTATCTGATATAGACATAATTAGAGATGCATGTATTATATAATTTATTTTATTTTAAATAGTCTTGTATTGACATACGAACATCCCCTAGATTAATGGAGAAATTGAGGATCAGAAAGCTACAATCAGGAACTTTAGCTTTGCGCATAGGCATGCAAAGATCTGACCTTAGCATCTACCTGCAATACACAATGAAAAGCAGTTGGATAAGCCACAATTCTGTAGCGTTTACCGAACAGATGACATGTCTGATATTTAAGGAAACGCACATCAGTAAAACCTACAAGACTGGCTCCTGTCAGGAGAAATGAGGTTGAATCACTCGTGTAATTGAGGCAAGAATCAACTTGAAGTCTCAAAGCTTCTCTTAGGTCGGCTGCTGAGAAGAGGTTGAGGATTCATTGACAGTTGGGGATGAAGCTCCTGGGGTCTGAAAACATAGGAGTCGATATATTCTTACACTCTTTCTCCACAGTCCCCATTGAGGCAATCTCGGAGAAGATTAGGAGACCCCTCCAAAATGCTCTCTCCTGCCAAAAAAAAAAAAAAAAAAAAAATGGAGAATGAAAACCAAAGCTCCATGATAGGGTCGTTAAATTCTGCTGACATCTTTTACTCTTGATCCTCCCAAGGAGAATTCATCTATAGCTTTGAGGACAACAAAACCAGTATTGCACAGAACACTGGTGAAAATGCATTACATCTGAAGATGGAAAAGAGGATCATACTTCTATTCCTATTCCACACAAAGAGGCTAACAAATCTCCAGCAAAAGAATAAATAGTGAAATTGGAACAGTCTGATCTCCTCAAGGGGACAGAAGAAAAAGAAATCTGAAGCTGACTTTGAAGCAGACACTGAGAAGACAAAGAGAAATCACACATTTTTGACAAATCAGGCAACACTGTTCCCACAAGAACTAAACGAGGGAGTTCGAATCTTTTGGAGCACAGAGGCCACCACCAGAGTAAGATAGGTTCGATGAGATTCATCAGGGTCTCCCGAGCAGGTTTAGGGGCCCAGAGAATGAGGTCATCCTCTGTTGCTTTCCCAGGTACTTTAACAGTGAGCAGGATAAGAAGAACATCTGGAGACTTAGAATGTTGCCCGTGTAGGCTGCCAGCATTTCAGGTCAGCTGGTCCTGTATGCCCACAGCACCAGTCCCAGTAAATTAATTTTTGCATTGTAGGTACTTGAGGTGAAATTGATTATCCATGTGAATCGAAAGAAATCATCTCTATTTTATGACTATACATAAATAATATAAATCTTAAACTGAACCTTGTCATAATAAATATGTGTATATATATAATAGTATATGAACTATGCCTTTTTACATAACAAGCAATAGACTGCATTGACACTGAAGATATCAATGTATAAAAATCAGTGTCCATGTGAAATATATATATATATATAGAGAGAGAGATAAACATTTTCTATTATCTGGGAAAGAGTCGAGTTGGCCCAAAGCCTTGGGATCCTGCACCCACATGGGAGACCCAGAAGAGCTCCTGGCTTCGGATTAACACAGCACCGGCCATTGTAGTCACTTGGGGAGTGAATCATCAGACAGAAGATATTTCTCTCTGTTTCTCCTCCTCTCTCTATATATATCTGACTTTGCAATAAAATTAAATAAATCTCTAAAAATTAGCAATATTAAGAAAGCTTTTCACTACCCATCTTGAATTTATCTCTCTGACAATAAGGTGGGATCTACATAATACTGTGCTCCCAATTCTTGCACATTGCAAGGTTAGCATAAAAGCATTCATGATAAGAGATAATTAAACTAATATAGGACTGTGCCATCAACAAGAAAACTTACACTTTTACTTCTCTTTGTTGGTTAAAGCATGAAAAGAACAGTAGCGATATAATGCCGTCTAACTGACTCTGGAAGTTTTCGTGGTGCTGTGATAAATCAGCCTTCTCTTTCCAAAACATTATCTTGTTAGCTTGTAGCAAGAAGAGTCACTGTGCTAATATCTCACTCTCCATTCTGTAGACATTCTTGGGGAATTTATTTCACTGACATTACTTATGATTGAGGAAAGCACTATTGATTTAGACCCCAGGGGTATAAGGTAATAACTTTTCCCAGACTCACAACTAATTGAATTGTCTCAATTCATTACAGTACACCACTTAACCCCTATAATAAAGATTTATTCATAGAATACAATGGATGTCATTCTTATGCTGGCCAACACAGAAAGCTGTAGCTCCTCAATGTGGTTCACATATGCATTTATGCTGCTTATAACAGTGAAATGTTTCAAACAAATCATGGTATTCCTGTGGATTTTAGAAAAAAATTCAAAATAATTTAAAAGATCTTCATCCCAAATTGCACATCATTCTATAATAAATTTAGTCAAATAGATCAACACTGTTTTTAATAATTTAATTGTCAGAAAAATGAATGTCACTCTGAAGTAATGTCCAATTTTATTATTTATATCAACTAGATAACTTTCCTTGTTATAATTATGCTGAAGTAACACAAATTGCATACCTTAGTGTTTTAACAGCACAGACATAACTAACTTCATGTTGATATTTGCCTCAAATTCTGCTTTCCTTTTATATTTCATTACAATGAAATTACTTATACATTCCAAACTAATTTTTGTTTTCCAAAATTCACCAGTGCATTTTTTAACCACCTTACAATTTTTTTGTTGTTTGTTTTCTTACACCAGGTTATGACCATTTCATCAGAATATAAACAGATTGTGAATAAAGTAAAATAGACCTATTTACCACTCACCTGCCATTAATTTTCTACAATGGAGAGTGGTCATTTATAAAGCTACAGTTTTCTAAATAATCAGCACTATTCTTGGGGTTGCCAAAAGCATTCTTCGAATTCAGAGACCATCTAACAAACTCTTGCTTAGCTGTGAAAATAAGCCTGAGGATGTTCTACCAAGCGTACAGTCAACTAGTTAAATCATTTACCATAATCCACGACAAAGAAGCTTTTAAATAGAAAAACAACTGGATTGAAAACTTTTCCTCATGAGCAGCAGTAGCAGCAAGCCAGGAACAGATAAATGAAAGAAATATGTGCCAGTTCATAGAATCAAAGTGGTGAGAAAACTGGGATGTGTTACAAAGTATGGATGGGGCTCATTTTCAAAATATGTATTTTGGAATACTGTCTAAAATAGTATCATGATTAAAAGGATACTTGTATGTTACTTCATTAACAATAAGAGTTACTAATATCCTTGAAATGGCAATATACATAGTAGTTATCTGCTGAAATATGGGGCTTTCATACTTTGTGGGCTCATTACCAAATTGCTATAAACCTGATTTTCACAGCTGACTGATTTTAAAGAAAAGGTAGGGAACCGTTATCACTCATTGGGTTAGTCACTGGAATCAGGTTTCTCTTCCACTTACAATCCAGTTCTTGGTAATGTGCATCCTGAGAAGGCAGCTGATGATGGTTTAAATACCTGTGCCCTGCCATGTGTGAGATCAGGATGAGTTCCTGGTTTCTGATTTAGTCCGGACCACGCTGTGACTGTCATGGAAGCTCTAATGGGGGGGTGGCAATAAGACTGGATATGACTCTGCTGTTCATCTCCATGGGTATCGACTGGTTATGTTGTGCGACTGACCAGGCTAGACTCCAGCATCCCCACTGGTGCTCAAGAGAGCCAGGGTAGGTGTAAGATGGGCTGGGCTAGGTGTCTGCCCCTACTGAACCATGCAAGAACTACGTCTGGGCATGAATCAACTGTGCCTGGGCTGAAACAATCAACACTAAAAACCGGAATGGGTGTGGGCCATTTGGGCAAAGCCACTGTTCCTGCCACAATAGGAGAAGTACTAATTCAGCCTGGGCCAAAGACCCACTAGTGTGTGAGATCTGCCACTGGGAGGAGACATGGTAGATAAGCTTGGGAACTCCTCTGTTAGGATGCAGTTCCTGCAGGTTAGTGCAAGAACCAAGGCTGGAAGCAGCCCAAACCAGGCCAGGTTACAGTACTTGCTGGCATATGTGTGGGGGCAGAACTGGTTGTGTCAGTTCATAACATGCACTGGCAGATCTGAGAAGCAGGGCAGGATACAGGACAGGCTGGGTTGGGCCACAGCACCAGCCAGTTCACATTAGGGCTGGGACTGGTGTTAGCTGTTTTGTGCCAGGATGTAGCACCCACCACCCTGAGCTGGAATTGGGGTAGGTAGTGTTGGGCAAGGCTACGTACCCAACAGCAAAGAGCAAGGTGAGATGAGCCATACCAGATTGGGATGTAACACCCACCAGTACATGTAAGACCTGGGATGGATGGGTATGCGCCCAGTAGGAGTGCTGTAGAGGGTTTCCCTGCTGGGCCAGTGCTCATACTTGTCAGCATGGAACTATTGAGGGGAAGAGCAGGCCAGGCAGGGCTACAACATTTGTTCACCTGTCCATGAGCTAGGTTGGTAGAGAACAAAGCTGTGTTAACAGATTGTACCCATTAGCATATGCATAGGCAAGAGTAAGTTAAAGCTGGTTGGGCTTGGCCACAGCATCAGCTGGCAAGTGCTGGGAATGTGGGCAAATCCTGTCAAGTTAGACTACAGAACCACCTGGAGAGTGCAAGATCCTGGACTGGTAGTTGACCAAGAAGTGAAACTATGGGCACCTATCTGATGAATTGGAATTCCTACTGGTGAACATGGGAACCAGGTCTGAGGACAAGACTTTTGATAGGTGGTGACACTAGCCAACATGGATATGGGCTGGAAAGTGTGTTTGGTTGGGCTGAACTGGGCTTCAATGCCTATTGTCATGAATGAGAGTTCAATGGAGTGTGGGACACACTGGACCATTCTGATACAACAACTGACAAGCACAGGAACCACCGATGGGTGTGGGCCTAGAGGGAGTAATTGGGGGTCACTCCTACTGGACTGTAGTTCCCACTGGTATACAAGAGGGTCAAATGTGTGGTGGGCAGAGTTGGGCTGAGCCACAGCATTATTGGTTTACATAAGAGACAGGACTAGAGACAGAACTGACCTTGGAATTGCAACTGCAAGTGTGCATAGGCTGATGTGGGAGATAGAGCTGGACTCCACACTGTCATGAATACGCAAGAGTCAATTCTGAGAACACTTCATACAAGTTTTCTTTGGTGATCTCCCCAAATGAACTGCTGCACTTAGAACTCCATCTCTGGAGAGAATCACAGTAGCTGTTAATTGGCTGTGTAGTGCTTGTCTCAGGGCTGGGCCTCCTCAGTGGCTTAAATGAAGCAGTGGACAGCATTCCCAAAAGCACATGGAAGATATGCCAGTCCATTGAGGTCTGCAGAGGACATCTGGTACAATAGCAGTGGAAGGAGGGCAGAACAAATTGGTCAACCACTCCAGCCAAGTGTTGGCAGCAATTATCTGGGCGAATGGAGACTGTAATTTGGACTATGTCAGTCAATGGAACTTGGAAGAATTTCATCATCCTTGGATCAGTGAGCAAGCATTTCAGCACTACTGAACTATCAAAACCACTTGAGCAGAACTCTCAGAGCATGCTGCACACTGGGGACCTTGGGATGAAGTCACGTGGCCATTCTCCATTTCTGGATACTGAGGTGCTTGGAGCCTGGGGGCAGCTTCTCTCCTTATCCCCTCCCCTTCCCCAAGATACAGGAAGAAGAAAAAAATGTGAAGACAATGGTCTCACCCACTTTCCCCTATGCATCGACACTTCCAACCCCAATCAACCATATAAACATCATGAAAAGTAAAATTAAAAGCAAGGAAAAAACATGGAATTAAGTGGGATTGTTAAAATATTATTTTTTTTTAGTCAAGGATTAAAAGTTTTAGTGTGTTTTTAGAAAAAACTTGTACATGTTATCTGAATTCTGTTTCAGCTTCTTATCTTTGGTCCTCAACTAAATTTAATCCCAGGAACAAAGATTCCTAAACTTATAAAGACAGTTGCTTTCCTAAAACGTATTTATTGTGGTAACAGTTTTGATTAAACTTCAAGCATCAAAACCATGGGTGAAGATTTGAGACCTGCCTTCTCCACTTCCAATTCATCTCCCTGCTCCTATGCCAAGGAAAACCACCAGAGATGGCCTGAGAACCTGAGATATTACAACTGATGTGGAAATCCTCTGTGGAATTCCAGGCTCATAGTTTGTGCCTGACCCAATCTTTAGTACGTTATTTGAAAGTTAAAGTAACAGAGGCAATGCAGACAGAAAGGGAGTTCTTTCATTTAATGGTTCACTCCTCAAGTGGCCACAAGTGTTAGTGATGAACAAGGCTAAAGTCAGGATTAGTCTTATGAGGAGAGGGCTTCAGAGGTTATCTTTTCAATTTTTTTTATATCTGAAATCATTGTTGAACTTAAAAGTATTTGTAAAAACATATGCTTTAACTTGGGAACATATTTATGCTTGGTAGTCAGGATGTGCTTAATCCATCTCAAAATGTATACTTTCTACTAAAGATAGAATTTTAAAAGGTTAAATATTTTAAAAGGTTAAATATTTTAATTATATATATGTGTATACATATACATATCATTAAATGACAAGCAAGTACAAGCATTTGCTTAAATGTAGATGGAAAACTTATGTTCAGGTGAATAAGAATGAGAAAGAGAGACAAAGAATCTAAATAGAAAGAAGAAAGAAATTTCTAAGCATAGTTACATGTAAGCCAGCTCTCCATAGCTAAGACTTTATTATATCTCATGAAACTATTTGGAGTCATTATACCACTTCAAATATCATAAGCAAATTATTCTTTCACAAACTGTTTTAATTTCCTACCAAAATGTGTCATCAGAAAGGCAAATACAAAATAATTTTTTTCCGATGATATAAAAATCATGTTCACTGTTGCTTATAAATGCTTCTTAAAATCAGAATTAGGCATGACAGGAAGATGTCACTTCCTTCTGTGTTTCTGTTCCTGCGTAATACAAAAGGAGCTACATTTTCTTAAAGCACAACATATTTCCTCATTGCTCTGTGTCTCTGCACATGTTGATTGAATGTTCAGGAAAAATATTTTATCTTTGTTTTTATTAAAGGTTTAATTGTATAAGTCAGAGAGCTTTACACAGAAAATGGGGGTGACAGAGAAGGATCTTGTGTCTGCTTGTTTAGTCCCCAAATGGCCAAACTGACCGCAGATGCGTCCATCTGAATCTTGGAAGCAGGAGACTTTTCTGAGCTCCCACATGGGTACAAACACCCTAAGGCCTTAGATCACCTTCCACTGCTTTCCTAGGCATAGTAGCAGGAAGCTGGATAGGAAGTGGAGCAGCCAGGACGTGGACCTCTATCCACATTTAATGCAAACTTAGCCTGTTGAACCATGGCACCAGCTCCTGAAACGTTTGTTTTTTTCTTTTCTGGACTTGAGCAAAGTTATGATTTTTTTCCATTTATAATACATTATTATTAACTCTGGAATCCAAAACTGGAATAAAAAAATTCCCCAGAGAGAAAGTTAGAAGTATGGGAATTTAGAGAGACTCAAGTTCCACCATTTATTTACTTGAGCAAACTTCTGGCCACATACACACCAAATGTAAAGCAAATGAGCACATATATACCATATATGCCAAAGGGAACACAGCTACACCAAGCACGGTATACCCTCTTGCCCTCAATTTCATGGGGGATAGCTCCTCAATTTCATGTGGTAATTCAGCTGTAATGTTATGGTGCAGCTGAACACTGCCAACTGCTGCTCTTCAATTACACTCAGCCTGCATCACTGCCAATGCCACAGAAAATCAGCAAATGTCGGCTTATATTTCCTAGTCTAGAATTCCATTCAGTTGTGCAATTCCTGTAAAGGAGTACTTCTACTCTGGTGGAAAATATATTTCTAATGTGTCTTTTGATAAAAAAGTAATATACTCAGATATATATTTTTAATAAAATTGTCATAGCATTTTTAATGGTTTAAATTGCACATATCAATTATATTTCTCAGTTGAAATCAATTGGGAAGAGCAATCAAACTGATTTAGGATGTAGAAGAAGTTGGGAAGTAGCACAAAAGAATCAGTGATAAACTCTGAAGAATTTTGAATGTGAAAAACATTATTTGGGGCCCGGTACGATGGCGTAGTGGTTAAGGTCCTTGCCTTGCATGCACCAGGATCCCATATGGGTGGCGATTCCAATCCCGGCAGCCCTGCTTCTCATCTAGCTCCCTGCTTGTGGCCTGGGAAGGCGGTCGAGGATGGGTAAAATCCTTGGGACCCTGAACCAGCATGGGAGACCGTGAAGAGCTCCTGGTTCCTGGCTTCGGATTGGCTAAGCTCCAGCCGTTGCGGTCGATTAGGGAGTGAACCATCAGCTGGAAGATCTTCCTCTCTGTCTCTCTTCCTCTCTGTATATCCGCCTTTCCAATAAAAATGAATAAATCTTAACAAGCAAACAACCCAACAAACAAAAACCAATATTTGAAATATTCAAGACTGGAGTCACTTTTGGTGCAACAGGGTAGGCTGTGATTTGTTTCACCAGAATCACATGGAAGAGTGCTGACTTGAGTCAAGTCGTTCCAATTCTGTTACAGTCTCTGGATAATGTGCAGCAGGGGATGACCCATGAACTTGGGGTGCTGCAACAACATGGGAAAGGGGGATGGGGTTCCTGACTTGAGCTTATTCAGCCTCAGGTGTTGTGGTCATATGGTAAGTCAACAGACACAACAATCTCTCTCTCTCTCTCTCGCAAATTGCTTTAAAAAAAATCAGAAAATCAGAACATTTCTATTAATAATTCCAGTCATCAAATCATGTATAAATTTTCAGTGGAAATAGCTAATAACTTGTAAAATTATTAATATTCTTTGAAGGTTGAGAATAGGTATGTGTTAGTCTCCCAAACTAACTTGAACAGAGAAAGAAGTATATTTTAAATAATTGCTTTATCAGTAATTCTTTTGTATTACTGATTGGAAGGGAAAGTTGCAGAAAAGCAGTGACAGAGCTTTTATAGATGCTGATTCATTCCCTAGTGCTCGCAGAGACTGGAGTGATGTCAAGTATTGAAAAATCCAGGATCTTGAAGCTTCTTCCAGGTCTCCCACGTTAGTGCAGGGATCCAAGCACTTGAACTGTTCTGTTGCTTTCTCACACACATTTCCTGAGGATTGAATTGGAAATGCAGCACCTAGGTCTAAAATTGCTATCCATACTCAGGCAGAACCAGTAGACCTTGAATCTAAATTAAGAAAGAAGGCATTTGAATCTATTACGTGACTTCTCTGAATTGGGAATGGACTTATGCACTGGATCTTGTTCCTGGGATTATCAGTTGATTAGAAAATTCCATATTAATGTTTATCTATTTATTTATTTTATACATACAAGGGCACTTTGCAAAGCACGTGAAAATTGCATATCATAAGGATGCAGTTCATGAATTTTAAACATTTTTATCAAATAAATGCATCTTTTAATGTCATAATTCCATGAATTTTTTGAATCACTCTGGAGTCAAGTTATAAACATTACCATGTTTTGAAAATCTTGAGATATCTGGGGATATATGTACCTTTTTGTGCAACTCTCGCCTGGGATTCTGCATTGACAACTCTGTTCCCCTTAGTTTTCGCAGCCAGCAAACTCAGTTTCTCATCAGATCTGGTGGGCTGCGAGCTTCCAAATTGGAAGGCAGAGAAGTTAAGCAGCTCATTGGATTTGTTTGTTTGTTTGGCTCTGTTTTGTTTTGTTTTTTTTCATTGTGAGAACACTGTCTTGTAGCACTCTGTGTTGCTTAATATTAGATAACTACTTCCGTCCATATATATCTGATTTATTATTTGTTTATGTGATGGAAACCATCGGTTTTACTCTTCTTATACTAAATATAATCACATTTAACCCATCCAGGAAAAGAATATTAGCAGTAGAACCATGGTGTAAAGGAAAATAGAATTTTCTGTTCCTTGTGGCTCTAAGCTGATTTTTTTTTTTTAGAGAATTTAACCAGATAAGTAGAATAAAATTCAAGTGGAAAGCGTAAGTATAAAAATGCAATCATTAAAAATGAAGGACTCAGTAGATTAATTCAACAGCATGGTAAACAGGGAGACAGGAGACTGATGAGCTGTAAAATAGTCAAATTGAAACACTGGAAGCTGAAATAATTAAAAAAATATAACTTACAATATAACAGACTGTTTCTTCTAACAAGTAACTGAAATTTTGGAGATACGTAAAAGAAAATCAACCCTAAAAATGCTCAATTTTCCCACCTAACCATCTATGCTTTTACTTAGCTGAGTATGTACAGAATATATGCATATTTTGGCCAAATATTCTAAAGCTACTAAATAAAATCAAAAGTGTATTGCCAAAAATATAGATACTCAGATAAGAAAATACATTCTGAGCACTGAACAGGAGTAAAGCCATATCTTAGACATAATAGTTACCTAGGTTAGTTATTTAGCAGCCAAATAATGAATGTTCTATCTTGTCTTTGGCAACAAAATTATTTCTGGCATAGACACTTGGCCAAGATTAGGACAGTAGGGTTTATACCTGCTATTTATTGTCAGAAAATCTCCATTTCACCTGTGATGAGCACTTATGTCAGCAAAATGATTCCATTGGGAATCTACACTGAGCTTTCTTGAGGCAGATTTTGATGACTCGATACAAGAAATGTACCAGTGTGCAAGGTAGAAGCTTTACATACAGAGATTTAAGATATGTCATGCTTACCAGCATTTTTCTTCTTGCTTAGTCATTTTCTCAGAAGGAAAGTCTTAGATGTGCACGTTTTGTAGAATCTGAAGACTTCTTCAAATATTTAAATTTGTGAAATCATGTAATAGTGAACACAAAATATTAAAATCAAAGAGAAAAAATATTTATAAATACTAATGAAAACAGATTATAAACCATATTTCATTTATGGCCATTTATTTTTCAGCTTTAGGAAAACATTTAAAATGAATTAAATATAACTTTTAAAATTATTTTTTAAATTTCCTATGATTTGGGTCTGGTGCTGTGGTTTCATAGGCTCAGCCTCCTCCTGCAGCATCACATCCCACTTGGGTGCCGGTTCATGTCCTAGCTGCTCTACTTTCAAACCAGATCCCTGCTAATGGTCTAAAAAGGCAGTAGACGATGGTGTAAGTCATGGGGATCCTGTATCCAAGTGGGACATTGGGAAATAGCTCCTGGATCCCGGCTTCAGATTAGCCCAGCTCTGATCATCGTATCCTTTTGGGGAGAGAACCAGCAGATACAAGATGCCTTTCTCTTTCTTTCTCTCTTCTCTCTCTCTTTCTTTCTGCTTCTCTTTATAACTTTGCCATACAAATAAACATGAAATAAATCTTAACAAAAATTACCCATGATTTTATGGAAAAAATATTTTTATGGTACTGAGTGTAGAAGACTTAGTGAGTGCAGAGATAAGATGAAGCCAGGAAAGTATCAGCTAGGAAAAACCTTTTTCTAAACATATAATATACCTTATTTTAAAAGTTGATTTGAAAAATAGAAAGCAAAAAAGAAATGCATAGAGAAATCCCCCATCTGTTGATTTACTCCACGGAGGCCCACAAAGGAGGCATCCTTGGGATAACAGTTCAGAAATAGAAATACATATGTTCTCCATTTCCCAAATGAATATCACTCATTCCAACTGCTTGGATCATCAATCGCTGTCATGCAGAAAACACATAAGAAGTTAGCTGACATCAAAAACATAATCAAAATTTGAACCCAGATTGCCTAATGCAAGATGAAAGCATTGCAGGAAGCTTCTTAGATATTAGGCCAAACTGCCACCGCTATAGTTATACTAGGCATATGATTCATTTAACTTTGTGTTATTTCTCTTTGTTGATGAAACATGCATAAAGATAAGCTGATAAAATAGAAGAAGACTTTTTAAAATTAGAACAGAACATAAAATTAAAGTGACAGCAGAGACTATTGGTTTCATATTTGGAGTATGCTTTTTCCTATTGCATTTTCTAAGAAGCAGCATGTGATAACTTCATAAGTTGAGTTCACAGGGAGACCTAAGCTAAGTTTCTGGCTCCAACTTTTGCTTAGTTCATTTCAGGTTTGCAAGCATTTAGTGAGTGAGCATGTGACATGTTCTCTTTCTCCCCTCTCCCTCTCTCCCCTTCTCCTACTGAAAAAAAATTAAAAATAATAGAAACAAATAGCAAAAAAGAGTGGGGGTGTATCTAGTATGTCAGGAAACTTGGAGTAAAGTGGAATGATGTGATGTCTGGCCCTGTTCTGCTGTGTGAATTGAATCCCCAGCACTGTGTGCTCCTAGGTACAGAAAGTCTGCCCAAGTCTTCTTCTTTTTTTTTTAAATCTGGATCACCGTCTGAAGCCAAATGAAGCATCAGATCCCTAAAGTAACAAAGAATGAAAGTGGAGACATGTCTTGACCACAAGTCAGTAATATTGATTTGACGCGACTTAGTTGTGTCCTTGATTCTCCACTACTTCGTTATTCTGCAGATTCACAGAGTATAGTGTACTTTGCATCAGGAATTACTAGTGTCCATGCTGTAAGTAACCAGATATGTCATTTGAAACAGATTTTTAACCATTTTCGAGCCAAAGATCATAAATTCTAAAATAAAAAAAAGTTAGTTTGATTCTCAACTCATCATGTAACGTTTCATGCTTCAATATACCTTCATTTTAGATTTTTGCTTTTACATAAATTGCAGCAATTATCTGTATTTTAACAATTTAAACCATTTAATAAACTGCATGCACATATTAATTAAAATTAAGAAATAAACCTAAACCCATAATTTTTTCCCCTTAAGTAAAATGTAGACCTGAAAATTATTCTACTATTTTTTTTATTGGGGTCCATGCTTCATAAGTCTTCTAGAGGTGAAAACAGTAATTCATTACAAAAGATCAGAATATTCTGAAAACAAAGTTTTTAATCTGTTATACTTCCAATAAGATCATTTACTAAACAATTTACTTGGAAGTAAACAAGACATTCTCTAATATGATTAAAATACGATATAGAAGAACCGAGGGAAAATCACTGTTTTACAAAAGATACAGACATAGACTCCTGTCTAATAGCACTGAGTTCCTTTCACAAAAAATAGAAATTGAATCGTATTTCTGTAATTTTCCTTTCTTCTGCAGAGGACAGGTGTGCTACAGATGGCAAGACAGTTGTGGTTTTATGAGATCTCTCCCGAGTAAATTACAATATGTCACTTCCAGGGGTCCTCTTTCTGAGAATAACAAACATCCTCATGTACTCTATTGTCAACACAGGCCTTAGCACCAGGGAGGACAGACAGGAATATTCTATCATCCTGCAGAGTAACATGGGTGAGGAAAATTTCCTAGTATAAAACAGAAATAGATTAAATAAGAAAATAATTTCTGGATCGTATATAGCAGTGGGAAAAGTAGTTAGCAGTTACACAGCAGCTAGTTTTAAACAATAAAAATTTCAACTCTCACTTCTTTCAACCATCCTCCTCCAAACACACACACACACACACACACACACACACACACACACACACATACACACGAGGAGTTTATGCTACATTGCCACATAAACTGAGACATCCCTGGTGATGGTGATAACAGTAACAGGATTTGTATAGAAATGACAATAAATATTGAAATTAATCTATGTTTCTATTTACTTATTCAAAAAGACCATTTTGCAGCTCAAAACTTACCATATACCAGTTGCTAGGTCAATGGTAAGTTCTGAAAATACTCCATGGGCAGCAGAAGGTGCATAATAATTGCCACCAAGAATCTTCAGAGCACAGTTGGCTAGGTAGAATAGGAAGTTGAGTATATCCTTACATGCCCATAAATGCTGATTCTCTTCTATTTGTTGAAAATCTCAGGGCTCATTTGTGAATGTCTGTTATGGCATTTACTAAAAAATGTAGAACATTTTATTGTCAGTGTGTTTTTAACAATTTCTTATTTTCTTTTTGCTGTTTAATGTTTGTTTCACCCTGAAAACTCTTTTCCAAATGTTTTAGAAACCAGAACCAGTTTTGATAAACTAACTTTCATTTGCCTGTATTTACCTTTATTTTCAAATATATATCTAATGAATAATCATGTTGGACACAGTGGTCTTTGTTGTCCAACTTTTCCTTTTTTTTTTTTTCACCATCTTAAAACCTCATTTGATTTGTGCTTGGCCTGTAATGTTTCTACAGAGAAGTCTATAGTCAATCCAGTTGGGACATCTTTTTGTTTTCTCTCTTGAATTTTGAGACTCCTTTATTTATTTTAATTTATTTGGTAGAAAAGCTTGGAGGAAATAACATAGTACTCCAAACGTTCATGAAGAATGGAATTTAAAATGTTTGTTTTGTTAAAATAATACTTGAAATCTGTGCTTTCACAATATTTTCAGAAAATAAAAATAAAAACTACTAGGAAGTTATACCTAATTCCAATAGGAGAGTGACCTATTACAGAAATCAGCAAACAACTACTGGTGAGAATGTGGGGGAAATGTACCTTAATCCACAGATGTGAATAGGAACTAGTAAAACCTTTATGGAAGTCAGTATGGAGAATTCTCAGACAACTGAGAATTGATCTGCCATATGACAGGCAACAAATCCTGGGTACATATCCAAATGAATTGAAATCTGTAATGGAAAGAGAACAATCTACACTCCCATGTTTATAACAATACAATTCACAATAGCAAAAACATAGAAATAACACATTCCCTGTTTATAGAGGAATGGATAAAGAAATGTGGTATTTGGACTCTGGAATACTGTTCAGCCATGGAAACAGAGAAATCGTGCCATTTGTAACAAATTAGTCCCAGCTGAAAAACATTATACTTAGTTAAGTAAGACAGTCCCTAAAAGATAATTATCAAATTATATTTTCTCAGAAAATTTGGAATTCTTTTCATATTCTGACACTAATTTGATCTAATCAATTCTTCTTGTGGTTTTGGTCTTCCTGCTCGTAGATGCTTCTCTCTCTACTTCTAGGAAGATTTTTGCTACTTCTTTAAGTAAGTTTATTTTGTTATGTTTCACACTCCTATAGTCAAGGCTGTACCTTGATGGCATAGTGCCATTGCTTGCTTTTTAATGTGCTGTGACAAGTTTCTTTTAGCTTTCTTCACTGATTTTTTTTTCATTTTTTATTTTTTAACTTACAACTTTTAGTCTCCTAGTAAACTAATAGCAACACAAAATACTTATCATACTTAGCATACTTTTATATGGAACTTTATGTTTTCAACTATCCTATCTTCAAGTCTACACATTATTGCTACTCTTTGGCATATTTGTTATTGATATCTCATATCTCTTATAATTTTTGCTCATTTTACTTTTTAGCACGATGTCTATTTTAAAAATTTCTTGCATCTCTATATTAACTTTATTACAGTATCAAATGGTTTCCATCTTTTCTTAGAGCTTATGGAGTTTCTTTAACACCTGTATTGCTTTCTGATCAGAGTTTTCAGATTAATGTTGATATCTGACTTTTTTTCCCGGCACCACAATTTGTTCACTATATGAGGCATGGTTATCTGAATGTTCTTAATAATCTCCACACTGAGCTGTTAGGTCTTTTTCTGTACACTTTGCAATCTGGTTTTGTTTTCGGTTAAATTTGTGGCAAATTCAATTTCCTCATCCATTCACCAGCTTTGCAGGAAGCTAAAACATTTGTATTGTTTGAGAGCCCAGATCTTTCTTCAATACTGGGTCAGGTTAAGAAATTCTGTCTATGAATGCTGCACTAGGACTAGGTACTTTTGTTGCTGATTTGTTGCTGATTTCTATTGCAAGACTGGAACTCAGCTGTATGGCCAAGTCCTGAGCCTGCTTTTGCATCCTTATCCTATGTTGTGGAAGTCCCACTCCTCAATATCTTCTAAACCCTAGGTAAGGATATTAGAAGCATTTATCAGTTGCACTTGTTTATTCTAACCGAAGTCACAATTATATGATTCTGCACATTTTCTGGAGTACTTGACAAGGTCCACATGTGACAGGTGGTTTTGCAAGCCAAATGAGTGGGCCTGGCTTTCTGCCTAATGCAGGGTGGGTCTAGTGGCCTGATTTGAGAATGTTAGCGGAGAGGTAAGTCCTTTGAGTTACCTCATGCTGCTGTGTCTTTTTGTAGCAGAAACAGAAAAGAGCATCATGACAAAGTGCTAGTTGTTGCCTCCCTTTATTTGTCAATGATGGAGTTCCATTTTGCTGTCTGTTTCATATTGGGTTGGGGGAGCAGGGAAGGAATGTTGGAGATTTGACAAGTAATTAATGGCTGTCTAGTTATAAGGGGCCAGAGATTCAGATCAGGGATATTGAGACATGAAAAGAAACCTGTGGGTCTTTCCACTGTATTGGATTTTTCTATAGTATGCATGGATCTGGATTTGTAGTCTCAGCTGTATGCTCCTTTCCTCCTGCCTCGCCCTACTTCAATCTCTCCCAAGCATGAAACAAGTGTGTCTGTCATCAACCTGCTAAGAATCAATCTGGGGGATGGATGGCTTAGGGAAGGTCCTCCTGCCTTTCTCCACACAAGTATTACACTACCACCCCCTCCTTCTTGGCTTCTTCATCTCCTATGAAAATGCTTTGATGCGTTAAAACAGTTAACATTGACACTCTGTTAGAAACTTTACTCAGTTTCTAATTTCTTCTACCTACTGGTTGTTAGCACCAGAAAATGCTGACCATTTCATAGAAAAATAATTCTGAAGCAAAAGTTATTATTCATAAAATGATTGATAGTGAGAGCAAGAGCTTATATGTTTGAGAAATTTAATACAGATGTGATACTTTTTGTTTGCTAACATTTCCAAAAAATCAGAAAACTTAGTGGATTTGAGCTTTTAAAAGATTAAATATAGGGCAAAGGTAGTCATGACAAGTATGCTAAGTGTAATTATAAAAAATAAACATGTGATAACATAAGCAAAAACACAGAAGGACTTATATCAGTCCCTATTTTTCCACAAAATACTGTTTTTATGCAGGAGAGAGCTTACTGGGGAGAAATCCTTAAGTTTTTCTGGTAACTGGGATTAGACCAGCGGGCAGGAAAATAATCACCATAAAAATAAAATAAAACAAAAAAGTTTAACTATAAAATATTGTTATTTCTTTGATATTCTGGAACATAGCGCATAGTTACTATAAAAAAAATTGAACCTATGAGGTTATCAAAAATAAATACTAATAAAAGAAATAGTCATCTTCAAATTGACTTTGTTTTTCTTATTGTTTGAAGTTCAGACTAAAAATTAAAATTGAGCTTCTGGCACAACGGCTTAACAAGCAAATCCTCCACCTCCAAGTACTGACACCCTAGTTGGCAGAAGTCCACATTCTTGCTGCTCTGTATCCCACCCAGCTCCATGCTTATACCCTAGAAAATCAGTGGAGTATGGCCAAAGTCCTTGGGACCGCACTTATGTGGAGGACCCAGAAGAGGCTCCTGAATACTGTATGCAAATGGTCTCAGTCCTGGCCGTTGTGGTCACACGGGGACATCTGGGAACGGAACCAAATGATGGAAGATCTTTTTCTGTATTTGCACTTCTCTCCACATATCTGTCTTCCCACTGAAAATAAATGAAGCTGAAACAATTGATAAGTTGGAACAAGATTAATTTTAATTAAAATGTGAGAAAAGCCTACACAGACAAATAAGTCTAAGTCAGTTAATAATCCCCCAAATTATATTTTGCAACAGATACTTTTTATGTGCCAGATGTATACAGATATGAGAGCTATAGAATGTATTGTTATCAAGCATCTGTATAAAATCATTCAATAAGGTGGTTTTCATCATATACTAGGTGTACAAAAACATATTCAAATCACAAATATTATAATTAATTTCTATTTTAGCAGCATTTTTCACTTTCTTATAACTTGTCCTTTATTCAATTATTTGATATCTAATATTAAAGATCGCTTTTAATATTAGATGCCAATTTCCAATCTCCTATCTCCTGTGTTTTTTTCTTTATCCAGTTTTTCAGTATCTAATATTAAGAAATAATCACTGGCTGCAATCTTCAGGTTTCCCTTGCAGTTTCAATGACCGAGAACAACTTGCGAGTGCTGATAACAGCGTCCCTAATTAAGCACAGTGAGCTGAATCAGAGTCAGCGAGAAAAAGGCATGGTTTCATTAATTTTTCAGTTAAACTTTTTGAGTGCTAATTACCCTGTGAAGACATTTAACATCAGTCGTGATTTGCAGCATATGATCCATGAACAATATGTTATTTGAATGTCTATTTGATTAGATTGTATTTTTAGGAAATAATATCAAAGTTCGCACTATTTTGAAAACCAGTTTGTACACATATAATTACATAGCTCAAGTTTAATTACCAATCCTTCAAGCATTAGGGAAATCTTACAGCAAATGACAACTATGATTGCTGGTTAAAAAGCAAGAATTTATCATTTCAGTAATTCTGTGCAGCCAGCACAATTGGTTGATGTTAAATTTAGGTATCAAATATAATCTACAAATAAGAAGGAAATAAATGCAAGACTGAAATTTGTGTGTGAGATAAAAAATTCTGCAATCTGTTTTTAATTTTGGCGGCGTTTCAAATGCTCATAATCTGAAACATATTGTTGAAAATCTAAAAATTCCAAAGTATTGTTCATTCAGTAAAATTGATCAAAATTGATAACTGAGAAGTTAGAATCAAGTGAGTTTTATTCATACATTCAGTCTATTAGACTCTGACTTTTCAGAATGTTAAAAATGCTGCCAGACTGAAATTTTTCATTAGAAGAAGCATTTTTAACATCCGTGGCTGAATATTTTTCTTTATCTTTTAAAAATAAAATGAGTGGAATGCAATATAATGATTTCTTTTCCTAACAAGAATGCTCTAAAATATGCAGTAAGGAAAGGATATACACAATGTACAGTAGTATTACTACAGATATTCCTTGAAATTAAAGGATTTTCCAACTTCATACTTTTGTCTTCTAATTGCAGCGTGAAATGGCATCTGTATGCATGCCTGGTGAACTGCCTAATTCATTGTAATAGGATGTATAAAAGTGTGGCCCAATATTTCTATCTCTGAATAAAGGGGGGAGAGACATAAAAACCTGAGTGTTTGAAATATAGAATTTTGCTAATTTATCAATTTTGTTACATGCCTGTTTTCATACATACCACTCAATGTAAGCTTCACAATAATCTACATGGAAAAAACAGTTGTTTGTACCTTTCCTGAGTCAGGAAGTTAAATCTCAGAATGATGGAATGCATCTGCCACTCTGAATACGTTTCTGTGTTTTATTTTCAGATATCTCCAAATGTCTTTTAACTTTTCCTGAATTGTCCCCAGTTGTTGACACATTTTTAGGTGATTCAACTCAGAAATTAAACTGAGTTTTGAGAAAAAGTTAGGTTTTTGGTGGTGGTGGTGGTGGTGGTGTGTGTGTGTGTTTAAAAAGCTTTAACCTTGCCAATAACTGTACAAGAAATATAATTTTTCATCTGGCCACGGTCAGCTTCTCATGGATCTCCAGAGCTCTAACCCCGGTTTGCTCATCATGAAAGTGAGAAAATTGAGCCTATTCATCAGTCCCAAAGAGTTGCCAAAGCCAAAGTGTTGCGTGAGAGAATCTCAATGACTTTCTTCTGACTTGGTTGTCATTGGTGATTCCAATAGGTGAAGTAAATCCAACTGGATATAAACATTACAGTCACTCCTAGATAACAAGAAAATAAATCAAGAGGAGAGGCTAATTAATATTGACAAATAATCAATAATTTCAAGTTAAGTATGAGAAATTACTAACTTAATAGATTAATAATTGCATAAACTACTCTGAAAAACAGTGTGCGGGAAACATCTACTTAGCTTTTATAATTACTAATCATTTTGTTTATTTAGTTAATGCTTTATTATAGCAAATGTCATTATGAGCATGACTATATTGAAACCCACGAATGCTACTATAAATTAACCTTAGGAAAATGGATACTTGGTCAACACTATGTTTTGATTAACAAGTACCCAAAACTGATCCAAAATCTTCCATCTGCTGGCTTACTTCCTGAGTGTTTGCAATGACCAGAGCTGAACCTTTCATACTCCAAACTTATCTAGTAACTTAGAATACATATACATATACATATACAAGACAAGTTTAAGTCCTTATGAGACTTAAATTTTAGTGGAGAGATAATTTTTTTAAAAAAAGCTGAAATCTACCCCTCAAATACACATAGATAGTTTATCAACCAAATGTATCAAAGAAAACAGGAGAGAACTATTTTAAGAAGGGCATGATTGCAGTGGAAGAGTACCATGTTATCACTGGGGAGGACATAACAAGTGAGGTTAAAAGTGAAGATTCAAATTTCATGAAAAATACAATCAAAGAAAGATGTGTGAGCAAATAAGCAAATAAGATGTGTAAGCAAATAAGGCCTGAGCTAAAGACTCATTTTTACATATAACAGTAAGATCATGGTCACTCAGCACAGTGAAAAGGGAGTAAGGAATTGAGAGATATAAAGTAAAAACAGAGGGTGGACTCGTTCAACTCAAGGCTTAGGATACACTGAAGTAGAAATGTTAATTTAAAAGATACAAGAATATATAAAGGAGAGAAAGCAGAGCATTTGCCTTGTATTCCAAAATACTGTATTACTTCCCTTTAGGAAATGGCTGAAAGTCCTGATAAAATCTTCTAGGTCATCGTTTAGTTAATAGAAGGTGGAACCAGGTTGTGTCACAGTGGGTTAAGCTGCCACTTAACCCAATGCTGACATCCCACATGGATTTCAGTTGAAGTCCCGTGGGCTTCAGTTCTGATCCAGATTCCTGATAACACACCTGGAAAAGCAATAGAATATGGCGAAAGCATGTGGGTCCTTGCCTTCCATGGGCAGGAGCTGGATGGAGTTGTGGCCTCCTGGAGTTGATCTAACCCCAGAGTTAAGGACATTTGGTGAATGACTCCTTGGATAGAGGACCTGCCTCTTTCTCCATTTATGTAACTCTACTTTTCAAACAAATTAATAATTTTTAAAATTTCTAGAAATTGCACGACTATTTAGGGAAAAAATTCAGGTTATGTTCCATCTTTAATAACAAAGTTTTCCAAATGATAAATTCACTCAATTTGATTTGTATGTCTCTTTTTACAAAAGGATATTTTGCATTTATGTATAAGGTATAAGTAGTGGAAGAAATCAAGAAAGAAAACAAATTTTTTTTTAGATTTATTTATTTTTTAGGAAAGGCAGGTATACAGAGAGGAGGAATGACAGAGAGGAAGATCTTTCGTCTGATGATTCACTGCCCTAGTGGCCACAGCAGTTGGAGTTGAGCCAATCCAAAGCCAAGAGCCTTGAGACTCCTCAGGGTCTCTGACGTAGGTACAAGGTCCCAAGGCTTGGGTGGTCCTCAACTGCTTTCCCAGGCCACAAGCAGGGAGCTGCATGGGAATCGGGACCAGCAAAAGTAGAATCGGCGCCCATATGGGATTCTGGCAAGTGCAAGGCAAGGACTTTAGCCGCTAGGATACAGTTCTGGGCTTTTACATAGAATCTAAAGTGGCATACCGCTAGGATGTTTCAGAACATATTTCATTTGTTTTATCCCAATAATATCATAAAATAATATTGTATTATTTATGTAATCTGTAATATGATTATCTACAGAAAAATCAGGTATTTTCTTAGAGAAGATTTTTTTTGTTTCATTATTTTAGGCCTTTTTCTCTCTAAGCATTAAGTATAGTTAATTGTCATGTTTTCAACCTTTTATTTCATATTAGAATTGCATTTGGCTAGTTATTAGGATACCAAGAAATATTACATAATCAAATTTTGGAGCTTCTCTACTGGAGGCCTATTTCTAAATCCTGACTCCTTGCATCCTGCGGAGGCCATTTGATGTCTCGGTTCTATTGCACTCTGATTAACTCCATTGAAAGAACTGGACCCTTGGTGTCATTTGCAGAATGAGACAGCAGGTAGGAGCTCTGTCCTGCACATACAATTAAGTTAATAATTTTTTAAAAATGAAGAAAAAAGCTAATCTTTATTGGATGAAATCTTTATTAGCTTATAGCCAGTATGCGCCAATATGTTCAGCTGAAAGGGGTGCATTCCTATTTTATTTACATAAATAAATAGGAAATTAAAGATGTGACTGTACATTGTCTACCTACTTTTATTCACAGGTTCAATTTAAAGCTCAGTTTACAAGAAAATGATATTTGATAGTCTTCTTAATAGCCTTTCAATAGTGAATCACATTATTACCATAGAGATTTTGCATAGTGTTTGAAATGTGAGACACAATTCCCCACTTAATTACCTGCTATATTAAAGACATTTCAAAAAAGAAATATGAAACAGAGTCAATCTCTGAAACAAGCTGCTATTATCCATGTACAATGAAAGGATGTATAATATGTCATTCATGCTCCTCAACCCTTACAAGAGTTCAAGTTCAGATAGGTGTCTTCAGGGTGTTCTATCAAAGCTGGAGAACATGTCAATAGGTAGGTAAGCATTCACTGGATAACTTATTTAAATCCAACAAGAACCTATGGAGTATGAAAAATATTTCACACTTAAAAACACAAAGAACATTACAGAACTAAAATGTTTATTTTACTTGGTTTACTAATGGTAGATAAAATAATAAAATTATAATTTTATTATATTTTGTGCCACTCATTCTGTTAAAATAGCGTTGATACAGTTTTGAAACACTGACTTTTGACAAGCCAATTCTGTCCTAAGAAGCTAATTGCATGTCTCAGTATCTTTCCTTTTCAGGTTTTCATTTTCATGGCAGCCATAGGAGCCAGGTTCCAGACATTTAAGAAATGAGCCCCAGAATCTGATAAATCATTAAAGTCAGTCAATTCATATGTGATTCCACAGGAAAGCAGCTACCTCTAACCTGCTTGCCTTAGATAAATTATTCTGCAGCTCCATTCTGCCCCTTCCTGCCAGGTAAAACCAAGTATAAATCATTGCCTAGCAGCCTTTATCTCCTGGGATCTAGGTAACTAAATTTCTTCCTTTTGTCTATCTAAATGCCATTTGATGTACCCCAGGATTCTTGAATCTACAAAATTTTGCAGTATGGCATTATGAATATTGACTGGTTGAGGATACACAATGTGTGAATCCAAGTGATGTCTGTAGCATCCATTAAGTAGCTGATGTTTTGTTGACAGGATACTCAGACAGGAATTACTCTGAGAGCACACTGTGTGAGTGATTAAGTCTCCATTACTGCCAGCACTGTAACTATTGGGAGGAATTCACTTTCCCCTAAAGATTAGAGTGGGATTCAAAATCAGAATGTAGGGATATTGATAAGCACAAACACAGCCAAGTGAAAGAACATAAGACATTTTGACCAATTATTAATAACTCATAGCCTCTAAAACTTTATCTTTGAAGCAAAATATTTAATACAAGGTTTTATGAAGAATCTATAGAATATTGATAAAATATACAAAACAAATATCTAAATCATCTGTTTTTGAACACACATTCTTTTTCTTTTCTTTTAAGATTTATTTATTTTTATTGGAAAGGCAGATATACAGAAAGGAGGAGAGACAAAGAGAAAGATTTTCTATCCATTGATTCACTCCTCAAGCGGCCACAATGGCTGGAGCTGAGTCGCTCCGCGACCAGGAGCCCGGAGCCTCTTGCAAGTCTCCAAACCAGAAGCCTCTTCTGTGTCTCCCATGCAGGTACAGGGTCCTAAGCCTTTGAGCTGTTCTCGACAGCTTTCCCAGGCCACGTCCAGGGAGCTGAATGGGACTTGGGGCCACTGGTATTAGAATCAGCGTCCATATGGGATCCCGGCACATATGAGGTGAAGACTTCAGCCACTGGGCTACTACACTGGACCCTAAACACACATTCTTAGGCAGTTATTTTCATATTTGTATAAAAGCAAATAAATTATGCATTCTAAATCAAATATAAGTTTGTCGTAAGAATAACTGAAAACTTAAGATTAAAAATTTAAAAATTATAGTAATATCCAACATACACCTTTATAAAACATAAAATTATTTTCCTGATACGGGTATCAAAATTTAAACAGGCCTTTGTTTTTTTCAGTCTTTTCTTTCTGCTGTGTGTTACACCCTGTGCGTCGTTGTTTTCGGAAGTATTTTGTGCCTTACACGTCCCTTGGTACTTCGCTTTTGGATTAGCACCATTTTGATGCCTGAGAAAAGATATGTGTATTCTAGAGATTATATGTAATTTTCTTTTTAGGAAATTTATGTGTTTGTTTCTTTTGAAGTGCAGAGTTACAGAGAGGGAGATAGCCAATCTACCACCCATTGTTTCCTTCTCTAAATGGCTACAATGTACGGAGCTTGGCTGTGCCAAGGCCTTGAATCAGGAGCTTCTTCCAGATGTCCAACATGCAACCAGGGCCCTAAGTACTGGGTCTATCTTCCTTTGATTTGCAGGCAATTAAAAAAGGCTTTGGACTGGAAATAGGGCAGATGGGACAGCAACTGGTGTCCACATATGATGCCAGAACTGCAAACCATTATCATACTGGCAGACACGATATGTATTTTCTTCTGATAATCTCATGAAGACAATGTGATTACCCTAAGGATTGATCATTGATAATTTGGATACTTGAAGACATGTTCTGGATGCATACCTATGTTATTGTCCTTCCATGGCAATGAAGTGAAATATACCTGGATGCTTACACACACTTAGATATCCAATTTCATTCAGCAGCAAATTTCTAGACAAGTAATTTTGAGTATAATGTAGATAACTGAAAAGAGTGTAGAAGGATTTCATTTTGGAATCCTGGCTAATGGATATTACACTGACCTGACTGGCACAATCTGGGATTCATCTCTTCTATGACTTATAAGTGTAATCATTCCGTGAAATTATTGCAATTGAACCATTGTTTTATTTCTTAGCATTCACTTTGAAATTATTTTTAACTGGAAAGCATTATGACAGACAGAATTGTGTAGCTATTTAGTAGAGGTCACTAATGGTATCTAAATTAGTAAATAATGTAATTGTAAAACAATTACATTTATTGATACCCAGCATCTGAGAAGTTTATGATGTTGTGTAAATATAGTCAATTTGGGGAACATTTAGACTAGAATGTATCAGTCAATGTGCCTGTGATCCACATCATCATAGACATATTTGATCCCAACTATGGTTTCTGATTTCAGTTTCCTCCTAACGCACATCCTTTAAGTCAATGGGGTTCAAGCACTAGGACTCCTACTGTCTATTCAGAAACAGAGGTTGTGTTCTTAGTTCCTTGCTTGGGAAGGGCTCAGAACTAGCCAAGGCAGCTATTGTAGCTGTTTATTATGTAATTATTTTATTAAATAACAATAATGTTGCAAATAGTTATGACTTAAGCATAAGTAAAATGAATGACAATGAAAAGGATAAAAAATAGGTAGTAATTTGGACTACTTTGAAGTTTGGTGAAGCATTACAGTACTTCCTGAAAATAGACACACCAGTGAATATCTCAAGCTAGACAATATAAGACCCCTCCTTGACAAAAAAATTAATTCTTAAGATTTTAAAAATTTACTCCAACATAGAGTGATGGATTAAAAAGTGGGAGAGAATGACAGAGATGGGCGGGTGGCGTGGGGGGAGATGTGAGATATAGAGGAACAGAGGTGGGGTGACTGAGAAAAATTCCATCTATTGGTTCATTCTCAAAATGTCTATTATGGCCAGGGTTAGATGTGGCCAAATAGGGATTCTTAAGCTCAGTGCAGGGATTGCACATGGAGTTGTTGGAGCCTAAGAACTGTGGTCATCTTCCACAACTTTCTCATGTACATCAAGAAGAAACTGGATTAAAAGAGGAACAAAGTGTGAAATAGTATTAAAGTTTATATGAAATCAGTAATGTAAATTTCCAACAAACCAACCAAACATTTGTTCAGCCAGGCCTACCCTCAAACATAATTCTCATGTTCACTGGTTGGAGCATGAGTCCTGGCTTCTTCACTTCCAATCCAGCACTCCACTACAGCTCCTGGGAAAGCACCAGAAGATGACCCAGGACATTGTGCCTCTGCACGCAGATGAGCGAGACAGAAAAATCTGCTGGTCCCTGGTTGCAACCTTGCCCAGCCTTGGACATTGTGACATTTTGCAACAGTGAACAAGTGGATGGAAAATCTCTGTCTCTCTTCTCTTAATAACTAATGCTGACTTCCAAATAACTAGTTCATCTTTTAAATCTGATGAGTTTAGGTCTTGCAGTCTTTTGTGTTACCATGTCTTTTGTTGTGTGCTGGGTGTTTGTATGATTGTGCATGCCATATGGGTATTTACTTCCTCCACCCCTTACCTGAGTGCCTGGATACCAGTCCCTGATTCCAACTTCTGGGTAATGATTGCCCTGTCAGGCAGCAGGTGGTGGATCTAATAGAGGCAGGTTTGGATTGGATTCCTGGCAGTCTTCTTGAGCCTGGCTCAGCCCTCTGGCATTTCTGAGCTTTTGTGTAGAGACTCGTCATCTGAGAGTACCACTTTTGTGTCTGTTTCTTTCTGTCAGTTTCTCTGACTTTTAAGTAAATAAAATGTGTTTTGTTTCAAACTGTTAAAAAAAAATCAGTTAAAAATCTACTCAGAGCTCAGTTCTACTTTAGGCTAATTTTCCAATGGTCTGCCTCTGTAAAGGTAAAGGTTGCTAAAGTCATCTTTAAAAAATATCATAGGGGCCCTGCGTGAGAGCTTAGTGGTTAAAGTCCTCACCTTGAATGCGCCAGGATCCCATATGGGCTCAGGTTCTAATCCCGGTGGCCCCACTTCCCATCCAACTCCCTGCTGTGGCCTGGGAAAGCAGTTGAGGATGGCCCAAATCCTTGGGCCCCTGTACTGTGTGGGAGACCTGAAAGAGTTTCTGGTTCCTGACTTTGGATTGGCACAGCTCCAACCACTGCGGCTGCTTGGGGAGTGAATCATCAGATGGAAGATCTTCCTCTCTATCTCTCCTCCTCTCTGTGTATTTGCCTTTCCAATAAAAATAAATAAATAAATAAATCTTTTAAAAATATATCATAGGTTCTCTCAGATGTATGGAAACATTCATGCAAAATACCAAACAAGCAGACATATAGGTAAACATACAGCTATATGTGTGTTTGCATATGCTATACACATTTACCTATATATCTATAGGTATATATACATATCTATAGGTCAACATGTAAGTACATATAATCTCATGGATGAACTATATAATGGAGACTAGCATACTGGGATGTGGTGATACATTGCAGCATGCCTCTCTGCTACCAAATAAAAGGAGGACTGCTGATGAAATTGTTAAACACCCCATGTCAATACGATATTAGATTCCCTACCATTGCTTACCCCAGCAATGCCATGATATGCTTACATAACATAATGTTGGACTTGGGACTGTTGCTGAAGGATTATATTATTTTAATAATGTGAAGGGATTAGTGTGTATGTGAGAGGAGAATGGATAGGGAGGAAGAGGAGGTGGAGGGAGGAATCATTGTACCTACAAAACCACATCATAGGGGGAAATTACCAAGAGAAAAAGCCAGCCACTAATTGACCATTCAGAAGGTGATTAATCCAGCACTGGCAGCTAATCAGAATTTAGAAACAGATGGATTTGAGTGGATCATGTTAAGAGCTTTTAGCAGTCATGCTTTTGTCACGTTGATTTGAGAAAAGAACAAGTCATTTAACAAAAACAGTGAGGGAACCAGGAAACAACTAAGCCTAAGAGGCAGACAGAAGGTGTGAACAGCATCTGATTTCTTAATTCCAGTACTTGCTGAGGTCAATTTGTGTCCCTGCCTGTTTTGGTGAAATTCTCCCCTATTCTCATAATAAATTATCCCTTTCTTTCCTTAGGCTACAGTTGGTCTATTTTATTTGAAATCAAAACACTTCTATTTTTCAAATATCAAATAAGAAACCTGATAAAGCACAATAATGCCTGGAGGGTATAATTAATTACACTCCCCGGTATCTATTTTGTTCTGCTTCTGACAGCTATCTAAAATTGTGTTTTAATTATTCATTGATTAGCTTTTTGCTATTAAATATATCAGCAAGAAAAATAAAATACTGAAACACTATATACACTATTGCAACTTCCTTATGAAATGGAAAAATTTGTTTTACATACTAAACGTCACTACTAAATTTTTTTTTCACAAGTATCAGCATTGTGGCTTTGTAGGTTAACATGCCATCTTGACACTGTCATTACATATAGTCACCAGTTCAAGTCCAGTGGTCCACTGCTAATCTTTCTCCTTGATAGTACACCTGGAAAAGCAGAATGTGGCTCAGTTACTTGATACCTTCCATTCACATGGGAATACTGGGTTAATTTAGAGACTCCTGTCTTCTGCCTGGCTCAGATCTGGTCATTATCCATTTATGGAGTAAACCAAGGAAGGTAAGATCTCTCTGTCTCTCTGTCCCTCTCTCTGTCTCTGTCTTCCCTTGTTTTCTTTCTTTTTTTTTAAGATTTATTTATTTTATTGGAAAGGCAGATACACAGAAAGGAGGAAAGACAGAGAGGAAGATCTTCCATCCAATGACTCACTCCCCAAGTGACCGCAACGGCCAGTGCTGCACCAATCCGAAGCCAGGAGCCAGGAACTTCTTTCAGGTTCTTCCACGTGGGTGCAGGGTCTGAAGGCTTTAGGCCATCCTCAACTGCCTTTCCCAGGCCATAAGCAGGGAGCTAGATGGGAAGTGGAGCTGCTGGGATTAGAACCGGTGCCCATATGGGATCCTGGTGCGTTCAAGGCGAAGACCTAAACCATTACACTATCGCACAGGGCCCTTCTCTTATTTTCTAGAATGACGTTTTTAAATAAACACCTAAACAAATATGAAAAAATATGTATTTCTCATTGAAATGGAAAGTAATGCATCTATCTGTATATGTAAAAGTGACTACTATTGAGATTTATCATTAAAATACAATATCGAGATTGTACAAGTACAAACAAAAATGATGACTAAAAACCAAAAATGAAATCTATCATTCAAATTTTATTAAATATTAATTTTCATTTGACAGGGCTATTTACAGAGAGAAGGAAAAGCAGAGAAGAATAGCTGTCCACTGATTCACTTCCCAAGTGACTGCAATGCCGGAGCTGAGATAAATTGAATCAAGACTCCAAAAGCTTCTTCCAGGTCTCCCCGGCAGGTGTGGGGTCCGACCTCTTTGAGCCTTCCATGACTGCTGTCCCAGGCCATGAGCAGAGAGCTGAATGGAAAATGAGCAGCTGGGACACAAATTGGAGGCTGTATGGCATCCCAGTGCATGCAACGCAAGAACTTTAGCCACCAGGTTACTGTGCTGGGGCCTCACTGAAATATTTTTAGCTGATATATCACATTACACATTTTAAATAATTAAACACATTATTTTATTACAATTTTTGTTTTGCCTGTGTACTTTTTATTCTGTAGATTTATTATCATTGAAACATGCTACTTCTTGAAATAGTTTTCTTAGTGACTTTAATAAAACAGAAGTTGCTTCATATTTGAAAAAGCTGTATTTAAAAAAACGAACATCATGCATTGATTTAGCAATGGCCTTGAATCATACTTTCTGAGATTGGAGTGTGGTTTAATTTAATTATGTTCATTTGGCTCCATTTATCTCTTTATGTTTATGTATTTATTTCCCAAAGTGGAATTACTTCATTTCTACATGCCCCTCAATAACAGCTTCTGTCATCAATTGATGATGATGATGATGATATGTTATATCCCAAGTCATACTATTGGACTTTTCCTTTGGCTGATTAGGGCTATTACTATAAAATGAATCCTTTTTTTTTTTTCTGTACTATTTGTACCCTTAATCTAACACAATAAGCCAGTTTAGAAAAATAGGACCAATCTCTAATTTATAACCTATTCTTAATTGATACTTTTTAAACACTTAATATTGCCTGCAGTACATTGGAAATGCCATGAGGAGAAGGACTTTACTCACAGTCTGTTTCAAGCTTATAGAAATGAATCGCTCCACCCATTTGTAATCCTTTAGCTTCTTACAGCGTTTGATACAACATGGATGTCAGATGGCTGGACTTCAAAGACATGCTGAGATTTTTGAAACACTTCTCTGGTTCTTGTCTATTAATAAATTTTCTGACAGCATCCTGCTGCGTAGCAAAATTCAGTGACAACTTTCAGATATGTGTTGCCAAGAAAGAATTGGAGTGAATGTAATTTTCATCTGGTGCAATTTATGACATGATCTTTGCCTTTCTGTTATCATGACTGTAGTAAGGATAACTCAACATGAACACAATCCTCCTAGTAAACTTAAAAATGTGTAATATAATACCATTAACAACAATCACAATACTGCACAGCAAATATCTAAAATAGTTTACCTTATATAATCAAAACTTTACTCTTTAATTGACAACACCCCAATTCACCCAGCTCCTGACAGTCACAATTCTATTCTCTGTGTTTTTTAATTAACTGATTTATTTGAAAGGAAGAGTTGAAGGGAGAGAAGGAAAGATATACAGAAGAAAAAAAAGGGGGGGTGTGGGCAGCAGCTTCCATCCATTGGTTCAGTCCCCTAGTAGTTGCAACAAATGGAGCTGGGCCATGCTGAAGGCAGAGCCTGGAATTCCACCCAGGTCCCCCATTGTTACTTGAGACATCTTCTGCTTTCTTTGGCACATTTCTTTGGCACCTTGTCAAAAGTTTACATCCCCAACTAAAGGAAAACTCAACTTGGTAAAGCTGGCAAACACCACAAGACACAAGACGCCTAACATGCCATGTATTTCAGGAATGCGTAAGAGGTTGTGTGTGTAAGATCTGAAATACAATAAGATAACCGTTGCCTGAAGCCAGCCACCAGAGCAGGGCTGGAAAGCCTGGAAGGCTCACTGTTGACAGAGTGGTTTAGTCCCTAAAATCTGCCTTGGAGTGCAGGCTGGGACATGGGCTGGGATGCAAACAGCTCCATAGGAATTGCCCCAGAGAAGGGAGGAGATATGTTCCACAACATGGCATGTTTACAACTTCTTGGCTTCACATCACTGTCTTAAAAGCACCAGCCTGAATGCCTTTCTTGTTAGCTGTAGGTGAGCCCTAGGACATTGTAAGCCCACCAGGAGAAAATTCCATTTTCTAGGAGAAGAGGTCATGTTCCCCGACTCACCAGGCATTCGGGCAGTGATGCGGCCACCAGGCAAAGCTTGGACCCCTTTCTTGTGGACAGAGGGCATCACAAACTGAATTAAGGTCAGGTGTCATTGTACCCTTTAATTCTGTATCTGCTGATGGCTGGGCATTCCATCTTCTGAGTGGAATTGTGTCCTTCCCAAAGGTTTTTGACGTCCAGACCCTGACACCTGTTAACTTGACCTTATTTGGGCATGTGATGTTCACAGATGATCAGGGTAATGTGAGCTCGTAAGGGTGGGCCCACTGGCTGCTGTCTTCTTCCCTAAGGGACACTGTGGACCGTGAGACAAACACATAGTAGACAAAAGTTCTATAGTCACAAGGCAAAGAACTTACAGGAGTTAGGAGAGGATGCTGTGGATGGAATGTGCCAGGATCCCATATGGGCGCTGCTTCTAATCCCGGTGACTCCACTTCCCATCCAGCTCCCTGCCTGTGGCCTGGGAAAGCAGTCGAGAATAGCCCAAAGCCTTGGGACCCTGTACCCGTGAAGGAGACCCAGAAGAAGCTCTTGGCTTTGGATTGGCTCAGCTCCAGCCGTTGTGGCCACTTGGGGAGTTAACCAACAGATAGAAGATCTTCCTCTCTGTTTCTTCTCCTTTCGGTATATCTGCCTTTTCAATAAAAATAAATAAATCTTAACAAGAAAAAAGAAACATGCATTGTGGTCAGCAGTGGTAAGTAGACAGGTGCATGAGAGCCTGCCATGGGAGACTTGGAATTGGTTCCAAGTTCTTGGTTTTGGCTTGGCTCAGCCTTAGCAATTCTAGGCACTGAGAGTGAATTAGTGAGTGGATGATCTTTCTCTGTTCCTCTGTCACTGTCTCTTTTCATGTAAAAATATGGTAGAATTCTTTTTAAGATTTTCAATTGAACTTAAATACTGGTTCCTTGGAGGCTGGGACGAGTAAGGAAATAGGGATTGTGGTAAATTAAATATTAGGTACCATGACATAGATGTTAAGTTACTAATGTCTTCCAATACAGTGAGAAGATTACATAAAACCCTACAGTATAACATACCTTAAGAGAAAACTGGACCACTTCTCGGTCTTTTGGCTATGATCAAGTGTAAAAGAAGACTAGAAGACAGGAACTCATAGATTCCAAACACAAAGGAAAAATGAAATGGAAATTTCACTGAACAGTTATGTTGTATGCACTTATCAAATACCATTTTGTACTCTGTAAGATTGCACTGTTACCTACTAACCAAATAAATAAGCAAGTAAATGGATAAATTAATGCGTAAAGGATTTATAAATTAAAAGACAATTACTAGGTTAGAAGGTTAAAAAAAATCTCAGCCTTTCAGTTGGTTAAAAAACAAGAGTTTGGTCTTTTGTTTATGACTAGTTTTTGGTTTGTTTGTTTCTAAATTCTGTGGCAAGGACTGTTATTTGAAACAACTCATTTATTGACACTCAAAAATAAGATTTCTCACTGTGTTGCATTCCAGGATCATGAGACTCAGGTAGCTTAACATTCTCAAGATCACCAAGAGCTGTTGTTTGACTTTAAACACTTTTTTAATACTCACACATATACTTTGGGACAGGTAACCCTCTAGTAACAGAATAAGGTACTCCAATGATATACTGATGATAAATAATTTATTTTTACAATTGGATAAATATACTTAGAATCCAGACACTTGTTATTTTTTAGTTTAGTTACACAAAGACACATTTGGCAATAGGTTATGTAACAGTAGTAGAACCAGCAATGACTAAATATTTTATGGATTAATATGACCTTGAGTGCTGAATTGAAAGAAGTGGGATTGATTTTCCCGCATTAGAATATATGGACTGAGATGTTTGCAACTGGTGGCAAATATCGGTGCCTGTTAATATTATTATTTTTTAACATAGAGATCAAACTACAAGGATTCAAAAGCACTTGAATTTCTGGACTAGGTCAATGGAAGTTTTGGTAGCCAACTCCGTTCCTTGGGGTCGCATGCCAGCTGTGGTCCAACAGATAAGACAGTCTGCATTTATAAGACAGAAGAAACCAAGACATTGTCACCATCTTAAAACTGATGCTAACAAGGGAGTGCAGTGACATTTCTTTATGAAAATTGTTTATATTTGGTCCCTGTGTGTGTTTCTATGCAAGAATATAAATCACTTCTGAGGCTGAGATTTTTTTCTGCTGTTGTGCAGCACCAAGAATATTGAACTTTAATTAGTCTAAGAAATGTAGATTTTATTTATTTACAAATCAAATTAAAATATACATGCAGATTGAAATATATGTGCTTGATTGATAAACTTGTAAAAGTATGTATTTGCTTTAATGTACCTGAAGGTATTTTTCCTGAAAGCCCTTAATTTCCCTGAAATCAAAATAATTTGTAAATGCTTCCTTTAGAAGAAAGTATAGCCTGAAATAACATGCGACTTCACTATTATACATTAGGAAAGTTTTTTCTTGTGCTCGCTTAGGCAGCACATATACTAAAATAGGAATTATACACAGAAGATTAGCATGGTCCCTGCACAAGGATGACACGCAAATTTGTGAAGCGTTCCATATTTTAATCTCACTTGAATACTATAAGTTGCTAAGTATAAATATAATAAAAAATGAAAAGCTAAGAAACAATGTTTTTCATAGTAAAAGTGCATACTTTCAATAATAAGCAATGTGTTTTTAAATTAGACATTTGGGAAATTACTAAATTTTCCATATTAGACTCCAAACAAATTATTTAATGCTAAACAAAGACTTGTTGTGTTTTTTGCTAATTAAAATGATTTGCCATAAGAAAAATGTCACTTTACTCATACCATCCTGGTAGTGACTGCTAGCTCTCTGCTAGATGTCTCACCTCTTGATCTAATTGTAGCACCTTCCTGTTTCAGAACAACGCGCACACGTCTAAACTGTAGATGGATTTCTGAGAATTGCAACCCATTCGGGCCAAGATTCAATAGTATCAAGTTCACGTTATTATATTATAAGGAAATGCATGCATACTTTGTGTAAATACGATCACTAATGTTGAGTACTTTGATGATAATATATCATGTATTATGTGATTTATAAAAAGAACAGAATAATGAATTGTATTCTCTATGCTTTATTAAAAACTGGAACTGTGTGGAGTGGGCCTTGTGGTGCAATAGGTTAAGTTGCTGTTAGGGTGTCCACTGCAATATCAGAGTGTCAGTGGGAAGTCTAGAAGGAGTTCTATGTTCCTGGCTAAGGCATGGTCTGGTCCAAATGTTGCAAGCAGGCGAGTGTTCTTTCCTCGCACTTAATCTGACTCTCAATAAATAATATGCTTATGTTTAAAGAAAATAAAACACAACTCAACTCACAATTATGTTTTGATAACTTCCTTTATTTTTATTAACATAGAAAAATAAGTTCATGTATTTCATAGATACCATTCCAAGAGGGTAACCATACTTTCCTCGCTTCTTCCACCAATTCTCTCTCCTTCCTTTATTTTCTTTTAACTTTTGAAATCATGTGTTTTAATATGTTGGTAATCTCTGACATAATTCATCACTAATTACCATGTTCAACAAAAAAAAGTGGGCAGACTATTCTTTCCAGATAAGTACCATAAAAATAATCAGATCATAAAATATTATTTTCATTATTAAACTTTTTTATTTTTTATTTTTATTTAACTACCACATTTTCCATAAGCTCAAACATATGTTCTAATATCAAAATTTTCAAAATTACTATAAATCTCCATTTGCAGATTTAAGTGCATTTACTTATGACATTTCCTGTACTTTTTAAAACTTTATTTATTAATTGCTTTGAAAGCAGCTATAGGCAGAGAGTAAGGGATGGAGAAGGATTTTCAAACTGTGTATTACTTCTCCCAAATGCGCATAATAACCATGGTTGGGCCACAATGAAAACAGGAACTCCATGTGAGCCACTGTGTGGGTGCCAAATACTTAGGCTGTCATCAGCGCCTCCTGTGGTGGTCATCAGTAAGATGCTAGATTGGATGCATAGACAGAACTGGGTCATAGATACTCCCATAGGGTTTCTGATGCGCCTAGCAACTCCGCAATGCACTGCTCAAAAGTCTCAAAAGTCTCCTGTTTTAAATTATCGTTGTGTTACACAAAAGTTTTGGATAGCACTACAAAGGAAGACATGATAGCAATATATTCTTTTGTGTGTTGAGACATCATCTTAATACATTTTTCCTACCCAAAAGTGCATGTTGGTAGCAATATAGGAACTTTTTTAACATAGTGAAGAAAACAAAATGAGGAGCTCACATCATATTTGTGCTGTTGTGCAAAGAAATAGGTCATTCTGCCATTTCTTCACTCTAAGAAACAATGTTCTAAATATATATACACGTCATACTTTCCTTGAATGGTTGGATTTTTCCTTTGACACTTTTTACCGTTTACTCATATTAATATAAATATTTGAGAAATGATAGCTATTTTTTCAAGTTCCAGCACATTCATTTTTTCCCAAGAGAGATGTGCTTTTCATCCGTCTGCCAAGTGCCTACCTGGGACACATTTCTTTCCTGAGTCTTAATTACAGTGGAATTACACATAGTGCTTTATTTTATTCTAACTATAATAAATAAAAACAATAACTTTATGGTAAAAATATGTATAATCAGAGTTGAGAAATATGTCGAAGCAGGCAACGTCTGTTAAGAGGAGGCAAATTTTTAATCATTTACATTTCAATGGGGACATTAATAAGTATTCCTAATTTATCACCATTTTCTGAAAGATTTACATTCTTTGAATTAGCAAGTCAATATCAGTAGAATTACAATTAAAATAATATAGAGAGCTAATGAACAATCATGTCTGAAATTATATATATATATATATAAATATATATATAAATATATATATAAAATGGAACTTGTTCACAGTGATACCCATCCAGGTAATATAACTCAGCTGGAAACATTTCAAGCACTCCCTTTGCAAAGCCATTACAGACTGGCCTGCTGCTTCATATAATTTCCATGATAAGCTGCTGAAAATTTAATTGGCTTCAACTCTAAAATATTTCTTCATAAAATAACTACAACAGATGAATAAACCTCTTTGATTCATGTATTTATAGCAACTTAAGGGAGCTCATTAACACATTTCCTTTGCAGATACTTGTATTAAAAGGGGATCTACACTGAAATATTGCAAGGATCTTTATGAACCCATATTCTCTACCATAAAATCATGTTTGCGGATGAAAAATTTGATTAAGTGATTTAAATATCTACTTAGTTTGCTGCCAGAAATAGCAAGTGCTATTTTTCTCCTATTGAGATATAATAAAAGTTGCTACTGAATTAATATTTTTCATGAACCTCATTTTTAAATGCTACTAGTTATTTCTCTCATAGAGCCTTTTCTTAAAATCTTTTATAATTTGAGACTTGACCACAAGCCCATATTCTTTTACAAGTCCATAATTTACGTGTTGCTATTTAATGGTTCAATTTATTGTAAATTGCTTTTTAAATTTTTTTCAGTATCAATCACTCTTCATAAAAAGGTGGATAGTATCCCCCCATTTTCCTTATAATAAAGCTGCAGATTACATTCAATGCATAGATGACATTAAGCAAAAATTTTACTACTAATTTGAGTATAGGCATATAAAAAAAACCCTGAAGGTTTAATTTTATGAAAGGCAAAGACCCTTAGGGGTATTATAGATAAAGGAAAAGCTTTGAGACGTAAGATGACAAAGATAGTCCAATAGAGGATATTTAATATGCTTACCCCCAGGGGCCAGCATTGTAGTATTGCATGTAAAATCTGCAACGTGAAACTGGATATACTTTTGTCAAGCTCTTTCTCCAATGTTATCCTTAAAAGCAGAGGAACATGGTCCACTTCTCTGGGCCCCTGACACCCCAAACGGGAGACCTGCAAGAAGCTCCTGGCTTCTGGCTTCAGCTAGTCTCTATTTTCTCTCCAGGCTCTGTCCTAACGTGTGCTTTGATGATCATGACAGCTCAAATTTTAAAACGTAGATGGAATACGCACTACGTTTTGAGTGGCTTATTTCATTTAATATAATATGCTGATGGTTGATGGTGTGCACTTTTTTCTTTTTTTCTGTTAAACAATCTTGTTTTTTAAAACATATTATATTATACTTATTCATACATCTATTAGCATTTGGATTTCTTCTGTGTTTTAGCTCTTATGAGTAACACTGCTATGGGTATGATTATACAATTAGCTTTTTGTGATTGCTTTCTGTACTGCTGAGTGCACACTTAGAAGAAGAATTTTGAATAATAAGATAACATCATCTTTTTATGGGGGCTGTAGTCTTTTGCAGTATCACCAATACTGGTCAGTAAGAGTTCTGATTTCTCCACTTAAACAACAATACATATTTTCTGCTTTGGAAGGGTTTTGATTTGTTTATTCACTTGGTAATAGCCATTCTAACTGGTATGAAATGATGTTTCATTGGGGTTTTAATTTTTTTTATTAATTTCATTGCATTATGTGACACATTATTTATGCACTGGGATTCCTCCCCCCCAACCCCCCGGTGGATTGCTCCACCTTGTTGCATTTCCATAGTTCAAATTCAGTTGAGATTCTTTCATTGGAGGTTTTGACCAATCATAAAGTCCAGTATCTTATTGTCCTGGTAAGTTCAATGGCTTCTTGGTGAGACCATCTCTGGTCTGAAGGTAGAACCAGCAGAGTATCATCCCAATCAGGTAAAAAACCCAACATAATATTTACAACCATTTACGACATTATGGCATTAATTGACATGGTATTGATTAACCAATATGTTACTAGGGAAATGCAGGTTCTCACCCACAACCTGTGACTTCTTCATAGACATTTCAATTTTGGTTTATTTTCAACCATGTTCTATATACCTTAAAATGGCTATAGATTGCTATTCAGCTGTCTCTTGTTTATTTTAATGTTAGTATTTAGCATTTTATAGCATTGAAGCATGATTTTGCTGAACCTGGTTGTTTTTCGGGTAGTCTGGACTAGTTGGGGCAGCGGCGCTCGAGTGTGCATCCTGAGGGGGTGCGGGGTGGGCCGGACTACAATGTTCACCAGCTCAAGCAAGGCAAAGGGGAGGGCCGGATTGCACCGGCACTGGCCCAAAGCGCAGTGGCATGTAGGAGAACGGGATCCGGGAGGGGCTCAAAGGGGAGAAACGTGAAGTTCCCCAGGCGAATTATATCTCCCACTGGTGAACTGGGGGTCGGAAAGGCTGGGCAAAGCTGCATCAACAGCTGGTCAATGTATTAAAACGGCAATGGAATGGGCGCGCCAGGCAATACAGAGCCCACCTTAGCCCACAATTAAGGTTGGTAACCAGGATGGAGCACAGGACATGCCCAGCTAAGTTTTTATACCAACTGGTCTGCGTGAGCCACGGACGCTGATCCACAGTGTCTAAGGCTAAGGTTGTGACAGGTGAAGGGCTAGGCCAAGCTGAGTCAGAGCAACCACAGGCAGGCAGATCACTGGATGGGAACAGGCTGCGGTTGAGGGGCTAAGGGAACACTGTAGTTGGGTGGAGGTTCCCACCAAGGGGCACATGAGCTGGAAAGGGGCTGCGTCTAGTCAGGATACAGTTGTCTCCCTTGGCACAAGTGTGGACTGGGACAAGACGCACAGGGCCAGGCCAGACTGCAACACTGTCTGATATGTTTTGATGTTTTTATGTCAGTCTGGTTGCTTCCAAATAATCTCTTTTCACTAGTAGAATTCATCACGTGCTCATGAAGTAGACGATGGCATCATTTTTCCCAAAAGACTTCTGTGTTTCCTTTTAGTTAAGCATGTGTTGGTTACTCAGAGGCGCATTATTTTATCAGGGTGCTATAATCTGTTGTTGGGGTTTTAATTTACATTCCCTTAATTATTAGTGATATTGAGCATATTTCACTAGTTAATTAGTCACTCATATAAGTTGTTCATAAAGCCAAAAATATAATCATTCTTTAGGACTGAGCACTATTCCAAACTGTATGTATGAGTGTATATACATGCATATTAAGTATCTTTTTTTTTAACTTCATATGTTATTTACCACAAATTAGGAAGGAATTAGGATATTTGCTAACCATCATGGTCTCCCAATTGTATATATTTTGTGCAGAAGCACAGGATTCCATTCTACTTTGTTGTGGAGCAGTAGTTCCATTATTAACATAAAGACAATTCATGCAGTTCACGGGTAAAATTCTAAAAACATAATCTAATTCATTCCCTCATCAACGCACCACGTTGCCTCCCTATTTTTCTTTAACTTTTGCCAAAAAAAATTCAATACACTCTATAATCCAAAACTTACTGCACTGCCACCATGTGCAAAGATCACAGTTCTAAGAGTATAAACAAGGGTTAAAACAGCAATCAAATCCAAAGATGTCCATTTCATTACTGTGTCTATTTTATGTTCTATATTAAACATCACACGTGACGGAAAACATGACATTTACATTTTGGTGATTAGTTTATGTTATTAAGCATGACAATGTTCAATTGTCTCCATTTTGCTGCAAAAGCCAAAAATTTATTCATTCTTTATGACTGAGCAGTTTTCCAAACTGTAGGTATATGTGTACATATTTATGCATATAAATACACATGTATACATATATATACAAACTTATATACATTTATGCATGCTTATACACTTATACATATGTACACAACATGTGCATGTGTGTGAGTCACATTTCTTTATTTAGTAATCAATTGATGAACATCTGATTTATTATTTTGGTCATTGTGAATTGAGCTGGGGTAGACATGGAAGTGTAGCTAACTCCTTCATATTTCGATTTTATTTTGTTTGGGTTATATCTAATAGGGTCTTTCATAATGGTTATATTTGTTTACATTCCTGCCATGGTGTTTTAGGGCTCTGTGCCCCCACATCCTCATCAGATCTTGGTATTATTGGGATCAACATCTTGGCTCAATGGTTAAAGCCTCACCTTACAAGTGCTGGGATCTCAAATGGGTATGAGTTCGTGTTTGCCCTGCTCCATTTCCCAACCAGCTTTCTGTTTATGGCCTGGAAAAGCAGTAGAGGATGTTCCAAAACTTTGGGACTCTGCCTGCACAGGAGACCTGCAAGAGGCTCCTGGCTCATGTCTTAGGATCAGCTCAGCTCCGGATGTTGTGGCTACTTGGGGAGTGAAAGAGTAGATGAAAGCTCTTTTTCTCTGTCTCCTTTTCTGTGTACATCTGTCTTCCCTAAATAAAGAAATATTTAATTAAAAACAATTTGTCATGATTTTTTTTTTCTATTTTGGGATGGTAGCTATTCTAACTGGAGCCAGCAGAAACCTCGGTGTGTTTTTCTCTACATTTCCCAGATGGTTAGCAACCCTGAGGATCTTTTCACTTGTCTGCTGCCCTTTTGTAATCCACCCTCTGCCAACTCGTGCTTATGTCATTAGCCCTTTCCTTACCTGAGACGCTTGTTTTGTTGTTTAGTTGCTCGAACTCCCTTTTGATTTTGCATAGGAATTCTTTATCAGATGTATAGTTTGCAAATATATAGTTTTTATTCTCTTGATTACTGTGAAGATTTTTTTCTTAGTTTAAGGTAATACCGCTTTTCCATGTTTTGCCGTTACTGTCTGTGCCTCTGAGATATCATCCAAGAAACGTTTGCCTATGCCCAAGACGTGTATTTCTTTGGGGTTTTTCCCCAGTATTTTTCTCTTTCCAGGTGTTCTGTTTCGATCTCTATTCTACTGTTGATTTTTGCATTTTTTAAAAGATTTATTTATCTTGGACGTGGTGCAGTGGCCTAGCAGCTAAAGTCCTTGCCTTGAACGTGCTGGGATCCTATATGAGCACCCATGTGGGAAACTGAAAAACTCCTGGCTCCCAGCTTCGGATCGGCGCAGCACCGGCCATGGCAGTCACTTGGGGAGTGAATCATTGGACGGAAGATCTTCCTCTCTGTCTCTCCTCTGACTTTCCAATAAAAATGAATACATCTTAAAAAATTATCTTTTTTTGGAAAGGCAGATTTACAGAGAGGAGAGAGAAAAAGAGCTCTGGCAGCTGAGTCTCTCCCTAAGGAGCTGCAACAGCTGAAGCTGAGTCAATCAGAAGCCAGGATTTTCTGGATTTTTTCCCTCACAGGTATGGGTCCCAAAGTTTTGGGCCATCCTCAACTGCTTTCCTAGCGCACAAGAAGGCAGTTGGAAGGGAAGTGGAGCAGCTAGAACAGTAACTGTCACCAATATGGGTTCCTGACACTTGCAATGTGAGGATTTAGTCACAGATTTATCGCACCAGGCTCTGCAAGGGTTTAAGATAGAGGCCTGTGTTTTATTTCTGCATGTAGATATTCTAACTCTCCACAAATTTGTTGAAGCAAATGCTCTTTCTATAGGGGCGGGGGTGATTTTAGTTCATTTATGAATGATTGGTTGTTTATAGCTGTGTTGAATTCATTTCTAGGATCCAGAATCCAGTCTGTTGCTCCACCTGCCGTCTCTTGACCCTCTACCAGACTGTTTGGATTGTAGCCTCTCAGTAATATCTGTTAAAATTCAATATTGTGATGCCTGGTGCTTTAAATTTTATTGTTTCAAATTGCTTTTGCTACTCAGAGTCTTTCACTATTCTATATGAATTTTAGGTGTTTTGTTTTCTCTGATGTGAGATCATCATCTTTAATATTTTGAGTGGAATTGTCTTACATCTGTAAATTTTTTGTAATATCAGCATTATATTGATATTGATTCTTCCAATCTGTGAACATGGAGAATTTTCCATTTTTTTATGAGTCTGTCTTCTCAGATTTTTTTCCCTTAATTTTTGTAATTTTCATTATAGAGTTCATTCATATCCTTTATCAAATTTGTCAAATTTATTCAAAATTGTTTTCTACCACTTGTGGATTAGATTTACCTTACATGTTGTTTCTCAACCATGCTGTATTTTGGATTATACATATGTTATTTATTTGATTTGCTAATTTCATGCCCTAAAATCGCCAAGCTCACAATAATGGGTCCCAACAATGTTGTAGTAGAAATGTTTGACTCCTGTATATGTGGGATAGGATCCCACATATAGATCTGTAAATAGGGATAAATTAGATTTCTCCTCTCCCATTAAGGCCCTTTAAACATTTTTTAATTGTCTGACAATAATGGCTTAAACTTCTGGAACTGTGGTGAGAGTCAGCACCCGTGTCTGGTTATAGAGTTTAATGAGAATGTTTTCAACTTTTCTGCATTCAGTGCTGGAGTTTGGTTGTGTATTACTTTTGTTTTCTTGATGTGCTTTTCTTCTACACCCAATTTATTTAGGTTTTGATCTTGAAAGACTATTGTGCTTTATCAGTTTTTTTGCATCTGCAGAGATGTAATTTTGATTTTATTCTGGAGATATTAATGTGAAATATCACATCAATTGAATTGTGCATGACAAACCATCCCTGCATCCCCTTTTCCTGGGTGAATGATTTACTTTTGATTTAGTCTTGATTTAAGTTAGCTGGTATTTGTTCAAGAATTTTAGCATCTGGGTTTATCAGGGATACTGGTCTACAGTGTTCCTGTTCTGTTAAATCTTGACAGTTTTGGAAATAAGGTGGCACTCATCTTATAAACAAATTTGAGTTCTTCCCATCCCTTCAGATTGTTTTAAAAACTTTGGCTCAAAAATTAAATCCTCACCCTGCAAGTGCTGTGATCCCACATTGTCTCTAGTTGATATTGTGCTCCACTTCCATCCAGCTCCTTTCTTGTGGCCTGGGAAAGCAGTAGAAGATGGCACTAAGCCTTGGGACCCTGTACCAACATGGATGACTGGAAAGAAACTCCTGGCTCCTGGCTTCAGTTCGTGCAGCTCTGGCCATTGCAGCCACTGGAGGAGTAAATCAACAGACAGAAGATTTGTCTTTCTGTCTCTCCTCCTCTCTGTATATCTGACTTTCCAATTAAAAAAATCTTTTAAAAATTCAGCTCTTCATTTCATTAATATTTTATGTAAATGTTTATTTTTTGTTTTCAATCTTGCTCATTCTCTATTTTATATGTTTTATTTCCTTCTATAAATTTTTGGATGGATTTGTTCTTCTGTTCTAAAATCTTGACATATATTGTTAAATCATTTACTTGAAATCTTTTCAAGTTCATGGTGAAATACAAATTGCTATTAATCATTTCTTTAAAACAGATTTTACCGTATCTCGTAAGTTTTAACACATTTTCCTCTCATCTTCATTTATTCTGTTTTTGATTTCCATTTTGATTTTTTGTACGATCAATTTTTATTTAGAAGTGCTTTATAGGGGCCTGGTGGCATGGCCTAACGGCTAAAGTCCTCGCCTTGAAAGCCCCGGGATCCCATATGGGCTCCGGTTCTAATCCCAAAAGCTCCATTTCCCATCCAGCTCCCTGCTTGTGGCCTGGGAAAGCAGTCGAGGATAGCCCAATGCTTTGGGATCCTGCACCCGCGTGGGAGACCTGGAAGAGGTTCCTGGTTCCCGGCATCGGATCGGCACACACCGGCCGTTGCACTGACTTGGGGAGTGAATCATAGGACTGAAGATCTTCCTCTCTGTCTCTTCCTCTCTCTGTATATCTGACTTTGAAATAAATAAATAAATAAATCTTTTTTTTAAAAAAAGAAGTGCTTTATATATTCTTTATGATTTTGCAGATATTTGAGACTTTCATAAGTTGGTAATTTCCAGTTTCAGTCTGTCACGGTCAGAAATCACTCACGGTATATTTTCTTACTTTCTTTCCTTTTTATCTTTAATTTTTTTTGGTTCACTATTTGTTTTGAAGCTTATAATATGATTTATCAAAACATTATTTTCACTGATGAAAACAAAGTGTATCCTTTAGGTGTAGGATTGAAGTTTTCATTCTGTAGCTCTCAATAACATCCATTACATCAATTCCTGATTGTTGAGTCTCAATGATTTGTTTTTATTTTATTTTTTTTGTCTAGGTGATCCGTCCATTTATGAAATAGCCTTAATTATGTCTTTTAACAGTTTTGTCTTACAGTTGCTTTGTCTGTTAATAACACAGCTACTTTGGCTCTTCTGCTTTTTTTTCAACCTTATCATTGAATATCTTTCCTCCCATTACTTTCAGACTTGGTGTATCTTTGTTGATGAGATGTGGTTTTTGTAGTTAGTAAACCAAAGGGTTTTATATTTCAATCTATTCAGTCTGTTTGTATTTTTTTCCAATTAGAGAATTTAAGCTATTGAAACATTTTATGGTTAATAGTACTATTTGTTTCTGTTTTTTAAGTATGTGCATGTATTCTGATGATTAAATTTGCCTTAGTAGTATGGCTTGCAACTATTTCCTCTTCCATGTCTGTCACTTTCAGTGTTCTATAATATTTTGATGTACATTTTGAAAAGTACTGCTGAATTTGTGGACAATGTTTATTTGGTATATAGAAATCAATAAACGTTTTTCTTCAAAAAATGGTATCCCTTACATGAAAATACTCACCACTATTCTCATTTTATGTTCGTTATAATGCATCCCAAGTTGTATGATAGTAATTCATTTGACACCACTTCACAAAAACTGTAAGCATGTATAAATCCTTTATGTCAATATACAGAGCAAATATGGCCAGAAGTTAAAAATGCTAAATTTGGGCCCGGCGGCATGGCCTAGCGGCTAAGGTCCTCGCCTTGAACGTGCCGGGATCCCATATGGGCGCCGGTTCTAATGCTGGTGGCTCCACTTCCCATCCAGCTCCCTGCTTGTGGCCTGGGAAAGCAGTCGAGGAAGGCCCAATACCTTGAGACCCTGCACCCATGTGGGAGACCTGGAAGAGTTCCTGGTTCCCGGCTTAGGATCGGCGCAGCACCGGCCGTTGCAGCTCACTTGGGGAGTGAATCATAGGACTGAAGATCTTCCTCTCTGTCTCTCCTCCTCTCTGTATATCCGGATTTCCAATAAAAATGAATAAAATCTTTTAAAAAAATGCTAAATTTAAGGGTGCTCACTGAATTGTTCTTTACAATTTGATGTTATTTAAAATATTTTTTAAAGAAGTTAAAAACAAAATTAGTTATGCTTAGCTATGTCTTATTGCTTGTCTTAAGCATGTCTATAATATAAACAGAAAGTGATTACCAATTAAATAAAAGTTTTTGGACATTTATCCTGCCAAACAGAAGATCAGCCATTTTATTGGAATTTAATTTGCTTTAGTCTGCTTATGGCAGTTATTTATGGGCTTATATCTAAATTAATTTTTCAAGTAGTTACTCAGGCTGTTTATTTAACTTAAGGTGAAAACAAGAGTTTTGCATAAATATGGATGACACCTTCATCTAAATGCACTTAGAAAATGATGAAAATCTAACCATGGACAATGGCAGAAAGTCCAGCATCCTATTGTCAATATATAGTAAACAGTTTTATTGTCAGTCCATCTTCATCTGGAAGTAGAGATGCATACCGCATTGTATCCTCACATCTGGATATGATAATCTGTATTACAAGGCTACTATACCTCCTTTTAAATGAAGAGCTACAAAAACAAAATCAACAACAGGAAGAAAAATAGAAATTTACAATGCCATAAAGTTAAATAACATGCTACTGAATTGCTAATGTGCCAGTGAAGAAAAGAAAAAGAAAATTAAGAACCTTCTTGAAGAAAATGCTGGTACTCTATGACCTATGAGTCAGTGAAGAATTTAATACCAGAGAATAACTTGTCTTGAAGAAATGGAAGTAAACACAGAATGTTGAAATTCTTGAGATGTAGTTTCTGCTGATCTTTGTTGGTGAGTTATGTCTCCTGTAGGCAACAGATGGCTGGATTTTGTTTTCGATACCATCTAATACTCCGTGAAATTAGGTTGATGAATTTAAACCATTTACATGCAGGGTAACTATGAATAGGTAGTAAGTTGGCCCTGTCATTATAACAATGGGTTGTTCATTGTTTGATTTAGTCTTCTGTTTTGGTTTTATTGGGACTGGTCTTCACATTTGCTTGTGGTTTTGGAGGTTGCTATTCATTTTCTCTGTCAAGAGAACATATTTAAGTATCATTTGTAGGGCAGATTTTGTAGAGGCATATTCTTTTAATTTTTCTTTGCTGTGGATGACTTATTTTATTTTCAAAGACAAAGCTTACTGGCTAATTATTCTGGGCTGACATTTTTTTTCTTTAAAAATCTGCAATATGTAGCTCCATTCTTTAATGGCATGTAGAGTTTCCTGTGAGAGGTCAGCTGTGAGTCTGTTTGCCATTCCTCTATAGGTCAATTGCTTTATTCACATGCACATTTAAGGATCTTTTCCTTATGTTCAATTGAAAAGGGCTTGATTATCATGTGTTTTGGTGAAGATTGCATTTGGTTAACCCTGTGGGGGTTTTGTGCTGCTCCTGTATTCTGTTTCCCAATTATTTCTCCCTATTATTTTATTGAATGTATTTTATACCCAGCTTTTCTTTCTGAGCTTTCTGTAACCTATATGTCTTGTATTTGTCCTTTTAATAGTTTCCCTTAATGCTTGAGTAATTTTTAAAACTTGTATATTAACCCCAGAGACTCCCAGTACCTCACCAAGGAATATCAGTATGGGCACAAAGGACTATATCCCAAATGCCAAGGAGATCACAGGGAATTGGAGTGTCCTCATAGGCCGAAAACTCTGAGGTCAACCATTCCCTATCGAATTTCCCATACGGGATGGAAGAAGCCCAGAACCCTCCACACAGGAACTAATGACAGGAGTCCTGAGTGGTCCTCAGAAACAGGACAGTCAAGTTCCTATGGGACTCAGGAGAGGAGCTTTCTCTGGTCCATACTTAGTTCCAACTTTGACTCCACACCCTCTCTTGCAATGACCATCAGGGTCGATCTGGAGCCCCCCCAAATCAGATCAGATAGAGAGAGACCAATAAGGAAAGCTTAGAACAGACAAGAAAAAGTCAACTTGGACTCCCATATACCTTACTAGGTAGGACGTAAAGATCAGTTACTCCTCACTAAGGTATTGAAGATTTCTCTGCACACCCCTACTAAAACTGTTCTGCTCCTCAATCGTTAATATTAGAGTTATAAGCCTGTTTGGATTATGCTAAAATTCACGAAGTTCAGTAAAAACCACTCTTAAATACTATAAGCTGCTAAATATAAATATGAAGAAAAAATGACATGAGACAACTGAATAATCCTATAACCATTTTAAGGTTTATAGCAGTAGGTTATGTATGAACTAAAATTGAGGCGTCAATGAAGTAGTTACAGTATGTGGTTAAGAACTTGCATTTTCTAACACATTGGTCACTCAGTACCATGTCAATTCACTTCATGATGTTGTAAATTTCCATATTTCTTCCTGTTGTTGAAGTAAAGTTGTGGCTTTTCATTGGAGGGGATATTTGCCAGCTCTACTTTCAGATCAAGGATGGTCTCCCAATGAAACTGTTGGATTTATCTGGACAATAAAATGCTCGGCTCTCTGCATGGTCCATGCCCGCAATGATGGAATTATGACTTGTTATGAGCTGTACTACTGTAATAATATGGAGGAAACAAATATGGGGGGGGGGCTTAGGGAGTGGTTGGGGGAATCCCAGAACCTATGAAACTGTCATAAAGTAAAATAATAAAGACAAACAATGGCAATAACTAGATAAAAGGGTATGTATGTTTGCGGTGAACTCCCCTTCCCAATTTGGCTGCTCGTGGAGCTCTGGCCACAGGTACAGCTTGGATTGCTGCTTGCTGACTGCCGCTGGGGTATCTGGTCGCTGCTACATCACACCACTGCCCGTGTCTGTCTCCAGGTGACCCTCTGCCATCAGCATGTCCTATTCTATTTCCTGGAATGTGCCCTCTCTGCTTCACGTAGGCTAATGTTTCTCCATCTGTTTAAGTGTGTCCTTACCCTATTCCACCATCTTGATTCTCCTCTTATAAAAGATCCTTATCAGGTGAGTTAAAAATTTTTCAATTATGTTGTAATATCACAATTTTAACAAATTGAAATTTAACTATAATTGTATGTAATTCATTTTTGGGGAATATCAGAATGATGAATGTTTAAAAAAGATGTCTCAATTCTCAGATTCAATATAATGAACTCTGAACTCTGTAATTCTTTTTTTTTTTTAAGATTTATTTATTTTTTTTATTAAAAAGTCAGATATACAGAAAGAGGAAGAGAGACAGAGGGGAAGATCTTCCATCCGATGATTCACTCCCCAAATGAGCTGCAACGGGCCAGTGTGCGCCAATCCGATGCCGGGAACCAGGAACATCTTCCCGGTCTCCCACACGGGTGCAGGGTCCCAGTGATGCATTGGGCCGTCCTCAACTGCTTTCCCAGGCCACTAGCAGGGAGCTGGATGGGAAGTGGAGCTGCCAGGATTAGAACCGGCGCCCATATGGGATCCTGGCGCGTTCAAGGCGAGGACTTTTAGCCGCTAGGCCACACTGCCGGGCCCCTGAACTCTGTAATTCTTTCAAAATGTGCATGCATGACTAAATGTGTTTTTTTCATAACACTTGTGTATTAAATCTCACAATTTATATGTGATAACAAGACTCTTGCTATACTTAATTGAGCAATTCTCTACTTTCTTCATACTTCATATAAATAGCAACAAACTTATCTAATATTAGCCTATTTCTCTTGAAAATATCATTTGTAAATTAATTACTTTTATACATTTAGAATACATAGAATTATTTTAGTGGGATAATACTCTAGTTCTTTCTTTGATTTTAGAAAATACTAAATCTCAAATGATACAGTGTAGAAACAATGTCATATAAATGTTCTTACTATTGTTGAGTCTGAGATTTGTCTCCATGGACACTGATCCGAGTTAACACTCAGGGTTTCATAGCTTCATATTGACTCTGAAGTACTGAGAAATGAGGCAGCCTACATTCAAAATTGAAGTGACTGCAAATTAAACATGGTGTATATTAAATTTGACTTATCAGATTTTTATAAAACATATTGAAAATAGGCTATTGATATCTCTATAATGTTGATGCAGTAAATATAATGACTTTCTCTAACACTATTGTTATGTCAATGATTTTAATACTTATTCTATTTGACTATTGCGGGGGTCTCTGCGGAAGGCAAAGATTAGAATGCAAGGTATATGATGTGATGAATGACCACCAGTTTATCCATAAAATTTGAGCCATTTTATAATTAGTATCCCTACTGACTTTGAGATTACAAATTCTGTCTAGATATATGTGTATGTATCTTTAAGAAATAAGAGAATAAATATTGACTTATAGTGTAAATAAATGGACAAATTCACTCAATAACATTATTGAGGGATTATTTCAGGAATTGTCATTCTTTTGGCTGAATCTCATTGATGAAAAGCACTTGCCGCTGTGGGATTCTTTGACAATCTTCAGTGCTGGATTTTGTGTTCTTGAAAGAATGTGATCTTTGTTAAATTTGTGGAACATTGCTTATTGTCTATCTTGAACATCAATCAAGTAATTCATTCTGTACAGTTTTATGTAGGTGTATTCATATGTGGCGTACTTTTTATATTTTACTCCATTCATAATGGATTGACTCAGTCTTCCTTCACATCTGTACTTAACTAAAGTGAATAATACACAGTTAATGCAAAAAATTACCTATTTATTAATTAAATATCCACAGAATCATATCAACATATAATGTTTGAAATATCTTGGCTATCATAGTAAAAAATTTAGATGTTTGTCATTTTTCACTAATTGTAAATTTGTGCTGGTTTAGCACCATGAGAAACATAACCCATTACATTTTGCATAAACAAGGCATGCATTTCCTAGAATCCATAAACTCAGCACATGCTTCTGTTATTAATATCATTATTATTCATACCTACAGAATTTGTAACCCTATCATTAGTTTGCAGGATATGATTAAATAAGCAAGCTTCAAATATTTCCTTCTGCCACCCAAATTATTGTGTCCTACTTCAGATCAACATGCCTAACACATAGGGCTCCGTTACAAAATGCGGAGGAAAACTTCTTAACACATAGACTGGTTAGCGTTTATATGCTGAAATGAAATGAAAGAAACAAGTAAGTTATGCATATATGCCTTTAAAAGTTTAATAGTGGAAATACGATATACCAGATTGAGCCAAAAGAAAAAGAAAAGCTGTGCACTTAGACAGACAAGATTTCCCCATGCATTAAATTGCCTGAGGGTTGAGCCACAATGTCACTTAACCAATCACCTTCCTCCTCAAGCTATGCTTACTGCTTAATCATGTAATGATCTCTGTGTGTGGTACAAACAGTTAATTGTAAACAATCTCATACTTTTCAATTATATATATCCTCCCTCCAATTTCCTCCACACTGTGGCATTCTTTCTCATGTAAATATGCTAGTTTGATCCAATACTCAAATTATATACATAGCTCCTCCATATTCTCTTCCTAAGACTTGATCAAAATGCAGTTTGTTGAAGATGTTTGAAAACAGTTGAATTCTGAGAAACAAGAAAGGTAGGAATCTCCTCCACAAGGACATTATTCAGCCAACTTTTAAATTTGATCCATAATTTGATCAAATGCTCTTGGGCACTATTAAATAGTAATAATGAACTTCACCTAAAGCCCTTAGTAATTTTGTTCCACATTTCCTTCTCTAATTATCCACTATTCCCTATTTATTATTACTTCATTCTATGCCTTGAGGCTGTCTAAAATTACTAAGAATGATAAATTAAACAATACATTTGGCACCAAGTTAACCTATGGGGAGGGTTATAATTTAATGGGTTGTCTTCTGAATTAATTATTTCTGAATTATTTAATTCGAGTTTCTAAACAAATTTCTTAGAAAACAAGACATTAGCACTTGCAGAATATTTCTAAAAAAAGTTATTATGAAGGAATCAGTCTCTTATACCTATATATTTAATCTAGTATTTGCTGTAGTTGTCCTATTCATTTATAGAGTTTTATTAGGTACATATATATTTTTCCAAAGACATGTTATCTTTTTCAGAAATCTAGCAATATTGTCTCCATGAAATCATGAGCACAGACATTAAATCATTGACATTTTGAAGCCAATGACTTTTTCCTCCAAGTAAAAATTGTCATTGACTTTTTATTAAAAGATTATGTACCCCACTAGACATATAGCTTTTATATTAAGTACTACTTTGAAAGAACATGATGATGCATAGTACATATTTACTTACCCACACCAGTCTCATTAAAACTCTGTTATAACCAATTGGTGTTTCTTCATGCTAAAAATTTCATTCTATGTGAGAATATTGTCGCTTAGAAGAATCCACATTGCAAAAATGCGAACCATCCTAGTGTGATAAAAAAATCTAACCCATTCTGAACCTCTTTTTTTTCTATTTGTTTTCTTCTTGGAAAAGAAATGTTTTTCTCATCAAAAAACAAAATCTTCTCAAATTTTGTCATCAGTAGCAGGCCCACAAGAACTGGGACAGATCATCTGGTCTTAACCCCGAAATTTTCCCCAAATTAATTTTCTGTTGCACCCCATTTGCAAAAACCTTGAATTTCATGTATGAGTGACTGCAGTGGTAAGCCGAAGTTCTTTATAACCTCCCTTAATACTTGGGACTGCTAGGTAGCTGCTTGCTAATGCTTTTAAGAGCTCAATGATGGAAAGGAAGTTTTCACTGAGAATTTTTTCAACCATAATGTTTCAAATTTTTGAAAGCATATCAGGTGTTTGAACACATAATGCTCTTGTCTCATACTAGCATAAGCTCATTAATGAAATCATAATCATAGGTTATTTTTACCCTTATTTCTAAAATAATTTAGTTTCTTTGTGACTCAAAAATAGTCATGATAGAAATGATCAGAAAAATATATTGAAAAATATGCATATTTTCAAGAACAGTGGAGCATATAAGAAGTAAAATTCTTAAGATTACTTTGTAATACTATTTGGATATATCTAGACAATGGGATGATGGACTGTCTGACAGTGTCTGTACCAGCAATGTTGGGGCACACTTAAACAGCAGACTGATTTGTAACTTCTTATGAAGGGATGTACTGTCGTGACAATATGGAGAAATAAGTCGGGGGGTGGGAATTGGGAGGAGGGAAATCCCATACTATACAGAATTGTACCATAAAATTCAAAAGTAAAAATAAAAATTAAAGAAAGAAAGTAAAAATAATACTTGATAACTGTTAAATACACGTAAATGTGCTTGTATTCACATGAGCTTGAGTAAAGGGTGCACACAGAATTGAATAATGATATTCATATAATGTCTCCTCCGTGTCTCTCATGTGGTTTCAGTGACCCAAGTATTTGAACCATAATCTGCTGCTTTCCTATGACATATACAGAAAGCTGGATAAGAAGGGGGACGGCTGGGACATGAGAAGTGCCATACAGGATGTCAGTGCTTGAAAGCAGAGGATCAGCATGCTGATCAACTCAACCAACCCCAGTAATTCAATCTCTTTAAATAATGTTTGAGGATGGAGCCTAACAGCAAAAAATTATAACTATAATTTATCAAAATATTTTTAATTGTATGTCCTAGAACATTCATAAATAATTCATGCATAATTTCCCCTACTTTTCCTCTATGGTCCATTAAAATATGTAACTTTCATCTATTGTATAATTAGTTATTTCTTACATTATATATATAAAAGGTTATTTTTATCAAATTTACTGCTATTCTGGAAACATTTAAAAAACCCCTTTCTTAGAAGAACATTTACTAGAATATATTGTCATTTTATAGTTGAAAATGTCACATGCTAAAAATCTTTAGGGGATTTATACATTTTCATGTAGCATATTTTTGTACAACAATGGAATCTGAAATCTTTAAGTTAAATATGTGTGGGAAAAATGCAAATTGTAAAACAGCTGAATGAGAAAAATTGCTTAAAGTCTATGTGAACAGATTTTTCCAAAAAATATTGTAAACTCATGCCGTTCCTATGCATAAAAACTTCCAAATCAAGTAAATATATATAAATTTGCCAGAGGTTATACAAACTTCTAAATCTCAATGCAAGTTAAAGTTGTTTTAACTATCAAAACAAGAAAATGGCCATGTGGTGTTAGCAGATAACTATGTCTGAGTTACTATGTTAACTTTTGAAAAGACATTTCTAAGGGTTTTATGTTAAGTGTGTTTGAAATGATATCCATGGAAAAATAGGTTTATATGTACTTACTGTATAATCACAGTTCTTTTCAGTGTTACTCACCTTGCATGTATATAATGTGCTACAATTCAAATCTGCAGAAACAAACCACATTCCTGTGAATTCATTTATTTCTATGCAGTGTCAACTCTGCATGCATTAGAAAACTTGCTGCTTTTCCGCAAAAGTTAATAGTGAATTATCTGTATCAATAGCAAATTTTAAGCAGTTGTTAAATTATTATTTTGCATTCTGTTTTACAACAGTAGAAGAATAATATAATGTCATTGAACAATAATAAATAATAAGCATAATATATATACAATCTCAATCCAATAGAAAGTCATATAATTCGGAAATAGAATATCTTTTATTAAAACAAAGAAATAATGAAACTCACCTTTCTTTTTTAAACTCAGCTTTCTTGCACAACTACTTCATTGTACTAAAATTTGTGTTTTAAACTGATTTGGCGTTTGGTTCTGATTTCGAGGTAATGATACTAGTCCTGCTGCAACTTCATGTTTATTTCCTGCACTGTGTTTGCACCATCACGCATCAGACACCTGGCATAAGCCTGCTGAGAAGAGGTAGAACCCATTCCACTGTTTTCTGAATTAAGTGTCATATTCATTTAAATTGGGGAATTCAAAACCAGTACTAATTTGATTGCATTGCATGGCTGATTATAGTTAAAATGCATTATGAGCATCTAAGCAATTGCATAGTCATTAACAGTTTATGTGAATGTGTATTGTTAAATTATTTTATTTATGTAAACAGATTTTATATATTTTCTCACTATAGATTAAAGAATATGATTCCCAACCTGACCATGTTTTCCTTACTCATCTTTCTTTCTTTATTTTTTAGATTTTTACAATGACATGCTTTTATCCTGTTTCACAATTAAAGGTTAACAAGTCATTGTGTAAGGAAACCAGAAAACAGCAAATGGGGGGACAATAAGAACAACAACAACAACAAAACAAGCAAACAAAAAATCTATTGCTCAAAAGCATAGTCAAGGACCCTACGCTACAGCTCAGTAGCTAAATCCTTGCCTTGCAAGTGCCAGGATCCTACATAGGTACTGGTTCAGGTCCCGGCTGCTCCACTTCCTACCCGGCTCCCCTGCTTGTGGCCTAGGAAATCAGCTGAGGATGACCCAAAACCTTGGGACTCTACATTTTCATGGATGACCAAGAATAAGCTCTGGCTCCTGGATTTGGATTAGCTTTAATCACTGTGGCCACTTGAGGAATGAACCAATGCATGGAAGATCTTTCTATCTCCTTTTCTCTAAAGACCTACCTTTTCAAGATAAGTAAAAACATCTTTATATATAGATACATATATATATGTGTGTATATATGTGTGTGTGTGTGTGTGTGTGTGTGTGTAGTCAAATGCTGTAAGCAGTTATCAAATCTCAAAATCTCAATTTCAGTAATATAAAGTACATGTTTTGTACTCTGCATTTTAGGCACAACAGATAAGTGAAACCATGCAGTATTTGTCTTTTTAGGACTGATTTATCTCACTATTCATAATGATTTCTAAATACAGCTCTTCTGTTCCAAAAGACAGGATTTCATTGGTTTTTATGTCTGAGACATATTCCATAGTGTATATGCATAATTTCTTTAGCTAGTCATCAGTTAGAAGAAATGTGGGTGGATTTCATTACATAGCTATTGTAAATTGAGAGTACACTTTTCCCCACATTCATGCTAGCATTTTTTTCTCTTCTCATACCTCTGTGGCAGCCATCCTAACCGGGATAAGGTGAACCTTCATTGTGGTTTTTGTTTGCATTTCACTAATTGTTCATTAACCTGAGCATTTTTTTCTTGTCTAATAACCATGTAAATTTCATCCTCTAAAAAATGCCTCTTCATGAACTTTGACTATTTGTTAGCTGGTTTGTTTGCTTCATCATTGTGTTTTTGGAACTCTTTATCTAAAGGGATATTAAACTTCTCTCATTCTGTCAGCTGACTTCACTTTCTGGGGCTTTTCCTTTGCATGTCCGAAGCTTCCTTAGCATGGTGAGATGCCATTTACTTGCCTATTTTTTACTTTACTGCATATACTTCTGGGATCTGTCCTAAGTTGGTCTATGCAAATATTTTGCATAGTTTGCTTATGTTTCCTCTGGTAATTTGATGGTATCAAGTCTTGTATTTATTTCCTCAATTCATTTTGAATTAATTTTTATGTAACGCAGGTATCTGCTTTCATCTATCCCTGTAGGAAAAGCCAATTTTCTCAACACCGTTTCTGAAAGAGATTGTTCTTCTTCCAGGGACTGACTTTAGCTACTTTGTCAAAGTTTAGTTGGTTGTAGATGGTTTGATCATTTTCCAAAATTTTCACTCTGTTTCATTGTTAAAGTAAAACAGTTTAAAAGAAAGAATACATTAAGTTTTTTACATTGCAATGGAAATAAGGACCGATTATTATTACCTAAGAAGTACATATGGCACATGTCTACATATACCCTTAGATACATATATAAAATATCAAAGAACATCGGAATAAAATTTCAATATTCAAAAGCAAATGAAAAAATGCATTTATATAAAAGTAAATTGAAAATGCAAGTATGTCATGAAAGGTGCTTCATGAGTGACATGACAAACGCAATGGGTCCATACAATTGAAACATTGAAAGAGTCTTTGGGTAATATTTACGATCTAAAATTTAAAAAGCACAGCTTTGTCCTCATAATTTCAACATTGTTTAAAATAGAGTTATCACATTGAATGTAAAGACATCTTGACTCATTTGTAGCTTAAAATAAGTTTTCCCGGTCTGGTGCAGTAGCCTAGTGGCTAAAGTCCTCCTCACTTTGCACCTGCCAGAATCCCATATGGACACAGGTTCTAATACCCGCTATCCCACTTCCCATCCAGGTCCCTGCTTGTGGCCTAGGAAAGCAGTCGAAGATGGTCCAAAGCCTTGAAACCCTACACCTGCGTGGGAGACCCGAAAAAAGCTCCTTGATCCTGGGTTTGGATCAGCGCAGCACTGGCCATTGTAACCACTTGGGAAGTGAAATCATTGGATGGAAATTATTCCTCTCAGTCTCTCCTTCGCTTTATATATCTGACTTTCCAATTTAAAAAATAGGAAAGAAAAGCTTTCCTATCCCTCTTGAATGATATCAAAGGAACTATATCAATGATATTCAGTTAATGGGGCTTCATTTTCTTCAAACTCAGAGATTCCTGAGACCATTTTAACCATGCAATGACAGTACTCATTTCTGTCCTTTACCAAAAACACTGTCAAGTTTTCTTTATTGAAATCATTGATGTTATCAATATAATAAATTATTTTAGAATAGTTCTGATTGAGGCAAAGAGAATGCATGTCATTAATTTGTATAATTTCAAATATTTGCAGTGACATTATTTAATTTTGCCAGAACTATGCAAAAATTAGGCAGAATGTTTCAAGTAGTCAGTTTTTAAATGACATACCATTGTAATGCAACAGATTACAACTTTAAAGGAAGCAGGGAACAATGAACAACTTCAATTCAGAGAAGACACAATGAAGGAGACTTTCATGAGAACACTCGTTTCATATCACTGTAAATTTATTATTGTGTGTGATATATAAAATAGGGTGATTATCTCTTGCTCATGAAGGCAAAAATCAAGATTGTTATGATGTTAGAGAATTTGGCTGTACTCTTTCATGACTGATATTTCTCTCCTATAACTCAACATGTGATTTCTATTGCATATTGTCTCTATATCTGAGCACTGCATTACGTTGACAGTTGTCAACAGTGTATATTTTTATGCCTCACAACTATTCATCTGTGAATGCTGAGAACTTGTGGCTACTTAGCATTCATGCCTTTGTGAAAATTGATGAAACTAATTTGCATAGAGTATAAGATAAAGCAAGTGATGAACACATAATCAACATTTTCTACTCTAAATGATTATGAAGTTGTTTCTTAGGAAATCTTCACGATTTATCTCATCAGCTGATTCTAAGGATGGTTTCCCAAATCATGTTTAAAATCCTTTTTTCCCACTACTTTTTCTTCACTATATGTTATTTCCAAGTGAACAGACCACAGTTTCATTTCCCAGCGAATAAGAGTATTTTTTTTTCCTAGCGAGCTTTTTAAACTCCAGAAAGCCTCATCTGAAAGCTGATAATCAATGAACTGTGTACACATGAGAATCTCTAAAGAATTCTGATGAAGCTCTGCTGTTTTACAGCGTGCCTGTCTTCAGAGCAGCAGCACAAACAAAGGCAATTGCATTCTCTACTGGGAGTTCTAGATGGTCGAGATCAAGTAAGAGGCTAATATTTACCAGTTCTCAAATTAAAGACTACATGGTAACTTCAGTGTCAGAAAGCCTTAATTATTTTCTCCTACTTTGTAGTCTGGATAGTTTAATCCTTGTTTCTCTGAAGCTGATAACTTACAGTAAAAGGCCAAACAGAAAGACAGCAACAGTTTTTACAGGATGTGAGACAAGGTTTTGCTTTGCTTTTGACACACAAGTGCGTGAGAGCGCCAATAATGTCATGTAAGTAACATAACATAAGCAATGTTATGGTTTTGCACAGATTTCATTGAGATAGAAGAAGATGTAAAAATATGTTGACGAGCAATGCAAGCAATATTTTTAAAAAGTTATAATTTAAATTGAATTGACAATCTATATAAGGTGTTAATGTGTATCGTGAATGTGATAATCACAAAGCATCCATGCTAGAACCAAACTGCTACTGTGCGCAAATTCTACGTTAAAACTGCTTAATTTCTTACATTCATATTACTGTACCATTACATTTCATAGGTTTTTCAGACAGTTTGTGGAAATGTGAAAAGATAATTTGGAAGATACTTTACATATTAGTATGTCTGAGACTTTTACAAGTTCACCAATATTTTTTTGAGTTTTCAAGGTTAAGAGCACAATTACCTAACCTGAAACAACCCCCATTAGGAAAAATCATTCTACATGAAAGTGAAACTTCTATTTTTAAAGATTAATTTCTATTGGAAAGTCAGATACAAGGAGAGAAGAAGAGATAGAAGGAAGATCTTCCATCATTGACTCACTCCCCAAGTGGTTACAATGGCTGGAGCTGAGCTGATCCAAACCTGGGAGTAAGGAGCCTCTTCTGGGTTTCTCATGCAGGTGCAGGGTCCCAAGACTTTGGACTGTCCTCAACTGCTTTCCCAGGCCACAAGCAGGGAGCTGGGTGGGAAGCAGGGTTGCTGGAATTAGAACCTGCATCCATACGGGATTCTGGCACGTTCAAGGCGAGTACCTTAACCACTACCCTATTGCGCCGGGCACCTTCAGGTACCTTTTAACCTCACTCCCCTGAAGAGGCCTTGAAGGTTTGTAGACAAGTCTAACATATCTGATGTGGAAGGTGTTTGGACCAGCAGTCATGCTGTCTGTTGGGAATGATGCTACTCGGAATCTGGGCCTGGGAGGCACTAGGTAATGGCTCAAATTGTTGAGTTCCTTGCAGCCACACAGGAGAACAAGATTGAATGTTTGGCTCATGGCTATTGGTTTCAACCTGTCCTAGCACAGCTGTTGCAGGAATTTGGGGGAGTGAACCAGTGCATGGCAGAGCTGTGCACTTGCTTTACTTCTCCCTCTCCAATACCTTGCAATTTATGAAGATGATAGCACATTACAGAGTACTACATAACATCTTGTATTATGAAGGGGGACATTAAAAGTTAGCACTAATATGTTATTATATTTGTATATTTGCTTTAGAAACAAATTCAATTTTACTACAAGTAATTATCTATTAGAAGGATCATCACACATGCCAAAACATTTGTGGCATACTATTATATAAAATGTTGCTAGAGGTTCCTAACTTTTCAAAGCAAAATGTTTGCTTTTTGATTACCATACTATTTGTGAATAAGTTTTTATTTAGTAAAATCTAAAGTTCTGTTTCAGAATCTTTTCTTCTATATACCTGTTAGCTAGTTATAAACCTTGAAAAGAGAAAAAATCCTATTAACAGAATGTTTTAGGTGAAATACAGCTTTAGGGTTGAAATTTCATTATGATTCTATTCTATTTCCATTGCCCCAAAGGAACACATACATTTAATTCATCAGAGTCCTTTTATTATCTTGGCGACTCCCCTAACATCCGCATCCAACCCCAAACCATTAATATGGTCAGCTATAGTATTTACAAAGTAAATCTAGCTTTGAAATAGAATAGTACGGCACTATGCCCCAAATGCTTCTAAACCATATACAGTGAAGGGCATGATGTTTCTCAAAAGAATAACAATAGTCTCTTCACACACCTGACTTAATAAATCTGTGTTCCTGCTAATATGGTTAGGTAGATTCAATTCCCATTCAGAGGGTCATATATTGATTTAAAAATGAAATACATAACAAGTTCTTCATTTTGAAGAAGTCAACACCACTGCCAGCAATTGTAAAATATTCCACCCCTTGTAGGTAGAATCCAGTCAATGAAAACAATCTAAATTAGTTTAGAAAAATGCAATATAGAGAAAAAGGTTATACCCTCTTGACAATAGCAAGCATAAATGAATTTCTGTTCCCCTTTCTGTAAGTCATTTTTTCTGTCTCTTTTTTCTTTCTCCCAATTTTTAAATATTCACAAGAAAGCATATTTATTCTTCTAATGAATTTATGATATGAAATCACTTCATAAGTCAACATATATTCTGATTTTTCTTGTAATATGTTCTCTCCTGTGAATGCTTTCTCTGTTTTCCTTCTAACAAGACATACCTTACAACAAGAGTATTCTCATTTTCCTTTATCTTTACCTTCTCTAGTGTTTCCTCCTGTTTGTATTCTGGTGTCTTTGAGTGTCTCTTCCAATATTTGTTCTTTAGATACTACTATAAAGAAAAAAATGATTTTGTGTCCTTTGTGATATTCATCTGGATCAATATCGCTAACATTAACAGTGAAAGTTAATTCTCACAGAACATATGATTTTACACTGGGACTTTCCTTAGTTCTTTAAAAGTGATTATATACAATAATTATGTAATGTAGAGACTATCAGTATCTTCCTTACACATGAGGAATATAAAACTTCCCAAATGACTTGCTCAAAGACATCTAGAAAGGATCAGATTCAAGTTCAGGGATCCCACTCCAAGCACTATTTATTAAGCACTATACATGTTCATACCACATGTTTTCTTAGTTAATTTAACATGCAGGGACCCAAAAGTCTATATTTTCACCTCTGATAATTTCTTGTGAGTCTCTGTACTTGTTTCTAATTCCACACAAGACATAATTAAAAATGATTGATACTCAGCATGTTGAATACTAAATAAGTTTGTATCCTGAAACTATCGATCATCTATAGCATACCAAATTCAAAAAATCACAGTACTCTTCTCTCATCTGACCAAGGCTGATCTGAGTTTTACTACACTTACTACTTTCAATTAAATAACAACTCTTACTACCATGTTATCCCAAACAGTCCGCATGTCTCTTCACATGTACACGTTCTTCAAATAACCCACCTGTCTCTGACTTATTTGGCAGTTCTGTATTAAAATCATGGCACTGACTCTGACCTGGCTTTGGCCAGTGTGGGTATCAAGGGAGTGTGGCCATTGGTTGGGAGCCCCCTCTTTAACTGAATCCGTCACTTTGTCCCTTGTCCATCTCTAAAATGAATAAACCAATTTTTTAAAGACTTGGAAGAAACTAGGTGTTTGATCCTGACTTCAATTCAGATAAGATAATTTCACTAAACTTTAATTTCAGATTTGAAAACACTTTTGTCACAGTGGAGGCAACATAGTCAAGACATTGAATTCAAAAAAATAGTGTCCTATAATTTATGGAAATCGAAGTCCTTTTGAGTTCAGAGAACAATTACCAGCTTGGGAATGTTAATAGGATGATGACTATTTTGCCAAAAAAAAAAAAAAAAATTCTGCATGTGGATGCATTAGCAGGAGCTCTTGGCACACTCCGGAAATTACATCACAATCTGCCTTCCTTACCCCCATATAAACACTCCTGCACAGGACTCATACGTAGAAAACAGCCTCTGCTAGCGGGACAGCCATTTGCTGATAAGGGGTTTGCTATATTACTACCTGAAAAAAATTCTACACACATGAGGTAATTATGATACATGTTGTAGTCTGGTAGCTGGAATACTAGTTGAAGAGGTCCCAATAACCAGGGAGACAAAGTGTGCTTTTCTCTTACTTATTTTTAAAATTTATTTTGTTTTCTCAGAAAGGCCGATTTACAGAGAAAAGGTAAGACAGAAAGTTCTTCCATATGGTGCATTACTCCCCAAGTGGCCACAACATCCAGACAGAGCTGAACCAATCCAAGGCCAGGAACCAGGAGCTTCTTCCACATGTCCCAGGTGGGTGCAGGGTGCCAAGCTTTGGGCTGTCATTGACTGCTTTCCCAGGGCACAAGCAGGGAGCTGCAAGGAAAGTGGAGCAGCTTGGACAAGAACAGGTACTCATATGGAATTCTGGAGCATGCTGGGCTAGGGTTTAGGCACTAGGCCATGGCGTCAGGCGACCAAGTCTGCTTTCTTATCTTTCTTATATGCAAGTAATTTGTTGTGAACAGTTCATGCAAATAGTGTTGGAGTGATCCTGTAACAGTTGCTGTTGGGAACATATTATTAAATGTTTACTTGGGGTTTCATTGCACTCTTATTTACTTATACTGATAGAAATGCCATCTTTTTATGATCTTTTTAAGATCTCAAGGATCTTAGAGCTTGCTTTCCTGTTTTTACAGATAGAAGCTCTGAGCTTCTGACCAAGGTTACAGTAACTAACATTAGAGACCAGTTGTGTTGCACCTTGTTGGTGATAACTTCTCATTCATTGTTAATTGTGATGTATATAATAAGCCTTTTCTCAAGTTTCCTTTTGGTCTTGTGGTTATGATGCTGGTTAGATTGTCTAAATCCCCTGTCAGAGTCCCTGGGTTTGAGACATAATCCTGGCCCTGACTCCTGGTTGTAATTTATCATTAATGCAGACTTGAGGGAAACAGCACCCATGCTTCAAGTATTTGTGCTTCCCAGCCCAGCCCAATAATGGAAAAGCTTAGGATATGAAATACACACACTCTCCCTCTCTCTCTATATATATATGTACATACATTATATATATATACATATTTAAAAGTAGAATATGCACATTAATTTATTTCAAGTCCATTCCATTTTTTACTTTGTTAAGAGTGATCTTACAAAGCTTACAAAAGATGCAATTCCATTGCTTGAAGCCTTTGAGTGCTTCCACATTGCCTAGGTAAGAATCCAATGCTTGAAGTACTTTGCAGCTGAAGCTTCACAGACCTTTCTGCTGTTATAACCCCAGCTCCTCAATGTTACAGCCACACTTCACTGCAGTCTCAGTTTGCTACACTGAATATCTTCTTTTCACAGCCTATCCTGTCTGCTTGTTCACTTAACTGGTTCAGATGCATCTTCCAGGTTTCAGTTTACCATGACATTTTCTTTGAGAAATCTTTATCAAGTTCCTTCTCTCAGATCTGCTTACTGACCTTTCTGAACCACAGTCATGCATTGCGTAACGAAAGGGCTGTATTCAAAAACAAAAAAACAAGAAGAAGAAGAAAAAAACTGGTTATTTTTATGTTAGAATAAATTAATAATTTGTTCTCATGTTACAAGGGACTCTTCCACAACTACTTTTGACATAATAAAGAGGAGAGATTTGACTAAATTAAGACACATGAAAGGAATACAGCAGAAAAAAAAAAAGACCCGCTTTGTTGAAACGGATTTATGGATATAACTCAATGAAATGTTTCCTGAGACCCCAATAGAAGTGTAGGTGAGGTGAACTAAGCACACCAAAACATGTGTACAAAACAGATTTACGTGGCCCGCCCAGTGACATAGCAGACTCATCCTGTGTCTGCCAGCTCCGCCATCCCATTTGAGTGCTGATTTGTTTCCTGGCTGCTTCACTTCACATCTAGCTTTATTTTATGGTCTGGGAATGCAGCGAACAATATCACAAGTTTCCGGATACCTGTACCCACATAAGCCACCCAGAAAAAGCTCTTGGCTCCTGTCTTCAGATCAGGTTAGCTCTAGCCATTGTGTCCCTTTAGGGAGTGAACCAACAGAGGGAAGACCCCTCTTCCTGCCTCTCCTCTCTGTATAATCCGCCTGTCAATAAAAAACAAATACATCTTTAAAAAAAGAAAAACCCACAGCTTTGACATGTGAGTTCTCTGTGTGCCATGGAAAGTACATGCACACCAAGCAGACTTACACTCCTAACATAAACTAATAATTGTTCACACAACATAGAATAAAAATAACCAATTATTTAATATTTTTTATTTTTACTCAGTCATGTAGGTATTTCTCTATGTAATATTCTAAATGTGAAATATCAGAGATTTATTTTTTAAAACAATCAAAGCAGCAATAAAAAGAGTATACTCCACACTCCAAATTCAAACACTATGACAGGGATAATAAAAATGCTAAATAACCTGAAGTGGCAAAATGAACACACATATACATGTAGATATACATACACACAGGAAAGATTTTAGAATAATGGAAGTAAATCAGGTGGTGTAAAGAAATAAGTTCATTAGGTTAAAAAAGAGAAAAAAAACTTTAAAAAGGAAATGAAATGTTAAGAATAAAACATAACTGAATACAGAGTTAAAATCAGAAAAATTAATGTCATATTGAAAATAAAGGAATGAGAAATAGAGATAGATTTAACAAAAATGTTCTATATATGACAGTTTTGAGAAAGCTAAGCATATTAAAAATAAAAAGGAACAGATGGCATTTAAAAAATGAAATGAATTGATAAGATGCTAAAGAACAAAAATGGCCCAAAATGTGAATATTTAACATCTCCCCGAGAGGACATACAAAACAAAACAAAAAAATCAAATGTATAATTCAATCTGAAACTCCCAAAATCGAGAGAAACAAGTTTTTTGGATTAAAAGTTTTAAATAAGAAAAAGAATAATACAGTTCAGTGTATACTCACACACTGCCCAGAGCAGTTAATTGACCTGAAACATAAAAAAAAGCTCAAAGGAAGCCTAGTAAATCTTCATGTAACCTACAAGAAGGATAAACCAGGCCTAGAGATGACTTCTCCATAGTAAGTTTCTCTGTAAGACTATGAATAATCGTTAACAGAAATGCAAAAATTATTCCATACATATTATTAAGTTTAAGAAATTGACACCCAGTGGTATTGTAATTTGTCATCCATATGCCATTTTTCAGAGTAGGTTAATATTTAGGTGTTAACCCAGATTTTCCAAACAAAATTAAGTGAAACAATTAACCTCTTCACAAACTATGTTAGATATTTCCATCCATTTTCACAACCACCTTACACGCTTTCATTCTCTTCAGATAAATTACTTAATCCTTGAGAGGAGTAATTCTAATGAAGCCTAAGATAGTGACGAGAATTCCTATCAGAGTTTTAAAACATGATTTAATGTATTCATTTGAAAGGCAAAATCAAAGAGAAGGCTAAGGAAAGAGACATCCTCCATCTTTTGGTTCTCTCACATATGTTTCTATCAGTCAGGCTGGGCCAGGTTGTAACCAGAAATCCAGAAGCTTTTGCTTTTTTTTTCTTCCAGGTCTCCCACATGGATGGTGGGGGCTCAAGGTCTTGAGTCATCGTGTATTGCTTTCCCAAGTGTACAATTAGGGTGTGGATCAGAAGCGGATCAGAAACTGTGCCCCAGTGGAAAGGGGGCAACTCAGGTGACTTAACATGCTACCCACTATGCTGGCTCCATGGATGTTAGAGTTTTTCAAAATCACAATGCTGTTGAACAACATTCCATATTCTGTGTTTTTTATAAATCGCATAATTGTTTTCAAAGGATTGTTTCGATGTACAGATTAAAATACATGCATTTGTAAATATAATTGCTCAGGGATCTGCAGTCAAGTAACCGCTGGCTCAGGGGAAAATGTCAGATGAAAGGTTAGTGGTTAGCTATTTAGATTTGCAGCACAAAATATGGAAAGGTCAATTCCAGCACAAGCTGCTCATTTAACTTGGTAACTATTTTGTTGCCTATTTATTCTTATAAGCATATGAAATCTTGGCTTATTCCTAGAATTAGGATAGCTGCTCTATTTATTTAGCAAAATCTTTGCCTCATGTTTAATAGAACTCTCAAAGGCTACATCATGAATGAAAATAAGCAAGTTAAAAGTTTAGGTAGGATTCTCTTCAGAAAAAATACTAATTTATGTGACTAAAATTTGGATTGAAATTATTGGCCAACTCCCTCCCTCAGGGTAGATAGTCTTGAACTTTTGCATTCTAAGTGTTTCATTCATTGCACACATGTCTTTTAGTCTCTGTATTCTTTCTCAGTCATTATTGGGTTCTAGGCATCTTATATTGTTCTGGTTATATAAAAAGACAAATAACTACTCTAAACCATATTAGTCATCAACATCATTAGAATTATAACATGTCATAAAAATGAATAATTGGAACCAAATTTATTTCTAAATCAGATTATTCATAATACTGGATATATGTTAGAAAAATTGTGATGTGACCTTTCCAGGACCCTGCCTGACACAAACAAAAAAGAATCAGGCTACCAAAAATCATCTGAATTTCAAAACTGAGAGGATCATATGAGTTGAATAAAAACCATGTAATCTAGCATTAAATGATTGCCTTGCATTGGAACATTTTTATATTATGCTTAGTTCTGTAGAATTATTTGACTTTTTAACAGTATATACTAAATTCATGTCCCTCACAAAGACTGCTTCTCTTCCAAGGAGCAATAAGGGCCAAAATATAAATTGGATTAACAAAAATATTTACATTTCTTTTTAAATGGAATCTCTCGAATACTGAGGAGGTGAATCGTGCCAGAAATCAGCGTTGCTCTGTCACTCCACTGGCTCCAAACCCAGAGATACTGAAAACTAGGATACAGACATTGTGTGGTTCATTTATGACATATTGTCTTTAATTTATGTATGGCTTCTGAATTCAACTCTTGTAGCCAGTGGTTAGGAAGCATTGAAAAAGCTTATATTTAATCATTGAACCGGAGTTTTCTTCCCCCTAGCAATGACATTCATGACAGCCTCGAAGTCACTGGTTCAATAAACTATAACGAATGTATGAGGCTTCTTTTTTTTTTTAAGATGTTTTCTTTATTCGGAAGTCAGAGTTATGGAGAGAGAAGGAAAAGCAGAGAGAGAGAGAGAGAGAGAGACTGAGAGAAACAGAGAGAGCCCTTCTAATCACTGGTTCACTCCCCAGATTGCCACAACAATTGACCAGATCAAAGCCAGGAAGTGGTTCTGAGTCTACCATGCAGAATCATAGGTTCAAGCACTTGGGCCATCTTCTGCTTTTCTCAGGGAGCTGGATCCAAATTGGAGGAGCCAGGACACAACCTGGTGCTTCTGTGCAGTGCTTACATCACAGAATTGATGCACTGCACAGAATAGCTTTACTCACTAAGTCGTGCCACAATTCTGGCCGCTTAAATACTTTTCATACATAAAGGGTGGAGGAAACTGCTACAAAGGGAGGAAAAATTAGTAAGGAAAATTGATACAAAGCACATATTACCATCTCAGAATTTTACTAATTATATGAACATAGGAAAAAAGAATATTTTTAAAAAAATAAGTAAAAAGTGAACAAAAAGAAGTATCTCTTTGGATGAAGTTCATTTTATAAAGCCACTTAACCAAGACCTTAAAAAGTGGGATTCGGTTGATAATAATGATAAACAATGTACTTCATGAGTTTTAGGTACATTTGTAAAAGCCTATATTTAATTTGAAAGGCAATCCGGACTGTCACATAATATGTCATGTAATATTTGATAAACTAATGGTTTTTTTGTTTTGATTTTTAAGACCCAGGTTTTGACATGTTCCTTATTTCAACAACTGAATTTGGAATAGTATTCCCAGATAAAATTGTATCTGTGGATCACTTCATTCAGTCATTATTTCTTCTTTCTTTCTGTCTATCTTTTTATTTATTTGAAGCCAGAGCTAGAAAGAAAGAAGGGGGGAGGAAGAGAGAGAGAGCTTCCATTATCTTGCTAATGATCCAAATGGATGCACAGGTTGCTACTGGGCTGATCCAGAATGCAGTCAGGAGTTACTACTTCAGTGTTTCCAACATGAGTATGGGGACCAAGTGATCCTCTAGAGCTTTCCCATATCACTGGTGGAAAGACAGATTTGAAGTATAGCAAAAGGTACTTGAACTGGCATCCACATGAGATGCCAGGAAGGCAGTTGGCAGCTTTATTCACTATGACAGTGTTGATAGCTCAATCATTTTTTGATTACATGAAAATGAACACACACACACACAATAAAGCAAAACTTTCAAAAAGGAAAAAAGAACATAATTGCAGTCTCTTCTAGTGTTTTGGTTTAAGAATCATGTAAATTAATGCATGAAAAGAACAGAATGAATTAATGGATCAATGGGACAGGAATAAGACAAAAATATATAGACATTAGTATAATAATTTTCACCTATGTTGATCTGGAAAACGTGAAGGCTAATTCAGAAACTTTAAACAAGTGAAGAAAAATTATGCCACATAGCATACCGAAAAGTTCCAAATATTACCAAGATATTTTTTACAACAAAACAATATAAGTTGAGGGAAAAATAAGTACATTTTCTGTGTTGTTTTTAAATTAATTTAGCTCAAATTTTTAGTTTATTTAACTTAATTTGTTTACTGCTGTCACTAATTAAGTTATGTGTTGTCAATAAATGGAAATTGTTAGTTTGTACCTTTGAAGGAGACAAGTGATAAGTTCTGTGCAGAAATACTTGGCTTGCTATCTTTCACTTAAAAATTCATATTGTTTTTTGGATAATTGAAAATCAAGTCGACAAACAATTTCTACTTAATTGGTTGTAATCTTTCATTTTTGAAGCTGTTATATTTAATTTCAAAAGTAACCTAGATCGTTGCAATGTGCAGTATTCATGCTGCTACTTTAAAAATAACATTTGAAGGTAATAAACTGTTATAGCAACAGCAGCTGCTTTTTGTTTCATACTCAAAATGATTTGAATTCAGTCTTTCCATTCCACGGTTTGTCTGAATACATATGAAATATTTGTATCCCTCATATTTAATTTCAACTAATTATATATAGCATATTAAATATAGATGTTACTCAAAAAAGGCACTATTCACCAACTCATTAGAAAGCAGCTTCATATGATTTTGTAAATGAGCATCAGCTATGAAAATCTTATAGTACAGTTTGCTTTTACTGGTTGAATTATGTTCTATTTTGTTCACTTAATATGCTATATAAGTGGATGTTAGACTATTTTAAGTAGCGTAAGGTACAGTTGTAATTAACTCTTACGAAGGGTGATTAATACATCATAATCGTCTCAAATTTTCCTGTGGTAAGATGTCTTGAGTCCTCACCTAGGAGAAGAAAGGCCATTCCTTATAGCCCACCTCTATTTGACAATACAAGGTTACAACTGGATTAAAGAGTGTCACATTGGTTATGATTCATATCAGATAACCAACATAAAGGTTCAATTGAAATATTTCATATAGTGTGTGTGTGTGTCTGTGTGTGTGTGTGTGTGTGAGAGAGAGAGAGAGAGAGAGAGAGAGAGACCAGGAGGGAGGTACATTTTTGCAGGTGTATGTGAACTAGTCTTGCTTCTTCATTTCCATGTTCTTCAAAACTAAATGCTAAACCTTAAATTTAATACAATTTAAACAAATTAGCAAGTTTTCTATACAAAAGCATTTTTCCCGGTACTAAACTACATCTCCAGAATGATCGTCTCCTGGGACTGGGATCCAGGAAAAGCAGGTGAAGTTATTTCTATGATTCTACAATCCTCTCTAGACACTGGTTCTTATTCTAGCTGCTCCAGTCATGATCCAGCACCTTTCCAATGACCTGGGAAAGCAATGAAAGATGGTCCAAGGGTTTGAACCCCTCCTACTCATGTGACTGACTCAGAGTTAGCTGTGATCTATTGGGGTTAGCCTGGCGCAGAGCTGGCCATTGAGCCATCTTGGAAAATCAATCAGCAGATACATGATTTTCTCTCTCTCTCTCTGATTTTCAATTTTACTATTTTGTCTTTCAGAAAATTTTTAGTTTTGAGATTTTTATTTGGAGAATATATTCATTTTTATTTTGAGTAAAAGGAAACCTTGTTTCTTAAATGTCTCTGTATTAGAGCCAGAAACTCAAACAGTGAAGTATTTATACTGGAAATATTAGGGTATGCTGAATGACAACTGACAAAAATATAGCTCAATCATAAAAATAAAACCAAATAGAGCTCAGAATACATAGGAACATATTAACCAATAGTTACTGTGTAGGTATTTTTATAGGCATAGTTGGATTTTAGAATTTAGAGATATCAGTACAAATTAATTTATGTCCATTTCTCAACTTATACCCCCATGTGGTCTTCAGCCTCAGGCTCCATATAATAGCATGAACTACTATCCCATGTGCCTAAAACAGAGAGAAATTAAACTAGAAAGATTTTTCCAAGCACTCTTAAAATAAAGCTCCTTGTTTCTTAGTGGATCTAATGAGGGTTTCTGATATTTTCCTAAAGTATCACAGCATCTAGGAAAATAATTATCTTGCCCTAACAAGTCCAAAACAGTAATTGTGGAGCACAAAAGACACAAGCTAATGATGCTGCTGTTTTTCTGTCTTAAAGAATTGGAAAATCTAGTAGAAATGATAGCATTTCTTCATATAAAAAATCAACCAAAAAACAAAGAAAACAAGAGGGTCAAAAAACAGAGAATTTATCAGTAATAAAAACACTAATAAATAAATCAGTGATTGGATAAAAGAGTTGAAAGAGAAAAAGAACAGAAGATGCGCTCAGGGAAATCATAGCAGAAAACGTCTCCAACTTGAAGAAATGAAGGGGTGTCCACATATAGGAAACACACAGAACTGCTAGGAGAAATGATCAAAACATTCTGTCCACAAGAAAAAACTATAGTCAAGTTTTCAAAAATTAAAATACGAAGAAATAATTCTAAAATGTGCTTTAGAAAAAAATACCAAATAAAAGAGAGACACGGCAAAAAAAAAAAAAAAAGACTCAGTTATTCTGCTCCTAGGAATATACCCAAAGGAAACGAAAAGTGCATATGAGAAGGGTACCTGTAATCCTCTAGTCACAGCAGCGCAATCTACAATAGCAAAGACATGGAAACAATCCAAATGCCCATCCAAAGAAGAGAGGTTAAGTAAAATGTGGTACATCTACTCTATGGAGTATTACTCAGCCTTCAAGAAGAATGAAATTATACCATTTGCAACTACGTATCTCTAACTAGAGACCATTATGCTCAGTGAAATAAATCAATCCCAAAAGAACAAATGCCATATGTTCTCTCTGATGTAAGGAAACTATCATGCAAATTGTAAGTTCAATAACCTTTTCCATATTGTTTTATGCTACATCCCATGTGTGTTGATGTTTTTTATTTCATTTTAATTTCTTCCAAATACTTTCTTTTCTCTTGTTGAAATCATTGTTGACTCATGGATAGCACGGTGGCATCATTTTACCCAAGAGGCTTCCGTGTATTCTTTCTGTCACCCATGTGTTAATTATTCAGTGGCATGTTTTATCGAATCCATGGTGCTGTATTTTTTTCTTCTTTTTGTTTCTGTTTTAACCTGTTGTTGACATTGTATCTTGGCTTCTCATTTAAGGGAATGTATAGTGATGGAGTAATAGAGACTAACATGTCCAAATGTGTAGATACAATGCAGTATGCATCCCTACTTCCAAATCAAAGATGGATTCCCAATGAAACTGTTGGGCATATCTAGACAATGGGATGCTGGACCTTCTGACATCATCTTTCCCAGCAATGTCAGGACACATTTAAATAACAGAGTGATAGAATTATAACTCCTTAAGAAAGACTATTCTATTGTAAAAATGTGAGGGAGGAATTCAGTAAGGACTGGGAACTTGGGGTTGAGGGGGAACCCAGACTGTATGGAATTGTACCATAAAATGTAAAATTCAAAATAAAAATTCCAAAAACAAAACTATGAACACAGAATATCATACCCAGTAAGCACTATTTGTATATTAATATGAAGTACACACCTCTACCAAAAAATCATAAATTGAAAGAATTTGTCCCTACCTGTCAAGCCTTACAAATGTTTCTTAATGATGTTATATACAGAAAAACAAAATATGACAGTTTTTGTCAGGATAAACTGTTAAGACAGAAAATCTCCTAATAGAAGCATAAATGAAATCCAAAGCATATGAGAATATTTACAAAATATTGGGAGGAATAAATTGTTACTTACCAATAATAATCTTAGGAGTATAAGGTTTATATTACTAAGTTAAAATACAGAATCTCTAAATGGATAAAAAGACAAGACCCATAAATTTTCTGGTTAAAGAAGATGTGGAAGAAATTCCTGTCTCTAAGCTGCAAACTAGATGAGCCCTGGACATTGTGCCTATTTACAGAGTGAACCAATGGATGAAAGATTTTCTTTCTTCCTCTCTCTATAACTCTTAATTCCAAGTAAAATAATTAAAATTAAGAAAAGAAAAATGACAGACTTCAATACCCTATTATCAACGGATAGACCAACTATACAGAAGTTAATTAAGAACATGGCTAATCTACAATATGGACTAAATATACCTTATTGATATCTACAACTTATGTCATCCAATAGCTGCAAAATGTGTATTCTTTTCACAGGTGCATGGGAAAATACCTAGAATGCACAATTTGTCAAGACTTTAGGGAAGTATGAGCAAACTTAGAAGAAGAAGAAGGAGAGAAGAAAGGAAGGAAGGAAGGAAGGAAGGAAGGAAGGAAGGAAGGAAGGAAGGAAAGAAAGAAAGAATCACACCACGCATGGCTTTTTACAGCATTAGAGTAAAATTGAAAATTAACCACTATATAAACTCCAGAAAGCATTAAAACATATGAAGACTGAATAGTGTATCCCTGATGGAGCGGTAAGAAAAGGAATAAAAAAAAGTAAACCAAAAACTTCCAAGAAATGAACAAGAACACACATAACATATCCAAAATATGAAATACAGTAAAAGCACTGAATTACATAGCAATGAATGCCTACATCGGAAATGAGAAAGACATCAGATCAACAATCTAACAGTATATTTGAGGGACCTGGAAAAATCAGAATAAACCAAACACTACACTAATAAGAGAGAAGAAATAATTAAAATTAGAGAAGAAATAAACAAAATCAAAGCCATAGACAAAGGGAAAATGCTCAATGAAATGGAAATCAAAAAAACTGTGATACATCATTGGGCCAGCTAACAAAAAAGTGATTGAAAACCCATTTTAATAAAATCACAGAATAAAGGAAGATACTACAAAGGTACTAAAAGAGTAAAAATGATCTTCATGAATCAGCACAAATATTTATATTGGAAGATATCATAGACTTATCAATACCTGTAGCTTACAACATTAAATCATAATGCCAAATAAAGTGTAAATGCACCAATAAACAAGAGTATTTAGCTAATAATGAAGACCAGTAACAGATGGTTTCACTGCTCAATACTGATAAAAATGTGTAGAAGTGACTAATTATTCTCAACCTTCAAAGTAATTGAAGGAGAGGGAATCGTCCAAAACTCCTTCTATGAGGACAGCATCACATTAATCCAAAAACAAAAAAAGGCACATCAAACCCATAGGCAACCCCATATGTAAGAGGGAAACTGTGTAAGAATTTCAGCTAAGATTTGAAACCATACAAGGATGTTCATTCCATTAGTTTTGCTCAAGAAATTTTATGTAGAGTTACTAGGACAAAAACAAAAATCAGACAGATCCAAACTGGAAAGAATGAAGTTAAATCAACCATGTTTGTATGTGAAGTGATTCTTTTATTTTTTTTAAGATTTTTTTTTTTAATTTTCATTGGAAAGGCAGATATACAGAGAGGAGCAGAGACAGAGAGGGAGATCTTCCATTCGATGGGTCACTCCCCAAATGGTCGCAGTGGCAGGAGCTGTGCCAATCCGAAGCCAGGAGCCAGGAGCTTCTTCCAGGTCTCGCATGCGGGTGCAGGGCCATGCTTGACTGATTTCCCAGTCCACAAGCAGGGAGCTGGATGGGAAGCGGGGTTGCCGTGAGTAGAACCAGCGCGCATATGGGATCCTGGTGTGTTCAAGGCAAGGACTTTAGCTGCTATGCTATCGTGCCAGATCCATGTATATGAGCTGATTCTATACATAGAGGAACCAAAAGACTATTAAGACGCATGTGAAACTCAAAAAACGAGGTTGGAAAAGTTGCAGGATAAGAATTCATCACAGAAAAATCAATAGTTTTTTTGATCATAATGTTTGACTGTTAAGGAACTCCTAAGATCAGTTCCATTTGGTAATAACCAAAAAAATTAAATATCTTGAAAGAAATATGAGGGTTTGAAAAAATGTCACAATACAAATTTTTAAAATGATGTTTCATTAACTTAATGAAATGTTTAATGTATCTCTTGTATGGTCTAGGCTCTGATTACTTATTAGGTAATGTGCTTGTACTGATTTAAGCCTCTAATCCTGTTCAACAGCACTTCCATATTCACAGTGTATTGGCTTACACCCTGAAATTCAATGTTATCTATTGGAATTTGAACTAAGCTGTAAGTGTCTAAAGGCTGGCAATTTTTATGATTTTGACGCAAAATTTCACTGTTTCTCTGAGAGCATCGTTTTGACATACCAGGATCCCACCCTCTATTTACTGAAGAAAACAATTTAACTGTAATTGTTAAAACATACAACTGAAAGATTCTGTTTTGACAGAAAATAATGTTAAGCCTAGCTTACACCTGCTAAAATATAATTTCTATTTTTTAACCTGTTTGAGACTTTAGATAGAAGACACCATTTTTTCTTGGATTTTTTTTTCCTCTAAAAGAAAAATAAATAATGGAATTACAACTAATTATTCTTGATCAATCTGCTTTTCCATTCCAACACATTTTATTTTCAACTGTACATCATTTCAAATAGGAAAACGGCGTGGGCCCGGCACAGTAGACTAGCAGCTAAAGTCCTTGTCTTGCACACATTGGATTTCATATGGGTGCTGGTTCTAATCCCGGTGGCCCTGATTCCCATCCAGCTCTTTTCTTGTGGTCTGGAAAAGCAGTGGAGAACAGCCCAAAGCTTTGGGACCCTGCACTCACGTGGGAGACCCAGAAGAAGCTCCGGACTCTGGGCTTCGGACCGCTGAGTTCCGGCTGTTGCGGTAAATTGGGAAGTGAATCATCAGACAGATCTTCCTCTCTGTCTCTCCTCCTCTCTGTATATGACTCTCCATTTAAAAAGAAAATGCTTAAATAAATAATTAAAAAAATAAAATAAAATAGCACATTGTTCCAAATAAAAATATCAGAAACTCTTAATGTAATATTTTAATTAATTGAACATCATATATAACTATTATGTGTACCATACCATCACCCGTTATTTTATATCTATTAAGTTTACCATATATAAAAGTAGTACATTTTGATAAACCAATTAACTTCTCAAGTTGCATATGAGAAAAGTTAGAGATAAAAGTGTTAAAATGGATGGAAATAAATGAAAAATGAAAGTTTCTTGAAAAAATATAGACTGTTAAATTTTCCTTATACTTAAATTTAGAGATCGTTTGAAGGTCAAGTAGAAGAGGGAAACAGAGAATATTTTCTATTTTTCTGGATTATTCCTAAAATGCTTGCAGTAGGCAGAAATGGATCAAGCTAAAAATTAAGAACCTGACACTCAATTGAAATCTCCCACTGTTGGTTTTTTGTTATTGTTGCTGTTGAGTTAGGTTTGAGAATTTTATGGTTCAAACAAGAATAAGAGAGCTGTGATTAAAATCTGTTTTATAAAGTTTACAATGCTCTATATGCACGGGTGCTGTTTTTTGGGTAGACTGTGTTTATTGGGGTTCCTTCATGGAAAATTGTTCTATAAAATAGCTATAACTCTTTTCAGTTTGTAGCACCTATATAATCATTAGGGTGCTGATTTTATATCCAGAGATGAAGTCTAGCTTCCTAAACAGAAAAAGTGGCTGACAGCTTTAGGTGGGACAAAAAGTGCTTGTGTTGTCCCAAGGCCCTATTTCTTTTTTGGGGTGGTAGGAGTCATCTTTTGATTTGGCTGTTTAAAGAGAGAATGGACAACCTTGTGAGCAAAGATGCAAATACAGTTAGAGAAGGCTAGCCACCTTTTTGTTCTAATTCTGACCGAAAAATAGTCAAAGACAAGTGGTGAGAGAGAAATTTTAATCACATTATCCTGCACCTTCAGGAAACCAAAATAGGCAGAGTGAATTTCGGTAGCCTTGCTATCTGTTTTTGAAATGAGGAGATTCGATATTAAGTTAAATTTCTGTTAATCTCACCCAAATTAATATCACACAGCATTTAGCTTGCACAATCCTTCTAGAACATGCTTATTTTTACAGTCCCTCTTTCCATCTAGATTTTATATCAAAATATTCTTTTAACTTTCTTTCACCAAGAATCTATTCTCGTGCCAAAAGCTTTTTCCACAACTTTCTAGCTACTGATTCATTCAATTCACATGACAAACAACCCCTCAATGCCTATAAATTAGAGGAAAATATCATATGAAAGAACATGCAGAATTTTAAATCCTAGTCATTTTATTCTTTTTTTAAGATTTATTAATCTTTATTTGAAAGGCAGAGAGAAGGTGAGACACAGATTTTTCTATCCAACAGCTCATTTGCCAAATGGAACAAAGGCCAGAGTTAAGTCAATGCAAACCCTGGATCCAACAGCCCTAAGCTTCTTTTGTGGGTCCCACATGGGTGTAAGACCCAAGGGCTTGAGTCATTCTCCACTACTCTCCAAAGCCATAGCTAAGAAGTTGATCAGACCTGCCAGGACTACAACAAGTGCCCCTATAGAATGCCAGTGATTATAAGTGGAGGATTAGACTGCTGAACGTCCACACTGGCCCCTGTCCTAGTTACTTTAAAACAGCTTTGGATTTTGAAAATATTGAAGCAGTGGAACATTGGAGAATTTCAGTTACTTTATAAAGTTGTCAACCCAAGGAATCTCAGAAATATATTTAGCCTAGACACACTTCCCCCACTTCGAACCTTTCTGCCCACATGTGATGCTCACCTATCATCCTCTGGAACCTGAGAGGGGGCAGTATTTTGTTGTTGCATAACCACTCCTTCAAAATCCCCCATAAAGGTACATGGTAGGGAGGGTCTATCTCTCCTGGTCATGTGTTTCCATTGCTCTTGCCCTCCTCTATTTGCATCCCAAGTACCTACTTACTCTCTAGCCTTCTGTGGACAAACACTAAGAACAGGTAGTCCCTGAACATGGCCCCTGTGTGTCTGTATTTTTTACCCTTTGTTCACTGCTTGGGGAAGTCAGTGAAGCTGTTAATGCTAAGATGCTTTGTGTTTCTAATTTGTTTTCTTTCAAAAGTTCCAGAAGAGGTGAGGCCTAGCAATAACGGGATATACAGAGAAGCTCGGAAAAGGTGAATGTTTGCATTTTGTAAGTGCATCCAGGTTGTTGCATGAATAACTTACATTGCTGGGGAAGCAGGGAGATAGGTCTTCAGTTTAATGAATGAATGTCCTGGTGATGACCATTTGTTCCTCTCAGGGTTTCAATTCAGCCTGGATCACCTCTGGACTGGTTATTTGCTTATTTCCAATGGACCTTATTAACACCAAGCTTGGATAATAAAGACTGTTCAATTTATCCAAACTTTTCTGGCATGATCTCTCTCACAATCCACAACCGTTTTATCAAATGTAAATATTTTTGGGGAAACAAATTGTGTATAAAAAATTACACTAATCATAATTATAGTAACAAAAGTTCATAGCATGTTAGAGGATATAACAGTTTCATATCTTTGTGCTTTATAGGCAATGGTGATTGGAGAGCTCTATGATTCAACAAGGCATGTACTGAAGATTCAAGAGCAGATAAATCTTAAATTTCTGGACTTAAAAAAAAAGCTTATGGTTTAGAAAGTAAGAAAATGAGAACTATTTGCGTAAGAAGAACCAATCAAAGAAAAAAATCAAGATTAAAAAACATTGCCCTGCATGGAGTGGGATCAGTAGTAAAAACAGCAGCTTAAATGAACCTTGTTAGAATCAGCTATTTTCAGTGCCTGCTTAAAATGGTGAGTAATCATCAATGTTGGGGGGAGAGGGTGTAGAATGTGACATGTGACATTCTTTGGTAGAGAGGCTGCTTGAGACAAAGTGCTGAGCCTTGGTTCCTGAACAGACTTAATGCCCACCCATGAACACTCAGGCACACGTGTACACACATGCACACATGCGTATGTGAGCACACACAGACACATAGGCACACACACACACACACACACACACTTCCGAGTTGGCCTACTCCTTGTGTAAGTTTCCTCCTGCCAGAGTATGATGGAGAGACTAACTGAATGAGAAAGAAGGGTAGTTAGATGCCAAGATGGCTGGTTAAATGAGAGTGAGCAAACCTCTGTCTGCAAGAAATATCAGCAGATTTTGGCTGCCGCTAGGAAAGGCAGGTGCAAACACAGAGAATAGGTATAGAACATCTTTCAGGGTAAAGTTTTACAGGACTTACCACAATTCTTATGTTCTTGGTTATTTTTCTTGAGTAGCTTGACCAAATATATTAGCGAAATATTGCCTGAGGGAAGACGGCTCATTCAAAAATTGTCTCTTGAAATAGAAAAGGAGTCATCCTAATGTTAGGTTTGGAGCTAGCCATTAGGATTCTATAGCTCAAAGAAGAAAAGGAGGTAGCTAGTTAAAGTTGAGAAGATTTAACTTTAGGGAGGACAGAACTGGGGAGCGGTAAGGAAAGAGCAGGAGTACAGGCAAGGTTCGGAGATTGTGAAGTTAGGCTTCATCCCCTCTGAGCGGCAGCCAGAATCCCTTCTGATGTGGCCTGCTTGGAAAGGTGCATGGCTCTGGTTGGGGCAGACCAGGCTGAGTCGGTTCACGTCATCCACTGGCAAGCCCAAGTGCTGAAACTGTGTGGGGGCCTGGCCGGGTTTGGTTGCGATAAAACAAAAACAAAAACAAAAACAAACAGTACAAAACACAAAATGCCAAGGTGAAATGGCCTGTGCTAGTAGGGAATGCAACACCCGACCAGCACTCCTCCCACTGGTTTAGGTGAGGGACGAGAGTGTGATGGGCAGAGCCGGGGAGAGATGCGATACTCATTGGTTCCAATAGAGGTCGGGGCTCAGAAGAGAACCAACCCAGGGGTTAAAACCATCAGCTGATCGGAGTGATGGACGGTGGCGAGCACTGTGCTTACTAGTAGTACATGTAGGAGCCTGGACTGGGAATGCCTCAAAGTTTTTTTTTAGGGGGATTCCCCTGAACAAAATGGAGGAATCAAAGCATTAACCAAAAAAAGATGGAAAATGGAGTAGATGAATCAACCACCTCAGCTTTATGCTTCCAGCGGAAAACTGGACAAGGGGAAACCCTAAGACGGACTATGTCAATCAGTGGACTCTGCACCAGCCTCATCATACCTGGACTGTTGCTGATGATATGTTGGAGCTTCTAATTGATCGAGGTGACGCTCTGCTGGCTCTGCCTACAAACCTGAAAGGGCCTCCCTAAGAGGCCGTTGAACTTGAACTGGACAAGGGGGATGCTGGACTCTGTATGGTGTAAACTTTTAATTAGGTAATCTCAACGGAACTTGAGCTGTGGTTATGCATCAAGGTGAAGGAATTCATGATAGGGGAAGGGTTTGGGGTGAAGGGGGGGAATCCCAGTACCTATGAAATTGTGTCATGTAATGCAATGTAATTAATGAATAAATGAATATTAAAAAAATAAAAATAAAAAGAAAGGTGCAGAGCATCGCAGGGATCCTGATGGGATGGTTGGTGACATGCAAAGAAAGCTCCTTGGTTGCATTTACAGTGATTGTCTTAGCAGTTTGAAATATCCCTGGTGTGTGACTTTCCAGGGCAGTAAATTCCCCACTAGCTTTTGCATTAACGATCTAAACTGAATTTCATCTTTTGTGCTTTAGACCCGTGTTTAAAGCCTACTTGGACAATAAAACCCATGTTATTTGGGCCATCATTTGATGCCTTCCTAAGTACAGGCAAGAAGCAAGATTCAAAGGGATATAGCCAGGATGCAAGCGGGTACTCTGATGTAGCATGTGGATATTGCATATTGCGACATTATCTGCTGTACATCATTAATTTCCTTCATTGAATATTTCTGAAATGGTTTTGGATATCTCAATATTATTTAAATGAAAAATAGTCACTATTTTGCATTGCTTGTGACTTTTTAGCCTAACTAGTACAGTAGTCTCCATTACTGATCAATGTAGAAAGTGTTCCATGTTCAAAATGGACACTATACCAACAATCATCAAAATGTAGCCACTGAATAGAGTCCCCTCATTCTTACTAGACGAACTACACAATGAGAATAGACAATTTTTGGACAAGTTTACAACCCATGTTTAAACTTAAAAAAACCCTCCTTTTAGGTATTAGGTACTCTGTAGTGCCAGTCCGTAAGGATAGAGTACAGCACACCCAGAGCAGAGAACAGACTTTTCTGATTACACATGATTTAGTATGACCAGATTGCAATTAAGCAGGATATGATTTTAACAGAAAGGCTATACCTTATTGTAGAGTGTTCAAATTTTTCCTTTAGGCAGATTTATTTTTATTAAGTAAGAGTTAAAGATTGGCACCCTTGTAAAAATTAAAAAAGAAATTTCTCAATAAAAATGGATTATTGAAATAATCACAGCATTTGACTCCAGATTGTGTGTAAAATATTTTGTTAATATCGAAATCTATGTTAAATTCAATATGGTACATGTATATATAGTTCTGTCATGTCTCAATATTTTAAAATTGTTTAGCAAATACCAGCGATATAAGATACATGAATCTGCATACTTGTAATGTGCAATATGAGAGTGAGAAAGATAATGTACCAAAATATTACTAATTACATATGTAAAAATACACATTTTAACTTTTTTAAAAGATGAAGTGAAAAGAAAAAAGTTTGCTTTTTTAGCATGCATTTTAATTAGATTTTAATAGAACACTGAATATCAATTCATATTTTGAAAACAGTATGTAAGTGTTCCTCAATTGTGAAATTCTTTAATGTATTTATTTTATCTGAGTACAGAGAGCTAGGAAAATAGCAGGGGGTTTCCCATTCTCTGGTTCACTTCTCCAGATCCTTAAATAACCAAGGCTGGGACAGACCAAAGCAGGAGTCCAGAACTCAATCCAGGACTCCGACAGATAACACGTTGTCTCTGTGTCCCACAGCTTGTATTAGCAGGGAGGGGGCCTCACGAATTCAGTCAGGCATGAACCTAGATACTCTGAAATGGAATACTCTTTAAATACTGTTGACCAGCTGTAACTATGTAAGAGATTTACAGGTATCTAGTTTGTATTGTTATATTTAGTGATATATTTGTAATACAATTATTGCTACTTCATTTATCAAGATGACATGTGATTGGATTCTTATTTTTTTAATTTAATAATAATAAGAAGAAGAATTCCACTTTTTCCATGAAACACTGGATGGACTAAAGTCTTCCTAAGCATCACCTACTGGTTACAGCTATGGCGGATTAATATCTACATTGTCAGACAAATGTAAAGAGGCCGTTCTGAAGGAGTCATTTTGATTTCATAACAAGAAATGGCCATGCATGATTAAGTTGAAAGATAGTGACATTCATTTGCAGTGTTAAAAGATAGCAATCATTCAGTAAATTAAACGGATCCCCTGCTTAAGCCCATCGGAAACTTAATTACATTTTTTAAATTTAGTGCTAATGCAGTGGTAAATGAATTCCATAAAAACTTGATACAATTAAATTTTCTTTTCTAATTCACTTTACTTCAATTTCTAATTATAAATGAATGAAAAAATAAACATGCTAACAGCATAGACAAATCATTCAGTTAGTCATTCTTCATCTTTTTAGACTGTTTTAAGTATTTACACACTCTGCCTTGGAAGGTATCTAGGGTGATCTACCAAATGTAGATTTGAGCATTGATCTTGAGCAATCCCTGGGCTTTAACAAAGGTAACTGTCAGTGTGACATTACCTTTGCGGATTACTAATTTATTTGCTTACCCATTCATTTATTTGTGCAGTACACTTGGAAGCACTTGTGATCCTAATTGAGAGCCTAAAACCCCCAACATATAAAATAGGAAAAAAAAAAGATACTTTCAATAATATCTATAAAATAAACAGCTACTTTTGTTTATCAAAAGTACATGGTTGTAGATATGTCAAATAATTAAAATACGATTAAGCATTTTACTTTCTATATTTTGGAATAGCATTTCATATATGAGTAAACATTCCTAAGCTTTTAAGTTTCAGTAAAACACACACACAATCACAAAGTCTGTAAGAGAGAATGAACCTGGATACACTCCATGGAAATGGAAATAATCAGAGACTGTGGCTAAGTCTAAAGTGGTAGTAGAAAAGAACACAGTGGCAGAACAGAAAGATTAGTGTATTACAATCGTGGTCATTGGGCTGTTTTGGGTATTTACTGTAGCCCAAGCTGATGGCTTCATATTGGCTCAGCTCGGGCCACTGCAGGCATTTAGGGAGTAGACTGGCAGATGCAAAGTCTTTCCCTCTGTATCACCTTCTCTCTGCAAATCTGCCTTTCCAATAAAAATAAAAAATAAAATAGATCTTTTTTTTTAAGAAAAAATTTTACCCTTAGTTAGGAAAACGATTTTTTTTTCAATATCCATTTGGTAGATTGATACATATACTATTCATAAATATGCAAAGGCTGAACAATGAAATTGTAACTAAATGCGTTATCACTATGAATATAATAGGGCATATATGGCAGTAATTGATGACAAGACTACAATATTATTTTAGTAGTGTATGTACAGAGGATTAAATATTATTCATATAATACCCTCATAAAAACTGACTTGCACAACATCGCTCAAGGTAAATAAGTCCCAGAAAAACAGCTGCAGTTTCATGACCACGGTTATTTTATTTCTAAAGATTGCCTTTGGATAAGAGAAATGCCTTTCTCAGTCAAACAATTCACAGACATGGAACTCAAAAATATGGCCCCAAAATAAATCAAATTTGGTCACTGATAATTGTTGGCACACGTTTGGTAGTAAAAGGGGTGAGAAAATTGTAAACTGGAGTGAGGGTATGCGTGAGAAAACAAGCACATATATAACAAATATTATCATTTAAATAATTAGAGCAAATATTTATATACATAGTCTGAAAATAAATTATTTTTTTAAATTTAAAAATAAATTCTATGACTGCACAACTTGTCTATTTTTTGTCACAGATATTTCGTTTCCTTTTGTATTATTATTTTTTACACAGAACCAGCATCATATATGTACAAACCTTAATTTGTTTGATCTTGTTAAGTTAGCATACATAGGTCCTGGTACAATGGTTGAATGGATAAATCGTCACCTTGCTAGTGCCAGATCCCTTACAGGTCTAGCAGCTCTGCTTCTCATCCAGCTCCCTGCTTAGGGCCTGGGAAAGCAGTGGAGGATGATCCAAAAGCTTTGGGGCCATGCACTCGTGTGGGAGACTAGGAAGAAGCTCCTGGCCCCAAAGCTTTGGATCAGCTCAGCTCCAGCCATTGAGGCCATTTGAGAAATGAACCCACAGATGGAAAATCTTTCTGCCTCTTCTTGTCTCCATAAATCTGATCTGTCTTTCCTTCTCTCCATAAATCTGATTTGTTTTTGTAAGAAAATAGATAAATACATTTAAAAATATATAAAGTATACGTAGATTCTCCTGCACAAATCAATTTGTTTTAAAGAACTAAGGTTATATAGTTAAATCCTGAGATATTTTTAAAAATCAAAATATAACTCTTTGTATATGTGAAACTCCAGTAGTTTTGTGCTTTTTTCCCATTTCTTGCACCTGGTGCAAACTCTGGCTTTGTGCCAGGGAACAAAATAAACATTCAATCTGTGTCTAATTTTCTTTAAATATCCAAGTAAGCAAAATGTTTAAAACCAACATTCTCTGGTCAGTTTAATGACTTTAATGTGTTCTAATTTTGTAACCACTCTCACTAACCAGAGGGCATTTCTTCCTTCTAAAGCATGCGGTCTTTATTTTTGCCTATCTTATACAGTTCATTTTGTGGAAAAAATTACCATCTTGCATTCATTTGAATTTTTGTTCTGCATATGGTAAGTATTATAAGTCTTTTCAAGGTCCTATTTGTGAAGGATTTCAGTAATTGTTGAATATTTTGTAAAATTGAATACAAAGTCAGTGTATCTAGATACCTTTCATTTAACTCCCTAAAAAGAAAATCTGCTTACATGTTAAATCAATGATTTTGAAAAAAGTAAGTTTAAAGGGATATACCAATGAATATTATATCACTAGCATGTTGCCATTTCTAGGATACATTTTTTAAACTGATCATCTAAATGGATTGTGGTCATGTCTGTGAATTAAAGATTCAGGAGAGACAATTGACTTCCTTTTGCTCAATCTGTCTAATTCTGTTACCACAAGTATCTTTATCTTGCCATGTCAAAGTGATTTCTTTCTCTGTTTTCTCCTATTATGATGGGAATTCTGATTTGTCTAGACGGTGGTGAGTGCTATACGTGAAGTCAAAGAACTAGTAGCGGAAAGCAACCTGCCAGATCTCATCCAGCTCATGCCGTATTGTACGCTCAATGACTGCATACATTTATCCTTTATCAACACCTGCCAGAAAGTTAGGATGCAAGTGTGTGATAAGAAGACATGGGTTTTAAATAGTGCTGCATCACAGTATTTACATAATTGGCAGCAGCAGGAGTAAATATGCACTTAATAATTCTCAGTAAAACAAATCAATTCTGAAAGACAGATATCCATTTGATAAACAGCAATATTTTTGTAATGTTGATAAGACAAAATGTCAGTCAGCAAACTACTCATTCTAAAAATATGGCAGATTATGGTTTCCTCCAACTCAGGGAGCTTTAGGTTTTGTATCCATAGGGTCCTTCAGAATGAGAGGTAAGATCAGGAAATGCCATCCTCTGTGAATAAGACTGATACTCTGTACCACACATGGTGATGGACCGGCCACTGAAAATGCAACTCGTTCTAGCATGGACAACACTGTGCTTGTGGCTAAAGAAGACTTAACATATTCAGAATCGAACTGAATTGTATTGCTACCAGATTTAACAGCTAATATGAACTTTGAACAATAATCAGGGTCTCACCTAGTGCACTAATACACCGGGAATCAGCCAGTGCTCTTTGGTACCCTATTGATAAGAGTTTTAGAAAGTAATAATTTAACTAGAATTATTCTGAAGAGAGAGTTTGGCATCCAGTTTCAGTTTCAGTGATGCAGTCCAAAATATCATTGTAGAGAGAAGAAATTCATACAAATAAGTTGTTTTCCTTTGTTTCCTATACATTTACTCCACCAAAAATGGTACCAAAAAAAAAAACTTTTGCACTTTACTTCAGCCTATTGATACAGCTTTTTCTTTCTAAAAGTTATTATTCCTGTAATTATTTGACAGTGTAATTCCATAGGCTTTGGGGTTTCCCCTTCCCCTCCCCAAACCCCCTCCCATCCTTCATTTTCCCCATAATATTATAGTAGTATAGTCCTCCATAAACTGTCACATGCCCACCATTCTGCTGTTTAAGGGTAACTTGCATTGTAGGTATGGAAAATGACAAAGTCCAGCGATTTATTGTCAAGACATATCTATCAGTTTCTTTGGGAGTTCATCTTTGGCTTGAAGGCATAGATTCATACTACATTGTGTCTTCACAACTGGTTATGTTAGTTTCTATTGCAGGGTTTATCTACTTCCGCTTAAACGAAAAGTTATGAACCAAAATCAACAACAGGAATAGTAATAAAACTTTTACAACATCATGGAGTTAAAGAATATGCTACTGAATGATTAATGTTCTTTTTTATACTGTTTTTCCTACATCTATGGGATATGATATTTTTAGTTTTAATTTCTTCATAAAACAAAGCTTTTTTAAAAGCTATTTTCTTTGGTGAAACATAGGTCATACGGTAGCATTGCTTTCCAGAAGGCTTTTTATTTTATTTCTCAGTCTTAAGCAACATACTGATACAGATTCAGCTAGATGAAGCCTCACTCAGTTATATTAGTATTTGGGTTAAAGGGTACACAATTATAGGGGATAGATATTTCGTTTGGGATTGGTCATAGATTTTAGTACATAGACTTATACTTGCTTCTAGAAATAGAAGGAGCATATCTTGTTTTAGTATCTCAAGTCCTCTATCATTACGTTAGATTCTAGATTAACTGTAACTATTCCTGGGCTCTTCAAGTAGTACGTCAATTTTCGATGTTGTTATGCATTTATTTTTATCTATTGCATTTACCTCTCTATTTTCTACCAAATATATATATATATATATTTTAAATCTCTGCCTCATTACTCATTGTATTGTGATTTTTTTTGAAAAACAGAAAAATCTGGGATTTGGGGTCATGTGCATAAATGTGATTAATATTCCTTTAAAATGGCTCATTTTACTCAAGTTCATCAATGACATGCAGAGGTTATTCACAATGCCATTTATTTAAATTATATCAAATCACATAACAAATAATATTGGAGCAAGAGCAAAAACCACAAAAGTTTGGAATCATGTTTCCGTTACATGTATATAGAAAAAATCATGACAACGACAACTACACACACACAGTTATATATGTGTGTGTGTGTATATATATATATATATATATATATATATATATGGTTTATTTTTGTTAAAAGTCAGATTTACAGAAGGAGAGGGGGAGAGGTAGAAAGAGATCTTTCATCCTTTGATTAACTCTTCACTCTCCAATTGACCTCCACTGCCAGAGTTGACTTGGTCTGAAACCTGGAGCTTTCTCTGGGTCCTTCACATGGCTACATGGGCCCTGAGACTTGCAATATCCTTACCTGCTTTCCCAGGCCAGCAGCAGGGATATGGATCAGACGTGGAGTCGCCAAGACACGAATGGGCACCCTTTTGGAATGCAGATTCCACAGTAAGAGAAGTGGCTTGCTATCCACCACTCTAGCAACATGCTTTAATGGTACCTTATATCCTTAAAAAAAGGTTATACTGTAGTAGAAAAAACATAAGGAAAAAATAGCTATATGTTTTCAAATGTTTTGAAGTCTTACCAAACATTTCTCTTTGTTATATTATTCTGTACATATTTTATGAATTAAACAAAAGTTGCTTCTTGATATTGGTTCAATACCATTACCTTCTTTCTATTCTCATGTCATTTAGTATTCTTTCCTTTATGGAGTTTTCTGAGTTAAAATAAATTTATCTGTAGGATTGTCACTGGGCTTGTCATTACAGGGCCATGCTGTCTGATCCTATAAATTCCAAGTTACTGGGTTTACCCTTAGCGACAGTGTCCTATCATGAGTTTCTACAAGAGAAGCATTTTTATTGCCAAGACATTTCATGTTGCTGGCTTGTTGCTTTCCTCCCTCATGCCATCTTGGCTGTGTTCCTCGTCTCTTTTTCTCTCACTCCACTTTAAACTGCTCACACGGAGTTAAACCACACAGGGGACTCTGATGATTCTTTCACTGCCAAGCTCTTCTCTGCAGTCTCCCATCACCTTCCCACCTCCCCGAGCTACAGTCCAAATCTCTTTATCCTTGAACCTCAGCTCTTGCTTTCTCTCTTGCACACTGATACAAGAAGCCTTTTTTTTTTTGTTTTAATTCCTGAGTCTTCACTAGTTATCTGCCTTGAATTAAGAATACTATAGCTACATAAATTACCTTATTTATCTTTCTGGTTTTCAGTGTATAATTTACACACACATACTAGTACTAATACTTACACTACTATGGCAAAGAGAAGAAGTAATGGTAAAACAATAAGACATAAAAGCAGTGAACAGTTAAACATTAGAGAATAGTAGAGGTTTTCAGGACATGTTTTTCCAAAAGTGCTATTTATACTAGAAAGCAAAATTCCCATAAATGAGATTTTATTTTAATATTGAAAAAAATTAGGGACACATGTAAAGGTAAAGAAAGGTTAAACTGATTTTGGAGAGGAGTGTGCATGTAGATGAATGATTTGAATTATGGATAATTTTAATCCAGTTAGGTTTTTAAATAATTATATTCAGATTTTTTTGCATGACAAATGGACTAGTCTGAATGAGTTGTAATCTAAATGACAGATAATTTAGTGGTTAGGTTGGAAATTCAGAATAGTGACAAACTCAAGTAATTAAATGCCAGGGTGAGGATTCGCTGACTACTCCATGCCAGATATTTGAGAAACAAGATGAAAAACACATGCCCTTGAATATTCTCAGCCTAAAGCAAAAGACACTCATATGGAAAAGAAGCTGCCACAGGGGAATTGGAACACTAGGTTTGTGTTTGAGAAATGTTTCATAAGAATATGTAGAAATTAACTGGAAAAGGAAATGATGGACACTCAACCTAGCTAGAGAGATCTTTGTGTGACAAAAGCAGCAACAGGAAAGGTAAAGGAGAAAGAATGAACAGTAATAGATCTTGAAGAAGTCTGCTATATGTATAAGAGCGAGATGGACTACTGGGAAGCATTTTTGTTCACAATTTTGTTTATTGATTGCAGAATTTCTTTCTTATATAACCCAAATGCTCTCTAAAGGATAATTTGTGTGTGTGTTTGTGTTTGCCTTTGACAATCTACTTCCTACGTTAATTTAGACAAATTTCTGTCTTCACTTCTGCGCAACTTTTTATTTGATAACATGATACAAAAAGAAAAAAAAGTGTTGCAGGTCATGGCCAGAGTACCCAGTTACTTAGCTTCTAAGTTTTCAAAAACTCTTCTAAAGGAAAAACAAAATGTGATAATTTTCATACAGGATATTTTACCAGTTACAGAAGCAAACGTTTCAGATAGTTTTTCTTCTTCTTCGATTTCCTCGCTGATTGGTAGAATTGAATGTAGAAGAGGAAAAGATAAGAATAGCTTCCTCTCAAGGCCAGATTCCTTAAATCATGTTTTGTTCCAAGCATCAGCCAAAACAAATATAGCAATAAAGAGCAATTGAATGGTTAATTCAAGTTTTTAATCAATTTTCAATGTCCAGATTATATGGTATTTCTGTCTGCTTGTATTCAGTCTTTTAGCTTTGTTCCAACTTATGCTAAGAGAGAGTAAGAGAGATACGGCCTTTGGTCTCTGCTTAAGTCCATCCAAATCTACTCTTGACTCACAAATCAAACATTATCTTTTATTACCTTAGAACAATAAAGGAATTGTGTTTTACTTGAAATTTTATATCTTTATCTCTTTCATGTAAAAATTAAAATAAGCTTTATATTGGCTAAAAGCTGTGAATCTTTAAACCACAGAACATAAAACACGTAAGAATGTGAAAATATATTCAGTGCTAGATCAAAGGTTCATGGAAAGCTCAAATAAATAAGTTGACACTGGTGTAAAAAAATAAAAAATAAAAATAAATCCATGCCTACATGCATGGGCTTCAGATAGACCATAAAAATGTGTGCTGTAAGAAACTACGCGTAGCAAGTGCATGGAGTTAAGTTTCATCTTGCATTGCCAGCATTTCATAACAGAATTCAGGTTTGGGCCCTGTTTGCACTGCTTCTGATCCAACTGTCTACCAATGCACCTGGAAAGACAGGGGACGATGTCTCCATTGCGAAGGTCCCCATGTTTCCCATGTGGGTGGCCTGGGTGAAGCTACTGAATCCTTGCTTTGGTATAGGTCAGGCCTTTATGGTGGCTCTGTTCATTTTGTCTCTTTTTCTCTGTCTCTCACTTATTTTCTCCCTCTCTCTTTCTGTCTTTGTCGCTGTCACTCTCTATTCTTTTTCTCAAATAAACTAGGTACTAAGAAAAAAAGACTATGAATGTGGTTTGAAATTCCATTGTGCTCAAATTATCTTTTTGTCTTGGTAATGTCTGTGTTTATGCCTATATTAACCAAAAACATTTCCATTTTTATCAAAGAAATAGTCATATCTATAGGTATCATTGCTGGAATAAAAATTTAAATGAAAGTGTGCAATACTTAACCTATGTGTATGTGTATGTCATAATGATATTAACGCCACATCATTATAGCACTTCCTTGTAGGTAGCAGAATATAGCTTTTTGGGTCCTCTACAAATAAGATGTCAAGAGTGACTTAGGAATACACAGTGTTGACTGTAGATAGTATCAGTGAAATGTAGGAGAGAGAACAGAGAAGACAGTGTGGAAAACTTAACAGAAGTGAAAGGAGAGAGGCAGCTACAAAGCACACTGTTGGAAGGGCCTCCGACTGCAGGGCAGCTCAGACTGTCTCAGCCAACAAAGTGGGTTCTGGTGCAAACCTTCCCTGACAGCTGAGGTCTCATCTGCAGTGGAATAAAACATCACATTATTTTCTAAATTATGAGCAGAATATATTTTAATTTCTTTGTAAGATTGATACAGTTTGAAAGTCAAAGTTGTAGGCAGAAGGAGAGACACAGGGTGGAGCATTTTCAGTCCACGGTTCACTTTCCACATGAGCGCAGTGGCTACTGCTGTGCTGGTTGAACCCAATGCCAGGAGCTTCATCAAGGTCTCACATGTGGATTACAGCGGCCAAAATACTTTTTCTATATTCCTTATCTTTTACCAGTACATTAGCAAGAGCTGAAATAGAAATAGAGCAGCCAAGACAAGAATTGAAGCAACATATGAGAAGCCAGAGTCTCAGGAAGTAGCTTTACTCACTGAGTCACAGCATCAGCCTCCACACTCAGTCTTCAGCACATGATGCCTGAGAAAGCAAGACTTGGCTGAAACATACAATGGATCATAAAGTTAGAGCAACCTTAACCTATTGGTTAATTGCTTGCACACTAGCTCTCTCATGATTTTTATTTGACTTCAGAAAGAAATCAGCAAATAAAAATTGTACTCATATCTTTATTATGCAAGCTTTTTCTATATCATTAATGATACAGTACTTTAAGATGTACAGTTTTCTGAAGTATTTAAAAGAAATATCACTGAATGTTGTTCATTGGGACAAATACTGTGGCCTACAGGGTAAAGCAGCCAGCTCTGTCACAAAATTGCGAATTAGGTGCCAGTTCCCATCCGGGCTTCTCCACTTCTGATCCAAAGCCCTCCTATGTACCTGGGAACGCAGCAGAAGATGGCTGGAGTGCTTAACCACGACACACGCATAGGAGACCTCAACAAAACTCTTGGTTCCTAGTTTTGGATTGGCCCACCTCCAGCCGCTGAGCCATTGGTAGAATAAGCCAGCTGACGAAATATCTCTTTTTCTGTCTCTCTTTCTCTGTGTGACTCTTCCTTTCAAGTGAATAAAACAAATCTTTTAAAAACCATTGTTCATTTACTCAGCATATGGAAAAATAATGTTAAAAATGTGCAGGTGCAAACCTGTGATGTATCTAGACCTATTTGGATTCTATCACCAAATCACAATTTAGTTAGCATCAAGTCTGAACTTCTTTTTAATAAAACATTACACATTCAGCATAATAAGATACTGCATTAAGAAATATTCACTTCCTAAATATGTTAATATTTCATATCAGGTGTATACATCACGCATTTAATGTGATGATGCTTTGTAAAATTAATTGGATTGCTATTCATGGACAGTTTGTCAAATAGAGTGGGCAACATGTTATTTGTCAAGCACCAAAGGTACAAACCAGCTGGCAAGAAAGAAGTCCTGCAGGGATAGTAAGACACTTTTGACCTTGCAGAGACAAGTGTGGCAAAAAATTGCTGATTCACATTGATGAGCCTTCCAGGAGTGGTGAGAGCTCAGGTTAAACTTCCCTCCTAGGCAGCACTAATTTGGTTGACAGATACCATGCTGCAGTTGATCTAAGCTGACACCGACCTTTCTGGCATTACCTACAAACTCTCCTTGTAAAAATCTCTCTCAAAGAATTATTCCAATTCATTCTATACAGAGAAGGTGCCATCAACACAGCTAGAGATGTTCAATTTTCCTCCAGCTAAGAATCACCAGGCTTTTACTACTGAGGAAAAAAATTTCAACTAGTTTTTGATGAAATCATTTTTAAGATTTTATTTATTACATTCAAGAACAATTTCTAACTCAATGGAAAAATACATTTTAATATATTGTTTTATATTCACAAGTAGTTGATTATCTACAGAGAAGCAATGATTCTTACATATAGCTTTGTGAAACTTCTGTATCTAATAAAAAGTAACCTAGCTTTATACCTTTTGTTTATTTTCAATATTTCTCAATCATTCAATTTCAATTTTTTGGATCTAAGTTATTAATGAGCTAGGTAAAAGTTTTGCCATGTGTGTCTTTCTGTTTCTAAATAAAATTCACAATACTTTTTTCTGAAAAAAAAAACACTTTGAAATACATGTGTTTTTCAATCCCAGACGCAAATTCTTTGTTTTTATGATTTTTATAAATTTTAATTTTTGCAGTAGTACACAGTTAATTTGTTTTCATTTGTAACATCTCCTGTATTGTTTAAACATTAAGCATATTTTAGACAGTATGCAGACATATCAGTAATTCAATGTAAATTATATATGTGATACTATCTTATGCAGCAAAAATTATGCTTTTTTAAAAAAAGATTTATTTATTTTTATTGGAAAAGCAGAAATACAGAGAAGAGAAGAGACAGAGAGGAAGATCTTCCATCTGATGCTTCACTCCTCAAGTGGTCGCAACAGCTGGAGCTGAGCCAATCCGAAGCTGGGAGCCAGGGACCTCCTCCAGGTCTCCCATGTAGGTGCAGGGTCCCAAAGCCTAGGAATACACCAAAGTAAGTGAAATCGGCGTATGTTGGGACTACCTTGTACCCTCACATTAACAGCAGCTCAATCTATGGTAACCAACATAAAACACTGACAAATATGTTCATCACCTGAAGACTCAATAAAGAAAAAAGTGTGTAAAGATGATGTGGTACCATTCAAGCCAAAAGATACCAAAAATGGCTTATGTGCCTATGATGCAGTGGTACTCAGCCATTGCAAAAATTCTTTCTTTTTTAAACCAAGTGTGTATATCTATAAACCTTCATTCCTATGGAAAGAAGAGAATCATGAAAGCACAAATAATATTCATGATCTCATTTGTGCTGGCTAATACATATAGTACAATAAAGAATTGGCAGTTTGGGATATGATTACTGGTTACAGTTCCTGCCAGTATTCCTGCTGGGCAGCTGTATTTCTTTTTTAATGTTTTGCATTATTTTATTTATATAAAGTGAATTAATTTCATGCTTTTCACAATATAGATTTAGAAGAATAGAGATATTTCCCACCCTACCCTACCCCTGCTCACATTCCCCATGCACCTTGTTCCTTCATTTCCTCGTCCTTTTTTTAACTAATTAATTTATTTTATTATTCTATAATCCAATCCCATAGGTTCTGGGATTTCCCTTCCCCAGCCACCACCCCACTGGTCCCCCCCATATTGTTACAATAGTATAGTCCTTCACAATCAGCCGTAAGTCCATCATTCTGTTATTTAAGTGTATCCTGACGTTGTTGGTGTGGACAGGGTGTGGACAGTAATAGAAAGTCCAGCATCCTATTGTCAAGACGCATCCATCAGTTTTATTAGGGATCCCATGTTTGATTTGTGAGTAAAGGAGACACACTGTGTTGTATCTTCACATCTTTATGTGATAGTCATAACTACATAATAACTATACTTCCCGTTAATTGAAAAGCCATAAAAGAAAATCAACAACAGATAAAAATAGAAAATTTTCAACAACATACATTTAAATAGCATGCTACTAAATGACCAATGTGTCACTGAAGAAATTAAAAAAAAAAAAAAAAAACCAAACACCTTCCTGAAGCAAGTGATGCTATTGTGTGACTTAAGAGTCATTGAGAAAATTAATAAGAAAAACAAAAATATTTTGAATGAATAAAAATAAAAATATAGAACCCTTACAATGGCATGCTTTCCATTCGCTTCACAGTCACAGGCTAACACTTCATTAAGTAAAGAGTGCAGCAATTCGCAAGTAAGAAAACAAGACAAAACATTGTTCTCAAAAATATAGACAAAGATTATAAACAGCAGTCAAATCTCAAATTGTCAATTTTACTCACATACATTACATTTTTTTTATACTCTGTATATTAGTTTCCACCAATCAGGAAAGCATATGATAACATGTCTTTTTCAGACTGGCTTATTTTGCTAATCCAATGGCGTCTAGCTGTATCCATTTTATGGCATCAGGCAGTATTTTATTCTGTTTTAGCAGGTGGCTAGTATTCCATTGCGTGTGTGTGTGTGTGTGTGTGTATGCGCAAGCGCGTACACACACACACACACACTGTTTGCATTATTCTGTTACCCATTGATATATTTCTACTTTTCAGTAGCCTAGTGGCTAAAGTCGTCCCTTCACACGTGAGGTGCCAATTCCATATCCTCGCAGCCCCATTTCCCATCTAGCTTCCTGCTTGTGGCCTGAGAAAGCAGTACAGGATAGCTGAAAGCCCTGGGACCCTGCACCTATGTGGGAGACCTGGAAGAAGCTCCTGAGCTCCTGGTTCTTGGCTTTGGATTGGCTCAGTTTTGGCTGTTGCGGCCGCTTGGGGAGATTGAGTCAGCGGACGTAAGATTTTCTTTTCGTCTCTCCTCTCTTTATATCTGCCATATATAAGCTAAATGTGAACCTATTTGTGTTATTATTGTTAATGTTTTCAAAAACAAGGGAGAATCAATTATCTGGGCCACCCATTAAATGTCCACAAAAGCCAGACCCAAACTGAAACAAAGTCAGTAATGACAAGAATCAAACCTGTAGATTACCTGCTGCTCCTAGAGTGTGCGTTACTAGAAAATTAAAATTGAGAATCTAAATCCAGGTACTCTGATAAGAGTGCCTCATCGGTGATTTCACCAATAAGCCAAATACCTCCATTTTTAATTGCAAATTTGGTTATTTAATAGGATTTAATTGTTTTAAACCACTCTTATGAAGAATAGCTGAATATCTACTATGTGTAAAACCAAAAGTCTTGTTTATTTTACTCATTTTGGAATCACTCACTCAAGGATTCTTTTTTCTAGAATTGGTAGTAGTTTACCCAAATAGTCTTATGATCATTTGGTTGTATATGTTTATGTAATTACAATTCTGACTTATTGTATGGCTATGTCAGAGTTGTAAAGTGTGCATTTACATATGATAATTCTTTAAGAAATGTAATTAGAGGCTAAAACAAAACTAATTCTGTATAATTTTAATTCCTCTGTATGTTTTTTAATGTATATACAGATGTGCATTTATTTATGATTAGGTACATACCATGTATTTATCTTTTGTTTAAAAGACTATCAATCATTAATTGGTTTACAAAATATTGTAAATTTATTTAAACTATTAATATTGTTCCTTATGCTTATGTTTGTAAAATTGTTCCTTATGCCTTAAAGTCATCCAATGTCCTGCTTGCATTTCTCTTTTTGCATCTTTTGTCCCGTCTTTAATCCACATCCTCTTAGGTTGGCAGACATTCAACAGTTTTCACAGGAATTTTCTGTATTATTTTATTTTTAAAAGTCCCACCATTACTTATTGAGTTGCCAACAGATCCCCACGGATAATTAAAAGAAAAGGAAGGAAACATACATGAATTCCAAGTTTTCAATGGAATATACTGCATGCTGTTCTCAGTTGGACATTGTAATGTCCCAACAATATACATTTGGAAGCTTTCCAAGAGTAGAATTACTCTAGCTCCTTTAGTCTCGGACTGCCAGAGTCCTGTCCACTCGGCACTGTGCATCGATCATGTGCGCAGATCATTGCTGCCTGTTTGCCATCTGATTGTGCAAAGTGTTACACTTGTTTTGCTGTTGCAACTAATCCAGTCATGCTTTATAGCACCAGATGGTAGGCATTCACAGCCTGGCCTACTTAATCTGTAAAAGCTTTTCATGCATACTCTAGTCTCATTGGAATCTGAAAGTTTTCATATCAAAAATCAGTTTCACATATAGTGGTCTTCAGTTTGAAGTCAAGTCTGTTAAATAAGAGATCATATTTATTATCAGAAATTTATTTTGACTTGCTAATGTAATGTGTAAACATTTAAAATCCATTTTATAGTATTCCAAAGGATGTATTTCTGAATAACAACATCAAATCCTATACAAAATGAGAAACTCAGAATTTGCCAAGATTTTCTCCATTGGAGCTCTGAAAGCTCAGGATTTGAGTTTTCTATTGAGTGTAAATGCTTGCCTTACATCCATATTTAATTCCACACTGTCTCTTCTGTGTTAGTTCTCTGTTAATCAGATCTTAATGGTGATAATCTTTAAAACTAGGCAGTACAAACAAGTTTTGAAAAGGTTCTGCTTCTACTGCTCCTGTGTATAAAAGACACATTAATTATAACTTGCAGTAAACTGACACTACTATGAATGCATGAATTTCTGGACTATGAGTAGGATAGTTTAGGCTATTTTGTGCAGAAAAAGCCACAGTAATATATAAAATATATGCATTCAAATATATAAGTTTATATCAGATCTGAAAACAAGACAAGACAGCAGACAACAAAAATCCCCCTTCCCCCACTTTTGGATTGCATTAGGAATTTTGTTCCATTCTCAGGTGAAGTAAATACTACTAGAGAATGTAGAATGTCCAAGTACAAAATTCAGACATGCAAGATTTGGAGTAACATATCATAAAATGAAAACTGAGACCTAAAAGCACAAGCAAAATCAGAACATCACATTGTCCTTCAAGTGAAAGAATCATTGCCTTTAGTAAAAGGCCAATTAAACATATGGAACACGTATTTTGATAAATTTGCATTGATGCAAGCTTAATTGGGCTGATGAAGAACAGGAAATATGGGGAGATGAATTGGCAATCACAGACTGAGCCTGTGTGTGTGTGTGTGTGTGTGTAAGCCTGTTTGTGTGAGAAGGAGAGGTGAAAACTGTTGAGTGACGGAAGTAAAATTGTAATTTTTTTCTAAAACAGGAACTGAAAGGTTTTTTTTATGAGGTTTATTTCATAACAGAAAGAAATGCATAAAAGAGCAACACATGTTGCTGAAGCAGGTCGAATCAGCTTAGATGTAGTGTGAAATTGCATGGGCTGGCCTCAGGTGGTTTCAGAAAATCCGTGCATTCCATAGGAGAAAGCAACGTACACGGTCACAGACATTAATTGGTGACTGGATGAGGTGAAAGGTAGGCATGAAAAACTTTGTAATAATCTATTTTCTCTTAATAAAGTAGGAAGTGACATGATAGAACTGGACTGAGGCTAGCTAGACGTCAGAAGCATAAATTGAGAAGAGAAATATAAAACAATCATGCATGCATTTGGGAGAGAGTAAACTAGAGAAATGCAGTGTAAATGTTGGTCCTTGAGATTGCTATTCTGAGGAAACTGTTTTTCCCTCAGTTGCTACAAGTTTTTGTAGGACTGAGACCATTGAAATTACAGTGAAGAACAGAGTGAGTGAGGTAAAGATAACTGGTGCGCCATTCTTCATTGCTTTCCAAGATCATGATCAGGAAGCTGGATCAGAAATGGAGCAGACAGGACTCAAACTGGTGTCTATCTGGGATGCCAATGCCACAAGTTGAGCAGTGACCAGCTACACAAAGGTGCCAGCCCCAGGCACGATGTTTTTAGACTCCAAAGCAATAGCTTCCTCAGAACAATATTCATCTTCTCTCATATAATCGGTCCACAGACCCAAACACCCAGGTCAGTGTGATAAAAGTTCCAAAGTCAGGTTTGTGGCTTAGGTTTCATGATTTCAGTTTGCGTATTTCACAATAAAAAGGAAACCAGCAATTTTTTTTTAGAATCTGTTTATTTTTATTAGCAAGTAGGATATACAGAGAGGAGGACAGAGAAGATCTTCTGATTCACTCCCCATGTGGCCACAATGGCCAAAGCTGAGCCAATCAGGAGCCAGGATCCAAGAGCTTCTTCTAGGTCTCCCACGTGGGTGCAGGGCCCTAATGCCTTGGGCTATCCTCTACTGCTTACCCAGAGCACAATTAGAGATCTGGATGGGAAGTGGAGCACCAGGATTAAAACAAGCACCCATATGTTATTCCAGTGCATGCAAGGGGAGAACTTTAGCCACTAGGCTATTGTACTGGGCCCAAAGCTCACACTTTCATAGAGACTATCAGAAGGTAAATGTTGAGTTGACCTAAATTATTCTGTAATGAAGGTTTACTTTCAAGCCAAAAAGGCAGTAGAAATATGGATGACTTTCCTCCTCCATTTCAGTGTTGACTCCTATCGTTTCTGCTTGTTTCATGTACTGTTCTCTGTCTGACATGCTGGACACAAAATCCCTTGCATCTGTCTTCAGCTAAGAAGAGAGTTTACTCACAAAGCATGGGGAATTTCTTGACTTCCTCTGCACTCACCATGACTTTAAAACAGATTATAGCTTCTTTCCACTTTGGAATGTAGGCTGAGAACACAGACTCTTCTCAAGTTTTTAAATTTATTGAAGATTTTTAGGACTTTAAAATAGACAGGTTAGGGGCAGGCATTTTGCCTAGTGGTTCTGCTGTCCACATCTCAGGTGAGTGTGTGTGCAATTCATCCTCATATAGGGTCGCTACTTCCAGCTTCTTAGCAATGCAGATTCTGGGAGTGAGCACGGACCTCTCAAGTCTCTGAGTTCCTGTGATTTGTGTGGTACACTCAGATTGCTTTAGTTACTACTGGTTTTGGATAAAAGCCTGGAATATTTCTCTGCCTTTGGAATAAATTATTAAAATGTTGTGAAAATGGCATAGCATATTAATTTGATACAGTGCACAAAACTATTTGATGATGGACTTTGCTTTCACAACAACATAAAACAGCAACAGATTTATGGAGACATTCAGAGATCCCTTTTCAATAAATTCTCATCTATAATTTATTTTTTTTTCTTGAGTGAGCAAGCTGTGTTCATTATACATAACATTTTCACTGCCTGGTAAAGCATGACTTAGGTTGAAGGTGTTACTTTATAATTCTTGACTCTAGAAATCTTGCTCACTAGGTGAAATTCCAGAACTCCAGAGTTCACAGCTTTCTGTAGCAATCTTAATTGTCATATCACTTATCACCATTTATTCTATTTTAACATCATCTTTTCCAGTAAGCTCCAGCTTTGTAAGAGAGCAATAGGGGTGTCTGTGTGCTTGGCTACAGTAGATTCCATGTTCAACACAATTTCAAAGGTAAGGTTGTCATTTAAAAAAAAAAAAACAAGAAAAGGAAGGAAGGAAGGAAGGAAGGAAGGAAGGAAGGAAGGAAGAGAGAGAGAGAGAGAGAGAGAGAAAGAAAGAAAGAAAGAAAGAAAGAAAGAAAGAAAGAAAGAAAGAAAGAAAGAAAGAAAGAAAGAAAGAAAAGAAATGAACTAGAAGCATCCAGCGCAGTAGTCTTGTGGCTAGGGTCCTTGCCTTGCATGCTCTGGGATCCCATCTGGGCACCAGTGTGTGTCCTAGCTTCTGTCCTTCCCATCCAGCTCCCTGCCTGCAGCCTGGAAGAGCAGTGGAGGATGGCACAGAGTCTTGGAACCCTACACCCATGTGGGAGACCTGGGGGAGGCTTTTGGTTCCTGACTTTGGATCAGCTCAGCTCAGGCTATTGCAGCCACTTGGGGAGTGAACCAGCAGATGGAAGATCTTTTTCTCTGTATCTGCTTCTTTCTGTAAATCTGATTTTCATATATATATATATGATGAACAAATGAATCAATAAGTAAAGGATCCTTGCAGTTTATTTCATGCTGTGGATATTATCTGCTTGATATCATACTCTCTCTTCCTTAGCCCACTACTGAAAGTGCCACTCCTACTGAAATTTTGCTGAGGACATTCATTTCCCACTGAAATTTTCAATAAAGCAAGTCTTTGGCTTTTTATTTACTGTAATTTATGATGCTTCTCCTAGGTCTCAGGAACAAGTACTTGAAAGATTGCTTACACCATGCTTTTACTTTTATTCTTTAGATCTTTTCACATTTATATCTAATTCTAAGGTTAGGATTTCTATAAGTAATATGCATAATCTAAATATTTTTAGCAGGTGTGGGTTTGTCACTTTTAACACTTGCATATAAACATATATAAATAAAGCTATAAGTCAAGGATTTCATCACCTCATTCTCTACCTATAGAAATTGTCTTCCTTTGGTGTTGCTTATTTTAAGAAAAATGTGTCTTATTCATTTATTTGAAAGGCAGAGAGAAACAGCAAGATCTTCCAGAGCTAGTTTACTACCTGTTTCTTCAGTAGCGGGATTGTGCCAAACCAAGACCAGGACCTGGGACCTAATCCAAGTCTTCTACATGGATTACAGGGACTCAGTTGTTTAACCCAAGACTGCATATCTTCTGACGAGCACATTGGTAGGAAACTGAAATCGATAACGGAGCTGCAGTGCAATTGTGGAAACTTCAGTGTGGCTAACAGGTATTCCAAACCTGTTCTTAACCACTGTTAATCTAACCACCGATGTTGGCCTTCTCCCCCACCACACTATTTATTTTTCTTTCTTTCTTTTTTAAGGGTATTTTCTTACACCTTTCAGGATTTCATTTCAATTTTGTCTATTCTTTCCCACTCTTGGATGCTGTTAAATTTATCAAATATATCTCAGATATTTCTGTGGCTGGCTATTGAACTGTTTCAGTATTGCAAACTCGAGGTTATCATCTGTGCATCCATGCAACGATGAGAATATTGTCCTGCATGCCATTCATTTGTTACTGCATTTTAAAATCTGATATGATTTGATTACTACAAACTTGGATGGTAGTGAATCCTGTAAAATGGGGAATTTAATTGTCTGTATTTTAGAAAGGAATTGTAGGAAGTGAATTTCACGTCCAGTATTTTTGTAGATTTCAAGATTTGATATGGAATGAAACCACAGAATTCCAAATTCTGGGCATAGAATTGTATTCTTTGAGTGCCCATCTCAGGAGCACTGCCTGATGGACAGCTGTCTTTAAGGTAGTGTTTGCCAAACGCTCTGCCACTTAAATTATTGAGGTTGTGATTTACTTTCACTATAGTGATTGTTTCCTATTTTATACTTTCATACCTACATGTGAATCCACAAGCAACATATTTTAATTTAAATTTTTTTCTGGAGAAAAAAATTGAATAAACTGATTAATGTGTCACAATTATCCTATTGCCTTAAGGATTAGCATATAATAAACTAACGAAAGCACTTTTAATTAGCATATTTTATACTTAAGGGAAATTCCACATATGAAGTTTTTTCTAATTATTTTTTCCTCATTTATTTATTTATTATTATTATTTTTACAAATTTTTATAGGCTGGGATTTCCTCCCCATAAACTCCCACCCCCTGTCAGATTCTTCCTATATTGTTACAACGGTGTAGTCTTTCATAAGGAATCATAATTCCATCAGTCTCTTGTTTAAGTGTACCCCGACATTGTTGGTACAGACAATGTCAGACAGTCCAGCATCCCATTGGCTATACATGTCCAACAGTTTCATTGGGAATCCATCTTTCGTCTGGATGCAGGGATGCATGTTCCATTATACCCCCACGTCTATATATGATAGACCCCAGTACTCCATCACTATACATTACGATAAGTGAGAAGCCATGAAACGAGGTCAACAACTGGCATGAGTTAAAACAACTACAGCAACAACAACATCAACAACAAGTTACAGTACCATGAAAAAAAGTGACACAGAATAACCAACACATGAGTGACAAAAAGGAAACACAGAAGTCTCTTGGGAAAAATGATGCCATCTATACTCATGAGCCAATGATGAATTCAGCCAGAGAAAAGAGATTAGAACCAAACTGAAATAAAAAACATGAAAACATATGGGATACTGCCAAAAAGGCAAACAAATAATCAAAAAACAGTAAGGATTGGACTATTGGAGTTACACTCTCCATGTTGGTTTCCTTATATAAGAGAGAATACAATAGCAAAGACATGGAAACAATACAGATGTGCATCCAAGGAAGAGTGGCTAAAGAAACTGTGGTACATCTACTCCATGGAATATTATTCAGTTATTAAAAAGAATGAAATTATTCTATTTACAACCAGGTGGTCCCAACTAGAGACCATTATGCTCAGTGAAATGAGTCAATCACAAAACTTGTTTCTGATTATTAGTTATTTGCTCATTGGAACCACTGTGCTCAAATATGTCATTTTTTGGAATTATTTATTTTCGAGATTTATTTTACTTTTATTGGAAAGTCGGATATTCAGAGAGGAGAAGAGACAGAGAGGAAGATTTTCTGCCTGCTGATTCACTCCCCAAATGGCCTCAACAGCTGGAGTTGTGCCAATCCAAAGTCAGGAACCTGGAGCCTCCTCCAGGCCTCCCATATGAGTGCAGGGTCCCAAGGCTTTCGGCCATCCTCTACTGCTTTCCCGAGCCACAAGCAGGGAGCTAGATCAACAGTGGGCCAGCCAGGATTAGAACTGGTGCCCATATCGGATCCCGGTGCATGCAAGGCAAGGATTTTAGCCACTAGGCTCTTGTGCCGGATCTGAGGTTTTAATTTTTTTTACTTTTTCAAAAATCCCATTATGTAGTTACATAGGCTCAGGTATTTCCCTGTCTCTCCTCCCCATTCCCTCTCCATCCCTACATGAATTTCCCCTATATTATTATAACACCGTAGTCCTTCAACAAAAGTAACAAGTTCATGATTCTGTATTTAAGTGCATCCTGACATTGCAAATATAGGCAACTGTAGACAGTCCAGCATCCTATTGTCAAGATACATTTAACAATTGTACTGGGAGTCCATCTAGTACTTCAGAGTAGAGATACACACTTCAATGTATCTTCACTTCTTGGTGTGTTAGTCTATTGTACAATTCCTATAGATGATTATATGTATATATGCTCAATGAAATGAGCCAATCCTGTAAGGACAAATATGTTCTCTCTGATATAAGGCAATCTTGATGCAAAACACAAGATTAATATGCATATAGATAGAGAGACAGGCAGATAGATATCCAAACATGTATGTGCATGTATTCAAATATGCGTTACAACCAAGAGTGTAGCATAAGAATGAAACTATCAGCTATTGAACACTAAAATTTGAAAATACCAAAAATCCAATGAATGTTACTATAATGGGAAGTAACTCAGAAGAACTACCCTTAACATTTCTTATTATTCCCAAAAAAACTTCATAAAAATCATAACTATGGGCCTAGCACAATAGACTCCTAGCTCAAATCCTCACCTTGCATCCCCCAGGATCCCATATGAGTGCCGGTTCATGTCCAGCTGCTCACTTCTCCTTCAGCTCCCTATTGTAGCCTAGGAAACAGTTGTGGATGGCCCAAAGCCTTGGGACCGTGAACCCACTTGGGAGACCAAGGGAAAGATCCAGGATTTAGATAGCTAGGTTCAGATTTGCAGCCACTTGAGGAGTGAACCACTGGATAGATTTTTCTCTGTCTCTCCCTTCTGCAGAATTTGCAGTCCAACAAAAATAAATAATTTTTAAAATTAATTCAAAGTTTGAAAAATTTAAAAATTATAACTGTGTGTAAATATTATTTTATGCATTAATGAATATGACAAACAAATATCCAAGCAGTTTTAACTTACATTCTATCCAAGTCAGTATAGCTATATTTTATTGGAAAAACATGCAGGATATTATATGGGTTTTCAAATTATGTAGTTATTCTTGTTAAGACACCATTGTTTCAAATATTTTCAATACTTGCTCTAGAAATTTATTTCAACTTAACTTAAAATATCAGTAAGAATCTTTCTCATTATCTTAAAATTGCAGTTTTTGAACCAGTGCCTATGCTACTTACCTAGGAAAAGTTTCGTTCTCTGGAGTTGGCTTTATTTTGCAAATGAAATATGATCATTATTCAAGCTATTCCAGAAAATAATACAGATGATTATTTTTTCAAGAAATTATTCCCAAGTCTGTAGCCTCAAAAATGAGAGCGCAATCTTCAAGATTAATAATTCAACACCTCATTGGGAATAATATATCTCCATTTCTCTAAATGTTTGGCACATTCTATAGACCAATAGAATATTATTGTTATAGAATTACATTTAAAATCACTTATTCAGCAAGAGATAATAAAACACACATCGATGACCAATAAAAGAATATCAGTAATTCTTTTAAGAGTTATTTTTTTTCTTTTCTTTAAAGAAATCTAATTGTCATTGAATTCATTATAATCTAAGCTAGAAAACTTTAAAAATATATTCAAGGGAACTTCTAATGGTAAAACATAGACTTTGAACAGATACTCATACACGCAAGCCTAGTTACAAATGCACTGGTTCCTTAAATAGTTATACTAGCTTTAGCAATGTTTTACACATTTCCAATTTATCAGCTTCTAGTATTCATTTTAAATAAATCATTTTTGTATAGATAGCATTTATTTCTTATGAATAAAATTTTCTGATGCATTAATTATATACGGAGACACTGATTGAGCAAATGTGTTTATACAAAAATGTTTTACTAAATATGATGTAATTTTTACTGTTTAGAACAGGTTTCCAGAATTAAATAAAGGAAGAAGTAGATTGTGTTAATGGCTTGAGAACCAGCTGGCTCCTGGCTTCAGATCTGCTCAGCTCCAGCCATTGTGACCATTTGGAGAGTAAGCCAGTAGATGGAAGATCTTTCCCTTTCTTTCCTCTCTGTAGATCTGATTTTCCAATAAACAATTAAATAAAGCATGAAGAAATAAAGATATTCATAACAATCAAATGAAAACAGGAATTTTGAAATAGGAAATCAGAGTAATATGTGCGGATATGGCATTTAAGTTGATATTTGAATGATTTGTTTAGAAAGAAAACAGAAAATGGAGAGCATCAGAATAAGATGAGAGGCATGAATAAAACGAGGGAAATGAATGGAAGGTGAGGAGCTGAGTAGCAAAGCAAATGATGGTCACTTCATTTCAGTAGAATTTTTGAGATCATGTTAATTAACTGGTGTACAGAATGCAGTTTAACGAAAAGTTTCCAGATGGTTTTTATCCAGGAAAAAGTTCTTGAGGAAGGAAGATGAACAATTTTGTTGTAATTAGAACGGGAACTTCTATGAATGGTCTGCCAGTGAGATACTATAAACAGGAAGACTGGTTACCGCCTTAGTTTCATCATTGTGCTTTATGTATCACGTTTAAAGGAAGCATAATATGAAATGTTTGATATATTTATAGTTCCACAGAAGACAGCACATAAATGTATGTAACATACAGGCACACAAATTTGCAAAGAAATAGTTCATTGATGTCTATACATTTCTTGTTTTTCATTTGTTGGACAAGAAAGACTAAAACTCTGATTTTCTTTAAAACTGATTTTATGAAATTCTATTTTGTGAAAGTTGGTCATTCTCAATGACATCTGTGTTGGTTCATTTTTTGAATTTATAATTTCTCTAGTGAAATAAAGATGCCAATTTGGTGGAAATGTGCTTAATTCAGTAGCAGCTGTATTCCTTGACATTGTTCACAGATGGGATACAAACAACCACAGGGCAGCTAATCTGTAGTTTGGTGAGGAAGTGAGATACATTTTGAAATTCATTGTCCACAGAACTTTTTGAATATTTATGGTTGCAATCATCTTGAATCTCAAGTGAAAACTGAATGACGTAATCCTTTTAGTTAAAAAAATTGTTTGAATGGAGTGATTATGTCAATTCAATGTCATTAATTTTAAAGGAATTATTTTTAGTTTATTTTCGTGGCCATAAAGCACCATCATTGACTGTCATCAAACCATTTACTAATTTTGTTTAGGTAATGGTTCTAGCAAATTGTTCATCCAATCATTCATATTAAACGCCATCTACCTTACTACAGGTATGCCAACAAACCCTATGTCTTCTTTTATATATATTTTAAAGAATTCATTACTTTTAAAAGATGAGGAAAATTTTGAGATTTTTTTTAAAAAATGTAAAAAGTGATTTAGGTGATGTAGTTTGAATTGCCTCCATTTCTCTTCTCGTATTCATTTGTTTAGCCTTTTCTTACTGATAACTCTGGCTCAGTGAGTCAGCTTACTTCTTTTTCTATAATTTCAGATTTCCTTGATATTTCCTCTCTCTTTCTTTCTGCTATTACTTTCATATCCCTCTCTCACATTCTCTTTACCTGTTGACTCACATTCACATCATTGTAGAAATTAAAAAAAAAAAAAAATCCTTGGGCCCGGTGCGAGAGCCTCGCGGCTAAAGTTCTTGCATATAATGTTCCTTCTATATTTATCTTGCTTAATAAGATTTTTAGCATGAAGTGATGTTGTATTTTATCCAATTCCATTGCTGCATCTCTTGAGATGATCATGTCTTTTATTTTTCATTTTTGTTGATGTGTTACATCACATTTATTGATTTATGTATATGAAACTACAGCTGAATGGCAGGGATAAATCCCACCTGGTCCAGGTGAGTGATTTGTCTGATGTATAATTGAGTTCTGTGGATAGTTCTATGTAATATAAAATTTCATGACAAAACAGACATGTATGCGTAATTAGAGTAACCTCTATAACAAAAATGTAATAGCATCATTGGAAAACACTAAAACTTGCTATGACTATAATGTAAAATATTGTAAAATTTAATTTTTGAAACATGTACTCTCCAAAATTCTAACGTAATAGCAACATTAATTTAATTTTAACTTAATTGGAAAGTAAAAACAGTTGCTACCAATTCCTGTGTATTTCCTTAAAGAGATAAGTTTGATATCTACTTTGAGCTCTGCTATAGGAACAATAACTTAGTATAAACTATGCAAAGTTTTCATTTTATTCCTGTATCTGCAGCACACTCCAGTGTAGCAGGATAGGCTGACTTGCAATATCAATGCTCTAAATCATTTGAAATTTTGAAATATATTAAGGTTTCTTCATAGATTCTTTTTTACAAATCTTATCTACAATGCTATAGCATAAGCAATGATTTCATATTTTAGCATAAACAAAAAAATGAAATATTATAATTTCTTATCCATTCAAGGGATTAATTGACGTATCATAAGCCCTGGTATCTCAAATAAGTTGATCCCTGTATTTTAAATTGCCCCCTGATTGTGTTGTTTAATGCCGCTAAACATTCTTGCTTAAGGAAAGGCTACTTATCAGTAAATGACATTTTAAAAAACATTCAGCATGAACACTTTCTTATCACAACCCCTTACAAGGAAAAAAAAAAGTGACATTCCAATACATTGTCTATCTCTAGACGCTTTTGTGTAAGAAATTGTTCATCATATGGTCTCGGGTAAAAATAGCAAAAGTAATGTGCCTTTTATGAGGTAACACACATGTAAATAACGCAATGTGTGCATTTCCAAGTTCTATTTTCATTATCCCTAGGGTGCATAGAAAAGGATGAGGTCACTTTGGAGCAGAAACACCTGTAAGCACGTAATATCTTAAATACATTAATCACTCAGTTTACATAACCACCTGGACATGCCACACATTGTCATTTTTCTTGGTTGTTCCCCAAATTAGCAGCAGCTTGCATCACTTTTGAATTAAGTGCAATTGACACATTCGGTTCATACAAACTTTAAAAGGTCTGTTCATGCTTTTCATCTTTCCCTGTTTCATCTTTCCCTTCCTTCTCTCCCACTCTCTCTCTTCCATCCTCTCTCTTACCCTCTCTCATTTTTCTCTCTTTTCTTTTTTCTTCTGTCTTAGAACGGGCACCTAAATATATTGTTATCATTGGGTTATTGAAAGTTTTATTGAGAAAAAGGCCCTTGCACTTTTGATGCAATCATTCAGTCATCTGTGAAACACAAATGTCTTACACCAAATTTAGATTGATTAATGCACACCACTCGGCAGCTCCATTCAGCATATGTGCACCAATATAAATGACTGTGACTAAGGATGAGCATGGAAAAGGGGAAGAAGGCCCTTAGGAGCTTAATTTTCATAGAGGACTCAATACTTAACATACAGGTCAAGTAGGAAAATGGTAATGCATTAAACTTTACTCAGGTAAAAAGAGAATGATTCCAGCAGCTTCTTCATAGGTATATAGAGATGCCAGGTTACCAGCAATATAGCAGATGCCAAAGTTGTCTTCATTTGCTGAGCCAAAGAAACATCAGAATGAATATTGTAATTGTAATTGGAGCTGCATTGGAAAGTAAATCCGTTGTACTGGAACCATCATCAAATGAAAAGCAGGCATCACAAACACAGACTCAACAGTGGGATAAACCTCTATTCCACAATGCAGAATGCCACCTCCACATCCATGATTTCTTGTTTTTTGTTGTTGTTCTTGCTGTTCATGTTGTTTTTATTATAAAATGTATTCATTTTATTATTTTATGATACAGTTACATAGGTTCTGAAATTTTGCTCCCCTCCTCCTCAATCCCCCCAACAATGATTTTTCCTATATCATTAAAATATTATAATCCTTCATCAATAAATTTAATGTTCTTTGGTTTATTACTAATGTCTGCAGTCCTCCCAGGGATTTTTTTTAAATGTAAGCCATGTCATACATTAACATTTTCATAGATTAAGGAAGATCTAGTGGCCAACGTGGGGATTCTATTGGGTATTAAATATTTTCATTCTAATTACAGATTTAAGAAATGCAAAAATAATCAGTGGATGTGTTTAGAGAATCACTAGAATCACCATGAAATGGACACAACGACCTTGTCCTGTTTATGCTCTGCTGTGCCAGGGAACAGAAATGATATTTGAGTCTTCAGAAATCAATATGGGGTCAGAACCAGCACCCAGCAACAGCTGTAAAGACTGAATGTCAGGGAACCCAGTGTGGTAGTCTAGCGGTTAAAATCTTTGCCTCGCACGTGCCAGGATCCCATATGGGCACCGGTTCTAATCCCTGTGGTCCCACTTCCAATCCAGCTCCCTACTTGTGACCTGGGAAAGCACTAGAAGACAGCCCAAAGCCTGGCGACCCTGAACCCGCTTGGGAGACCTGGAAGAGGCTCCTGGCTTCAGATTGGCTCAGATCCAACTGTTGCGGTCACTTGGGGAGTGAATCATTAGAAGGAAGATCTTCCGCTCTGTCTCTGCTCCTCTCTGTATACCTAACTTTGCAATAAAAATAAAATGAATCTTCTAAAAAAAAACCACATGACTGAATCTTTTTCTGTGATCTATGCTCCCTGTTGTAACGTTATGAATCTGCTGGGAAAGGCTGAAAAAATATTGCCTATATTTATGGCAAGCATAATCTGATGTTTCTTTAGAGAGTCCTGCTGCCGCCTTTATTCAATTTGTTCTAAGTCAGTAAACTGGATAATGTATCAGAATTAACCAAGTTGTGACTCACTGTTTTCACTGTTGATGTTTACTTCCTTTCACTAAAAGTCAGCCTGAATCATCTCTATAGATCAAATAAATTACTGAATTGATCATATTTCATGGGTACCATGACCATGTAGCAAGTTAGATGATTTATCTCCACTGTCCGTTGCCTATTCCCACTATCTGTAAGTTAAGCACATGTTCGTTATATTAACCACTGCCTACCAGGAGCTCATTATCTTCACGGTGTTACCTATGTAGATTTTTTTTTCCTCAGTGAGCAGAGTAATATTTCTTGAGTCAGAGATTTCCTCCTGCACTGTCAGGAGGGGCGCTTCAATAAAAGAAACCCCCAAAACCTTGTCAAAGTAAAAATATACACAAAATAACTAATTAATTAATTGACTGATTTTTAACGGAAAGACAGATCTACAAAGGAGAAAGAGAAAGATCTTTCATCTGCTGGTTAACTCCCAAAGTGGCTGCAATGACTGGGACTGAGCTTATCTGAAGCCAGGAGCCAGGAGCCTCTTCCTGACCTTCCACTCTGGTGCAGGGTCCCTGATGCAGGGTGAGAGAGATCACATCAGACAAGTTTAGGATACATTAATGAGTCTTTATTAACCAAGCTTGGACATGCTATGGGTCACTAGAAATTAGTAAATGAAGAGTCACCTTGGCAATCTAGTATGAATTGAAACCCTGAGACAAACCAATAGTCATCACCATAAATCTGCCCTTTAAACTGCAGACCTATGGTCCAGCTTCCCCAGCATATAGATTATCCTAAGAGACATGCAGCAAACAACCTAGACACAAAGCTGCAAATATTCACCCTTTTCTGGCATTTCTATTCCATGATTTGCACGCTTTACCTTTCCTGGAACTCTTAACTTCACAAATTAGGACTACAATACAAACCGTCTTAGCACTATATCTTCACTGACCCACCCAAGCAGTGAACAGAGGATGAGGAATGCATATATACAGAGACCCTGTTCAGGGACTACCCCTGTCCTAGGTGGCTGTTCATGGGAAGCCAGAGAGCAAGTGGGTACTAGAAAGACAAGTGTGAGACTGTGAGAAGGATGGAAGCCCATGACCAAGATAACCAGCCTGTCCCAGTCATGGGGCTTTATGGGGGCTTAGGAGGAGTGTGGTATGCAACAATGCAATACCCGCTCAGGTTCCAGGTGATAGGTGAGCCACGTGGCCAGACAGGATTACATAGGTAAGAGAAGCATAACTACCAAGCTTGTGACCCTAAACTAGCTGCCTAAGAGCACAATAGTTCAAAGGCTCTGGGCCATGCTCTACTGCTTTCCCAGGTCACAAGCAGGAAGGTGGATGGGAAGTGGAGCAGCCAGGACATGAACCATCACCTACATGGTGTCCTGGCTCATACAAGGCAAAAGACTTAGCCACGGAACTATTGTGCCAGGCCCTGAATTATTTACTTATTTTTAACATGTATTGATTTACTTTTTAATTGGAAAGGCATATTTAAAAAGAGAAGGAGAATCAGAGGGAAAGCTCCTCCATCTGCTTCTTATGTCCCCAAATGATAGTAAAAGTGAAGCTGAGCTGATCCGAAGCCAGGAGCAAGGTACTTCTTCTGGGTCTCCCATGTGGTTTAGGGTCCCAAGGTTTTGGACAGTCCTCTATAAGCAGGGAGCTGGCCATAAGCAGAGAGCTGGATGGAAGGTGGAGCATCCAGGACATGAACCAGTGCCCATCAGGAATGCTGGTGCTTGCAAGTGGAGGATTAGCCAGTTGAGACAACATGCCAGACCCACGGACACAGATTTAATTGCACTGACTTTCACTGGTCTACATAATGGTAACAATAGACTTCCTCACAAATTTGTTTCCCAGACATGGTATATAGTAGGTCTTTTAAAACTTGCACATTGACCAAATAGGACATGAATAATAAATTCTATATAATATTCTGCTCTTTTTGGGACCAGCTCTGTGATATTATTGTAGGCTAAGTTTCTGCCTGCTGAGCTGGAATCACAATTGGGCACTTTTTTGTATCCCAGTGGCTGCACAGCTTATCCAACTCCCTTTTTATGGTCTATTAAAGGAGCAAAACATGGAACAAGCCCTTAGCCCCTGCAGCCATGTGAGAGACCTGGAAAAAGCCTCTTAGACTCTCAGCGTCAAAGTGGATGTGCCTAACTTCAGCCATTATGGCCATTTGGGCACTGAAGCAGTAGATGGAGGATCTCTCTCTCTCTCTCTCTCTCTCTCTCCCTTGTCTCTATAAATCTGCATTTCAAATAAAAATAAATGAAAAACAAATCAATATTTAAAAAATATTCAGGCTTCATTTATCTTTAGAAAGCATTTTTTGACAATTTACTACAGTGGTTCTGGCATTTCAACTTCATTTAATATAGGGTGCATTCGAATATATATTACTAATAACTGACCATCAGATTGTAACAGCGCTTTCTAGTCTGCAATCAGAAACACTGAATGTACAATGCCTGGTTAATAGGCTTGTTTACATAGAGGAAACACTTGATCTTAGCCAAAAGGCCAAGAAGTGATACAAACACAGAGAAAGATCTTATGTACAATGCTGCACTCCCTAAGTAGCCAAATTGGCTGGAGCTGAACTGAACCAAAGCCAGGAGCTAGGAGCCTGTTCCGTGTCTCCTATGTGGTGAACAGTACCAAGGCTTTGAGCCATCCTCTACTGCTTTCTCAGGCCACATGCAAGGAGCAGGATGGGAAGTGGAGCAGCTGGCCCTATCTCACCAGGACCTAGAATAAGCTTTCTGATCTTGTTACCTCCAAAAATATGATATTACTAACTCATGGATAAGCATCATGTTAGTTTTTTAGAGATTTAAGAGATTTGCTTAAAAATAAGAAGCTTTCCTTTTGTTTATTAACTGCATTTGTTTGGGAAATATAAAGAGACAAGAGAGGAAGCAGAGTAATTTGTCCCTTGCTGGTTCATTCCACCAAAGCCTACAACAGGCAGAGATAGGGCAGGAGTGCAAACCCAAGACAGTTGTGACGAGCCAACTTACTCAGTCATGGATGTCTATCAGAATCCAGATCAGCAAGAAGCTGGAAGACTTCATTCCAGACATTCCAACATACGATGCTATTATCCCAAGATTTGTCTTAACAATTAGGCAAGATGCTGCACTTGCAGACATTATACAAAGTTATTCAATCATTGTTTGCTTTATAGGTAGCCAGAGTGCCTTATGTGTTTGTTATCAAACCAATGATCATAACTCTAGGAAAACATTTTGATTATTAGATAGTTAATTAGCCATACAAATCAATATATGTAAGTGTGAAATTTTCAAGAAGCTGTTCATCAAATACTTCCAATTGATATATTTGGTTTTAACAAATACATGACTAGATAAAATCTAGGCTTAAGTAAATAGAAGTAAAAGGTATCGGGGGTTCTGACCAACATGCTCCCATGACCACCGACTGGATGAAGCTATGGTGTTCCTCAGTAAAAATCACAAGAAACAGTCTGGTCTAGCATGTCTACTTATTGTAAAACAAACACAAACTTTCACAGCCCAAGAAAAGGGGAAGGCAGAGGGGAGTCGCCCATCCAATCCCCTCACCCTGTCATGGCACTGTAATTGGCTAGCAGGCAGCTCTATCTCTCTGGGACCCCCAACCCTAGTGCAGGTCATATACACCACATATGTGGGACTGCACCAAATTCTCAGAGTTGATTATCAAGCAAGTCCCAGCGCAGCTCATTTAAGGACAGAGAAGGAAAGCTGGGGTGCCACCCACTGCTTTCGCTTGTATAGCCAGTGATCATGTCAGGTTGAAATCTCGCTGAGCTAAGACCACGGCCAGGGGCTTCCTTATGAGTTCCCATATAGGCCAAGCAGACTGAGATTCAGGGTTGATAGCCCACAAAATGAAATGTATATAGACAGCGAAGAAGGAAAAATACGAGAGAAAGAGAACCAGTAAGTGTTTAGAAATCTGTGCTTTTTTTCCCCCCTCTAAAAATAGTTGTGAAGTGTGCATTAACAAGTGCAGTAAGGCAAAGTGTTTGTCATTTATTTTGGAACAAGAGTTGCTTCCAGCAACTGTTGTATTATCATTCCCTAAATTTTAGTTTTATGTGTTTTGGGCATTTAAGATTGTTTGAGACTAAAAGTTATTATTATTTTTTTAATGAAAGTAACTGCAAATCTCCATTGCTGTTATGTTCCATTTCTGTTAGTAAGAAACCAGTCACATGACCAGATGTAATGTACATGATACTGACAGGCGCGGTCTCTAATAGGCAGTCATTTATCCACTAAGAAGTGCTGAGTCACTCTTTCAAAATTATAATGTATCTCTATTATACTCCAGTGATAATCTTTGCTGTTCACTATCTTACATACATACATCTTAGGTAGATTATAAAAATATATGAGAATTCATGCCTACCCTGAGAAAAGAATTGATCATATTTAATTCAATGCCAAATAACCAGGGTCATGGGCACAATACAGATTCTTTATTCAAAAAAACAAAAGATTCATAGAATCTGAATTTTTTATTTAAAAGTCCTTCTGATGAGCCTTAAGGGAAGGTCGAGATTTCACTGGGAATGAAGAATGCTCGCAGCTAAAGGACATCCTTATTATTAAAGACACATCAAAATTAGATATGGAAAATAGAAATTTTCTTTTGTGTGTGTGTGTGTGTTTGAATGGAAAAAGAGATAAGAATTAAAAAGGCACTCTCCTCCCCTATTTGAGTCACCAAATGACTGCCTTGGTGGCCAGGTGTATATCAATCCAAGACAGGAGATGGGAACTCAATCTGAATCTTCCAAAAGTTGACAGGGGGACCAGGAAGTGAGCCGCTCAGCATTGGCAGTGTAGTCAGGATTCACACCCTTTCAAAAGAATGAAATAGCAGCTGGCATTCTTTCATAGCGGGTCTAGTTTTAACTTCACTTTCTACCCATCTTCCTGCTATTACGACCTCGTAAGCAGACAATAGCCCGGTGATTTGAGTCCCAGCCACACTGTGATAGACCTGTATGACATCCACTTCCCTGGGTTAGGTCCGGCAGAGCTTTGATCGTTGGGGTGTGAGGCAGAAGGTGAAAGACACACTGTCTTTCTTCTGTCTGTCTGTGTGACACTCTACATGGCCTTTCAAATAAATAATTTTCTAATAGTATACTTTTTATTTTAGAGGAAATTTGGTTGAAATTTCAGGAAGTATAAAATGTGAAAGAAACAGGTGCTAGACTGGCAGTCTAATGGGTAAATGATCCTCCTGCTGTGTTGGCATCCAATTGGAGAAACAGTTTGTTCCTGCTGCTCAACTTTCTATCTGCCTCTTTGATAATGACGTGGAGGAGCAGCAGAAGACGGTTTAAGTATCTGGAACCATGCCACCAATGTAGGAGACCAAGATGGGGCTCCTGGGCCCTGGCTTTTTCTATGCTCAGCACAGAGCATTGTGGCCCTCTGGGAAGTTGATCAGTGAACAAACTCTCTTTCTGTTTTCCTAACCCTTTGTCTATAACTCTGGTTTTCAAAAATAAATACATAAATCATTTTAAAATATGAGAAAAGTGCAGTGGAAACTTTCGAAAGACATAATATGATTTTTTAATATTTTCTGAGTAGTAACTAATCAAAAGAGATATTCAGAATATCACCCTTATATTATTTACTATAAATATATGCATGTAAATGTATATAATATATATGGAATATATAATATAAATATAAATGTATATGTGTGAACTAGATTTAAGCCATAAATCACACACAAGTGAAGGCTAATATATCATTTGCAGCAAGGAGAAAATGTTTAGGCTCAAATGTAATATTGACTTTAAAAATACTTCTAAAAGTATGTTTCCCAAGAACTTAAATTTTCCTAAATGTAATGTAAGTAATAAGTTAGTGGCACAAACATGGTAAAATTCTGTGAATCTAGTCATAAAATTACATTTGCCATACCTTAGTTGGGAGTAGCAAAAGTGACCACATGGATGTCAAAGTCATCAGTGATTCAGAATTAGAAACAAAATAACTTGTTGATCATATATGCAGCATCAAAATGAGATTAATCACAGGTTTCTAGGTAGACATCTATATAATTTCAACAATGTCCTGTGAATAAAATGACAAACATGCCTCTGTTCAACTCAATGATGTCCACCTCCTTTAATAATTGACCCATTTGAAATATTTGTATTATTTTACTCTTACCCTATTGAATATTTCCCTAAACTGCGACAATTCTCTAAAAATGAATGTGGCAGAACTTGATATTTACACAAAAGCCCTTTATGGTAGGTATGTACAAGGTATCACTGTGACATTCAGAGAAATTCTAATCTGGGTAACTATTTGAGATTTGTGGCCCTCCTTTGATATTTATAAGATTGAAACTATTCTCTAAATGAGCTGGAGTATTATACAAAAGGCTGCTTTCAGACTGACATCTATGATTGTGGAACTGGACTAGAAAAAAATTTTATTTGATGTGAATTAATAAAGGGGAAAATAAACAGTTGAGTAGTTCTTCAAAACCAATGTGGAAAATAAACAGCTAACATGTCTTTCTTGTTCACCTACCTGGTTGCTAGAGTTACAAAATGTTCTTGTCTTTCTTAAGCTATCACATGCAATACACACATTTACACAGCTGTCTGAGCACTGCAACTATTAATACACCTTTTCAGAGTACATTCTTGATTTATTTTTTAATAAATTACTGTGAAAATATATCTTACACTGAATGATGCTGATTTTAAGTTAGAAATATTTCAACACCCTCACTATATAAATCAAACTTTGGAAGTTTTTTTTTTAAAAGATTTATTTATTTATTTTTTATTGCGCAGTCAGATATTCAGACAGGAGGAGAGAGAGAGAGAGGAAGATCTCCCCTCCACTGATTCACTCTCCAAGTGACCACAAGGGCTGGTGCTACGCCGATCCGAAGCTGGGAGTCAGGAACTTCCTCCAGGTCTCCCACGCAGGTGCAGGGTCCCAAAGCCTTGGGCTGTTCTCAAGACTGCTTTCCCAGGCAACAAGCAGGGAGCTGGATGTGAAATGGAATGCCGGGATTAGAACTGGAGCCCATATGGGATCCCAGCGCAATCAGGGTGAGGACTTTAGCAGCTAAGCCACTGCGTCGGGCTCGGAAGTTTTTATGATAAGTTTTGAAAAGACAGATAAAACCTTAATATGGTAAATAATCCAATAAAGAGGGAGCGAGTTAGAGTTTGTCTCTGTTGTTCAGACTTGATTTTGTGCACTTTAAGAATGACTCTTATAATCAGTAATTTCTATAGAATATATGCAAAGGGGTCATTATTAAGTCAATCTGTTTGGGAAAGTTGGTTCACAAATTCTCATAATTTATTGGAAAATATATAGAGTATGTAGCTATAAAGGATACATAATACATATAGATTCTCTACAGATACAGAATATATAGATTATATGTGCATTACAGAAGTGTGAATTTAGATGATAATGAAAACCTTTGTGGCATATATTATCAAATATATTACTCTGTGTATTTGTGAATTTTTGCTGTCTTTGTAACTCTCAGACTTTTTTTGTTTTGTTTCGTTTTAGCATATACAGTGCCTATGAATTCATGCTGTTGAGCATGAACCAAGTTATTTATGAATGCCTCCATACTCAGACTCCTTTCAAATAAACAGTATATAGGTCAAAAAATAAGTTAAGCCCATTTTGTAATAAATGCAATGTGCATTAAGACTTTCAAGGGGATGCACAGATTTTAGTCTATCTCTACTTGGGTGGGCTGTGTGAGTGAATCAGCCTGCACTGCATATGACAGGTAAGCATCTCACCCACTGTAATGCAAGACTTTTTTTTCTTTTACTGTTAACTTGCTTAATGAATCCCGGTGCAAGTCAAGGCTGGGCTTGTGACACTTACACACTATGTATGTTCATGATTTGTGAATCTAAATGGGACACATAGTCTTCCTCTGTTAACAGTTTCCATATGTCCTTGTAAATATTCTTGCCTGTAGAAGCAATTTCTATCAGTTTTAAATTTTAATGATTTTGCTGTGTTCTAATTAGAGAATAGTCCATGATTTAGTCATCAGAATAAACTTGCTAGTTTTATTACATAATTAACCTAAAAACAAAAATTTGAGAAAGACACTGGTTTAAGTTTTCAATTCCCAAGACAGATATTTTAAAATAAGATTATGAACACAGGAAGTTTGTATGGTAAGAGATGCAGGAAACATAATAGACAACTGGATGTGTGAAAATGATCAGCGCATCAGTCAACAAAGGGTGTGTTAGCAAGTGTGCTGGCCTTATGCCTGGGGCAGCCAGCAGGATCACAGTGTAAGGCTAAACCTATGACCACATTTAAACTGACAGAACAATTTCAGTTCAGTTTAAGTGCAACAGATGGAGAGAGACAGGAAGCATAAAAACTGTATTTGTCAGTTAAAATACTGAAGCAGCCATTAGAATCAAAGAAACTACCATTTCTTCATGAAGAAACAAATTAAAGACTTATGGTGGAGATAAATATAAGAAAATAGAGCAGCATCAGACATTGTTTGGTTACTACCTGGTTGCCAAAAAAATAATTAGTAATAAAATAGTTTAGTATCAATTGGTTGCACAGAAGTAGTATCTAAATAATATCTTTGCAACAGCCAGCACTATTGTCACCTATACAGCCTAGGACCTAGTCATGTGCAACCCTGTTTTCATACAAGGTGTCATGCCTGATGCTATCCATTATGTGAAAACGGGCTGGACATAGATCACATCCATGTGAGCATCATAACAATTCTTAGCTCGTTCATACAATGTTCAGGGTCATTTCATATTCATTTTTGATAAACTGCTTTCCCACTACATGCAAAATACATTTATTGATTTTAGTGTTTTCCATTTTTTTAAAGATGTGTTTGAAAGGTAAAACGATACAAAGAACAAAAAAAAAAAAAACAAAGAGAGAACTCTTCCATCCACTTGTTCACCCTCCAAATGGGGTTTGACCAGACAGACACCAGGAGTCAAGAGTCCCAAATCACCCTCTTGGGTGACATGGTCCCATATATCTAGAACATTCTCTCCTTCCTTCATAGATGCATTGGAAAGGAGCTGTACTGCAAATGTAGCAGCCAGGACTTTGACCGAAGCAAATACTGACAGCATAAAAAGATCAAAGAACCAGAGAGGGTTGGACTCCAGACATGTGAAGTGTGTAGAGAAAAACCATGTATAGAATCCATGTAAAAATAAAAATCACTTGTAATTTAAACAGTGATAAAGAATCAGTTAGGAGTAGCTTTATATATTTATTTCTTCTCCAGCCCTGTCACATTTTTTCCCAACAACATTGGCTACTCTAAATCATAGCATTAAATGTTTCTTTTTTTCTCTTTTCACTTTTCAATTTTAAGAACCTCTTTTCATTAAGTTAAGGGTTTTTTTTAGAGGTTAGTATTTTAGCATAATATGTTAAGGTGCCACCTAAGTTAGCTTATTTTTGTTTAACAGTTTTGGAAATATGTGTATAGTTCTTTAACTATATCCATGCTACATCATGTAGTGTCTATGGTTTCATTCAATGTAAGACAACGTATCTGTAAGTTTAATGAATGAGAGCAAAGCAGTCATTACAAGAACAAATGAGGTAGTCATCAAACCTGAAAGAAATTCATCCAGAAAACGTAGAGAGAATGCATTAAATTTAAACAGGAGCAATGTCAGACCTGATTGACATGATTTCCCAACATCAAACTGTGTTTTCCTTTAACATATGTAATGTCAAAACCGATCTGAAAACAATGTCAAACAACCCTACCGCTTTTTAAGCTGCTTTAAAAATACCTTTCAATCTCATTAGTGGAGCACTGGACCACATCACTTGCAAATGTGATGCATAAGACAGAAGGTCAGGCTTGTAGCCTGAAGTCCACAGGCTGGCCCAGTGCTGAACGCTAACAGGCTGCTAATTTTGCCTTACTTCTTTTCTTCAGAACTCATCTTCTAAGATGAATAGAATTATACACAGTATTTCAATAAGCTTGTTAATTTTTTTTAAGATTTGTTTATTTTTATTACAAAGTCAGATACACAGACAGGAGGAGAGACAGAGAGGAAGATCTTCCATCCAATGGTTCATTCCCCAAGTGAGCCGCAAGGGCCGATCTGCGCCAGTCCGAAGCTGGGAACAGGAACCTCTTCCAGGTCTCCCACGTGGGTGCAGGGTCCCAAAGCTTTGGGCCGTCTTTGACTGCTTTCCCAGGCCAAAAGCAGCGAGCTGGATGGGAAGTGGAGCTGCCGGGATTAGAACCGGAGCCCATATGGGATCATGGCGTGTTCAAGGCTAGGACTTTAGCCGCTAGGCCACACTGCCGGGCCCAAACTTGTTATTTTTAAAGATTAGATAGATACAATACTGAGTTGAATTTACCTTTACAAAACAATATGTTGTCAGTGGCAATGCTAACTGTGCCTCTGCAAATTGATACTGTCTCTGTACAAAACCTGGTTTGGTGGTTACTGCTTTTGTAAATTTGGTGTTGTCTAAACAGGTAAATTATTTTAATACTTTGTATGTTATACATAAAGCTAAAATGCTACATACTTAATGAATCATGTCAAAATATTACATTTCCCCTCTTAGAACTATAATGCTTTTCAACTGCTTCTCTTTTAGAAGAAGGGAAAAAATATGAAAGAAGTCAAGGGAAAAGATCAATGTTTTTGATCCAAATGGTCTTGAGAGTGGGTACTTCTAAGTTTAACTGAGAAAGCAACAAACAAGTGCATGTAAGAGGCAGAAAGCAAAATAATTGATGTTAAAATGACCATTGCTTTAAGTATGGAAGCTTAGAAATGCTAATATCTCCAGTTTAAAACTTCTAAAACACTAACTAGCAACCAAAGAAGCAGATGAAAAGTCATTAAAGAGTTTAACACCTTTAAACTGAAAAGAGAAAACATTTGTTTTATTGTATAACACTTATTTTATATGACTATTTCCCTTAAGATACGTATCTTTCATCAATAAGTCATACTAATATCTATAAAATTGCAGGAATATTTCACATGATGTCATTTTTTTTCTTTATATAACAATCCTGCATATGGAATCACTTCATGTGCTTTTAAATGTATTTAGATATATCTAGTGTAATTAGTAATTTATTTTTAAAAAGAGCTCATTTAAGAAAGGGGGTTGGAGGAAGAAGGCAGTAGGAAGTACCATTATAGTCTCAGGAATGTATTGATGAACCAGAGTACATTTTCTCTCTGTTTTAGCATGATTAACAGGAGCCTAGCAGCGAATGATGTTGTAGTGATTGTGACGCACTTGCTATGACATTGAGAATCCAAAGTATTACAAAATTCCTTACAAAGTGCAATTAGAAAGTTGTGTTTTATATTCATATCCCCATATTTTAAAACGTTGTAAGAGAGTTAGTTGGAATTTGCTTTGCTATATATCTGGTAAATTTACTTTCTATGATTCAGAGATACATATTCTTATAAATATATGCTTAGGAGATAATATTTGGAATGTGGCCACAACGTGTCATGTGCTTAGAATATTAATTACTTCAAAATTATTTTTACATTCAATTTAATTGTGATAAAATTATGGTAAATATCATTTCAAAGTAAATATTGTTGATCTAATTGTAACTATTTGATGAAATGCAAATAATCGGGATTTTGCAAGAAATTATGAAGAACAACGTTGAAAAGGTTTATATATTTAACTTCAACAGTTACAGTAAAGCTATGGCAGCGTTTATTGTTAAATGACTTTCAGTTAAAACAGTGAAGAAATTCTGTTGAAAACAAAATCTTTTTCAAGAAACAGTGCTGGGGCCAGCAAATTATGCTGCCCGTGCAGTGGTGGCATACCGTAGGAGCTCCCATTTGTGTCTGGGTTATCCTGTTCTAACTCAGCTCCTTATTAATGCCCTGGGAAAGCATGGAAGATGGACTGACTACGTGAACCATGACTGTCTCTGTGGGAAACCCACATCGATTTCCAGTTCCTAGCTTTCACCTGATCTAGTTCAGGTTGTTGTCCTGCTTTTCATTCTCTTAATTTCCACTCAAATAAGTAAAATTAACATTAAACTTTATGGTATGATTTATAATACTGCTTAAATTATAAGTTTGAAAATATAATGAAGCTACAGGTGTAATAATATACATATGGACAACTCCATAAATAAACAGGGCAATTAAAGCATCCTCACTCACAAGACCATTGTCAAACCAGCCTGCTACTTCTTGATGACATCATCCTTAGATGCCCTGTTTAGTCTAATCTATTCTTTTGTGTATCACTCCAGCCTAATGTATCTACATTTGCTCAATATTACCTTCCAGCTTTCTTATTGTACTTATAAGTGCTTAATAACAATCAAATCATAGAAACACTTCTCCTTAAAAAGAAATTGCATCTTAAAGTTAAAATTTATTATACCCTTGAAGAAGTAGTTTGAGGATAGTAGACAGGTTCCAATGAAAAAATATCATTTATTCACCCTACTTTTCACCTGCCAATCTTACTCGAGGAGTGATCATATTAATGGTGTCTCTGCATGCATGATAATATCCCAAATCCCAACCTTCGTTTAAAATCTCATGCTAAGGAAAAGGGATTTGATACAAAGGAAAGGTTACAAAAGAAACTAAATCTGAATATATTCAACTTCAAGTCTTTGCTTGCAAAGTGACATTCTATTGAGAGGGAAAAATATGTCAGAAAGGAAAATGAATAAAATTTGGGGATTATTTTGTAAAACATAGCTTCTAATTTTGATAATTTGTAATACATTTTAAATTTTTTTCATAAGCAATTTCACTTAATAGTAGATCCCAAGGCAGCATGATATAATGACTTTTTTTTTTTTAAAGATTTATTCATTTTATTACAGCCAGATATACACAGAGGAGGAGAGACAGAGAGGAAGAGCTTCCGTCCGATGATTCACTCCCCAAGTGAGCCGCAACGGGCCGATGCGCGCCGATCCGATGCCAGGAACCTGGAACCTCTTCCAGGTCTCCCACGCGGGTGCAGTGTCCCAAAGCATTGGGCTGTCCTGGACTGCTTTCCCAGGCCACAAGCAGGGAGCTGGATGGGAAGTGGAGCTGCCGGGATTAGAACCGGCGCCCATATGGGATCCGGGGGCGTTCAAGGCAAGGACTTGAGCTGCTAGGCCACGCCGCCGGGCCCGTCTTAAGTGACTAAATGAACATCCATGATGACCAGAAATGGCTACTATGTAAAACTGATTCCAGCTCTTCATCATGGTCAAGGAACCAATCTCGTGTTCCTATTCTTTAAGTTTTAACTGAAGTCAGAGAGGCAACGAGGGTCAGAAAAACCTAGACATGTAGGCCACAATAAACAACTTAGACCCAAACCTAGGAGTTATACAAAGTCGATAACAGTGTCACACAATATTATTGAAAAGTTTCTTATCAGCATCTTTTAAATTATCAATATTATAGAAACTTTAAAATATGACACTATGAACATTTTTATGTGTCTACATATCGGCAGCAAGAATGATGTGAAAAGGTTAACAGTAACCTTTTCTTAAATTTAACATGCGAAATATTTCTTGGGTTAAAGGTAACTGTAATATAGAGATCTTATATCCACTATTTATCTGATTTTCCCATGAATTGAATATCCTGGTAGAGTTTCATTATTTTTGATTTGGAACTTTAGAGGTGCAAAAGCCACATTCCCATGCTTTGAGGAATGAGTTAAGTGGTTAAGTAAATGGAAGAAAGCATAGTTTAGCAATAAAAAGGAGATGAGTATAGAAAGAGGGAATTGCCAAACTAGCTGGAAAAGAGCCTGAGTCTAGACGTGTTTCTGCCTGCTTAGGAGAAAGAGTGAGCACATGTGTTTTGGGAAGAGAGAGGCTTAGCCGCACTGAGGCAGTGTGAGAGGGCGAAGTACATACTCACAGTGAAGAGGCATAAGAAGAAAATGAAAAAGAATAGTTTGGAGGGAGAAAAAAATTCAATACATTTTAGGAATCAAATAAAATACTTGACCCAAATAATTAAATTCTTGTTCAACCTCTGTTTTCATGACACATTCATGTCAGTTATTAAGTTGTATTATATTTGAATGCTTACATACATTTGCATATAAATGTTTCAGGTTAAGTCATAAATTTTTTTTGAAATTTAAGATTTTATCTAATTTTTCACTAGAACTGATTAGCTTTTTTCTAGGTTGAAGGATATAATGAACATTTTTTACCAAACTGCATGTGTAACTACTTTAAATACTGCTGTTCTAACCGTATAACAAAATATGTAAAAATGATCAAATCTTGCTGTTTTGGATATTTTACAATGATATTTCACATTCATGTATTGATGAAATTATTTCTGGCTAAATAACAAAGAATAACTCTATTTGAAAGGTTGCTTTTAGAGTTTATCAGTTTTTGCCGAAGTTGTTCTCATAAGCTCTTTGGAAAAGTGAATTTAAAATAAAATACTAAAAATTCTTACTGAGAGTCCTCAAATGCCATAGCTAGTTTTTTTTTCAAGCAATTCTATTTGAATTCAAAAATATTTTAGAATGCTAAGTTGTTAACATAGCAAACTGGGTAGGAAAGAATTGGGAACATTACATGATTTTGTTTAACTCGTTGCTCCTACACAAAAATCAAGATTATTTTCCCTCTGCCAACCGATATCAAACTCACAGCTTTTGAGAAGGTGCAGACTCTCAGCATTTAGCACAACTATTGCTAAGGCAAATGGATCTTTAATCACTTCTCGCCCTTTTGACTTAGATCAAGTGCAAATAGTTCAACAGTACTGGCACTATAATAACAACCAGTATTCCAATTTTGACAACTGGATACAATGTGTGGCTTTCAAACTATTATATTATTACAATTAGTTATTTCTTGATCTGATAAGCATAAGCACAACTGAGCAGCTGCACTGTAGGGTCATTTTCACATTCTAAGAGTTACACATTTCTACTTCAGCTAAGCCAAGTACAGTCTCATCTCACTACAGGAGATGAAATTGTCTCAAATAGAATGCTTATGTTACCCATTTTTACACCTTGTGTTTCCTGAAACTGCACATCATAAGCTTCCATAAAAGTTTTCCTAATCAGTTCAAGATCAAATTACAGTTAACAAAATACAGTTTGTGCATTAATGGTTTTATTGGTTGCATCGACAAAAAAGTTAAAATTTTACTAAGATGGGTAAGGCAAGATTTTGTAGGAAAGAGGGGGGAAAACGGGGTGTGGGCTCTAATTATTCCTTAGGATGAAGTTTGGCTTAAAATGAATCTCAGTAAAGACTGCAAAATGATTTACTCATAATCAAAAGTGAATCATATTCCTCTGAACTGAGAATGAATGTAAAGGTAAAGCCCTGCAGGAGAGAACAAGGGAGAAGCATCTTCTTAGCATCCCAGCCAGGAAGGTGACTCACAGCTGTTCTGATCCTCCCCACACGACTGCATCTGGAATTCACTGCAGAGAAACATCATTTAAACTCAGATTCAAGCCTTGTGACTGTTGCCTAGACAGAGCAACTGAAGCAGAATACCAACTGTAACACATTCTGTTAAATTTGTCTTCATTTATACTTTGCAATCACCCACCCACTTTGTTTATGTGTTTATATTTTTTCATCTTACACACAGCCCCAGAAAATGTGCATATATCCCAGAATAGAGATACACAAAGTGATATAGCACACATGTTTATTACACAGCCTAGGTTTTTATTTTTAGGACGTGTAAAAGTATGTGGAAAAAATTGCTCTTCTACAGATGAAATGGTCTTTGATATTCAATTTTGAAAAGGTTGTTAGCTCTAAAAAAATTCAGAAGAGGGAACATTTTTATAAAATATCCTTTTTAAGATAGTATTTGGGAGACTGTGTACAATTAGATTTCAAAAGGGAAAGTCCCAGAATATTAAAATGCACCATGTTGATGAGAAGTCAGTTTAGTGTTGGGGTAACATCCAACCATTGACATGGCCAAAGAGTGTCATGTTATTGCAGATGTCAGAAAAAGCAATTCTTCAATTAAAGTCATGTGAGATTCAATTTCCTCTATCTTCAGAACTTCTGAAATGGGAAGAGATATGGTTGATTCATATATCTTATACTTGCCTTCATTTATTTATTTCCTTCGTGCTTGAAGATAAATGACATGAACAGCAAATTAAAGAGAAAACTGTGTGTTCTTAACTAACTTGAGAGGAGATTCTCCTAATGAGGGATATATATTCACCAATCCCCTTTTTTTGTTTCAAGGCACAGTACCAGGAACCAAAGAGAAATGAAATCAATGATACAAGCAGTTCCTTGGAGATGGAGCATTCCCAAATCACAGGCATGTAAGATACACTTAATTTAACTTGTAATATATTTTAGCTGCAGGTTTCAGATTTCAGAATCTGAATTAATCCTAAATTGGATTTGGAAGACCATAAAAGCAAATGATTACTGAGTGGTGGCTTCTAAAATGACCCCTGAATCTGTACTGTGTTTGTACCTTGTTCAATAGCACTAATGGCCCCGCTCCTGGCCTGGGAAAGCAGTCAAGGATGGTCCAAAACCTTGACACCCTTCACCCACGTGGGAGACCTGGAAGAAGCTCCAGGCTCCTGGCTTTGGATCGGCCCAGCTCAGGTCGTTGCCTCCACTTACGGTGAGAATCAGTGGAAGGAAGATCTTCCTCTCTGTCTCTTCTTTTCTCTGTATATCTGACATTCCAAACAAACAAACACTCAGTGAACGTTACATTTTCACATTTTAAACTATTACTGTGCTGAGGGACGAGGTGGGGGGGATGGAAGCTAGTATTGTGTCCTAGTAGAATAAGCTTCTACTATATGGGTACCCACTCATATCGTTATTTCTCTGTGTCCATTCCAGCTCCCTGCTATTGTGCTTGGAAAAGTGAAAGATGGTTGTGTCTTTGTATCCTTACAACTAATGAGACCCTGGTGCAGCTCCCAGATGCAGGCTTCAACCTGTCTCAGCAGTGGCCCCTGAATCAGTGTAGGAAGTGAAGCCTTGGAAAGAATTTCTCTCTCTTCCTTGTTCTCCCCATTTCTGTGTCTCTTTCTCTTTCTTAGTGAGTCCCACTTTCAAAATCAATTAGCAAATCTTTTTTAAAAAGGAAAAATATAACCTAAACAGAACATGTAATTTTTTCCCTTAACTTTCTGTAGAACAAATAAAACTTAAAATAAGAGGTTGAGGCCACCACTGTGGTAAAGTGGATTAAGGCACTGCTTGCAATTTCTGCACCCCATAGCAGAGTGCTTGTCCAGGTTCTTACTCTTCCACTGCTGAGCCAGTTTCTTTCTAATCCACCTGGGAAAAAGGTCATCCTGTGCTTAAAGTAAATAGATTCCTAGGTAAAAATAAATCTTTCTTTTTAAGAAAATTGATATCACACACAGAGTATTGCTGTAGAGAAAATAAGGCAATAAGTAAATGGAGAGTAGAAGACAATGTGGAACAGCTGGTTGAACTGTCACTTGGGATGCCCTCATTCCATTTTCAGAGTGCCAGTTTGATTTCCGAAAAGTCTAGTTCTAATCCAGGATGCTGCTATGGATGCCAGGAGGCATTAGCAATGGCTCAAGTACTTCAAGTCATAGCACTCGGCTGGGAGTCCTTGACGGAGTTCAGGCCCATGTCCCTGACTATTCAGGGCATCCGAAGAATGAATCAGAAAATGGAAAAAAAAAAATCTCTCTCCAAATATCTCTCTTTTCAAATGTGATTAAATGAAAGAAACACACTAGTCCATCTTTTTAAGTAAGTTGTCTTTAATCAATTTCCTTTATAAAATTATTTACCACTTACAAAGATTTTTATCTACATTGGCAATAAGTGGTAATTTCCAGCTATACAAGGGTGTACATGTCTGTGTGTATACATATGTTACAAAATTTTGTATCTACCAAAGAATTGTAATTATTGGCTAAAATGAAATTTAATACATTTTTCAAAAGGCTAAAATAAGTATATAGAGATGCTTTAAAGTGAAACATTTACGAAATTGATATTTTACTGTGTAACTTAGAATCATTGGTAATGTTAGCATTCAAGCTATAGATTGCCTTTAAACATATCACCATGTTGCATAATTCAGGCAATGTCATTTTCTTCTAATGCAAACCGCTTCCTCTTTGCATCTCTTAGCTCACCCCCACCCATTCTCTTTATGCACAATCTAACTTACTTTTTTTTCTTTCTGATACCCAATTTACTTCCACAAAATATCATCATGAGGTGATTCACTTTGGGCACAGTACAGAAAAATCTTTGTATCTGTTTATAGTTACCAAGAACTTGGAGAAGTTTTAGATGTTGCCCAATTCAGTAAACCAACTATAAGCCTTTGACCATTCCTAACTCCGCTTTTGAAATAAATAAAATGAGTCTTAGAAAAAATGTGGAATTGGTCAGTTTGTGGAAACATTCTTGCACTGTGACACACTGTCTTTTCCATAAGAATCAAATATGCCATATTCACAAAATAGTGACACTATGTTTCACAAAGGCAATTTGCTTCGCAAACATATTTGAAAGACAAGAATATGATGTCAATGCCTTGTCATAATACGATAATCACTGAAAAGAAAAATGGCTAAGTATCCCCCAACTGTAACCAGTCAGAAAAAAAAATTGCAAACATATATTTTTTAAAAAAAATTTACTCAGGTTTATATTTGACTTTCTTGTTGTCTTCTATTAACCAAAATTATGACCTCAGTTAGATAATAAGCTATTGTTTAAATTTTGTTTTCAACAGACACACTTACTAGGCAGTTATTTGTTACTGTAACAAAATACCTGAGACAACCTTTGATTCGTCTCAACAATCTGGCTGCTCTTTGTTGCTGCTCCCTGCTTATAACTCGAGAAAGCAGTGGAGATGTCTCAAACTTTTGGGTCCCTGTACCCATGACAGATATACGAAAGAAGCACCTGGATCCTGGCTCCAAATAAGCTCAGCTCCAGATTGTGGCATTTTGGGAATGAAAAGCAGATGGAAGATCTCTCTCTGTTTCTCTTTGTCTTTCAAATAAAAATAAATCTTAAAAAGAAATATGCACTACTAACAGTTTTACTAAAAACATCCTTTTGGTGTTCTCTTATAGGGTAGGGTAACCCAAGATTTTGTAGTGATGTTAGACATTAAAATCATTATTTTTTGCATGGTAGAACGTGATCATGTCTTCCTGTCTACATTTTCTATCTTTCACTGTGTCTTTATGATATTTTATTAAAATTAATACTTACTTTGTCTTTTCTGTTTCCAACAAAGACCAAAAGAAAATATGCAATTTTCTGTATTTTCTATTCTGATAGCTATGGATAAATAATCTTATAATACAAACTTCCAAAGCTTATCTTGGCACAGTGATTTTCATATGAGACATTTGCTTTTGATTGTCACTGATTATTGTTGAAGAGTGCTTCATCCCCATGGTTATGGTCTAACCTGTTATGATAACAAAAAAAGCAGTTTCGAACACATTTCATTTCATCTCTGTGTAGAAGAGAGTAGTGGCAGAAAATGTAGTGTCTTTGCATGGGAGTTTATTTAAAATGAGGATAATACATTCAATATATGAAGCAAAACAAACAACATCTTAGATTATGTTCTTCAAACTACACAGTTAGATTACAATGACAATATCAGTAATCAAGGGTGTGCAGTATAGGAGCTAAGAGTGGAGTATCAGGTAGGGCCTCAGTCTGACAGTGTCCTATATGTATCCAAAATGTGTCATTATCCAGAAGGGTCCAGAACCCTGAAGACTGCTAGAATTATAAACTGGGAAGTTAACTGGTATCTAACTTTCTTTCCAATTAAAAATAAAATCTAGATGGAACAATTTATTTTTACATCAACAATATAAATTGAGTGGCAAGATCTTGACAAGGAAGATAAATAACTAGCAGAAAAAAAAAAACCCTGAAAGTAGCTAGAAAAAAAATTCAGGTTTTTCTGAAATCATTGTACTGTTTAACTTATAGGATACATAAGAATTTGAGGTTTTGTTTTATTTTGTTACAGAGATTTATTCACTTATTTGGAAAGAATTGCAAAGAGAGAGAAAAGAACAAGGGGGGTGGGTGGGCTTTTATCTGCAGATTTGCTCTCCAAGTGGTCACAAAGGCCAGCACTGAATGAGGCCAAAAACAGCAATCTAGAGCTTCTTCCAGACCTTCTCTGTAAGTGGGAAGGATGTGTATACTAGGATCAACCTCCTCTGCTTTTCCTAGGAACAGTAGCGGAGAACCAGATCAAAAATGAAGCAGCTAGAACAAGAACTGTATGCATAAAAAATTTTGGTGTCACAAGGAGCAAATTTATTTGCCATGCCACAATGCCAGCCCCAATACTGTTAGTTACTTTAAGTAATTGTGCTTACTTTTATACAATCAGAGAAGATGGGCATTGTTTTCTTTATTTTCAGTGATTATATAACAAATAACTCACTATTTCATGCAATTTAGTTTTTCCTAATATAGTCACTTCTCGTTTTGACTAATAGCCAACTGCACAGACACACCTTATATGTTTCCCTTTATCTTAGCCAAAAAGCTAATCTATGCATTCACCGATGGAATACACAACTCTATAAAAATTTATAGAACATTGCCAGAAAATTACCTTACATCACTTTACACCTAGCACTTAGACTCATTTCTCTAGCTGGTAACATCATAGTCTTGGGATACTTATCAGTGATTACAAAGGGACTCATTAGTCAGTAGATTTTTGAGTGTGACATTTTTGTTTTAGCATTTTATTCTATCATTTCAACAGTGAATTTGCACGTATCTCAATCGCATTTAAAAAAATTCAGCTGCATTTATTTAGATGACTACTTTGATTAAATCACTAGTGTTGCATTGACAGATTTAATAGCTATCTATTGCTGTATAACAAATCACCACAAAGGAGTGCCCTTCCACACTCATTTATGATTGCTCAGGTCTTTGGTTTAGAAGCTGTGCACAATCTGTCTTAGTTTTCTGCTTCAGTTTCTGACAAGGAAGAATAGGAGGTATATGTGTGGTAAGTGAGCCTACATTAACTTAAACATTCATTAAAAGCATTAGGGGAATCTCTAAAATGTTTTGTTATTATCCTGAGGGTGGAAATTTTAATTATTTAAAAGATCCATTAAGCTCAAAAATTAACAAAAGCAAATGAATAGAGAATAATGCAAGTGGCAATAAATAATAGTAATCATAGTAAATAACGTATATTGATCCATGTATTTCAGTAATCATTTTAATGTAAATAAGTCTAAACAAAAAGGAGAGTTTATCAAATCACGTGAAATATAAAGATCAAGATGCATATTGGGGAAGTGAAGTAGCAGATGGAAGATCTTCCTCCCTACTTCTTCTGTCTGTGTATCTGACTTTCCAATAAAAATGAGTAAAATCTTAAAAATAAAAAATGGCATGATGAGTATTGTTTGGTCATCATTATATCCCACTTGATATGTTGAGTCAATGTGCAAAATCCCAGTAAGCTGTTTTACAAATTTAGCAAACTGAAATTGATTTTCAAGTTTGTATGGAACTAATATAAACTTTCAAATTAACGTTACGGTTTGTATGAAAAAAAAAAGGCAATATGTTACTGAAGAAGAATATATTTAGAAGATTAACCTTCCTGATTTTGAGATTTTCTATAAATCCAAGTAATCTAATATGGTCTGTTAATCTTTGGTAAAGTGTACAGGTAAGTCAAAGAGAAAAGATAGTGCCCCCAAAGAATGGTGTCAAAGAAAAATGAATAACAACATAGTCGCATAGCCTATCTAGTTTAACAGATTCATTGGAATTGCAGGAATTCCTGCATTATGTATATGTATGTGCTTGTGTGTATTTCTGTGGTATCCTAGATTCAGATGAATTTATGTGTAATATCTGCTTCTCCCACTGTCCGTCAAGCACTGTCTTTGTGGTAAATTGTGATGACATTCAGAATTCACTGGAAGAAGTTTACAAAAAAAATTTCTAAAGGTCTGGCTATTTTTCATTTTTCTTTCTCACAGATCCCTGGGGAGAAAGCTATTAGATGATTTCAGATGTCATCATGACCAGTATTAGATGCCTTCCTCAAGGATATTTTTCCTCCCACTTATTCAAGCAGTCTTGAGCATATTAACTGATGTCTGGAATGTGGCAAAACACCAAGACTTAATGTAACATACCACATCATAATCCAGTTTGCCAGTTCATAATGAATGTTCATGTAAATTTAGACTTTTGCATACTACCTTAATTTACATTCTTAATCTTACTTACAAGTATATACCATTAGGAGATATTATTGTGCAAATATTTTTATTATTTTAATATTTTAATTATTTTTATTATGCACTGTAACCATAGCAATGAATACACCTATGTTTTATTCCAAAAGTATTTTATTATAATTCTGTTCTTCCTGTCTCACTAATCTCCAAATGGAAATCCATGGTGAGTGTATCTGGCCAGTGAAACAAGCAACTCAGCTATTAGAAGGATAAAAAATGCTTTTTAGGGCCCGGCGGCGTGGCCTAGCGGCTAAAGTCCTCGCCTTGAACGCGCCGGGATCCCATATGGGCGCAGGTTCTAATCCCGGCAGCTCCACTTCCCATCCAGCTCCCTGCTTGTGGCCTGGGAAAGCAGTCGAGGACGGCCCAAAGCTTTGGGACCCTGCACCCGCATGGGAGACCCGGAAGAGGTTCCTGGTCCCGGCATCGGATCAGTGCGTACCGGCCCGTTGCGGCTCACTTGGGGAGTGAAACATCGGATGGAAGATCTTCCTCTCTGTCTCTCCTCTCTGTATATCCAGCTTTCCAATAACAATAAAACCTTTAAAAAAAAAAAAAGCTTTTTAAATAAGAATAAAGGAATCAGTCTAAGGATCCTGAATATACCCTTCCTAAATTCTATGTTATCTGGGGAAATTATTCATGTGCCTCCTTTCTTTGGCATAAAATGTGAATACTATCCGTGTAAGAATGTTGCAGGGATCAGCACTCTGGAACATTGCTCGGATCTACCACCTGCAGTGCTAGCATCCCGAATCGGGCCCAGTTCAAGCCTGGGATGCTGCACTTTCAGTCCAGCTTCCTGCTCATGTACCTGGAAAAGCAGCTGAGAGGATTCCAAGTGCTTGACCAATGAACCCATTTGATACACACGGAAGATTTTGCTGGCTTCTGGTTTTCCATCAGCCCAGCTCTGGGCACTGAGGCCATTTTGAGAGTGAACCTTCATGTGGAATATATCATTATCTCGCCTTCATGTTCCCAAAGCCTTGGAAACATGCACCAATGTGGGAGACCAGGAGGAAGCTCCTGGCTCTTGGCTGCATATTGGCTAATTCCCAGCCACTGTGGCCAGTTGGCGACTGAACCAGATGATGGGAGATCTTTCTCTATGTCTCTCTTTCTTTTTTGTAAATCTGCCATTCAAGTAAAAACAAATAAATATGTATCTTAAAGGATAATGTTTAAAAATGTATTTATACTTTTTATTCTTTCCCTTTTAGTTTTGCTAGTTGATTTTTGTTTTGAGGAAAGGTGTCTGGCTATGTTTCTAATAAAAATGGATCATTTCCTATAGAGAGTGGAATTTAGTATGTTATAAAAATTACATAAAAATCCTTAGTCAAAGCAAAAAAGAAAAATAAAAGGATTTGGAACCTTGGATATCAGTTACAAAAGACAAATTAATAAGTGTAACATTCAGTCTTTTTATAACTGGCATGTCAAGTCTCAGAAGTTTTTTTTTCTCCATCACTAAGGACTTTTCATGTCCTTCCTATTGTGTTAAAACAATGAGTGTAACATTTAGATATTTTTGATACACAGAAAACGAATTTTCACTCTCTGGCTCCATAGCTAAAAATAAATTTTATTATTTTGCTCAAGTGTTCCCATTAATAAAAATGAGACTCCTACACTATCACAACCAAGAAATGTTGAAACAATTGTTGTTTTGAAGTTTACTATATTACCAGAAACCAATATAACATTCAACTTCCTCTTCTGCTATAGCAGCCACCAAGTGTATGCTCTTTGGTTATTATTTAGAAGTGAAATCAAAATACAAAAAATGCATAGGTTGTGTAAAAGAATAACCACATTCTTTAAAGTGTCATCTTCATGAAGTTTCTAAAGACGTTATAAAAAATAATGACTATGCTTTAATGGGCTAAAATATTTGACATCACAGTGCCTAGGGAATTATCAACATGATTTAATTTCATATAAGACATTGATCGATCAATCAGGACATTTAGTCCCAGGAGCTCATTTTATTTACCTAACAATAATTTACTTTCAATAATAATTTCTGATTTTAACCAAAATAGTATTAGTTTGTCATATTCAACCAAAGTTGTTAACTTACATAACAATATATATTCCTTTTTTCTTTGAGCATGGTAAATGACATTCCATCAAAACTTAGTGGGACACATTTATAAATAAATGTTTTTTTCATTGAAAAATTATTTTAGAATCCAAACGTATTTCATAATATGTATTTGCATGAAGCCCTAGAAAAAATGCATGTACCACTCAATTTATTATTATGTTTGCTCTTATTTTCCTATGCAAGTTTTGTAATTTTCTTTACATAAGTTCTTATTCATATTAAACTATAGTTACAACTAAATACTTCATCTTTTGGTATTTTTATAGATTTTATTTTATTTACTAATTCTAATTTATTTGCAAACATTTAGAAGTGTTCATCTTAACAGTGATGTTATTTACACAACACTTCATTGAGTTGTTCATTAAAATAGTGATTTTTATTATCTATAAATTATGTCAATAAAATTGATACAAGATCAGTTCTGGTGAGATATTTTCTGCATAGGATTTTGAAGATTAATAAATTAGGCAATGCAAGTAACCTGCTTAAGATAATCTCTAAAAAAATAGGGAGGTGGTAAAATAATCTATTAACATAGCATCTGAAAAGGAACAGAAAATTTCTTCAGAAATAGATTCTGGGGCCCGCCGGCGTGGCCTAGCGGCTAAAGTCCACGCCTTGAACGCACCGGGATCCCATATGGGCGCAGGTTCTAATCCCGGCAGCTCCACTTCCCATCCAGCTCCCTGCTTGTGGCCTGGGAAAGCAGTCGAGGACGGCCCAAAGCCTTGGGACCCTGCACCCACATGGGAGACCCGGAAGAGGTTCCAGGTTCCTGGCTTTGGATCAGCGCAGCACTGGCCGTTGCAGCTCACTTGGGGAGTGAATCATCGGACGGAAGCTCTTCCTCTCTGTCTCTCCTCCTCTCTGTATATCTGACTTTATAATAAACTGAATAAATCTTTAAAAAAGGAAAAGAAATAGATTCTGATCCAAGAGAAACATGAAATTCCAGAAACAGAATTCTAAATAACTGTAAAGAAATTCAATGTAATGACAAAAAAGACATCAGATATGCTGCTTAAATAAATGGATGAATCAGTGAGTGAACTAAATAAAAATGTAAAGATATGTAAATCAATGAAAAATCTTTTCTGGAGGACAAAACTTTTGAGATAAGTAAATGTCACCAAAATCAAAATAAAATAATCTAAAAAAAAGAAGGGACCAGTGTCGTAGGCTAGTGGCTGAAGTCCTCACCTTGCATATTCCAGGATGCTACATGGGCACCGGTTTGCGTCCCAGCTACTCCACTTCCCATCCATCTTCACTTCCCATCTAACTCCCTGCTTGTGGCCTGGGAAAGCAGTTGAGGCTTGGGATGCTGCACCCATATGGGAGATCTGGAAGAAACTCCTGGCTCCTGGCTTCCAATCACCTCACCTCAGGCCATTGTAACCATTTGGCGAGTGAACCAGTAGACAGAAGATCTTTGTGTCTGTCTCTCCTCTTTGTTAACTTGTCTTTCCAATGAAATGAATAAAACAAGAATGAATAAAATGTATGTGAAATATGAGATAACATTACACAACCAAACAAAAATCATACTACATGTATTCTTACAGTAGAAAAGAAAAAAAGAAAAATTATATGTACATATAGAGAGAGAACCAGCTAAAAGAAATAATAGTTGAACATTTCCTGAGTCTTCAGAGACGTGTACATCTAGTTATAGGAAACTCAAAGGATCACAGGCAGACCCAATGAAAAGTTCTCCAAATTGCAACAGTCAACTTGTCAAATGTTAAGGATAAAAAGAATCCTAAAGATAGTAAGAAAAAAAAGGGGTCAGATTATAGATAGTGGAAAACCAATTACACTATCAGCAGAGTTCTCAGCAGAACCTATAATAGAAGAGAGTGGAATAATACATTTAAAGTCTTAGACAGACAAAAAAAAAAAAAAAAAAAAAAAAAAAAAGAAGAAGAAGAAAGAAAAAAAAAAGCATTACCAGCACTGTGGCAGGTGAAGCCCATTCCTGCAATACCGGTAACTGTATGAGTGCTTCGTTGAACCCTGACCACCTACATACAATCTAGTTCTGTGCTAATGCTCCTGGGAAGGCAGCAGAAGATGTGTCAAGTACCAGAGCCCTTTCCCCACCACATACATAGGAGACCTGAGTGGGATCCTGGCTCCTGGCTTTGACAGCACAGCTCTGGCTGTTGCAGTTATTTGGGGAGAGTGGAGTGGATGGGATATTTCTCTCTGTAACTCTAAGCTTCAAATAAATACATCTTTTTAAAAATTTTATTTTAAAAGAAAAGCAAAACTTCAAATCACGTCTATTATATGTAGGAAAATAACCTTTAAGCATGAAAAAAAAAAAAAACAAGACATTTACAGGATAAGCAAAAATTTACCACCATCACATCAGCTGTGGAGATCTGCATCACATGTGCTGGGTTGGAGAGGCAGGCAATATGCAAATGAGAACATTTTAAAAAGTGAGAAAGAGTCATGATCATGATTACATAAGTAGGCAGCTACAAGGAAACCTCCATCTCCAAGGAACAGAGGTCAACCCCATAGACTCATTATATCAACCTATTATTGAACTTCTCATAGATTTAAATCATAGCAATTGATGGAGCTCAAACATTAACAGATACTCCCAATATTCATGTTTACTAGCCAATACTTGATGATCAAGAAGTGACAAAAATTACTCAAGTGCAGAAGTCTGCACGTAACTGACTCAAGCATATCCCTTGGCCAAGCTGTGAGCATTTGGTTTCAGACTTTTGCCTACCCATGAATTGCTGCCCACAGAATATAGTCTAGATTTTCAGTGTCAGAAATCTGCATACTCAAAATTTTATACACAGGCCACCCTCCTCTTCTTTAACAAGTCACACTATCATGTTTTGCAAATTGCCTGTGGCATCGGCTTAACAAAAATTCTGGAGCCCTACATTGCAGGTGCACAACATGAAAGCACATGACAGTATCAAATTTGCAAACAGAGCAAATACAATCTGCAATCAATAAACAATATAAATAGCCAAATATTGTGCAAATGGATTTAACAGACATTCACAGATAATGTCATACAGCATTTATAGAATACACATCCTTCTGAGTGACTCTCAGAACATTATCTAAGATGAACTACGCAGAGATCAAGTCCAGTTAATTTTAAGTGTTTGAAATAAGGGGCTGAAGCAGTGGCATAGTAAGCTAATCCTCTCTCTGCAGAGCCAACATCCCGTATGAGTGCCAGTTTATATCCATGATACTTCACTTCCAATCCAACTCTTTGCTTATGTTCTGCGAAAGCAATTGGGAACGGCCCATGTCCTTTGTCGCTGCCCCGCAGCGATGAACTTGGTGCATGGAGCCGATAATAACACGCGTGGACCCTGACTAATGGGCAAAGCCAAAGTTTATTATTGGCTTCAGACTTTATACACTGAGAGTCATATGTGATAAGGGAGGAGGTATTGAGCTTATCAACAAAACCCATCAACAGTTTCTATACTTTTGTTTGGAACTCCTTTTGTCTTGTATATTCCACCAAGTGTTCTCATACACATGCTGTGACTCAACTGTCCTTATACAAATGATATCCAATCAATTATACAAAAGGTAGCCATTTGTTTGTTCTCATGCAAATATTATCCAATCAACTGTAATCCTGTGCTCGCTGACCTTCTAGAGTCACAATGTCCTCCTACAGTCCTTGAGCACCTGCAGCCTCATGGGAGACCCTGCAGAAGCTCCTGGCTTCTGACATCCTATCAACTTATCTTGAGCTGCTGTGACAGTCTGGGAAGTGAATCAGCAAATGGAAAACCACTTTATCTGTCCTTCTTTCTTTTGCTGTAAAATCTGCTTTTCAAAATTAAATGATTTCATCTGTTTAAAAAAGAAAAAGCAGTCAAGGACAGCCCAAAGCCTTGGGACTTTGCACCTGCATGGGAGTCTCAGAAGAGGCTCTGGGTTCCTGGGTTTGGATCTGTTCAGTTCTGGCTGTTGCAGTCACTTAGGGAATGAATCAGTGGATGGAAAATCTCTCTGTCTCTCCTCCTCTCTGTATATCTGACATTGCAATTAAAACAAACAAACAAACAACAGAATAGCTCAGAACAATCAATGTGTAACTTTTATGTTACATCCACTCTCTGTTTAAATATTGTGACTAGGAATCAATAAAAACATCAGAACTTCATCTGCATATTCCCTGTGTGAGTGGCAGTACCCCAAGTACTTAAACTGTATTTCACAGCCTCCTGGCTTAAATGAACAAAGAGCTAGATGGGTAGCTTTGGTGTTTCAAGTGGCAGTTTAATTCACTATACCACAACACAAGCCCAGGAGTGGCCTGAAAATACTTGCAATATAAATTAGGCACAGGAAAGAGCATTTTTCTTTGTTATTGCTTTTTAATTTATTTTTATAAGATTTTTTTTTTTTTTTTTTTTTTTTTTGCATAGGAAAGTTATACAGAGAGGAGAAGAGACAGAGAGGAAGATCTTTTGTCTGATGATTCACTCCCCAAGTGACCGCAATGGCTGATGCTGTGCTGATTTGAAGCCAGGAACAAGGAACTTTCTCCAGGTCTCCCACATGGGTGCAAGTTCCAAGGTTTTGGGCCATCCTTGACTGCTTTCCCAAGCCACAAGCAGGGAGCTGGATGGGAAGTGGAGCTGCTGGGATTGGAACCAGCAATGGTATGGGATGCTGGTGCATGTAAGGCAAGGATTTTAATCTCTAGGCTACCTTGCTGGGCACCACAAATTGCATTTTTTTTTTTTCAAGAAATTCAGCAAAAAGACCATAGGAGACTTTAATTCTTTAAAAATGCATGCAATCCATGTAATTATGCCATTGAACCTCTACTTAAAAGTTTTCCAAATTTTTCAAAACCTTCTATATTTTACCCTGAGTAAAAATCTTTTAGGTTATAGCAGCCATTTTGAGATTTCTCCTTTTAGCTTTTTCTTCTGCCTCGATTCAAAACTGGAAGACATCCAATCTCAACCTTTAATTGGGACAATAATTGGGCCGTTGGTGCCTTAATTATGAATAACATAATTATAGTAATTACAGATAAATTAGAGTAATAATTATAAATAAAGTCAATCTAAAGTACATTTGAAATATACTTACAAAATGGAGGTTTAAAGAGAAAGTACACATTACGGCTAGTTTACAATTTCAGCAAAATGCTCACATTTTTCTATTTTAAATTAACAGAGATTGCACAGGTTTCCCATATTTCATAGGTGAAATTCTGAAAAGATAAAGAGATTCCCTCCTTCACTCCTTTTTTTACTTCCTCAATCCTGTGGTTTCTTTCTCCTTTTTTTTCCCCCTAATACTTGCAAAATATTATTTCACTCAAATCTACAAATAGGCTCAATTTATCATGAAGTATAATAATAAACAACTAAAATGTTGAAAGATCAAAATTCTATAGAAGTATATATATAAGTAAAAGTAACAAATTATGAAATGCCCATTTCATTTCTATACATTTTTGCAAAAAATATTCTGCCTCAATTACAACATTTCAGGAAAAAGATTATATTTTTCTTTGAGGGACTGACTTGTTTCATTAATCTTAATGTTTTCCCAGACCCATTCATATTGTTTTAAGACATGATTTTTATGAAATTAAAATAATAATAATAATGATTAATCTTTATAGGAGACTATTCTTAGTTTATTCTTATATTTTAAATAAAAATAATATATGCTTTCTATTTGTGGAATAAGGCCATTTTTCTTTATGTTTTGCTGCATATTATCATCACACACATGAGAGAAAATGGTAATAGCTACATTGCATGGTCAATGATACTAAAATACATGAAACATTTGATAACAGTATATCTTGGAGATGGCTTACAATATAACATCTATGATTACAACATTTTGAGATTCTTTCACAAACTTTCTTTAAAACCATAAGCATTGGGATATTAATTAAGTAATCTATTAAGAGACAATTTTGCAGACAGTACATATAATTTCACATAAGTATTCATATTCACACTAAGTGAAAGCAAGTGTACAGATTGGAAAACTGTTATTGGTGTCATTATTTCCATTTTAGGATTATTAAAATTATGATACAAACATTTAAATAATCAGTGCAATACCCTACAACTAAAACAGTAACTCGAGATGTGGGAATTGGGCAAATTTATATTCATTTCCCAAATTAACAATCTTTTCAAAATGTCATACTGTCATTTTTGTGGATGAAGGTAAAAAAAGAAAAATTGCCCAGTTCGGATTTCTTGATATTTATTTTTAGTTGTTTTTTCTACTAGTGCTAATTTAAAATATAACCATGAATTACAGAATATTGTTGCTTCAAAATGATTACTTCTGGAACAATCTCTGCCATAGTCCAGGTGCCTGAGTTGCCCACAACCATAATGCTGAGCTTGTTGCGTTCTCACCTCCGATTTTCTTGTTATTTGCACACTGAAAGAAAGCTGGTAAACGCCCAAGTATTGGGTTCCTACCATTGTTCTAGAGATTCAAATTGAGTGCTCAGCACCAGCTTCAATGTAGCTCAGCCCCAGTATTGAGAACTTACCCTGATGGAATTCTCGCTGGTCAGTCTGTCTTTCAAATAGAGATAAATATTTCAGATGGTTATTTATAACATTTGCTTTTTAAGTTTGCTTCATTTATTTGCTGACTTTCTAACTGCCAAACATTGCCTACTGATATTTTTAAACTGTGTGTTGCCATATAATCCCCTTATCATCATTTTATACCTTTATTTGGAATGAGACAGAACATGATTAGTTTGCATTCTAGTCTAATTAAATTTACATAGAAACACACCTGATGTAAGTATTATAATTTTCTTGACTAGAATATGGACAGAGTAATGGATAATCATTAAATTAACTATCACTATTATAGTTCATGGCTATACTATCTTCAATATATCCCTGGACAGAATTGTTATAGATATACTTACTGAACTGTCACGCAGGTATCATATCCTAGTTTGTTACAAGCAGTTGTGCATAATTGAACTGTAACTCCCTCTTCTGACAAGTGAAGAAATGAAGTCTTAATATTTGCTGGGAATTAAAAATTGAAATTATGTATATATAATTATTCTTGTAATTATATATGATAAATGTACATATATAAATAATAAACAAAGAACAAATATATATCATATAAAGACCCTAATACAGCTTTCGATGAAAATGTATCCTCATGGCTCCTGTTGTCATTGAGACACATCCGTAGTAGTTGCACAGCAAGTTAACCAGCCACTTGCAGTGCCAGTCTGAGTGTCAGATACTCCACTTCCAATCCATTCCCTAGTAATGTGTAGAGGAAAACAGCAGAGGAATGGCACAGCGCATGGGAGATCAGAGAAGCTCCTGGCTTCTGGCTTTGTCCTGATCTGACCCTGGCTGTTGTGGCCACTTGCAGAGCAAATGGGTAGATGGAAGGCACACAGGCAGTCACTTATTCTTTCTCTCTGTCTGACTTATTTGTGTGTTTGTGTGTTTGCATGAATGTGAAACTGTGCCTTTCAAACAAATGAAATATACCTTTAGAAAATGCCAAAAGCTAATTTTCACCTTTCCTTTCAGAGCATTAAAAATATATCATATTTCTATTTTCTGTTGATTTTTTACTGAGAACAACAAATGTAGTTTTATTATTCCACCTTTTTTCCCATTTCTGTCATTTTAATTTCTTTCCCCAATTTTAATCTGTTAAAAGCTCTGATATTGTATTTTGTTAATATGCTCCAATAAAAACCCTAGCACATCAATAACACTTATTTCAATTTTTATCCGATTTTCTAAATATTTGTGTCATAGTGTGTCTTAACAATTGCTGTAAATCTACACATGCTGTGTTTTTGTACCTTTGACTTTGCATATATTTGTAGTTTCTTTTTGGCTATAATTATTTATTTATCTTAACTATTTTTAAGACTTATTTATTTATTTATTTATTTTAAAAATTTACTTCTATTTATTGCATAGTCTGATATCCAGAGAGGAGAAGAGACAGAGAAGAAGATATTTGTTCGATAATTCGCTCCGAAAGCAGCTGCAATGGCTGGGTCTAACCCAATCTGAAACCAGGAGCCAGGAGCCGGTTCAGGGTCTCCCACGTGGGTGCAGGGGTCCAAGGCCATGGACCGTCCTTGACTGCTTTCCCAGGCCACAAGAAGGAAACTGGATGGGAAGTGGGGCCACCAGGATTAGAAGTGATGCCCATATGGGATCCTGGCACATTAAAGGCGAGGATCAAAGCCACTATACCACCATGCTGGGCCCTAACGATTTTTTTTTTCTTTATGATCTGGTTCCATAGACTCAATTCTTACCATCCAGTCTCCTTCCCCCTACTGATTTCCCTTATGTTGTCACAATAGTAAAATCCTCCACAGTCACGAGTCCATCATGCTGCTATTTAAGTGTATCTTGATACTGTAGGTACATAATGGTAGAAAGTCCAACATCCTATTGTCAAGGTATATTTAGCAGTTTCATTGGGAGTCCATCCTTGATTCAGGAGAGAGACAGTGACAGAGTCAGAGAAACACCCCATCTACTTGCCTGCTCCTCTAATGATCAAAATGGCTGGGATTGGGATGTATCAAAGCCAGGATTCAGGGACCCTAACTAGGTACGCCTTCTGTAAAAATGAATCAAAGCACTTCAACTTGTTCCTGCTGCTCTCTAAGATAGTATAGAAGGAAACTGAATCAGAGGTGAAGTAATTGGTTTCCAACAGAAAACCTTGTTTTCTATTTTTTTAACTTCTAAATTTCTATATTTTTACATACTTATAATTGTATTTCCTCTTGACTGAACCTTAAAGTTTTTATTTTTTTAATTTGTTGGCATGAAATCATTCCTAATTTCACAGTAAGGACTTTTGGAGTTTCTCAGTAGTACCTCTCCCTTGGCACCCACTATTCATTCAAACAACCTCAATGTTTTTCAGAGATTTTTGAAACACTGTTCCCAACATTTTTTTTAAAGTCATATTAAATTATTTGCCTTTGATTTCCTTGGGGAAACCTATTTCATCTTCATTTTTATTACATTTGCTCCCTCATTTTTTCCATCTTTCCATCTACTGTTCTCCGTTCCTTTGTCATTGCTTTTACATCTGTTACTACATTTCTTTGCATGTCAAAGTGCCGAGTCAGCCTATGCAGTTTGAGTCTTTCCTGTGCACTAACAGAGATGTGTGAAACAGAGCATCTTGTTCTCCGTGAGTTCTCTGTCCATTGCACCCAGAGCACTGAGCATGCCAGAGGCAGGTGTTATTCCAGACTCCTCTGTAAGTTCTCTTTGAACATTGAAGGATCTATATTTTGTGACATCTCAACAATTAATAATATAAACCTAATTTGTAAAAAAATGGAAGCTCTTTCAATGTGTCTAGGCAAGATCACATTAAAAACAGTCACAAATGTCTATCATAAAGCAAGAATGTTAAAGCTAAAAAGCTAATTTTAAAGTTGTGAAAATTTTACTTTGATAATCCAAACTAACAAGTGTAGATAAGTTTAAGAGGTTACGTGTAAGGAATTTAAAAATCCAGTAATCAAATTTGTACTTACATCTCAACTTCCCCCAAGCTGGACTGAGTTACAACTGGCGAGTAAAACCACGTGTTCGAGGTACACAGCATGCTGTGTGTGAAATGCTTGTGCACGTTGAGAGGGTAGATCAAGCTAACTAACCTACAAATTACCTTGCATACTTCTGTATTTCTGGTGAAATAAAAATCTCAGCATTTTTTCAGAACATTTTTTAAAAAATTGATTTAATTGCTGAAGGTAATGGTTGTGAAACAGATTCTATTTTTATTGCCAGAAATGTTTTCTCCGTAGTGAAGTTAGTTCATCATAGCTGTTTAAATCCTGAGGGATTGTGTTAATGGACCATGGCGCCACCAATAAACACCTTGTTGAATGGGTAGTTATTTCAGGGAAAAATTAAATCACTCAAGAGTTTATAGACTGAAGTTTTAAATGTACTGTGAAATGAAGGACACATAAGTTTCAGAATGATTATTCACATTGTACATACTTTTATGACAGAATAGAGAGGTAGCAAGAAAAATAAATGCCAAGTAGGCATAACAGAAAGCTCTTCCAGAGTCAGGTTCTGAGTGTGAATACATAACACATCGATGAAAATTTAAAACTGTCATCATTTCAGAATATAAATAGAATCTGAAATATTTTATTAATGAATATTTCAACTAACAATTAAGCGACTTGCTACCGTCAAATAGTATCTCAGGGGGTATTATTTGGTTTTCACAGTGTTATGTGAATCCCATTATTGCAAATAATTTAAGAAGGTCTGAATTTAATATAAACAATGAATTACTAACATCAAAAAAAAAATGACAAATTAAAATGGCTAAAATATAAGGTCTCATAAAATCTGCTTTATCAGCTATGTGATTATCCCCTACAATGTGATCTCACATATGTTCTTAACAAAAATACGCAAAAACTTAAGCATCACCACTATATTCTGTTTTGCTACATTTAGAAGTTAATGTTTTGTGCACATTAATCATATACTTTTGAACATATTAAATATTGAAAACTTGCAGGTGGCTATTTTGAGCTCTAAATTACTTAATGCTAAAAGGAAATGAAAAAAGGCTTTGAGTTTATTTGAACAAAGCTAACTGACAATTTTGGTATGGAGTTCAAAATTATCAATACACGTGCAAATTATGATCATGCACATTTGAGAATTTGTAGGAGTACAAATTAGAAACCATTGACTAAACAAAGGGTGTGTTTTGTGAAAATCAATACTTAATATTTCTCGCATGTTCAGGTCTGAGTTAGTTTTCTCTTCCTGAGCAACAGACCTCCACAAAGACAAAGCTTTCAAACATCTTTCTCTCATCTTTGGCTTCTGTGAGTTAGGCCTTCCAGCAGTTTAAGTGAATCTTCTGCTCAGGCACTCACGTGACCAAAAACAACTGTCAGTATTGGCCAAACCCCTGTTTATCGAGTGGAGGGATCTATGTGCAAATCAAGTCAGAGTGTCAGTGTCCTTGCCTGAGATTGCGTACAGTGACTGTGGCTGTTGACTAGAGACCATTTTTATCCCCTTGAAGCTGCCCATCCTTCCTCCTGCAATTTTTCTTCCTGCAGGGAGTTTTTCTATAAATCTACTTAGTTCTCTAATGCCGGTGAGAGTAAAGATCCAAGAACATCTGGCAAGGTGAACCCTGACATCATATAATCTAGTTCATGAGTGGCATTTCATTACCTTTGCCAGTTTTTACTAGTAAGAAGCAAATAGCCCAGTTCTCTTATGCCAAGAGAGTGGACTAGAGGGAGTCTTTTACTCAAAATGAAGTGTTTCCAAACGCATCTCAGATGTCATTGAATCACATTTAGGTGTTATGGTGCAACAACATTCATTCAGCAATATTCTTCTGAGATAATCTTGAGTGAATTACTGATACATTTATGAATCTTCAAGCCCTAGTTGAAAAATAAATACTCAAAATTGTAACAAATATATAGCAAATATGTAACAATTATATTTTGATAATGCTTTCATTTGTATTATTTAAATGTATATAGGATTTGGGAAATTGATAATCATACTGAAGCATGATGAGGTATTCAAATAAGATTGACAGAAAAAAAATAGAAGCAAAAGATAGAACAAAATGAGAATAATTTCCTACTAGACTGGAAATATTATGAATACCTATGTATTTTATATTTTATGGTGTTTCTAATAGTGCTAGCTTAATTGATTCACATAAACTGGTGAAGTAGCAAAGATATACAGCTTTAGAGTTCAAAGAGATTTCCGGAGAGAGACATTGTGGCACAGCAGGCGAACCCAACAAGTGAGGCACCTACAGTGTCACATCTGGTTGCTCCACTTCCAAATCAGTGCCTGGCCTGGGAAAAGTAGTGACAGATGGTCCAAGTGGGTGGGGCCCTTTAATCCATGGGAAAGACCCAAAGGAAGCTTTGGACTTTTACTTAGATTAGCCAGGAATGTACAGCTCTCTGGGGAGTGAAGAGAATGTTTACTATTATTCTCTCCTAATTAAAGCTTGGTGTCCAATAGTTCCCGCCCCCAAGAAACAAATGTAACAATTCCTGAAAATAAAATACGACCCCAAAGAGAAACATGGCAAACCATGAAATTTGGTGCCTTATTCAATTCCTAGCAGTCTTTTCTGTGTTTTGTGAGTTTTCTCCTGCTCTGTTTGAAACTTTACCCTAAACTGTTAATTTCTGCACTTCATTTATTTGTGGAACTATTATTATCTCTAGGGAGGTAGGTTAAGGTGTTAGGTAAACAGCAAACACTGATTACAAAAAAAATTGCCCGAGGATTGGGGATAATTAATGATCTCTTGCCTATAAATGAGCTTATTCTTAAAAGAATTGAAGAAACAAATCTGAAAACATTGAGGAAAACTTTCCAGAGAAAAACTAAATGTAGGAATGTACAAAGCCATAGAAACATGGGAAAGCACAGTGTGTTTTAAAGGATCATTTTTAAAACATCTTGTATATGTATAAGCTATCATATATATGTATACATATATGTGTGTGTGAGGGGGAATTTTTTTTTAAAGATTTATTCATTTTATTACAGCCAGATATACACAGAGAGGAGAGACAGAGAGGAAGATCTTCCATCCGATGATTCACTCCCCAAGTGAGCCGCAACGGGCTGGTGCGCGCCGATCTGAAGCCAGGAACCAGGAACCTCTTCCGGGTCTCCCACGCGGGTGCAGTGTCCCAAAGCTTTGGGCCGTCCTCGACTGCTTTCCCAGGCCACAAGCAGGGAGCTGGATGGGAAGTGGAGCCGCCAGGACTAGAACCGGCGCCCATATGGGATCCCAGGGCTTTCAAGGCAAGGACTTTAGCCGCTAGGCCACACCGCTGGGCCCAATGGGGAATTTTAAAACAAGTATAATGTCTTCAATAGGATTTGTTTTAAAATATGTAAAATTATATATTATGCTAAATTTTTTTGATAAAAATTTGGTCTGTTTTGGATGCTTGCAATGTATACACACTGAAGAGACTGGATTTTGTGTGTTACAAACATCCTGGAGGAAGACTTTAGGGTGGGTTTGAAGTGACAGGTGATGTTTTGGAATGGCAGAATGGTAAAATATGAAATTTAATGTATATATATATGATTACATATTATACAATTAAATCAATTGTCTATCAAAAAGCTGTATTCATCAAAGAATATCATAAAATCTGTAATCTTTCTTTCCTGGTGAGTAATTCTGTTGTACAGGCTTAGTAAGAAAGGCATTTCCAACATTTACTCTACTGTATACATGTGTTCTCTGTGAGATTAATATATAATATATAACAATATAAGGAAATGTTACGCATGTATTGGATTTCAGTAATACAGAGATGAACAAGTACACTCCAACACAGGCTTGTTTTAACAATTATATTTCAATGAAATCTCTGTTCATATGCTTTTTTTTTTAATTTAGAAATGATATAGGATAAATTCGAATGGGAATATTTGTGACCTGTAAAAATATGGCCCTTTTTACTTAATAATGCTGCAACATTGTCTTATAATTAATATGATTTATTATGAGAAACTTGTCTTACAAATTAATTTAAATCATACAATTTTTTAAAATGTGGTTTTCTTCCTAGTTTAAGTATAAAATAACATCTTGCTTGTTATTCATATCTATGTAATCATGTCAGGATTTGGAGAACTTTTAGATTTATAAATCATTTGTATATTATTCAATGATTTTTATATTTTAAGATTAGAGCAATATTTTACATTTATTTATTATTTACTATATCATTTGAAAGATGATTACAATTCTGATCATAAAGTTTTCTTTTAGTTAAAAATTGTATTTCTACTTTACCTCTTCATTGATTTCCTTAATACTGATAGCATAGTTCCTCCATAATATATTTAAGTTTATCAATAATTAAGTGATATTTTCTGGAATACAATTCTTGTTTCTATAAGTATTATCCATGTTCCTTTATGGTGTCTTTATAATTATTATGAAAAAATACTTTATCTGCACTTTTCTATAATGAATTTCTACTATTCTAAGCAGTCGTTGAACATTGAAAAAGAGAAAACAGGATAATGTAAATGACTAAAAAGTATAGATTTATATATATTTGTTTATAAGGAAGAAAAAATATCATATTTGAAAGCAAAATACTATAATGCCAAATAAACTTGATTAAATAATATTCTATGTTCTCAATACCATGGTCAATGAAATAAATAATCCAGGCGCTGTAATAAATGAAAACCAAGGCTGCTTGACTTCATGGCTCGGTGACTAAATCCTCGTCTGGCAGGTGCTGTTATTCCGTATGGACACTGGTTTGTGTTCTGGCTTTCCCACTTCTCATCCATCTCTCTATTTGCAGGCTGGGAAAGCACAGCACATGGCCTAAAGCCTTGGGCCTCTGCCTCCATGTGGGAAACTTAGAAGAAGCTCTTGGCTCCTGGCTACGGATCAGCTCTACTCACATGGGAAGTGAACCAGCAAGTGGAAGATCTTTCTCTCTGCAAACCTGATTTTCCAAACAAATACTTCATTAAGCACTTGGTTTATTGCTGTTGACCTTGGCCCTGGAACATTGCTGTTGGCATAGATCCTGCTGTGTTTTTGTTTGGTTTGGGTTTTTTGATTATTTTGTTTTAATTTCCATACTATAAGAACAACTGGAAGTAAGTTACTTTGACCTGGCAGGGTTAATAGCAAACTATTTCCATTATATATATAATGAAAAAAAAAAAATCTTTATTTCAGATTTCCAGAAAGAATTTCTCATGAAGAACTAATTAAGAACATTTAGCATGGGGCATTTAGTACTAGCATATATTCTAAAAAAATAGGCAGCAGAATGCTGAAATGTTTTGGCTTCCAGAAACTATTTTAAACATAGGATTAGTGTAATTCAATGTACTAGGCATTTTTTTTATACATACAGCATGCAGACATGATTACAGACGCCATTAGGCTACTTTAACAATGTGTAAAACTATTTATACTTCCTGGAAATCTGTTTTGTTTGTTTGTTTGTTTGTTTGTTTGTTTCCTGCAAGGAGCACCTTTTCTTTCAAAGCCAACTGAATTTGGAAAAAAAAATGTGTGAAAGACCATGATTTTTTTTTTTAACAGCAGTGACTGTAGTTACAATTCGGAAGACCACATAGACTGCTTATTTTTTTCTGCCTATTATATAATTTAAGTAAGTGTTCTGGTAGGCTGCCTATCTACGTTCATTTGTTGAACTTATGACTAAGCACATCCTGAGATCCCTGTCTGCAAAACATTTTCTGATTATTAGTATGACATTGTTGTCCTTTATAACAAATGGTTGGAAAACACTGTGCGTACTTTTCACGTTTCTAAACTATTCTTACGTTCTGCGTAAGCAGCACCTTTGAATAGCAGAGGCCTTGAACCAGAAAAATATCTCTCCCTAAAGTGTGGAAAATTGTATTCTCATAATCCTTTCTGTATACAGATGCTCGGCTTGAACGCCATTGGACTACATTAGGGAATGGGATCATGCTGCTGCAAGACAGTTAAAAATTTTCATACAAGTTTTTTAAAAGATTATTTTTAGATATTTTTTTTATTGGAAAGGCAAATATACAGAGAGGGGAAGAGACAGAGAGGAAGATCTTCCATCCGATAATTCACTCTCTAAGTGACCGCAACGGCCGGAACTGAGTGGATCCGAGGTCAAGAGCCAGGAGTTCTTCCGGGTCTCCCACGCGGGTGCAGGGTCCCAAGGCTTTGGGCCGTCCTTGCCTGCTTTCCCAGGTCACCAGCAGGGAGCTGGATGGGAAGCGGGGCTGCCGGGATTAGAACTGGCACCCATGTGTGTTTCCAGAATGTGCAAGGTGAGGACTATAGCCTCTAGGCTACTGTACTGGGCCCCCACAAGTTTTTAACCTCTCCTTTGGTCTGTAACTTTGTCTTTCAAAATAAAGTAAAATAAAATAAAATAAAATAAAATGAAATAAAATAAAATAAAATAACATAAAATGAAATAAAATAAAATAATGACGTGAGAGGCAATAAACTGATAATTCCCAGAATTGCCTTTTGTAGTGTGGCAATTGGAAATTGAATTGTCACATATACCAATCTTTGAATTAGTTTGTTCCAAGTAAGATAATTCTTTGGTTATTTGGTTCAGCTGAAACTGTCCTGAATGCCTGTTGCTTATGAAGAACAACCTGTAAATGCACTCTCTACCTTGAATATGATTCAGACTCAAGCATAGTCCTAAAAAAGCACTGAAGACACATTTTTTGTTTCATTTATAATATTTAATATAATAAATACAGCTCACTATATAACTAGAGTATTTGCATTTTGATAAAAGTTGACAATATTAAGATTCTTAAGTTGTGAACATGATGTGGTACATAATTATACTTACTTTTTGAGGAAAGTAAGATTAGCAAGATATTAAGTGAATTAATGAAAATCATTGAATAACAAATAGTAATTCCTATGTGCCTTCCTATACAAAATGGCACCTGATCTGGCTCTACTCATTTTTTGGGCTGTGAAACCCACTCTGTTCCCGCACCACCTGTTTGTTCCTGGTCAAATCAAACAGAGCAGCAGGACGGACAATTCTTTGGGTTCACCTTCTGAGCTCCCAGCGAACGCCCCTTCCCACCTGTTTGCCGGTGGAATTCTGCCCACCAGTGCAGTTCAGATCATCACTGACTGAATGCCACTGGCATTTCTGGTCAGTGCAATGCCACCCCATGGTTTCTGCTGCTTTCCTGTGTCCAGCAGTCTCCAGGTACGCCTCTGCCGTTAGCCTGTCCTCTCCTATTTCCTAGAGTGTGTCCTTTCTGCTTCACTCTGTCTAATGTTTCTCCATCTGTTTAAACATGTCTGTTTCATAGCTATAATTCTGATTCTCCTAGAGTGTAATTTTATCTGTGAATCTGATCATAGAAAGGTCAACTTCTCATTTCATTTAAATTTCAGTATACAAAGCATAATGCTGATAATACAGTAATCATGTCAATTATAAACAGATAATAAGCCATGTTAAGGTATGGTTTTTTTATAATTATGTTACTGGTATTTTACATAGTACTATTCTTCAAAACAAGAATAAATATGTTAAATAATTTATTCACAATTAGAAGGTATCAGCAGGTGCATTGTTCCTGAACATTAGTGAATAACTCACAACAGAGGACATTTTGCTATTTTCTCTGAAGGAAGATAAGGCTTGGGAAGGGTAGAACTGGTCTAGTAGATGTGGTTTTAAAATGGATCATGTTGCACATGAGGAAAGAAAGCCCAAAATGTGAAACATCAAGCTCACCAGAGTACAAGTCACCACACGATGGAACACCTAAAGTATGGTGAGTTCTCTCTGACTAGAGAGGGAGTACATTCATCTAGCTTCTCTGACTTGTTAAGTCAACCAGTGCAACCCCAGCATTATGTTTACACGTGCAGCTGGTTTTATAGAGTTTGTGATGGATTTCAGCTCCTCCAGTGGTCTCAGAATGCGGATCATGCCAATCTGCTAAATCTGAGTAAGCAGTCCTTATGTCCTCCACTTATGACTTCAATGCTAATAGCTACATGTCAAGCATTACAACAGGAGCCTTACATAGTTTTGCATAAATATATTATATTCAGTTCTCAGAAAGCTACAAAAGGCAGGTTTCATTAGCATCCTTTCTTGATAAGGCAAAGCAGTGCTTTGAGTAGTTAGATAACCAGTTTGAAATTTTGCAGGTTTTATCTAACAACAAGGGTTAAAACTGAATTACTACTGAAAATGACTTTAATTTTGAAATGCACTGTTTAATAAATCCCTTCAAATTGTTTTGAACAGATTCGTTATTAGTGTCACATACTACTTAAAAAATTGTGTACCATATTCTCTCTATATATACTAGCATGGTAAAATATAGCAAATATAATGAAGAAATTTAGTTCATTTCAAAGGAAAATTTCACATTATTTATAGCCAGAGCAGTCCCTGGGTTATCATGGACTCTCAGTAAACATTTAGCCACATCTATAGAACATTTAGCAATAAAAAATTAGGCATCATTCAGTTAAAAATCAAAATAGCTGAATCTGTTTTATGTTACTATATGCAAATTATCACTCTCATTTGGATTTGACCCACATTTGTTGTTGTGCAAAGAGAAAAGACAGATGCTGGAAGAGAATTCACCTTGATAGGTAGATTTAATTTACACTACACTGGAGAGAAAATGTTTGATAAGGCTTTCCAATTTTTTTGCTACAGAAAATATAAAAACTAGAAGGTAATCCATATCTTCAAATGACAGGTGTTTGCATAGTATAACTAGATCCATGAAGGGGGGGATGTAGTGATAAGGGTAGAGTGACTTGACCTGTTTTATGATACCATAGTGATTTGTGACGCAATTTAAAAAACACACGTTATATGTGTGGTCCTCCAATGAGTATCGGTAGAGCTTGTTTCACATGTACACATTTGATTCCTGTGTCAAGTAGAACTGTCCCACGTTGCTTTCAAGCAGCCCAGCCAGTTGGTAATCTGGAGCTGTTGGCAATGATGATGGAGGCAGATGCCTACCAGCACTCCTGCAGCGTCCTACCTTGGCTTGGTGACAAGGTGAAGAGAAGGAGAAGCTGCCACAGAATGGGGGCACCTGGCAGCTGGAACCCTAGTGGAGAAGGGTAAACTGGTCACCCAGGGCTGCTTGCTTCCCTGCAACAGATCACATCAATCACACCAACATATGCAGCTGCCTGAAGAGAAACAGGCTGCTCAGATGGGAGCTAGAATGAGGCTAATTAAAAGACCAGTAATTTAAATGAATCCATTCACAGTAAAGATTGATAATTTTTTTTCCCGATAGCTTTGGGGATAATCCATAAAGTTCCTTGATAAATATAAACACATGCCTAAAGGTATTAATTCGTAATAATATACTAAATTGAAATATATCATTACAAAACAGCTATGTAATTTTTAGTTACTATCTTGAAAACATAAATCTGATTTTTTAAAAAAGTCTATCAATTAGTTTGTCTCTTCCATTTTTCTGAATTTGTTGCTGGTGAACACTGTAGCTCTAAATGGCTACAAAAGCATGTATTTTCTTGTGTGTCAGAAGCCCCAAATGAAACTAGCAAGAATTTGGCATAAACGGTGGTTGAACAATTATCCTTGTAGTACAAGACATGTTTATTTTTATTACATTTTCTTTTGTTCTATGAGTCTAACAATAACTTATTGTGAAAATATTGTAATATGATTTTGTCCATTATTTTATTATATGCTCTCATTCATTACTTTTATTCTGATAAAAAAAAAATTTGTCAAGGGGCCCAGCACAGTAGCCTAGCAGCTAAAGTTCTTGCCTTCTACATGCTGGGATCCCATATGGGCTCTGGTTCTAATCCCGGCAGCTCTGCTTCCCATCCAGTTCTCTTCTTGTGGCCTGAGAAAGCAGTTGAGGACCACACTAAGCCTTGGGATCCTGCACCCCCGTGTAAGGCCTGGAAGAGGTTTTGGGCTCCTGGCTTTGGATCGGCTCAGCTCCATTTATTGTGGCCAATTCAGAAGTCAATCAATGGACAAAAGATCTTGCCCTCTGTCTATCCTCCTCTCTGTATATCTGACTTTATAATAACAATAAAATAAATATTTAAAAATATGTCAGATATTCAATATCATTAAAAACCTAAAGCTTGGTGCATAATAAGTTTTTTTAGTCTTCTAATTCAATATCAGAATTAGCCTGCATTTTGAAAATTTTATAACAATTCACTTTTCACTTTATTTTATTTTTTCTAGACTTATTTATTTTTATTGGAAAGTCATATAAACAGAGAGGAGGAGGAGAGACAGACAGAAAGAAAGCTCTTCCGTCCTATGATTCACTCCCTCAGTGACTGCAGTGGCTAGAGTTTAGCCAGTATGAAGCCAGGAACCAGGAGCTTCCTCCAGGTCTCCTAAGAGGGTGCACTATGGGCCGTCCTCGACTGCTTTCCCAGGCCACAAGCAGGGGACTGGATGGGAAGTGGAGCTGCTTGGATTAGAACTGGCGACCATATGGGATCCTAGCACATTCAAGGTGAGGACTTTAGCCACTAAGCCACTGTGTCAGTCCCAAGATTCACTTTAAAGAATGTCCATGATACATGTATACTCCAAGCTTCATTACCTTCAATGGCAATGACATACATTTGCAACAAAAATGATATTGTGGACATAATGAAAGTGCAGGTCAAAGTCCTCCCTATCAGCTGCCTTGTACATCATCTTATCTCAGTAAAGGAATACAAGAGCATCATTTGCATATACATATTATATGTACATTTTTGAAACATTGTTTTCTGATTCTCTGTAGGATGGCAACAACTTACTATTTTGTTTCAAGAAATTTAATTGCTCCCCTTTTGTTTTTTTCTTTTAAAGTTTCCTTAGTAGTCCTGACAAATAACTGCAGGTTCCCTAAGGCAAAATGAAGATGAACTTCACCAGGAAGATACTTAGTAGTTTTTACTCCTTGATGCCACAACTCTGCAATGAGCTGATCCTTCATCCTTTATTATCTCTGATGTCTCTGCATGGACTGCAGAATTAAGGTCCTTTGTACTGATGGATTTGTTATCTATTATGATTGCTACCAAGTGCCCTACAGAGAGCACGGGGGGCTTCTGAAGAACCAATATCAGAAGGTGGTGCTTTTCTTTTTTCAAATATGACAACTTGTGCAGAAATTAGAGAAAGGCAAAAGTAGCCTGAGGACAGTGTAACTCTCCATCTCTCACTCAGCTCTGTACCCAGGTGGTGCTCCAGCTGCTGTTTTGTCTGCAGGGGAATCACAGTGGTTGTCACACTCTCGCACTGCGGGCAACCCCATGAGCAAGGATGGCAGTGAGGTTCCATGTTGCTAAACGGAAAATGTCCACCTTGTCTTCAGAACAAATGTCTGGTTTCCTTTAATCTAAATTAAAAGACAGTTTGTTTCTGATGTTATTTTAATTATGCCTGAGAGTTCAAATTTCTTCTCACCTAGCAAATTGTTTAGAATTCTGCAATCTGATTTTAGCAGTTTTTCCACCTTTGGACAAATAGGGTTTTCTTAATAATGCATTAGAAGAAATACGTTAATATTTCTTTTAAATCTTTCTCATACTATCTTGAAGTATACAAAGGTGTTTAAAAATGTGCCAATAAAAGAAAAAGATTTTGTAATTGTATATATCAATGTAATAGTAGTATACAAACCTGATGAAAACAAATTGTTCAAAGTTTTATAGAGTTGTGTTTAATATTAGCAGTCATTGTGTGAAACTATAGAAAAAATATGTCATTTGGATTGTGAGAAAAGAAGACATGGATTTTGTAAGTAGAATACCAGAAATAGCATTTTGAAATATGTAATATCTGGAAATACAGGTAGTGTGATTTTAATTTACAATTTTTGGAATAGTCTCATCAGTATGTTTCAAAATTTTAAAAATTTATTTAACAGCATTTGTCTTTCTGTGAAATGATCATTCCAGTCATATAAGAAACTGATGCCAATTACCACAATCATTTTGATAGTTATAGCATTTTCAGTTTTCTAAATCAGTTCTATCGGTAGTGCAAGTTTCAAAAATCTCTTTTTATCAGTGTTTTCCATTGACTTTAGAGAATGTCTGTGGCAAATGTACACAGAAAACTTCATTAGCTCTGATTACTATGGCATATGTTTGTAAGAAAAATGATGTTATGGACAAAACTCAAACCCAGGTCTATATCATCACCAAGGGCTGAATTATATATCAAAAGTCTTAAATGTAAACATTATTTTGTGTGACACATAATAAGAGCATCATGAATTGACTCAACTACAGTACATATAATCCCACAATAATTAGTTAGTGTTGCTATATCAACACTTTTTATAGCGTTTCTCAACATTCAAATGATTCATTGGCACGGAGTAAACTACGTAAAAATCATTTTGCCAATCTCATTCTTAGCCACTTCCATGCTAGTTTTTGCCTGTATTTATTTTAATCATTTTCCTCTCAACTTGGATCTTGGATCACTTTTTGCAAGAATTGAGTATTCAAACCTTGGCTCAGCAGCAAGCCTTGACATCACTTTGTGTGAATACTGAGAACTTAACACTAGTTTTCTATCATGCAGAACAAACGCAGTATGTCCGTTAGTTAAAATTAACTTTTTCATTTAGCATGATTGCATACGACGTGGAAACAGCATGCCACACTTGAATACTCATCATCGTTGCCCTGCATCCACAGTGCAACATTAGGGAAATACAGTTTTTCATTTTTGCTCAAAAGAAAATCTACTTGATTACACTTGTTAGTTTATTTTTATATGAATATCAGAGAAATGTATAGGCCACTTAGTACAGGCTTTCTAATTGATAGATTGTGAAAAAGGAAAAGGGGATTTCAAGAAGCAAAATTTGAGTTAACTATAAAATTGGAACATGGGAAACAATATGGACATAATAGCATTACCCACTTTCCTATCCCCCTAAACCTTTTTTTTATGCTGTCAATAAATGTAACATTGGTGAACTTTAAAAAAAAAAAAAAAAATTGGAACATGAACCTAGGCCTCTGCCCTCACTAACTGATAAGTTTGACATCACATTACAAACTGCTTCATTGTACACAGTCCTAATATACGCAATATACTTTAATATATACAATATATAAGTGATAGAATAATTGTGAGAAGAGCTGTGCCGCACGGCTCATTTAAGTGCATAACCACCTCCACCTTGCTTGATCTTTGGTAAAAAGGTCATTCTAGTGATCATTTGCATTAGATTATACATCTATTTCAAGTAGAACAGGTTATGAGAGCAAAGAAGTCTGAATAGACAGGAACATTTCAGGACCTCGATGCAGAACACAGCGGTGAATGCTAGAAGTCTCGGAACTTCTAGGATCTCCACGCCTACATGACAAATAGAACGTTGCAGTTCTACACATTTAGAATCCGGGAATATAAAAACACAGTGTGATATAGTCTGAGTCAGCTCCAAAGAGCAAATGGCAGTAGATTCCAAGAAACTTGGATTTCGAAGAAAAGTTACAAAAGAAAATTTGAACACATGTTCAGCTGGGACTTGATCCCAGGTACTCCAATGTGAGATGGGAACAGCCCAAGTGGTGGCTTATGCTACTGTGTCACCCTCTCCGTTTACATGATATTGAGATATGTTGACAGACATTATTGGACTTCATATTTGCTGAACTTTTGATGCAAAAATAGAACTTAAACTTTCCAACGGTGACACAATTTTAATGACTATGAGAGAATCTGTAATTGCATAGAGAAAATAAATCATGTCAATGGAGAGAGAGGAGATCATTGAAGCTGGAGTTATTGCTAGCTTTAAGGACTCCACATGTCAAACTTCCTATGTTTCAATCGTTGTTTGACAAAAGAGGGATGGAACACATCTCCTAGTTGACAATTCTACAGATCTAAACTGGGATAATGGAATTATAGATGCGTTGAAAGAGAAAAGCAATCACCCAAGTATCTTTGTATGTATTTGCTACTATCCTGATGATGCTAAGCACGTTTTTGAGCTTGGGAAAATTATAGTTGACGCTAGGAAGAGATGGGAAGTGGGGAATCACAGGGAGATCCTTCCGTGAAAGCTACTTTACAAAACTCTTTACAAGCATTCATTGAAGTGTAACTTTCTCCACCACTTCACAGACAATATGTGGTCTTATACTCTTCTCAAAGAACCTGCTCCAGGCAGCCTCAGTTGTGTCATGGGGAGTAATTGAATATGATGACTGACCACCGAGAAGCCAGCCTTTTGAGATGGTTATAGAACCCTGATTCTGATTCATGCAAAGATTACAAGAGACAACATTCAGAACCTAAATGCCATCTTATTAACTTATAATGAAAAAGGTAGTTGGCATGTGCAACACATACATGTATCTGTCTACCAGCTTCTATAACTTTCTGAGAAACCACAGAGATCTGGTCTGCATGGAATCAAAGCGAACGAGTTATTCATAACTGGAATTTGTAAGGATACCAGGCTCCAGTAACCTGGTGCAGAGCTCCTCACGATTAGGAGGTGATTACCAAGCCACCCTTTCAGCTCACACCTGAATGCTGTCTGCCCTGGGCAGTGCACAGTCAAGAAGCTGTGCCTGCGACACTGGCATCTCTATGGGCACTGGCTCATATCCCAACTGGTACGTTTCTGATCTAGAACCCTGCCAGTGACCTGGTAAAACAGTGAAAAATGACCCGAGTATCAGGGCCCCTGCTACTGTATGGAAAACCTTGGTATGGCTTTTCCTGATCCTGGTAATGGAAGTCAACTGTAAGTGGGAAATCTGTCTTTCTCTCTCATTAACTTTAACTAACAAAATAAATAAGCATATCTTTGAAAAAAAACTTCACACACATCTTTCTTCAAGCTTATTAAATTACGTTTATTACTGTGACAGTTTCTAAGTCAAAAGTAAACTGAAAGGTGAAATTTTGTACTTTTTTCATTTTTTAAAGATTGATTTATTTTTATTGGAAAGGCAGTTATACAGAGAGGAGGAGAGACAGAGAAAGACCTTCCATCCGATGATTCACTCCCCAATAGGCCATAATGGCTGAAGCTGAGCCGATCTGAAGCCAAGAGCCAGGAACTTCTTCCAGGTCTCCCATATGAATGCAAGATCTCAAGGCTTTGGGCTGCCCTCAACTGCTTTCCCAGACCACAAGCAGGTTGCTGGATGGGAAGTGGAGCTGCCGGGACTAGAACCGGTGGCCATATGGGATCCTGGAGCATTCAAGGTGAGGACTTTCGCCACTAGCCCATCGCGCCAGACCCACAACAGTGAATGTTAACCAACAGGGTAGGCTAAACCTCACTCTTATTAGTATGAGATTGACAGGCAATCACATGTCCTCACAGTGTGATTAGATATCACTGTTTCTTGGTGAATCTCTATCGGAAAACACAAACTTACTTCTCTTTTAGGTCTCCACTTCCTCATGAAAATCTCATACCATATAAAATATGTAATAAAATTGTAACTTGTATGCTCCTATTTTTAGGTAGATCTTTGTTTTACAGTTTATTTTTTTTTAACATGCCCGCTGGTTCCAGAAAGTTGAGGAAAACTGTCTCCTACACAAACATTGATGGGAAACAGTGAAAATAAATGCAAAACAGTATATGGACCCTGGTTTAGGATAGTCACTAGCAACTTTTCAAATTGATTGTGTAGAAAAAAATGTTATAAAGTTAAAAGAGAAATAGTTTATATCATCCTGCATAAATATTACTAACATTCAGTGTCTCTAATTTAGACATGCCACTTGAGAGTGAAAATATTATTTATCTGACCTTACAGAACAATGTTAGAATAAAATCAAAACACTAGAAATATTTCTTAACTATAGGTAAATCAAGAATGTTTATTACATGTGATTAAAAAGTATAATGAATTACATAATAAAATGATGCTGCTTATTAATACATACATATGTTAACAGACTATTAGTATAGTTTAAGGAAAAGGCTCTTAAATTACCAACTAGAAATGTGAGTTTTTTTCCTTTTGTTCACTTAAAAATTCTAACTCTTCTATATTACCTGACTTTTCTGAGTTTTAGGTGAGTCAAGTTTAAGGCAGGATTTAAGGCACAAAGGTGAAGATACTGCTCATGGTACCCACAGTGCATGTGAGAATGACCTTCTTCCGTTGATGATTTCTGCTTCTTGTCATACACGTTGTTGGTAGCAGCAGATGAAGTCCAACTACCACGTAGGGATGCAAGGTTGGGTTCTGGTTCCCAAGATTTGACCTGACTTAGCACTGACTCTCACAGGCATCTCATGAATGAACCACTAGACTGAAGATTTCTCTCTCTCTCTCTCTCTCTCTCTCTCTTATACACACACACACACACACACAAATAATTATAACAAAGAAACACATATTTAAATTATCTGCAAAATCAATTCAAGGTCAGCACAACACACTATGGAATACTACTTGGCGATTAAAAAAAATGAAATGCATTACTTTGTGGCCAAATGGCCAAACTAGAGACCAGAATGCTAAGGGAAATGAGCCAATCCTAAAAGGTTAGATATCATATGTATGTGCTAGTAAAATATAATATGATGTCAAATCTAAAGCTATTATATGTAAATCTTACTCTGTGTTAATCAGTGTTACTTTATGCTTACTTGTACCTAATGTAATAAGAACATGTGATATAACCCATTAATTAACCATCCACAAGAGGTGGATTGTTTATAACCATCTGAGAGAGTGTCCACTTATAACTGTTATTGGTGTGACCGATAAACAACGAAGGCCTAATCCTCACTGTACCTATATTAGGGCCCCATGATACAAAAATTAACCTACAACAAAAAGTTATTCTACATGTCTGGGAGATACTCCAGTTGAAGCATGATGGATTTGTGAAAATTCACTATGGGCACACATTATGATTCTAGAGAAGAGAACAGAGGGGAGGGGAGGGAATTTGGGAAGGGGAAGGGGAGAGTCCACCGCCTACTAAATTGTATCAAAAAACAATAAAAATGTAAAAATAAATAAATACAATGCTATATATATTCTTTTTAGTTCATTAGTAACCGTTTATTAAGTTATAGGTGATCATTTATAAAGCATGTTATAAATTTTGATTTCAACCAGAAAATAAGTTAAATCACAGGCAAAGAGTAGGACTCTGGCTCAGTCTTCTCGTTCACAGGCTGATAATCAACTCAGGCTCTGTGAAGCCAGCTGCTCAGAGACAGCACCTGAGTATGCCAGAGTCAACATGAGTGCCAACCAATGGGAATTTAAAATAAATTGGAGTTAGTGGCTGAGAAGTGATACAGAGATAATGACTAGCATAGGCCAAAGTTTAAAAGAGGGTGAAAACAGACCAATGGATAGTTAGTTTAGCAATCAAGGAGTAACCTGTTAGAAAGGAAGTTCTGAGGGAGTTCAGAGGCATTAAGGAAGCTGGGGTTTCTGGCATTCCTAGTATACAAAAAGCAGCAACAGAGAAATTAAATATTCAGAATGCAAAACAAAATAAAAAGGTCTCAAAAGAGCAATTTCTTTGGAAAAATCTGTGAATGGTTCCGCATTTTTCTTATAATACAAGACAACTGAGCAAGAGGAATAATGAAAGCAAAAATACTACCACTGTGGAAAACAGAATGAACATGAACCCAACACTGTAGAGTGGCAGGTAAAGCTGCTGTCCACTTGCAATGAGGACATCACTTATGTCCTGGCTGTTCCTTTTCCTGTCCAGTCCCTGTTAATGTTCCAGATAAAGGTATAGCAAGATGACCCATGTATCTGAGCCTCTGACACCCACGTGAGAGAATTTTATGAAGCTCCTGGCTCTTGTTTATTGCCTGGCCATTTATTTCCTGACAGTTGCAGCCATCTAGGGAGAAAAAAAAAAAAAAAGCAGATGAAAGATTTGTGCCTCTCTTTCACTCCTCTTTCTGTAACTCTTTCAAATAAATATTTTTTAAAAGAGGATTATAGATATGAAATGAATTGAGAAATAATGTCAGGAAAAAATGAAAAAAGCAATTTAACAAGGACAGTTGTATTTGGATGTAGACTATCGTAGCTCCTATTCTTTTTCCATTTGCTAAAGCTCTCATGACTGATTTCTTTCCTCAAGAATATATTACTAATTAGTATAATTCACTAATATTCTTTTTTTTAAAATTTATTTTATTTTATTGTATAGTTGGTGGCAATCTTTACATAGTTAATTATGGTTAACAAAAAAAAGGTTCAGGGGGTATAGGGAAGTGGGTAATACTATTATGTCCATATTGTTTCCATCGTGTATCTGAGGTAAAGGGGGATATTGAGGAAGAAGCCCCACCCAGTTTCCCGCCCACCCCAAGTCCCGGATGTGGGGCATGCTCTGAGATATTTGCTCAAGTGGTTTTAATAGTTCTCCAGTTATGAATCGCTGCCAGTTTTGCTCGATGAGGTCGTCCACTGATTGATATGGTCCATCATAAAGTCTCTGTTTGCCCCATATTTCACTGCCAACATATTAAATCACTAATTTTCTTGTTCAGAATAACTTACGCTCATGAGTTAGCATTCTTTTCTTTTTGAGTTAGCATTCTTGGTGTGTAAATATGTTCTCTGCCTGTGGGCTGCACTTCTCTTAATTCTCCATTAGCAACAACAACAAAAGTCTTCTGCTTTGGAGAAGCTTATGCTAATGGGAAGAGTGTACAGCACTGTCATACCAGTCTCCTTTAATTTGTAAACTTATTGACATCAATATTGTCATGATCGACAAGATAACTTGTTAAGAGCTGAGGAGTGGCGAAACACTCTTATAGACCTAACACTAATCAGATTCTTGTGACCATTCTAAGAGTCCTGCTTGGGCTCTGTCTGTGTCATTACAAGAATCATAAAGGACAAACTTAGCAAAAATTCCTCGCCTTTGATATCCAATAAAATTCATCTTCCTACACACTAAATATCTTGTCACCCTAGCTTGTACTCAGGAAGAAATATGTTTAGTAAATCAAGCAAGATTTTCTCTATTAATCATGTGCTTATTAATTTTCCATGTATTGTCTCTTACTTCGTGTATGCCTATAAATCTCTTATTGGTTTGCCAGAGTTGAACTCATTTTTACCATGCAAAATTACAGCAGTTCCTGAGTTTTTTTTACAACATTTTTGGATACTTTTGCCTTGGATACTTTGATCTTGAGCAAGTGGCATGAACACTTTCCAAGAACTCGTTCTACTCTTATTTCAAAAATTTTCCAGGTGGGGCCCGGCAGCGTGGCCTAGCAGCTAAAGTCCTCGCCTTGAACGCCCCGGGATCCCAGATGGGCGCCAGTTCTAATCCCGGCAGCTCCGCTTCCCATCCAGCTCCCTGCTTGTGGCCTGGGAAAGCAGTCGAGGACAGCCCAAAGCTTTGGGACCCTGCACCCGTGTGGGAGACCTGAAGGAGGTTCCTGGTTCCTGGCTTTGGATCGGCGCAGCACTGGCTGTTGCGTTCACTTGGGGAGTGAGTCATTGGACAGAAGATCTTCCTCTCTGTCTCTCCTCCTCTATGTATATCAGCCTTTCCAATAAAAATAATAAATAAATCTTTAAAAAAAACAAGAAAAATTTTCCAGGTATCTTCTAGATTTATCTTATATTTAGATCCTGATAAGGTGATACCCAGAATTCTCAGTCACACAGTAGAGAATCCTATTTTACTGAGGACATGCATGGTACATAGTTTTTGTTCATTATGTGCAGCCCAAATAGTCAGTAAAACCAAAGGAAAAGAGTATAAAGAACTATGAGAGAACTGCCTAGGTGCAAGTGTTCATGAAGTCATGTAATTGCAAATCAATGATTTTTAACAAAATATCACATTTATGGTTTGGAGAGAAACAAGTTCTAACTAAAAATGGAATATGAAAATACATTAAGATCATGGTTAGGAGGTTGTGTCTTTATAGTTCTTATTTATTAAGTGATTTATCTGAAGCACAGAGTGATAGAGACAGAGCTTTGATTTCTGTTGTGTTCTCTAAATGCATACAACATCCCGTGCTGGGTTAGAACAAGCCACAAAGCTCATCTAGTTTTGCCATGTGGGTGGCGGAGCTCCTAGCAACTGAGTCATCAGGTTTGTCTGTGACTCTTTTGAGCAACACTGAATCAGAAAGGGGAGGCAGTATTGGATGACATTAACTCTACTAGGCAGGTTACTCCTAGTCATGTCTTAACCCACACGTGTAAAGCTAATTTGAGAATGTGTAGTCATGTTTAAATTCTTGAGGATCAAAGACAGAGAAATGATTTCCTGTTACAAAGTTTTATACGCCCCAAACCATCTGAAATAAAGGTTCAAACATCAGTAGATTGTGAGAAAGGGGAGAGATTTGAACATCTCACACTTTATTTTCTGGAAAAATGGAATTAGGAAAAAGGTATGAGAGTGTGGTTTGAGAGAGGATATTAACTCTTGCAGCATGTCTGGCAACGTGAATCCTAAAGAGAAAAGCCTTGTTGCAGACAAGGAAAATGCAATGATAAACTCACTCCTCATCCTATGGCTGTTTGAATAGATCCATTTTATTATTCAATTCATAATGCATAACTTGACCCATGATATAGTTGCTCACCTCTGCTTAATCCTGACCACTTATGAAGTTCACTTCAACTGTGTTCCTGGAAACCAGCTTACAGCTGAGATCATCATATGATGTGAATAAATATTTCTTGAATTAATGATTGGAAATGTCACAGAAACCTCTCTTACAAGTACCAAAATGACTAAATTATGTCAATATCGATATACAGAAATGGAAGAATGATGTAATTCATTATTTTTGTTCATTAATTTGTAGGCTAATTTTCTAAATAATGAGCACTAAAGTCTCCAAACAGACCTGATGATTCAGTGTATACCTGGACTCACAGAATGCATACTCTAAAACTGATTTCAGGTGTAAAATGTGGGACAAACCATAAGATGTATTTGTTACATGAATATATATTAACTGTATGAAAAGATAAATGTGACATGAAAAGAAAAATACACCTTTCAGATAACTATTGCTTTGAGAAGATAAAAAGTAAAATCAAATTAAAAAATAAAATATTTGAGCAGCAGCTAAAGTGTAGCCAGGGATTGTGACAACTGGGGTTTTAAATAGATTGATTCATTGTACCTGGCAGTGATGAAAACATAAGATGTGTTCTAAGAAATTTCTTCACTATATATCAAAACTCATAGAAAAATACTTCAAACCAAACTACTTAGCTGCTTTTCCAGAACAATAAAGGTATTTAATGTGGAATATAAAACATGTAAGTCAAAGGGAAATCTACAATGAAAATTTACTAGAAACCTGACAAAGGCAGACAGAAATATTCTACAAGAGCTGCTGGAAAGAAATCTCTGATATTTTTCTTCATAGAATTCAGAAATACAAAGTGAAATTTCTAGGATTCTAAAATGACAAGACAATGTTGCCTTTGTCATTTTTCTTTCATTTTCAATTGAATTTCTACACAGATCATTGTGTCTTATTCTGGGTTTCACGGGTATTCTAGTGAAAACCGAATATATTCATTAATTCAAATAAATGGATTACACAAAATTAGAATGATTTACTCACAAAGTTAAAGCCTTGTCTCTATATGTAATTTTAGTGATCTTTAAGTTTAACCATTTAAGATGAACAATTAGAATGTTACAAACATATTACTTGTCCATCACAGGTATTGAACGGTCCATCACAGGTATTGAACTGGTGGCAAAACCGAGATCTGAATATAGTACTCACAATATCTATGTCAATGAAATTTATATTATACTATTTTGCCGGTTCCTTATAGGACAAACACAATGAGTAATGGAAATAAAATACGAAAATTTTTTGTGAACATAACATTTCAAATAATTATAATATTTTACGATGTTTTAAAAATATAAGGAGGTTTCAAAAAGTTTTCAAAATTATATATTATTTATGGAAATAAGAGCTGTGTTTCAAAAATTTTGGCACTAAATTAAACACATACTATTTTGTTATAATATTCTGTCAGAATCTGGGTTGAAGTGCCAAGAAAGCGAAGACATCATCTAGAAAAAGAATCTATCAGAGCAACACACACTATGCTAAAATTGAACAAAGAACGAACATATTTCTGGTGTATCTTAGCATTCTCGGTGCTTTACAAAATTTTTGTGAGGACAATACCATGAAGAAACCTATAGTTGGAAAATACTTAATTTTAGTAACTATTGAGACAGCATTACAAATGCATCTCGTTTTGGCAAGCTATCTCAATCTTTGAATAAAATAAAACGAATCGTATTTAATTCTTAATTCAAGCAGACCAACCAACTTAGTAACCGAAAGAGTCGCCAATACTGTGACCACCTCAACTGAGCATGGCCACACTTTCATGGTTATGATGGTGACCATGATGTTTGGCAGACCAATATGAAATAGACACTGGGAGGAGCCATGTGTTTACTCTTCAACTTCCTAAAAGAATAAAGCCTTGAACAGACTGATGTGAGGAGCTACGATTTCAATCTGAGCGTAGCAAATGTGTAGAAGAGACCAAACTGCCTGAGCTTTCCCTCATTCCCTCTGCAGCCAGTGTGTATTGGAACCTGGCAGAACCAAGGACAGCACAAAGAGGTGTACTCAGGCTCCCAATGAAATGCCTGCATCCGAAGCAGCCTCTTAAGCGCCGTCTGAAACATGTCTGATTGTGCATAAAAAAATTAAAGTCGAGCCAACTTCCTTCCAAATCGGAGCCCAAACTGATGCACACTGACAGGCTCTAGACAAAAATCAGAGCTTTCAACAGAAATTGCTCACAAATAGCATCAAAATTCTAAAGTATTTCTTCAAAAGATTGTAACGAAAAGCTGGAACATGATTTTACTGAAATGATTCTGTAGACAAAGAATCATCAAAGCACAGACCATCAGGAGATGAAAGTGGTGCAGCTGAACCAAAACTGGTCAGGATAAAGTGTCATAATCACAGCTTTTTGGGTGTTCAAGGCATTTTATTTGTTGACTTCTAGAGGGGCTAATATCTGCTATTTAGGTGAATATTCTGAGAAAAAATAGTTTTAAGAAATAAAGAAAAACAATCTCAGAAATGTTCCACCAGAGATTCCTTGTCCGCCACCACAATGCTTCAATTTAACAATGACAACTCTGAAAGCTATAGTGGAAAATCAGCAGATCTCCAAATGGCCTCTCTGATTTAGTTCCTTTTCATTCTTCTTAAAAGTTTTTGAAAATAAAATGTTTTTTTTTTTTTATCTATTTTGAATGGCAGAACAAGAAATGCAGGCCCCGGTCTCCCAAGGATTAACTCCACAGCTTAGCTTGTTTCTCAGAGCATAACAGGATTGGTAATTTTGGCCTGATACATATAGCCACTGGCTTAACCGCAAGTTCCTGCTTCCTATTTGTCAAGTTATCTGCCAGGGGATTGGATAAAACTCAAGGGATTTAGGGTGGCCACTAGAGGATTGGATAAACACTGGGAGGAACTGAAGGGATTTAGGGTGGCCACTACTGGGAGGAGCTAAGCAGAGTATAAAAGAAAGTCTGGAGTTGCAATAAAGATCAATCTGTCATCGATCGGCATTCGGTGTACTGCGTGTTGCCTTGTCTTGTCTCTCTGCGTTGTCTGCGTTGCAACCCTAGTCCCTCCGCTCGGCTCGGATTACGTGGCGACGCGGGCGTTGCCAACATCTGGAGGTTCCCACCGAGATTGAGAAAGAGAGGATACGACGAAGGGTCGTCCCAAGAGTCTGGCCAGCTGATTCAGGTAAGTGGGACGTATTGTAAGTCTATCCTAAACTGGTAGGAGAGGGAGGTTTATTTTGAAATATAGTCAGGTTTTAGATTTATTTTGAAGTATAGTTAGGTCTTGGTGTTTAATTTATCCGTTGAAAAGGACGATAAAATGGGTTCTGCCTTCTCACGGGATAAATTGGCCACCGAGCTTGAAGAACTTCTACGTCAACTGGGGATGCCAGTTAAATTTAAAATGATTAGAAATTTTGTTAAAGCCATTCAATCTAGCAGTCCTTGGTTTATTGTTTCAGGCAACTTCAATATTCCCGATTGGGAACAGGTTAAGGCCAATTTACAATCCTGTTTACAAAAAGACCCAGATAATTTCCCCATTGTTAACTTTTCTTTGTGGCGCTTAGTCCGTGATTCATTATTTACTGATAAAGTGAAAGTTGAGAGACAGTTAAGAGAAGTACAGACTACTTTTGAAGCAATCCAGGGGTGGGAAGTTCTACGGTCCTTGGAAGCCTGGAACGAGGCGGCCTCGAGTGAAACCACCCCGAGTGAGACCTCTTCTTTAGAGGAGAGTGAGGTCTCTTCTTTAGAGGAGAGTGAAGCCTCTTTTTCAGATGAGAACGAGGCCTCTTCCTCGGAAGAGAGTGAGGAAAAACGAGATGAGGAGGTTTTCTTAAAGCGGAAAATTAAGGATAAAGAGAAGATTTTCTTAAAGCGGGAAATTAGGGACATTAAAAGAAAGTTAAAGAAAGCAGGAATAGGTGCACGTTCCTCTGGCAAATTGTCCAGTTCAAGACCACCACCATGTGCCCCTAATTTTGTGACCCCTACCGCTCCTCCTGAGGAGGATGCCGCGGGCCATTCACCCAATAATTACCCCACACGGCCATGGAATGACGGCCTCACTGATCAGCCGGTGGGTGGGGTTCGATGCTTCCCTGTAATAGAGGTCCCAGTTCGAGGGGGTCCCCCTCGCCGGGAGCATCAGCCCCTTCAATTTAAAGACCTCAAAAATGTAAAGCAGGCTGTTAAAGATTATGGTGCCCAGGCACCCTTTACTCTTGCACTCATAGAATCCTTTTTGAGTTTGAATCTTACTCCTAGTGATTGGATGCAATTGTGCCGCTCTGCTCTCGATGGTGGTGACTTTCTCCTATGGAAAGGGGATTTTCAAGATAGGTGCAGATTTTTTGCTGAGCAGAACGCGGCTGGGGGACACGCAGATCGAAGCCTTGAAATGCTTACTGGCACTGGACCTTTTGAGGGCATCCAACAACAAGTTAATTATGACCTAGGAGTTTATGCACAGATAGCAAATGCAGCCCTTGGAGCCTGGAAGGCCTTACCTAATGCTAATACAGGAGACCAGCTTTCCAAGGTCTTGCAAGGCCCTACAGAACCTTTTCAAGAATTTGTGGACCGTATTATGCAGGTTGCTACTAAGATCTTTGGTAACGTGGAACCAGCAATGCCAATAATTAAGCATATAGCCTTTGAGAATGCTAATAAATATTGCCAGAATGCTCTCATGTCCCACAGAGATAAGTCCCTGCATGATTATCTCAAAATCTGCAGACATATTGACTCCACCCATGCCCTTGGGCAAGTGATAGCAGCCGCTGTTCAACACCCTCAGCCCCACCCTAGGGCGCCTCCCAAAACCTGTTTCAGATGTGGACAGCCTGGACATTTTAAAAAACAGTGCCCCAAAATTCTGCGACAAGGAAGATCACCCCCACAATCCTTGCAGGCCCCAGATCTTTGTCCAAGATGCCATAAAGGCTATCATTGGAGCAGTGATTGTAGGTCCAGATATGATGCCCAAGGCAATCCCCTATCGGGAAACGGGGTCAGGGGCCCGCTCCGGGCCCCCCAACCTCAGGTGTACGGAGCCCAGCAGACACCTGTAACTTCCGGAACAGCGCAGACTCCTTCCAGAGTCCCTCTCCCACGGCGAGGAGCACCGACATTTCAACCCTCCTCAGAGCAACACCAGGTAGCGCAGGACTGGACCTCTGTGCCACCTCTGGAGAGGTATTGACCCCGCTCCTGGGACCCCAACGGATAAAAACAGGAGTCAGGGGCCCCTTACCTAAGAATACCTTGGGCCTGATCCTAGGAAGAAGTAGTGCTACTATGGATGGAATCAGGGTACTACCAGGAGTGATAGATGAGGATACCCCTGCAGAAATAGAAGTCATGGCAGAATCAGCCAAAGGCACTATAATCATTCCACCTGGAGCTAGATTTGCCCAGCTAATCTTGATCCCCAAGGTTCCAACTGACAACCCCATTCTTAAGAGAGATAGACAAGGAGGATTTGGACATTCTGGCCCCTTGGCATGTTGGGTCTCCGACATGCAAACCCGACCCACCTTACAGTTAGAGATAGAAGGGAGAAAATTCACAGGTTTACTTGATACCGGAGCTGATAGTACAGTTATATCCCAGGCACAGTGGCCAAGTTCCTGGCCATTAGAGGCCACCCCAACCGTTCTCCAAGGGATAGGAACTTCTCAGCCACAGAAAAGTGCCAGGTTGTTAAGGTGGAAGGATCAAGAAGGGCATTCAGGAGTTTTCCAGCCGTATGTCTTACCACATATTCCTATCAACCTGTGGGGACGAGATTTGTTGAGTGCCATGAATGTTGTATTGACCTCTCAGCCTGTGCCAAATATGCTTAATAGACAGGGATACTTTCCTGGAAAAGGTTTGGGCAGACATCTTCAAGGTGACCCCCAACCAGTCTGTGACAGGGTTAGGACATTTTTCGCAGGGGCCATTGTAGAGCAGCCTCGTCAGTTAGTGGAACCCATTAAATTAACATGGAAAACAGATGAACCAGTTTGGGTTGAACAATGGCCCCTTTCAAGTGAAAAATTAGAGGCTACAATTGAATTGGTAAAGGAACAGCTTGAGGCTGGACATATTGTTCCATCCACCTCTCCTTGGAACACCCCAATTTTTGTTATTAAAAAGAAAAATAATAAATGGAGGCTTTTACAAGATTTACGTGCAGTAAATGCCGTCATGGCCCCTATGGGGGCCACGCAACCTGGTTTGCCATCTCCTGTGGGAATACCAAAAGATTGGCATATGCTTGTGTTAGATTTAAAAGACTGCTTTTTCTCCATTCCCTTGCACCCGGAAGATGCTCCACGTTTTGCCTTTACCTTACCATCCATCAATTTAAAGGCCCCTTCCCAACGTTTCCATTGGGTCGTGCTCCCACAAGGGATGATGAACAGCCCTACCATTTGTCAGATATATGTGGATAAGGCCTTAAAAGGAATTAGATCACAATTTCCAAATATTTATTTAATCCATTATATGGATGATCTTTTGATTGCAGCTGAAACCCGTTCCATTCTGTCCTCAGCAGCACAATGTATTTATCAGGCTTTAGCCACAGCCGGGTTGATTGTTGCCCCGAATAAAATTCAGACAGATTTTCCTTATCAGTATTTAGGCCATCAACTTTTACCAACTGGTGTCACCCCTCAGAATTTGACCATCAGATTAAGTGATGTGAAGACTTTGAATGATCTGCAGAGTTTGTTGGGTGATATTAACTGGATCCGACCAATTTTGCATATTTCCACTGGGCAACTCAAGCCACTTTTTGATATTCTTAAAGGTGATCCAGATCCTTCCTCACCCAGACAATTGTCCAAAGAAGGCAGGGAATGTCTGCAGTTAGTCGAGCAGGCCATTCATAATGCTCATGTTAATTATGTGGATTATAAGGCACCAATGCGGTTGTTGGTCTTTCCTTCCAATCATGCGCCTACAGCAGTGTTTTGGCAGACTGGACCTATATATTGGGTCCACTCCCCAGCATCCACTGGACAAATTGTGCAATCATATCCCACTGCTGTTGTATCTCTGTTGTATAAGGCATGTAAGATCAGCCTGCAAATTTTTGGAAAATATCCTGATTTCATCTCCATCCCCTATGATTCCCAACAGGTGGTATGGTTGCAGAATAATATTGATGATTGGTCTGTCTTTTGTGCCACGGTTTCTTCTCAGTTAATTAATCATTATCCTTCCCATCGCTTAGTACAGTTTTTTAAAAGACATCCAGTTGTTTTTCCAAAAACAATTAGACAACAACCCATATTAGGAGCTCGTGTGGTTTTTACTGATGGGTCGGCTAAAGGCAAGGCTGCTATAGTTTCTGGACATGAAGAACAGGCTGTTTCCATCTCTCACAAATCAGCTCAAGCCGCCGAAATAGCCGCTGTTCTTTTTGCCCTTCAAATTTATCATGATGAGCCCCTGAATTTATACACAGATAGCTGCTATGTGGCTCATGTTGTTTTACCTTTAGATATCTCACATTTCCTGTTTCATTCAACAAATACTCATAATAGTCAAGGCTGGGCCATGCTGAACCCAGCAGCTTGAAGCTCCATGTCACTTCCACACATGGGTGGCGAAACCCAAGCGTTTGACCCATCATCTGATGCCTTTCACTATGATGTGTCAGGAAGCTGAACTCTAAGCAGAGGAGTCAGCGCACAACTTACATTCTCAGATGAGCACCAGGCACTTCAAGAGGTTTACTCATTGCACTGACATGCTCCTTCCTTTTCAAATGCCTATTTAACTTTTTTTCCCATCTACTTAAGAAAGACGAAAAAGCAGCAGGGAGAGCATTAATTTTTAAAATATCTTTAATGACTAGAATGTGGTGCATCAGAATATACCATTGTTCATGATGTCTACATCTGGATGCAGAGCCTTGATTCTTGCCCTCGCTCCCACTTAAAAATTTAATTCCCTGCTAGTGTACAAAGAAGAAGAATAAAGGACAGCTTAAATGCATGGGCCCCTTTCAACTGTATGGAAATCCTGCATCATGTTCCGTACTGCTGGCTCCATCCTGCTCCAGGCCCAGCTGCTATTTAGAAGTAAATCCACATGTGCAAAACTCTCTCCATGTATTTCTCTGTGCATGTATGTGTGTGTGCCAGGGTGTGCATATGTGTCTCTAACTCTGTCATTCAAATACATTTTTAAAAAGCTAAATTTTGGGGAAAAATCTAAGTTGCTCTTTTGTTAATGAGGCAAAAACAAACAAACAAAAATACTTCTTTTACATTAAGTCCTTAGGACTCATCATCAGGAATAGACTGGATATTTGGTATTGCTTACAGAAGCGACTTCAACTCAATAAAGGCTATATTGAGAAAAAAAGATCACACTTTAGTTTATATGAGGAATGGAGGAAGCAAATAAGGAAAGAAATTTCATCACTCCTGTATCAAGAGGTCTGCAGTTACATTAATCTCAGGATTTAAACCTGTCAGCAGACCAAGGGTGAGGGGACAGTATGATGTTGGAAATGAATTTTTGTATCCTGTATTGAGTGTGTTGTAAAATGTTCCTTCTATGCTTATTTTGCTTAGAATTTTTATCCTGAAGTGGTGTTGGATTTTATCAAATGCTTTTGCTGTATCTGTTGAGATAATCACATCGTTTTTATTCTTCAATTTGTTGATGTATTGTTTCACATTTGTTGATTTGTTTGTTTCCAAGCCAACCTGCCTGCCTGGGTTAAATCCCATCTGGTTTTGTTGAATGATCTGTCTGATGTATTTTTGGAGCATTTTGGCTACTACTTTTTAAGGGTTTTTGCATCTGTGTTTATCAGGGTTATTGGCCTATAGTTCTCCTCTGTTGTGTCTCTATCTGGCTTTAGTTTTGTGCTGCTGTTGGCTTATAGAAAGGGTTTGGAAAAATTGCCTTTGTTTCTACTGTTTGGGATAGCTTCTGGAGGATTGGGATCCATTCTTCTTGAAGCATTTGATAGAATTAAACAGCCATACATTCCAGGATATTTCTTTGTTTGGGCAGATTTAGTTACTGATTAAATATCAGTCCTAGTTTTAGAGATACTTTGGTTATTAATTGCTTCATGATTCAATTTTTGTAGATTGTATATGTCCAGATACCCATGTATTTCTTCTAGGTCTTCTGATTGGTTGCTAAAGTCTTCTTAGAAAAGTCATGAAAAGCACAATCACAATTAATGCACAGGGGACAACGCAAACTAAGAAGCTTCTATACAGCAAAGGAATGGATGAACAAAGAAGCAATAAATAGACTGAGAGAAAATCCTGGCACATTTCACAACAGACAGGGCACTAATATCCAGGATATACGAAGAGTTTCAGAAACTCAGTGACAATGAAACAAATGACGTTGCGAAGTAACTGATAAAGGAAATGGCCAGACATTTTTCAAAAGAACAAATTCAAATGGTAAATAGTTATATGAAAAGGTGTTCAGGCCTCCTAACTATCAGGGGAATACAAATGAAAACCACACTGAAGTTTTGACTAATTCCAGTGAGTTTGCGCTACATTCAGAACTCAACAACAGCTGCTGGCATGGGACACATGCTGCTCCTGTGAAGAAAGGTACCCTCTTTCATGGTTGGTGATAGTTCAGGGCAGTACAATCACTACGAAAGTCAATATGGAGAGTAATAAGATATCTGAAAATTCCTCTGCCATATGGCTAAAATTGAATGACATCTGCATATGGGAAAGGGATCTGTAATCCTATATTTACAACAGTTCAATCTACAATAGCAAAGACTTAGAAGCAACCCAGATGTCCATCAAAATAGCAGTGGATAAAGAAACTGGTAAATCTACTCCATGGAATACTACTCAGCCTTAAAAAAAGAGTGAAAATAGTGGACATAGGACTGTCTCTTAAGACCTATACTATAGTAATGATATAGGGGAACTCAGTGAGGATGGAGGGAATTGGGGAAGGGAGAAGGGAAATCCCAGGGCCTATGGAACTGTGTCGTATAATGATAATAATAAAAATAAGTAAAAAAAAAGGAGAAAAATGTGAAAATCTACCACTTGCAAACAAATGGTCCCAAATACAGACCATTATGCTCAGTGAAAAAAGCCAATTCATAAAGGACAAATTTCACATGTTCTTTTTGCTATAAAGCAATTTTCATGCAAAATACAAGATCAACAGATACATAGGCAAACATGAGCACATTCGGTAATCCAGAGGAACTGTATAATAGAGATTATCAAATTGAGATGTGAAGATAAAATGCATTGTGCATCTCTACTTCCAAATTAAGTTGAACTCCCAATGATGTTCAAATATAGAAAGCTTAGAACAAATAAGAAAAAGTCAGTTTAGCTTTTCATAGACCTCACCAGGTAGGATGCAAATGCAGTTATTTCTCACTAGCTAAGTTATTGGAGATTTCTCTGTGCACCCCTCCTAAAACTGTTCTACTCTTCAATTGTTAATATATAGTTGTAAGTCTGTTTTTATTATCCTAAAATGCCCAAAGTTCTATAAAATCTTGCTCAAATAGTATAAACTGCTAAATACACACACACACACATACACACACGCATGCACACACACACACACTAGGACATTGGACTCTGTCATTCTCCATACCTACAATGTCAGGATACACTTAAGTAACAGAATGGTGGATTTATGACCGTCTTTAAAAGGCTATATTATTGTAATACTTTAGGGGAAATCAGTTGGCATATGGGATGGGTGGGAAAGAAGAAATCCCAGAGCCTTTAGAACTATACCATAAAAAATTAATTTGAGGGCCCGGCGGCGTGGCCTAGCGGCTAAAGTCTTTGCCTTGAACGCGCCGGGATCCCATATGGACGTCGGTTCTAATCCCGCCAGCTCCACTTCCCATCCAGCTCCCTGCTTGTGGCCTGGGAAAGCAGTCAAGGACGGCCCAGAGCCTTGGGACCCTGCACCCGCGTGGGAGACCTGGATCCTGGCTTTGGATCGGCACAGTACCGGCCGTTGCAGCTCACTTGGGGAGTGAATCATCGGACAGAAGATCTTCCTCTCTGTCTTTCCTCCTCTCTGTATACCTGACTTTATAATAAAAAAATTAATTTAAAAATCATAAAACCAAAAATGAAATTGGTGCACATATTTCAGGTGATGGATAGAATGGTCAGCCCATAAAATATCCCCAAGAATTATAAAAGCAAAATCAAATTCCCTATAAATTCATAACATTTTTTCTTATGAGAGTAATTTCTCAAACAAACATGCTCACTATGCCATGTGCTTATTTTGTGGCAAGAATTTGCAGATGGTTTAACTAAACTTTGTCTCCATTAGTTCAGTTTTGCATTTGATATGTGCATCTCAGGATATATCTACATCTTGTGTTTCCGAAAGCTTACATATACCTATCATGTATAAAGAGCTCAACATATATTAGTTAAAATTGAGCGTTAATTAAGATACAAACTTATCTGAATAGAATATTGCAGGCGTAAACTTAACCTAGTACATTGTGGCTCCAGCTCCAACATTTCTTTTCATAATCAGTGTTCTCTGTTGAATCATGTTTGTGACAGGGTGAGCATCAGTATAATATAGCACTAGATTCATGTTTAATCTACATCACTTGCTTACTTATAAAAGTTACTTGTAGAATATTACTTCTGTAATCTGATCCTCATTTTTCTATCATATGTAGACATAGTTACATTCCATCTGGACCAGACCATCATTTATTTTAAATGAGTCCGTTGCTTGATTTACAAGTAAGGAAGACTAAATGTTACCATTTGTATGATTGTGATAAATCATCAATTGTAAAATACATTTTGATTTTAGGCATGTACTTCTAAAAGTGAGAAAATTTCATATTTTTGTTAAATAACACTGCTAATATAATATATGTAAAATATAAGATATGGTTTCTTAAAACTTTCGAATGTTTTCTTTTTATTTTAATTCATCTTCTGTCAGGCTCTACTTATAGAACTTTTGAATATCAGATTAAATATCCCTTATATGCATGGTTATACCTACAAATCCACTGCCAATTCTCTTTTCTATGGTTATACCCGATGATCAGAACTTATGAATATTTACTCAAGCACTGCTATTAAATTCTGACATGATGTTAGAGACTAATTCATTTTTTGACATTCCTGCCATTGCAAAAATGGAAATAAATGTAATTTTCAAGAATATTTTATTAGGTCAATATATTAGGGTCCAAATATAGTAACTTTCAAAGTGCTAATGAAAAGATGCCCAATGCAAATGAAATCTATGCAACTTTGTTTATTCAGAAGACTTTTTTTTTTTTTTTGGCCTGTGTGAGTGCCATTGAATGAGGAATTCACTCCAGAGAAAGACAAAGACAAAGAGCTTGAACAATCCTATCATCCATTCAAGGTAAATTCTCTAGAGCAGCAGTTTGGGCAGATGGGAAATTTTTACTCTCTGTGCTATGTCTTTCCAGTTGATAAAAAGAGAACTTTGATCTGTGAGACTGTCAATCCAATTCTTTTTATGAAAAATTTACTTAAAATAAACAGTAAAAGTAGCAAAGCTGTTATTTAAATTCCATCCCAATTGGCAATGCTCAGGTTCCAAAGCGCAAAACATAATGCCCACTGATTATTTAGATTGTATTTAAGACTTGCCATGTTTGTGTTTGAAGTATACCAATCTAGTTGAGAAAATCACAAATCTTTCCTTTCAAATTCTAATCATATTGAATGAGTTAAGGTAAGATCCAGTAAAAATCCTTGCAGTGACATTTCTATTGATACAAGTTCTCTGTACTAAATTCTGAGATACATACAGTCTCTAGAGTTTTGTGGATAGCTATAAAATATTACAGTTGAGCTTAAGCCACTGCCTGTCAATCATTTGAAATGCACACTGATCTGTATAATTCTTCCACATTTTAAAAAAAGTTTGATATGCTAATCTACACCTTACAGCAGTGCAGTCTTTTCTAAAAGACTTTTAGTCTCCTTGAGCTCAATCTCATCTTTTTATTTTAATAAGATATGCCCATTCACCTAAGATTTTTCAGATTGGCAATATATAATGCAATTAAACCTCTTTCAAAATCACCTGTTTATTGGAAAATCTTTTATAAGATTTTTTTTAATTCAAAAGTCTCGGGTATAGCAAGAGGGAGGGCAGCAGATTTTGTATCCACTGCTTCACTTCCCAAATGGCCTCAATGACCAGGGTAAGGGCATACTGAGTCCAGAAACCAGGGATTTCTTCTAAGTCTCTCACATAGCTGATTGCAGTGGTCATCTCTGGTACTTTCCCAAGCCATTATCAGGGAACAATATCTGAAATGTAGCAGACAGGACTTGAACAAGAAACCTTAAGAGGTGTTTGTGTTACAGGCAGCAGCTTAACTTCGAACGCAACAATACCAGCCCCTCTAAAATCATTTTAGATACAGCTTCATACTAAATGCAGTTTGGTTTTCTTTTCTGTTATTCTGTTTTAAATTTAGAAATAAAATTGGCAATTTAAATAGTACTTGTCATCATTTTCATTGTGGATGGAGTTCTGCATTAGAATGAACAATTCATGTGGGTTGCAGAAGGCAACAGTAAACAACTTGCCACAAGACCACAAGCAGTGGCTATTTAACTCTAAACTCAGTATTACAGTCTCTAATCACATAAAAATGGAAAAAAATATGTAGATAAAACAGGGGGGGAATTGGCAAAAACTGGGGTAGTTGCACGTTAATATTCCACCTGCAGCACGTGCATTCCCTGTGGACACTCTGTCCAGGCCTGGCTGCTCCGCTTCCAATCCAACTCTGCACCAATGGTTTGGAAAAGCAGTAGAGGAGGCTCCAAGGCCTTGATCTTCTTCATGACAGACCCTGCCTTACCCATTGTTGCTATCTGGAGATGGGGTCAGTGAATGAAATCGCACTCTCTCTCTTTCTTTCTCTCTTTCTCTTTATGAGTCTTTCCAGTAAAACAACTAAGTATTGTTTTTTTCCATTAAAGTGACAAAAATAGTGGAAATAGCCCTGGAGATTTCACCAAACAAATACAGAACATATAAATGAAACAATGAGTTGAGTCTTCCCATTGGATTGTGGGCTAGAGATCTGAAAATAATTAGAAAAAAATACGCAGATATCACATAGAATAAAAAAAAGGAAGTAGCTGCAGACAACACGGATTTGATAGTACTACTGTTGATGGTGAGTAAGTGTTGACAGTCTTCAATGAGACCTTCCAACCTTCCAAACCCATTAAAGTCTTGGCCACATCTTCAAGTGGGTGGCACTTGAAGATGGTTACATTGTACAGCCATTCCCTAACTGGTTCTGAAATTACCTGCAGGTTCCTGCCCAGACATGGAGGGGTCAGGGAACACTTAAAATTCTAAGACCAGTACTTAAACCATTGGTGTCTCTCCCTCTCTCCTTTCAAACGGCACCCCACCTCCCAACCCTCTCCTGGGAGGTGCTTTCCCTTCCTGTCTTTCTTCCATGATCACCTATCACTTCACAAATAAAACTTCTCTGCCTGCAACCAATCCTTGGCTTTTTATTTCTATATTAAACTAAGGAAACAATCCACCAACCTTTTCTGGTAACATTCATATTTAACCAGCAACGCGGAGCAGTAAAATAATTGTGCAAGATGAACTAATTGTGTCAGATGAACTAGCAGGCAGGGTAGATCCTTAGTTCAATGACAAAAGTATGAGGCCCTTTGAAGGCGTAAAGGGTACTTGCTCTACTCACGAATTTGTCCTTATTAAAATTCTTCCTTGATGTGAGAAAAGACGTCAGAACGCATTTTTTCTCTGTAATAAACCATGCATGTCTATCTCAGTGGGAAAAAAAATTATAATTTTTTTGACTCTTAAAAATGCTGATCAAGATATTGGCAATTCCTCATTATCTTTAATATTTTTATCCACATTCCATTAAAATTGTACATACATATATAGCATATCTATCTATATTATATATTTCTTAAATGTTATATATAATTAGATTATATATAAAATTGTGTATATGTATATATATTATTTTTTAAATGGTTGCTAACCAAGCTTATCTTTTGATTATCTAGTTTACATATTCTCATTTGAGTTCATCATTGTGGATCAAGAGAGATAGCACAATTACATGCTTTACTGTCTTTTGTTTTTTTTTTGTTTTAATTTTTTAAACACCTTTATTTGTTTTAAAAACATAAGACTTCTTGTACAATAAAGCATAAGCATGTTTCATCTACAAAGTCAGAATATCTTCCTCATGGAACACGCAGGAAGAAAGGAAAAACACACACATGGCAAAGTAGTCACAGATTACCTCTAAAATAATTAAGACTTTCGGCCAGAAAAATTAATCTTTTGAAAACAAACTGTCTATTGTAATAATAATTGTACGGGGCATGGTGGCTAAAGTCCTCGCCTTGAACACACTGGGATCCCATATGGGCGCCAACTCTAATCCCAGCAGCTCCACTTCCCATCCAGCTCCCTGTTTGTGGCCTCGGAAAGCAGTCGAGGACTGCCCAAAGCCTTGGGACCCTGTACCCACATGCGATACTCAGATGTGGCTCCTGGTTCCTGGTTTCAGATCAGTTCAGCTCTTGCAATTGCGGCCACTTGGGGAGTGAATCATCGGATGGAAAATCCTCTCTGTACATCAGACTTTCCAATAAAAATAAATCTTAAAAAACCTTCAAGTAATATTCATAATTCAGAAATATTCCAGTTTTGTCAAATATTAAAGGAAATAGCCACTGTGATGAGCACTGAAGAGTTTTCAGCACATTTAAAGTTAATTCACCAAATATTTGTTAAATGCTTATTCTGTAATGGGCATACTGCTGGGTTCAATGCTGCATGGAATTGCTATAATTCTTGTTAATATTAAAATTTTTATTTGAGGGCAAAAGGGAGAGAGTAAAATTGTTCTCTGCTGTTTGGAGATATTCCTTCTCAGAGTAGTATTCCAATGGAGCTTATTCCTTTCACTTTCTGCATAGGCTGATAAAAATGAACTTTATGGTTTTGATGTTAACTTATTAACTCAAAATGATTGTCACTGAATCAAAATAGAAAAATATACAGAAAATTTCTTTCATGAAAGTTATCCGCATAGCTATTTGAATAGCAAATCATGTTATTATAGAGGCTAATAAATAGAATTTTTTATCTTAGGTCCTGCTGCAAAATAATTGACTATGAATGTAATGGTTGTTGTCAACTGGAAGTAACATATAATGTAGTTTGGCCTCTAGACACAGCAGAATTGAAACAAGAGGGAAAGAAACTAATAATTAATGCAAAGCAAATTGCTGAAAGTTCAAATAGACTGATCTGCCATGAAAATCTGCATTATTTTATACTTACTCTAATAAAAACAAAAAAGTTTACATCACCTTCCTATTTTATAAGTGTCTTGAAAAATTTTATCAGTATTACATTTTAAGAAATATGTGAATACTTTTATATATATAATAGTGTACTTATTCAGTACATTGCTAAATTACTCACCACTGACTTGGAAGAGCCACGTTATGAATCCACTGCCTGAGAATCTATTAAGCAACAGCCCAGATTATCGAATACAAATTTTCGTTTTTATAGAATTACTTTGTGATTCATGCGCCACATAGTATGTGAACAACTCTGTACTAATGTAGAGTTTAGAGTTTAATATATGTTTTAAATGTGCTGGTTTCCTTCGTTTATCATGTACTTACGTAATCTTTGTAGGCTTCAGATTTAAGGGAAAATAAAAGCCATTTCCCCCCACGTAGGTTTTCTCACTACCCATTTGATACATTAAATGTAAAGTTAAGTTGAAGTATTTTTTTCAGAAATATATTTGTTTGATTTGATTACAGAGTTACAGAGAAGGGGGAGGCAAAGGGGGGGGAGAGATAGAGAGATAGAGAGATAGAGAGAGAGAGAGAGAGAGAAATCTACCATATGCTTCATTCACCAGTGGCTGCAATGACCAGAACTAGGCTGAACTTGAAGCCAGGAGCCAGGAGCTTCTTCTGGGTCTTCCATTTAGGTGTGAAAGTCCAAGACCAAAGTCTATCCTTCTGTTGCCCTTCCAGACCTCCAGCAAATAGCTGGATGGGAAGCGAAATAGCCAAGACAACAACCAGCAAATATATAGAATGTGGACACTGCAGGCTGAGGATTAGCTCGCTTCACCACAGCACAGGATCCTACATCCTGATTTTACCACACAAAATCGTAGTTATATTTGTTATGCAACTCAGTTGCATCTGTAGTCAAGTGTTTACATCCTTCATCTGAGTAGCGGGATAACCCATTGAATGGGTCCTTGGCTTTAGCAGCCACTGCAGGTGCTAAAGTGCTGCCACACGCTCAGTGTTCCTACAACTCCATGGATGTTTGTATAATACTACTATGCAATGTTAATGCCTAAAGTATCACTCATAATTATTTCCTTTTGGCAATCTATTGGTTACTAGGACCATCAATTCCTGCTTAGACTTTAAAAACTTGACAAAATATTCTGACATCTAAAGCACTGTTAGCTCCCAGCGAACTCCATCCAGTTTTCCGTTGTGAATGGCACAGGCTGAAGCAGTTGAGCAATCATCCACAGCCTCCTAAGTGCTTGGAAGAAAACTGAATAGGGAACGATGTAGCTAGCATTCAAACCAACACACTGATATTCAAGGAGGGTGATGATTCAAGCCACTTTTCTGTTGGAGGGTAGATTGAGATTGATATTTTTGTTTCTAGATTGTTGCCTTTCATTTAAAGTACAGTTTGCAAACAGGTAAAGCTTATTTAAAAGTAAGGAAATTGTAGACACATGTGGGCCACGTATGGGCATAGAGTTGGTTACAAAGCGAAACACAGGAGATTTCTGTGGTTTTGCGCCATGTTAACAGGAAGAGAGAATGAGTCCCTCCTCAACAAGGCTCTTAAGACCTCCAAACGGGATGCAGTTCCATGACATCACCCCACTCCCAAATGGAAGGCAGTGCTTCCTGGGAAAAAAGTCGTATGACTGACAGGTAGACAGATAAAAATACATAGGGCAAGTGGTGTGTGGCTTCCAAGCTGAGAGGCTAAACCAGATATCTATGTATCTCATGTCACTACCACGCCCAGTCCTGACAAAGGCACTCCAATGTCAGACCGGGGTCTGAATTCAGCATTTATTTACAGAGTTTCCCAAAAAACCTCTCCTGAAGTGACCTCAGAGTTAACTCTTGTGTGTGCCACCCAGTGCAGGTTCCACCCATCACCTACACCAGTCACTGTACATACCCGTGGATGCAGCTGCCTGGTCAGTTCTGCAACCTCCTCCCTTGCCACTAAGGACAGTAAACTGATAAACAGAAACAGTTCTTGATTACACTAAGATAAGATAAAACAAAATCACAGAAACATGTCTATCTGACTGAAAACAATATTGTAAGGTGTACTAAAAGGAAACTTTTTCTTTGAAAGAATGAGCATTGCTATAACAATCAAAAATTCTAGCACAATATAGGAGACTTTATCTGCAAGAAAAAACTTCTGATAAAATACTTGTGTAGAATACACACACACAGAGACACAACTTAAAACTCAACAAAGGGAGAACAAATAATTTTCAAAGGATCAAAGATCTGAAAAGATGTCAAATCAAATCAGAACATACAAAAACTTAGGATCTAAAGTGGTGCAGAGCTTCCTGTGTCATTCGAAAATTAGCAGTTGAAACAACAGGATTCTTCACACCAATGTGAAAAACTGAAACAAACCAAAAACCTTACTGAAATATGAATTCTGGAAACTATATGGAGCAAAAAAAAATACCTCATGCTGGGTAGGAATGCACCTTGGCTCATACACTTTGGAAAGTTTGTTAATTTTTGGAAAGTGAACCATGTTTTTATAGTGTAATGCAGCAAACCTACTCCTAGACATTTAGTCAACTTTGTTTGTAACTTAAGTGCCTACAAAAATCCACACAGTAATGTTTATAGCAGCTTTATGCCAAAACTTTTAGCAACCTACCTGAGCAGATAAATGGTGTTAACCGTATTCAATGGAATAATGTTCAATAATAAAAATAAAATTATAAAAACACAAAAAACAGAGAGGGCTTAAATGTATATTGCAAATGTGAAGTAAGCCGGTCTCATACGATTACCTCCACTATGACTCCAGCAATGTGTTAGTTGGAAAAGGACAAAACAGATAGCATCACGATCAATAGCTATGAAGAGTTTGGGGATGAGGGAGGGGCACGTATGTGAAGAGGAAATTTATGTGAGTTTGGGGATGAAGTTATAATTCATGATTCAATAATAGTAGGTGCATGACCGTACGTTTGTCAAATTCCATAGAAGTGTATATAGTATAAAGTATAACTTAATAAAAACCGTAATCTTTAGATGAAAAATCAATATCAAGTCATGAATTGCAAAAAGTATACCATAGGATGACAATACGTAAATAAGAGGAGACATGTTAGGTATAGGATGCTCAACTTTCCTTTACATTTGAGATTTTTAGAAAAAAAAATGAGTCAATGAAATAAAATAAGCAGCAGATCATATTTCTGTCTAGAAGGTAAGTGGTCAATGGGCATGAAATCATCCTGGAATAAAAACAGCGATGCAATAAATGAGAGAGGAGAAAGAGAGGAAGAATGAAAGGGTAATCCCACCACAAATCTTTCCTCAACGTTAATGTCTCTCTTTTTTTTTTCTTATGTCTGATCCAGGGTTTTGATAGCTGTGTATTATTTTATAGTCTTGATAAATCACTATCTGATAGAATTGCACTGTGCGTGCTCATTCATGTTTGGATGTATGTGTTATTCTCAGTTTCTAATTCACCCTCTACAAAAAGGAGAGCTGCTTGTTAGTATGACTCATAGATCTTGTGACCCCGGAAATGTATTTCTCTGATTTGGTAGCAATCCCGTTACTGAGGAATTGTTCTTACTTTTGAATTATCTTCCCACTTTATGGCAACATTATGGCTTGAAGACTTTAATCATTCACTTTCTTCAGAAGGAGCCATTTCCTTTCTATCACAAGACATGTGTGTCACCTGCAGACCATCAATTATAGTGGATGGGGGCCAAGACCTTGAAATCAGAGGATTTGTTTCATTGTCTATTCTTTCTGGCACCGCTTATGTGCCTTTGAGCAAAGAACTTCAGACCTTTAAGTATATGTTTGTGCCAGCTAAACAATTAACTAGTTATATGGAGGCAATCACTTCAGGGTTACTTCATAAGAACTGATCTTCCTCCCTTTTCAGCTTATTCACATCATGTTGTTCATAACGGAGATATGGTACTGCAACAGGTCATGCACACTGAACACTTCCTAACATAACTACTCAGTCATGTGAATAATGCCTAACTCTCAGTTATTAAATTACTTAATGGTTGATGCTTATCTTTGAAAGTTTCTTGAACTTCATGTTTTCCTTCAAAGTAAAATCTATTTGTTTGTACTCATTTCCGTACTTTCAAAGAGAAGTAATTAAAATTCTTTTTTAATGTGCTAAGTTTCTTTGTTTGGTAACCAAGGTTCTCAAATATCAAGCTTTATTTAAAACTTCGACATAATAAGTAAATACAAGCTTCGTTATAAAAATAATGATCCTTAATTGCTGCTGTATTCTAATAATTAACACAAGAAAGACTGCTCTTTGTGACTTAAAAAACGATCATTATGACAAGAATAGTCAATTATACATTTTATCATTTTGAAGAAGAAAACCTTATTAAAAATGTCTCATCACACATTAGCAAATTCATAATAATAAGAGATATTCTGGCTTTTTAGTTTACAAACAGGAAAAGAGGGATTGATAAAGCACTACAAGCACAAATTCATTTGCGAATCCAACAGAATGAGAGATCATATTATGTAGATGAATATGTATTTGAAGTAGATTATGGAAATTAACACATAATGGATTCAGACTCAGAGATCATCCATACCCTCACATGTAGTGTAAAACCCAATTGTATACTATAAACATTTCTTTTCTTAAACAAAATCACACATATATGTTTCAGGTTTATATACAGGTAATATCAAATATTTTACCTATAGATAAAGAAAAAAAGAAAAGCAATGAATGTTATAAGATACAGCCAGTTTGAAAATATATTTCTTACTTTTTACAGTATCTTTTTTGAAAGGCAGATTTTACAGAGAGAGAGAAGTATAAACAGAAACAGAGGTATTTAAGCTGCTGGTTACCTCCTAAAATGGCCATAAAGGCCAGAAACGAACCAAACTAGAGCCAGGCATTTTTGTTTGTTTACTTGTTTGTTTTGCGTCTTGCACATGGGTACGGATATCCAAGGACTTGGGCCATTCTCCACTACTTTTCCAGACCATAAGCAGAGTTGGATTGGAAGTGGAGCAGGAAAGACACACATTAACACCCATATGGAATGCTCAGCATTAACAGATAAAATATCAGACTATTATGCTACCAGGCTGTCCCCTAAAATAAAATTCTTTTTAAATACATCATTTTAAATCACAGTTAATGCCATTTGTTTACAGTGATACTCTTTAAGAATAATAGAGTTGGAGTCCAGCACAGCAGCCTAGTTGCTAAAGCCCTTGTCTTGCAAGTACCAGGATCCCATATGGGTGCTGATTTTAATCCCGGCAACCCCACTTCCCATCTAGCTTCCTGCTTGTTGCCTGAGAAGGCAGTCAAAGAGGCACAAAGTCTTGGGATCCTGCACCCATGTGGGAGACTCAGAAGATGATCCGGGCTCCTGGTTTCTGACCAGCACAGTTTAGACCGTTGAGTTTGCTTGAGAAGTGAGTCATCAGATGGAAGATCTTCCTGTCTGTCTCTCCTCCTCTCTGTATATCTGACTTTCCAATTAAAATTAAAATAAAATAAATATTAAAAATAAAATAAATAAAAAAGAATAATAGAGCTAACAATACTGAAATATTGAGTATGAACATGTGTTAAACAAACTAAGGAATTTTCCAAACGTAAAGAAAATATTGATTTTACCATTTTCAGTATTTGAATTTTGGTGTATCTAAGTTCTTAACTCTGCCTATTATTTCAATCTTACAAAATACATTCAAAATAAATGTGACATGTTTAATCCTTTTCCATGTGACATATATCCATTATATCTTAATAGAAGCAATACAGAGACATGTAGATGAAGAATGCACTATAGGTCAGCATTCTAAATCCTTTTACAGTAAACTAATAGCACAAAGAAATTGTGGCATATATTATCACTATAATTGATTTTGTAGTCCTTTTGAACTCATCAACACACTGAGTTTTATTGAAATAAAAATCTGAATTTGTTACACCTAGTAGCACAGATATTTAATAATCTAAATATTATCTTTGAGTGATTCAGCCTCATGTAATCGGGCTTGTAACAGCCTCAGCTTTTTTCGGTTACTGGTGTTATGATGTAATGGGAAGAAGAACTTAGAGGACTTCATGGAGCGAAAAGATCACTTGCCATATAAGATCTCTACTTCCCTTGAACTATTGTCTTTACAGCATCGTTCTTTCCACCTGCTACTGATCATCCTCCTGGAATTGCTGCTTGAAGAGTATCCTAATATTATAGACTGTATTATATATTTGGTAATAAAAATAGTCTATTATATATCGGGTGAATTCCTTCTCAACTTAGTTATGCAGAGTGATTTTCCTGAGTTTGTACTCCAACTCTAGTGGTAATTTCCCCCTGTTCAGATATAATTCAGTTTCCAACATCAGATATATCAAGTTGATACATGTAAATAAATTACCTGGCAATAATTTCAAAGTGGTTTCCTACTGTAATGTACCTGCTTATTTTTCTCTACATTTTAAAGGTAAAAATAACAGAGTTAACCTGATGGAAAATATAATGATGTAAAATATTAATTCAATAATGTTATCCATATTCAGTACATGAATCAAAGTAACAAATAGATTCACATACTGAACATTTTCTCATACACTAGGTGAAAATACTGACATGTAATAAAAGGAATCTTTGAAGAGAGCTTTTCTTCTTTTATTATTCTGCTATGGATATCTACTGTTACTTAGTTTTTATAGATTCATCCCCCTTAGCATGGTTTCCATATAACATACATGCGTTTTCATTTTTTGAAAACATTTTTGTTAAAGTATGAGAGCAAATATAGTTTATAGGGAGTGTGAAAAAGAGAGATTGATATTTCAAAATGAGAACATATTGCCACTTTTTTCCAAAGCTTGTCTTGGTCAACCAGTGTGTTTTAAGCCGAACAAAGGTCATTGTTGAGAGCAGAAAGAATGGAGTGTATCTGTACTTCTCTGTGCTCAAGGACCTGTGACCAAGGATGGGCCTTCTCTAAGAATCACATCTTGGCACTTCAATAATGGTGTGTACTTTTCATTAAAACCGAATGACAGTTCTGGTTGGCTATGGCTCGATTGACGAATCATCCAACTTCCAAGCTCTACGATCCCATGTAAGTGCTGGGTTCATAGCCCAGCTGCTCCACTTCTCATCCAGCTCCCTATTTATGGCTTGGGAAATCAATAGAGGTTGTTCAAGGATACCCTTGAGACCCTGCACCTGGGTGGGAGACCCAAAGGAGACTGCTGGTCCTGGACTTGGATCAGCTCAGCTCAGGCCAATGATTAAGTTTCCCTTGTTTTGCTAAAAGCACAAAAGGAACTTTCAGCTTTCAGTAAAATGCAATGAGGTAATTGTAGACTAAACCAACAAAAGTATGTTCTCACAATTTCCTTTCCGCCTTCCTATTAATTTAGGCTACCACTGGTTTATCAAGTACACTGTGTCAGCGGTTCTTGCTCCAAAGAATCTGATATCAACTTTATGAATCACACTGTCCCTCCAGAATTTAAGGTGGTAGTATGCCCTGACTTCCCAATTCTTCAGGGAGTTCCAAAATATCACTAAATTTCAATGTAATTCTTCATCTTTTGTTGAAGGAATGAAAATACTTCTCACTTTGTAGCTGAAACAGGAAACTTCAAATTGACTTTTAAAGTATCATTTAAATATTACTTACAAGTATTATAAATATTTTAACTCCTGATTAAGTAATTTGTATTTCATCCTAAAAACAAGCACTAATTATTTCATGCCTGTTGGCTTACATTTATGCATTAATTTATTTGCTTATTTATACATTATTGATTTAAAATCTCTTAGAGAGCAGAATTTCACTGGGTTATTTATATTTGATCAATATTTTCATTAAGCATTTCATAATTCTTAATGTATATCAGTTTAAAAGTACATTTGACTTACTAAGAAAATTTTATTACTTAATAAGTAGTAAATTTGAAAGAATAAATCACTATGTCACACACAAAAATATTTTAGCAAGAAACTGTGTTAATTTCTCATTTAAATATTTTGAAAATAAAGTGAATTAATCATGCAAAATATCTTTTTTAACATCTGTTTTCTTCCACTTGTACAGAAAAAAATCAACAATTAATTTGTTAGAGTATTTTAAATTATTTTTTCCGTTGTTTGTGAATTACCCAGAATATCCAATGTGTTTCATTCTGCAGTTTTCGTTAAAACTAAAGCAGCTAATCTTCTTGGGCCATCATTTTATATGCTACATTTAATATGCAAACAAATTTCGAAAGGCAAGAGGCACCTGCATCACAGATTCCAAAGGAATTTGCATAATAAATACAGTACAGACTCAAAGCTTGCCTTGTAGAGGACAATGACAGATGTGTAAGCAGTTTTGTGTGAGAGCCTTGTATAACAAAATTTGCTTTATAGTTGGACTTCAGGGTCAGGGTAGGACAAGCAATCTGTTATAGGATAAGCGTTGCATTTCAGCAAATATTCTAAATTAAAGTATCCAAGGTTTATTCTTTATGCAAACTGTGGTTGAGTGGTTTTTTTTCAAGAAGTCTTCGATTCTCGACTTAAGAGTGTGAGTCACTCAAATTTGAAAACAAGACTGAAACCTCTTTTTAAACAAACGAAGAAAAGCATGGAATTGTCTTTTTCATTGTTCACTTATTGCATTTGTTATTAGTTCTCCTAGATTGTTTTACATGTTAGCTGATTCTGATAATTATAATATTGATGAACTAATAATAAAATTCTACTTATAAGTAGAAAAATAATCTTGGCAAAATATTTTATTTCTGTAAAATATGAGCATCCATACAACCAATTGAATTATAAAAAAAAACTTTCTAGGACAACTCCGAAAAGAACTCATTTCTAAAGCACTAAATTTAATAAATAAATAAAATAAATTGATTTATGATTCATTACTATAACCACTGAAAATTGAGAATGAAGAATGAATAGCATTCAACATATATGCAAAATTCCAAATGATCATTTAAACCTATTATGAAAACCTCCATAATTAAAAAAAAAGCAAATGTAGAAGAAATGAATACTTTCTGGATACACATACTCTACAAAAATTGAATCCTGGGACCTGGAAAATCTGAACAAATTGAAGTCATATAATGAGGTTAAAAAATGATAAAGGTATTATTAACAAAGAAAAGTCCCTTAAGATTAGGACTTCAATATTGAATTTACCAAAGCTTCAAAACAATTCTCAAGCTATTGTGAAACACTGAAAGAAAGGGATTGTGTGCACATGCAGCTCCTGGTACCTGTAATACCCTGGTACACACATCAGACAAGGGCACAGGGAGTGAGCTGAAGGCCAATATCCTTACAGAAAAGAGATGCAGATATTACCAACAAAATACTTGTAAATCATACCAAATAGCACAGCAGATTATATATCATGATTAGGTAGGTTCCTCTTCAAAGAAAAACTCATATGAATAGAATGAGACAGAGAGGAAGAGCTTCTGTCCAATGATTCACTCCCCAACTGATTGTAATGACCGGTACTGAGCCAATCCGAACCTAGGAGCCAGGAACTTACTCCAGGTTTCCCAAGTGGGTGCAGGGTCCCAAGGCTTTGAGCCGTCCTTGACTGCTTTTCCAGGACAAAAGCAGGGAGCTGGATGGCAAGTGGAGCTGCTGATTTTAGAACCAGCGCCCATATGGGATCCTAACGCATTCAAGATGAGGACTTTAGCTGCTAGGCCATCGTGCCAAGTCCCATTAATACATTTATTAAATGTATTGATAGGAATTGATAATAACAGAGGAAGCAGAATGAAGCATATAATAGAGCTATTTTTATTACTTCAAAATTTTTGTAAATTTGAAATTATTTGAAAATAAAAGATTAAAGAGAATATTAGAACCATTATTTTCTGTGTTTAGAAAGAAAGCAAATGCTTAAATAGGTTTTACACTCCATGAGATAGCCCAAAACACTTAAAAGCAGACTGTGATTTATAGAACATTTCTAAAACTATAGGAACGATTGAGATAAAAAACCAAGGTGTCATAATAAGTCAAAACTTAATTGCATGAAAGCATTAAGGAACAATCAGAATAAAACTAAAAAAAAGGAAACACACAGACACACACATACAGATTAAATTAAGAGAAAATGAAACACTAATTAAGATATTTTAGTCTAAAATCTCATGGCTATGTCTAAGCATATACAATTTAAGATTATATGAATGTTCAGGTTCAGGTAGCTTTTATAAATAAAATGAACAAAGCTTAAGGCAGCTGAGCGTGCAAAATTTTAAAAATATCACAAGTGCTGCTGCTTCTAGTTACCAAATATACTGGTTAGACAGACTAATTCTAAGTTTCTAACTGCTTGTTTTTTTTTTTTTTTGCCTTTCTCACATGGATTTTTTAAGCAAAAATGAAAATAGGCAAACAGCAAATAAACAAGTTAATAGAATGATCTAAATCATTAGCTTATAACAAATACAAAAAAATGAAACGAAGACTATCAAAGAACAAATCAGACTCAATTACCACAAACATATGAATCTTTATGAGGCTATTGTTCATGAAGCGAAATTGTGAGTATTATTTATAATATCATGAAATTTAATATGAGATTATTATTTCAAATGTATTGTTCTATTGTTCAGAATATTGTTCTAAGTAAGAATGCACAAACTATTAAAAAGGGTATTTAAAGTTGAAGCATCTGATCAAAATACATGAAAATGTGCACACTCATATGTACTCAACAATCCTCGTGTTTTGTCCTATTATGCTTAGTAGAGTTCTGCTGTCTAGGGCTTTACTTCAGTTACATGAGTTTCAAATTACATAACAAAGGTGGATTAAAAAAATTACTAATGTGTTGTCTATGAGATCTAGTCTTTAAATGAATAAAATCTAAACCCAAGGTAAGTCCTTAATAAAACAAACACTTGCATCATATGGCCTTTGTGTTTTCAAGAGCATCTCATATGCTTGGAACCCTGTCCTTGTATTAGGACTTTCATTGTGCCCTTAGTGCCTTTTAATAGGATGCTACATGAATTGACCTTATCAAGTATTTCCTCAATGTTAGGTGTCTTTTCTTCAGATTACAGCTCAAATTTTGCTCTTTAGTGATGTCATTCCTGAGTTCCCAGTATAAATTCCATCCTTTCTTTCACACTATCCTGTTCTATTTTATCCATGTCACTCAGTTTTTTAGAAAGATGTATGTTTATATATTTTATTATAACTTCTGAACACTGTTGATTGGAGGAAAAATACCAAAACTAAGGATTCACATACTTTCCTAAAGTACTTAAAAGAACTCATGTCACTGAGTAGATATTCAAGATATTTTCAAGGAAAGAATGACTAGCTAAAGTCATAAGACTTTTATGTCTTGGAGATTACATAAGAAATCACTAAACTTAAAAAGATTTGTCTAGGCCTAGGAACACATTTAAAAGAGGGGTGTTTTTTTGATATTTTATTGACTTCTTAGTTGGACTGCTGTGCTAAAAATATTCTTGTATTTGTAGAAAATTAATTAGTGCAAGTCATATCCACATTCATTACATGAATGATTGCCTGCTTTTTAACTGTCTCCAATGCAACTTAATGTGCCAGCCATGTTTACGGTAAATTAGTCAGTTCAAACAATATGAATTTAAAAATCTGACCAGCAACAACAACAAAAGCATCATGAGTCTATAAAATCAGTATGTATGTGTCTCTCTCTGAAACTTCTGGGAGTAATTATTAGTTGGGACACATTGGATAATAAAATGAAACATGCACTTTATATCTACTGGAAGAAATCACTAGCAAGATTGGGGATGAAAGTCATATTTTAAACAAATAAATCTAGTCATGAGTGTTTATTGGTGGTTATGACATCAGATGGTTGGGACACTCATTTCCTTCCATCATGGCTGGGTTCAGTCTGCCTATGTTTAAAATTCTAGCTCTTTGATAATGTTCTCCCTGGGAATAACAAATAATAACTTGTGTAAGAATGTAGTATTTTTCATATATATGTTGGAATGCTCATATGTAAATTAATCTAGTGGCAGTGAAAGCAGTAATAAAAAGCATAGGGGTGGTAGCAAGAATCATGTTTACTATTTTAAAAATTACTATTTTCCTTGATATATTGTTGTTGGTATAGGACTTTCCCCTTCCCCCTTGCCTCTGTCCATTCCCATTTCCCCCTCCTACCATTTTCTTACGTATTATTACAGTAGTATATTCCTTTAAAAATTTAACATTTTGATCTATATCTAGATCAATTGATATCTATTGATCTAGATATATAGATAGATAGATACCTACCTATCTATCTCTCAATATATATATACATCAAGTACTAAAGGCAAAGATGTAACTGAACTGAACACACCCATTAATCAGTTGACTAGAATTATTCATTGAGTGATAGTAGAATGCAGATTATTCTGAAACTCATATGGAACATTTAACATTGCAGACGGTATATGTGAGTGTGCCAGTCATGATAATTCAATTGTCATGACACAATAGCCTAAAGAGGAACTAAGAAACACTTTCTGCAGCCATATTGGGTATTTCTGTCTATCAATGGTTAGATTTTTGCAACACTGTGGCACTTGAGTGTTCTGTACTATGGAAAGGATGGCAGGGGTTCATGCCAATGTGTAGAGAGAAAGTATTGGAGGTGCAGATCAGCCTGTCCTAGTGGCATGTTCAAGTTGTAAAGCAGGACCTGACACAAAGCAGGTCAGGCTGCCAAGCTGGTTGGCTGGAACTAGTGAATGATGGCTCACACTGCTGCAGGGGCTTCTATATCATGCTGTACCCAGTTGTTTTCCTAGTTCCTTCAGTTATTAAATCAGTTTTACTGTTTGAGTTTTTTTTTTCCTTGATAGAGCATTTCTTGGTTTAAAGATCACTATCATTCTACCTATGCTGTAGCTTTTGCTTTTGGAAGTTTTGTAAGCTTTGGTGTATTGTGCTTTCATGGTTTTGGTCAGAAGACTGTTTTCACATCCCTTTTTGCTGTCCTTTGTGAATCCAATAGTTGATCAAGAACATGTTATTTAGTTCTTATGTAGTACTATTTTTTTCCTTCCCTTACTGTTAATTGTTCCTAGCTTCATTACCTTGAGGACATAAAGGAACCCAGGAATGATTCTGATATCCTTAAACTTGTTGAATTGTTAATATGCTATATTCCAAAGAATGTTCTGTGTGTGCTTTAAAAATAAACTTTGACGAGTGAGAACTGTGATTCTGCCTTCCGGGCACAATGTTGACTCTGAGCTGTTCCGACAGCTGAGGTCACTGGCCTGTGGCGTTTGGCAGTCAGTGCTACCAGTGAAAGTGTTAGGGCTTCTGTGACTCTACCATTTCCCTAAGCCACATTTGGGAGTGAAGGAGGATAACTGGAAAACTTCCCTTAGCTCTAAGCTAGCACAATGTAAGGAAAGAGTACATTTTCTAGACAACCCTGTTGCATTTGTGTTTCCTTGGGCTGATGCAGTTTCATGATTGTATTGCATGGCTCAGCCAGCCAGTTGTTAAATTGTGGTTTTAGAGGAAAACCAAGAGCAAGAGCAGCAATGTTTGTGTCAACCATCTTGCTGACTTCATTGCACTAAGAAATTTACAAGTATATGCTGCAACCTCTAACGGCAAAAATATGCATAATCATCACTTTTATGAGCAGCAAACGCCAGTGGGACACTACTGGGAAAGAACTGTTAGGATTAATGTGGATCACTTTTTTGTTATTTTTTCTAATGTCAAATATACTTCCTGTACCAGTAGCTTCCAAAAAGTGCTTCAGTGCAACTACAGTGGTAAATTTTGTAGTTTTTGAGCATAAAAGAGACATGTTAACAAAAGAAGATAGTTTATTGAGTCTATCAGATACAACCTTTGCAGGAGTAAAATCCTTTGCTTGGGAGCTGGCTGAATTATAAGTCTGACAGTGTAGCCGTTACTGTACAAGAAGGCTCTGCCTCCTGTTTTTTTCAGTTTGAAAAATGAAGCCAGTCTTTCAGGAGAGCTCTGATTTTGCTATGTGCTGTGTGGGGTACAGAAAATTACCAAAAAAAAAAATCATGAAGTTAACTTACAGGGAAATAAAAAGACCTGCAGCAGAAAATCTTGTTAGGAAGATCTGCTTTACAAAAATTAAATTGACTTATGCTACCCAAACAGTCCTGATGATTTGGAAAATCTGTCCTCTTAGCACTGCAGACCTGGTTGTAAGCATATAGCTCAGAGTACTTGATTGAGTCATAAAAACGATGATGAATCAACCTATCTAAAGTAAAGTATGAATCCTATGAAAAAATAACTCTTCATGCACATACACACACACACACACTTTGTCTTAATCTATATTTTCCCCCAAATTTTCTTTACTTAGGTATATTCTGTTTAAGTTTTTTTTTTTAAAGATTTATTTATTTTTATTGGAAAGGCAGATGTACAGAGAGGAGGAGATACAGAGAGGAAGATCCTCCGTCTGATGGTTCACCCCCCAAGTGAGCGCAATGGCCGGTGCTGCGCCAATCCGAAGCCACGAACCAGGAACTGCTTTCCGAGTCTTCCACGTGGGTGCAGGGTCCCAATGCCTTGGGTTGTACTGACTGCTTTCCCAGGCCATAAGCAGGGAGCTGGATGGGAAGTGGAGCTGCCAGGACTAGAATCAGCGCCCATATAGGATCCCAGGCACATTCAAGGTGAGGACCTTAACTGCTGCACAGTCGCGTCTGGCCCAGGAATATTCTAGAAGTAAAAATTTTTCTTTCAAGTCTGAGCTATTTTCATGTGACAGAAATTAAGTCTTTCAAAACACATCTTGATTTAAAGCTATCAGAAAAAATTTAAAAAATGACAGTGAAACATGTTCATGTTATTTTTATTTTCAAGTTTAAGGGCAATTTCTGATTCTTTTTTCTATATCTAAATTTGCAAATCTGTGTAAAAGTTTACTAGTTAAGCAAATGCACACACACACCACAGGTTCTAAAATATTGATGGAAAAGCAATGTTACCTATTTTTGTGTCATTTATTTGTTTATTTATTTGAGAGACAGAGAGAATGCTATCATGTATCATTCCACTCCCCAAATGTCTGTGTGGGCCAGTGCTGGGCTAGTCAAGCCTAGAAACCCATTTTTGGGCAATGTGACCATCTGGGGACTGAAGCAGTAGATGGGGGATCTTTCTCAATTTCATTCTCTCTGTAAGTCTGCTTTTCAAACAGATAAAAAAAATCTTAAAAAATATTGAAATAAGTGTAGTGAAAGGATTTGGTGACACATTAGAGCCAAATTTCTTATAAAAGTTTGCTGTCGTGTTGAAATATTGCACTAAAGAAAGGGCACACAAATGGGAAACAATATAATATTTGGTAACAAGTTTGTGGGGATGGTAGCATTGAGATGAAATGCACTCTCCTGACATGTTTGTAAAATTACCTTGTAATACCTTAATAAACCTAAATGCCAGCTCAAATACTATCACTAGTATGAATCATTTTTTTTAACTCCAATTTATGTATGTAAGTTGACATCAGTCACTTCTAAGCACTATTTCCACACTTATTTCCTTTCAGATGAAATTTATTCTTTTTTTTTTTTTTTGGGTCCTGGACAAGGTATTTTTCAAGTGAGACTGGATTGTTAATAATCCATCCATTACTTGCATACAGTATTGTCTGTAGGAAAATATAAGCTCTGTAAGTCCTTATGGAAACAGATTTGAAGGAATCGGAAAAATTACGTAGTACTGCAAGCAATTAAGTTGAAATTCAGATAATTGTTGAATAAATTATAAACAAATCTACTAATCATTGGGAAAACTTAACATAGAAGACGGGATCATACTTCAGGTGATATATTATTTTTAATGCAAAAACTTAGCAGGAGCCATGCATAAATGTAATTGCCAGTGTGATGAATTACAACCTATGAGCGCATCCTCGGAATTACTTCACAATGAATGTCAAGTCTTAATTCCTTTTCAGTAAACTTGATTTACCTATTTTGCCTACCAACAATTCTACTTCCATTTCCTTTTTGAAATTCTTTTATTTGCAGTAAAACTCTACGTATATGTGTGTGTGTTTAGTTATAGGCACTCAAATCTTTAATATAAAATGCATAGTATTATTTTAATTGTTTTTCATTTTCCCTATTGGTAGGTATTCTGAAATTTCATCCTCCCTCAGAAATGGCACATGCGTATTTGTAGTGATACTGTGGTACTTACAACACCTGTTAGACCTAACGATAAGGTAGTTTGCATGAGGACATCCTGTATCATCCATTTGTGGAATGATTGGGTGAGAAAGAGCATGCTCAAAATTAACTGTGATTTTCCAATCTTTTTCATGAGACCATAAGAACTTCAAGGACAAGGAAAATAAAGAATACATATCTTTTATTTCCTGTCGTCCATGAGTTACACAGTGATTAGGATTCAAATGGGAGAATATACGTTTGTTACATGAAAGCATTGAACTAGGAATACACAGGAGGTTTCTTTCCACAGCAAGGAATTTGTCACATATACAAACAAACGTGAATTAGAACATTCTGTAAGTCTATCTGGAAAGAGATTCGAAGAAATCGGAAAACATTATGAAGTATGGCAGGCAATTAAGTTGAAATTAAAATGAAAAAAGAAAACGAGTTTGTGACTGGAGGATGGATATTGTTTCATTATAAGTTGTCACGTGTGTGTCCTACTGTTTGAAATGTGTGTTTAATATATTTTGGGACAATACTAACCCTAGGAAATTTACACCAACTGTAAAAATTACACACCTACATACAATAACACTTTCAAATCTTTTGTTGTTGTTGTTGTTTGAAGTTATCTGGAATGGAATGCACATATTTCTTCAACTCTATGCATCTCTACAGATTAAGACTCAGTTGATGCAGAGTTCGGGTGATGAAATATGCTAGCATTTAGCTTCAATAGTGTTTTGCAATAAACTATGTTAACATAAAATAAAAGAAGCTTGTACAATCAACACATACAAAATAAAATTAGCTGAATTCAGATTGATACCAACTAGTTTGTATAAGGCATACCAGAAAGAAAGAAAGAAAGAAAGAAAGAAAGAAAGAAAGAAAGAAAGAAAGAAACCAGTCATTTGTCTAAACTTTTATCTCAAAACCATCTTTCTTGTAAGCAAAATATATATTAGGGGAACAGTGTGGTAGCCTAGTGGTTAAAATCCTCGCCTTGCATGTGCTTGGATCCAGTTATAGGTGCCAGTTCTAATCCCAGAGGCCCTGCTTCCCATCCAGTTCCTTGTTTGTGACCTGGGAAAGAAGGTGAGGACTGCCCAAAGTCTTGGGACCCTGTGCCTGTATGGGAGACCTAGAAGGGGCTCCGGGCTCCTGACTTCAGATCGGCGCAGCTCTGGCCCTGTTGGGGTTGCTTGGGAAGTGAATCAGTGGATAGATCTTCCTCTCTGTTTCTCCTTCTCTCTATATTTATGACTAGAATAAAAAGAAATAAATCTTTTAAAAATCTGTTTTAAAAAGATGTTAGAGTAACTATAAATAATAATAACACATACATAGTATATACATGAATAAAAAAGAAGAAGCATGGACTTCAAGAGAGGTTGTGCGGACTCTAAAATGCAAATGGAACCAAAACATGGATATGGGTTTTATATGAATTTATACTAGTGGATATGAGTGTTTTATATGTTTGATTTTTAATAGAAGGGTGCTGCCAAATAGTCGATTTCAGAGGTTGTGGTTTCCTAGGTTCTAACAGTGGCATTAGCAGATGTTTGGAAAGTTTGTCTTATTGGATGACTAGTTAGTTTCTGGAGGTGTGAAAGAAACCATGATGTGGTATTCAGGATAGCACTGACTTGTGTGTGTTGAGACAATACCAATGGGTAGTGTGTGGCGTAACTTCTGGCATTCGCTTTGGAGTATGCATGTCTACCCAAAGGCTAAAGATAACTGCTAAGGCAATTTTTCTTCTGCTATTTCCAACTTCTTCTAGTTCTAAATTATTTTAGCACTATTGTCAGAATGTGGTGAAGTTTATGGTTAAAATCAAACTGCTAGGAAGGGAAATCTGTAAAGAGCTGATCTTGCTTTATTTGGAAAAATGGTTTTTTTCTTTTCTTTTTTGCTCATTCTCTTAATTGGTAACATTGCATGTCAACAACATGCTTAATGCAATTTCAAATGTACTCATCAATTTGTGTGGCCGCTACCACACTGTATATTGATCTTCAGAAAGACTCCTGGGTGCACAGTAGATTTCAAACTTCATTCATTCATTCATGAGCAAGTAACTTGAATATGTTGTTTGAACATTTTTTTTCTCTCAGATTCTGTATCTTTGGAATTAGAGCAATGCTGAAATCCACTACTGTGAGTGTCCGTGAAGAGCAAATGAATTAAAAATACATGAGGCACTCAAAAAAGCACCTGGCAGTAATTAAAAGAAGTTAAATCCATATTAAAAAATCGTTCTCATAATATAAAACGTACAAAGGGAAAATGAAAAAAAAAGTTTGAATAATTCTACTAAAATAAGGAGTGGGGAAGAAGAAATATAATGCAGATATTAGAAGAAAAAATTCAGACAGAATTTATTCATAACCACATGAATCTGAATATATCATGTATTTTTCCTTTGACTCACTCATTGTTTTATTAATTTAAGAAATATTTTATGCTTTCACTATTTCTAGATATGAGTACTCTAGGTACTATCTTATAAAGATTACTAACTCACACCAAAAAATTCCTTAGCACCATGAAAATTTGGACTAAATGAAGGAGATTAAGCTATGCTACTCAAAACAATAATCAACGGCTACAAATAAAAACTAAATTTTATAAAATATCTTCGTGTCCTAGTCTCACTAGTTGCGTTTCATGTCTGTAATTGATTTGTAGTCAGTCAATGGCTATTAAAATGAACCAAGCAGATACACAACATTTCAGTAACTGTAGCATCCAGTTTTTCTGATACTACTATAGCAGAGAACTACCACAAAAGAGAAGTTATAGGCACATATGTGGGTTGTGAAATAAATAAAGACAATCACAAAGAGAATGCCTGTGAAATAAAACAATAAAGAATAATGAAGCTATGGCACAGCAAATTAAGGAACTCTCATACAGGGTGCAAGGTTGAGTCCACTCTGCACACTTATGGGATGGAACACAGCCCAAGTGCTTGTGCCTCTATGTCTGCATGGAAGACCCAAAAGAAGCTACTGATTTGTGGCCTTGAACTTGCCCAGTCCCAGCCATTGTGGGCATTTGGGGAGTGAACCAGTGGATGACAGATTCTTCTGTAACTCTGCTATTCAAATAACTAAGTGAAATCAGAGAAAAAGATGGAAGGAAGGAAGGAAGCAAGGAAGGAAGGAAGGAGGAAGGAAGGAAGGAAAGGAAAGAAGGAAGAAAGAAGGAAAGAAAAGAAAGAACTAGAGCTAGCATAATGATAGGCAATGGCATTACAGAATCAGTTCATGAAAAGGTAGTAGTATGAAAACTAAAATCGGGATTTTAAGACATGTCATTGATGTTACCAGCCTATGGAAATTCACACAGACAGGAATTGTTACCATGAATAATATCTAGCCATAGAACTCAGGGAGGTTAACAATAAAAAGGAAATTATTGAAATATGGGAATGATAATAAAGGTGAGAGAATAGATACATAAAGTTAGAAATGTAGGGAGATGTTATATCAGTCATGCTGTGATGGTTCAGAATAAAGGATTTGGTTGTGATTCTCAGATTCAAGTTTTGTGGGAGGGACAGGGAGGGGAGTGCTGTGGTTTAGCAGAAAAAGATGACTTCCACCTGAGTGTCACCTAGCCTAACACAGCACAGCTCTCAGACATGGCTGCTTCCCATCTGATCTCCTGGCCCACTAATGCTACCCTGAAGGCAGCCAAAGACGGCCCAAGTACTTTTGTCCCCTTCATGAGAAACCCCATTAAGTTCCAACAATCATGACTGTTTAAGGATTGTTCCCCGCCCAACAAGGAGGGGTCACGGAAGGCTTAAAATCCCAAGACCCTTCCTCAAATCTTTGGTGTCTCTCTCTCCCTCCCCTTTCGAGAGGCACCCCACCTCCCGGGGCTCTTCGGAGGTGCTTTCCCCTTCCTCTCCCTTCCCTGCTCACCTGGTCCCTTCACAAATAAACTTTTCTGTCTGCAGCAGAAAAAAAAAAAGGATTGAACCAACAAGTAGAAACTCTGTCTCTCTCTCCTTCTCTTTCCCTGTCTCTGCAACTCTGCCTTCAACATTTAAAAAAAAAAAAAAATAGACTAACTAAATATATCTTTAAAAATAGTTTCAGTCACTACAGTATTAAAACAAGCAAACAAATGAAAAAAAATAATTTCACCTTGAGGTTTTTTTTGTTTTTTTTTTTTTTTTTTTTTTTTTTAAATATTCATTTATTCATTAATTACATTGCATTACATGACACAATTTCATAGGTACTGGGATTCCCCCCCCTTCACCCCAAACCCTTCCCCCATCATGAATTCCTTCACCTTGATGCATAACCACAGCTCAAGTTCCGTTGAGATTCCCTAATTAAAAGTTTACACCATACAGAGTCCAGCATCCCACTTGTCCAGTTCAAGTTCAACCGCCTCTTAGGGAGGCCCTCTCAGGTTTGTAGGCAGAGCCAGCAGAGCGTCACCTCGATCAATTAGAAGCACCAACATATCATCAGCAACAGTCCAGGTATGATGAGGCTGGTGCAGAGTCCACTGATTGGCATAGTCCGTCTTAGGGTTTCCCCTTGTCCAGTTTTCCGCTGCAAGCATAAAGCTGAGGTGGTTGATTCATCTACTCCATTTTCCATCTTTTTTTGATTAATGCTTTGATTCCTCCATTTTGTTCAGGGGAATCCCCCTAAAAAAACTTTGAGGCATTCCCAGTCCAGGCTCCTACATGTACTACTAGTAAGCACAGTGCCCGCCACCGTCCATCACTCCGATCAGCTGATGGTTTTAACCCCTGGGTTGGTTCTCTTGCATCCACTGGCAAGCCCAAGTGCTGAAACTGTGTGGGGGCCTGGCCGTGTTTGGTTGCGATAAAAAAAAAAAAAAAAAAAAAAAACAGTACAAAACACAAAATGCCAAGGTGAAATGGCCTGTGCTAGCAGGGAATGCAACACCCGACCAGCACTCCTCCCACTGGTTTAGGTGAGGGACAAGAGTGTGATGGGCAGAGCCGGGGAGAGATGCGATACTCATTGGTTCCAATAGAGGTCGGGGCTCAGAAGAGGTTTTTTTTAATTAGACAATATTGTATTTTAGAAAGTTAAAATTAATATGTGGCACAGCTTGTATAGCTTCTGCCTGTGGCTCTGGTATCCCATATCGGGACCTGCTTGAAACCCAGGTTTTCTAGTTATGATTCAGTCCTCTCTTAATGCTCCTGGGAAAGCCATAGAAGTTGGCAGAAGCACTTGGGCTGCTGTTCCCACGTGGGAGACTCAGAGGAATCCCCTGGCTCCACACTTTGGATTGGACCAGCACTGGCTGTTCAGGTTCTTTTGGGAAATGATTCAGTGGACAGAAGATCTCTCTTTGTCTCTGCCCCGCATCCCATACTAAAGTACTAGTAAGAGCCCTTGCTATTCTGCTTTCACTTCAGTTGCTTGCTCATGCTCCTAGAAAGCAAGAAACAGTGGATCAAATGCTTGAAGCCTGCACTACTGCAGGAGGCCTGGAAGAGGATGGGTGGATTTTGCCTTCTGGCTTCAGTGAAACAGCCCAGGTTTTATGACCATGTAGCGAGGAAATCAGTAAATGGAAGCACTCGCTGTCTCTCTCTTATAACTCCTGCAATTAGTTAATCAATTAAGAGAAGAGTACTGATAGAAATATTGTTAAAATAATTGAAAGGTAACTCAATAGAAAATAAGGAAAATCAATACTTTATAATGGTTATTAAACACTGTGAAAATCATCAAGATTTCCCAAAGTATTCCATATGAAGCATAGGTAAAAATTGCAAAGACTAATTTGAAATACAAAAGTTACAACACATGATCAAGGTGAGACACGTCAAAAAGTGATGACATTTGCAGAATTTTTAAAAGATTGATTGATTTCCAATAATGTCATATGAGTGGACATTAATCCAGGGGGGAAAGATGTTCTAATAAAGAAGATCAGGACACAGCCGTGTGCACAGAAGCTAAAGAGATTGCAGTCAAAGTAAAAAGAGCCGTCTGCAACCTAGGGAGAGACTTCGAAATAAACCAATCCTTCTGACACTTTCCTGACTCCAGAACCACAGGAAAATGAGTGTTGTTGAAGCCATCCATTTTGTAGCACTCCACCATGACAGCTCCAGGAACTACATACAGTACTTAACCATGCTTCAATTGTTCGAAAATCTTGTCCAGTCTTCTCCAATTGCTACTGTTCGTTACAGCTGATACATATTGCAAATGCATAATGAAATAGAAGTTGTCAGAAACCATGTCTAAACTATGACAATGACACAAATATTCGCAGACTAAGTTTTAAAAGTAATAGTGGAAATTATTAATTTAATTAAATATGAATTTGGAATTAGTCCTTTCAATTTTGTTTGGATCATTTAAACATCAGAATAATTTTTTTATTATTATTATTCGAGTATTATTCATTGCAAAAACTTCTTGGAATAATTTAGCACTTTTCTATTCACACTCATTTCCACTCATTCTTGAGCTACTCTGTTTCTTTTAGGACAGTTAAAGCATAAAATCCATGGCTATCTCCATTTTACCTATTTGAAACTAAAATTCAGCAATCCTAGAAAGTATACATATTCTAATTCATACTTGATAAATGATACTTGGATTATTTATTTATTTTTATTGGAAAGGCAGGTTTACAAAGAAAAGGAGAGACAGAGGGAAAGATCTTTCATCCATTTGCTTGCTCCCCAAGGGTTTGCAAGGGCTGGAACTGAACTGATTTGAAGCCAGGAGCCAGGAGCTTCTTCCGGGTCTCCTGCATGAGTGCAGAATTTCCTGGCATTGGGGCATTTCTATTGCTTTTCCAGGCCACAAGCAGGGAGGTGTTTGGGAAGTGGAGCAGCCAGGACACAAACTGGTGTCTCTATGGGATGCTGCTGCTTAGAGGGTAGGATTAGGCAGCGGAGCCAAACTGCTGGGCTTGGATATGTTCAATTTTTAAAATAGCTGTAACTTAACATTAATAGGCTGTATTGTTTCTAAGTCGTTGTGTTTTGTTATTCACGGTGTTCTCCTCCTTCTTAAAATCTAATTTTAAATTTTGTTTAGCAACAAATAAAATCATATATTTGTGTGGCACACAAAATAACATTTCATATAAACATGTACATACCATGAAATGGCTAAATCAAATTACAATACTGATTTTTTGAATGCATTTAAGTAATTGTCAACCAATATTTCCTTGGTGTGCCAGTATTTCTTTGGTGTACTTTCCAGTTGAAAGCCCAAAGATAGAATTACTTGAGATCAGAAAGTCTTCCAACAAGCGTGTAGTTCTTGTTCAGGAATCTAAATCAAATCCCAATTCCAGATGGAACTCAGGAGAGACGATGGGATCACTTCACATAGAAAATATAATGTATTGCTCCCTATTCATCCTTCATAAGAATGCATTAAAATGCTGTATTTCACTGCTGCTTCAAGTAATTTATGTTTGATTCTGAAAAAAAACTTTATTTGATGTTTATACCTTAAAGTACACAAGTGGATGGAATGCCAAAATGAATAGAAAATATACCTCTACACGGGTTTATGCATGGGGAAACAAATTTTTGAGAAGTTTGTTACCATTCACCCAAATTTTAACTAAGATATGCCCCTTGAGATAAAATTGGTTCATTTGAAACTCAGATGTCACGTACTTATTAATTTACATTAACTTACAATATATGCATTGAATAAATTATTGTAAAATAAACTTAGGAAAAACAAACGAAAATATGAAAGATGATTTCACTTTTTGGTTTCCACGAGTCAAGCAAGTTACTAAATGTGTATTTGTCAAAATGAACACATATTTGTTAATGGAGCAGCTGGTAATGCTCTATACAAGCTGTGCTCCTGAAATTAATTGTGAATATTAAGAATAGTCATGACCTGGGTCACAGCTGCACGGATCTGGTTTTCCCTCAAGACATTTATCAGATCTGTCCCCTCGTCTACCAAACCCAAAAGCAGATCTCCAAATTCATGATGAAACACCTGCCAACATATTAGGAACCTACACAAGTAAGACATCTGTTTAAAAAGCCATGCTTTTTTGATCTTTCATGATTGTAATCTGCCAAATTATGAACAATACATGAAGCATAAAATCACTCTGACTCACATCCCTTTGCAGGTAGTTAGAAAAAAATACATCTAAGTTGATAAATAAAGTTCATAAATAAAGTTCTGTGAGTACTGTGACTATGGTAATCAGAATAATCTGGTGCATGTGCCAGAATTTTGTATGAGACATGCTGTCTTATGGTGGCACTATAATCAATAAGAAAAAAAAATTTCTGGAGATTTTTACCTACTACTTTTTACTGAATTAATATGCTTTCTTAACTTTATTGATCATAAAGCTGTTAACCAGTATTTTTCCAAAGAGGTTTATAACAACTACATAGTTTTAATTTTAAGGTACTGATTATTTTATAATAATATGATTATTACAGAGTAATATGCTGTCTTTCAAATTGTGAACTTCAACAATATTTCAACATTGCCTTAAATTTTTCATTTGCAAAGCAAGAATTATTATATTAAGTCAATATGACTTTTCTAGGATACAGTAATAATGAAACGAAAGCATTATGGGGTCCTTCTGCCTCCACTCATCCGGTGGCAGCAGAGTTGATAACAGATTGGGCAGCGTGGGTGCCAATGGCTCCTGGGGAAAGCCGTCAGGTTGCCCAGTGATGACAAAATCTAGAGACTTGGGTGTGTGGGCATACATGGGATATGGACTATGATGAAAATGAGGCTGAGCAGGGACCACAGGGTTCATGTCCAGGGGAGAAGTGACTACTGAGGGATATCCATGGAATGGCTACTGTGCTTTCAGGTAAGCAAGGGTGCTGAAATGAAGCAGTTTGGAAGGGGAAACGGGAAGACCTTTAAAGGCTGGTCTGCAGCAACAGCACACGTGGGACACCTGAGCTGGGGTGGTTAGAACCAACCAGCACCAAGCACCAATCAACTGGCACACACTAAAGCTCAGGCTGGGGATCACCTGACAGGGCAAGATCACAGTAACACCAGTGAGAATCAGAACAGAGGAAGGGTGAAATTAGGATGGGCCATGACAATAACTAGCATGTAAGAGAATCGGTTCTGGTGGCTGAATGTATGGGGAATATCTCGACCCGCCCTTGTGGAAATGCAATCTCCTTTGGCATGCCTAAGAAATATGGCTGGGAACAGATCTGGCTGGGGAGCTAAGGGGACACCCCAACTGGGTGGGTGTTCCCACTGGTGAGCACAAGAGCCGGATTGAGGGCAGCAGGCTGCAGTGGACATGGCTACAACCTCCCTTGGCACAGGTGTTGCCTGGGTCTGGAGAGCGACATAATGGACTACACTCAAGCACCCACCGATACTCATGAGAGCCAGGGTGAGTGTAGAATGGGCTGAGCTAGGTCTTGATTTCTGCTGAACCATGTAAAAGTTGTGTCTGGGTGTGGATCAGGAATACTGGGTTGTGATACCCAACAGTAAGAACCAGAATGATTGTGGGTTGGTTGAGCAAGACCAATGTTTCCGCTAGGACAGGAGGTACACAAAGTCAATCCGGGCCAAAATTCACTAGTGTATGAGAAATCTGCCACTTGGAGGAGACCAAGAGAGGAGCTTGGGAAACTCCATCTGGGTGCAGTCCTGGCAGGTGAGCTGAATAACCATGCCAGGTTACAGTACCCACTAGCATACATGTGGGTCAGGTCTTGGGGACAGATGGGCTGGGCCAGTTCATAATATGCACTGGTGGATCTGAACACCAGGTCAGGGTGAAGGAGTGGTGAGGCCAGGTTGACACCCCATCCCATTCACACTAGGGCCAGGACAGGGTTCTGGCTGTACTAGACTAGGCTGCAGCGCACACGAGCAGAAGCTGGAACTGGAGTCCGGCTTGACTGGGCCAAGTTGCACAATGTGACAGTGGATGCTGAAGTGTGGCAAGTCATATAAGCCTGGGGTAAGTGGGTGCCAGGTTTGTGAGCCCTAGGGGTAGGGGATCAGGCAGGTAGGGAATCTGGAGGGGCTCACGTAACCTGCTCTGGGTTCTGGTACTTGCCTGCAAGCAGGGTGCTGGTTTTGTGTGCCCAGAGGGGCTAGAGTAACCTGGCCTGGGTCCGTGGACTTACCTGTGAGGGGGTGCTGGGTCCATGAGCCCCGGGGGAGGGGAGATGCATCCAGTGGGACTTGGATTGCTTGGCCTAGATCCTGGTACTTGCCAGCGATGTTGGTGCCGAGTACACGAGCCCTTTAGTGGGGGATTCAGCAGGGCTCGGGTAGCCTGGCCAAGATCCTTGGGCTCACCTGTGAGGGAGGTGCCAGGTTCATGGGCCCTGATGAGGGGATCAGCATTTGGCCGGGCTTAGGTCACCTGGCCCGGGTCCTGGGGCCCACCTGTAAAGGGGGTGCCAGTTTTAAGAGCTCCCCGAGGCGAGGGAGCTGACTGGGCCTGAGGTACTTGGACCTGCCTGCAAGTTAAAAAGGTAGGGCAGGGGATGCCGACCCCGATACACGTGGAGAATATGGCAGCCCATTCTGTACCATAGCAGAGGAAGAAGAACAAAGCAAATTGGACAGCTAGTCCAGCTAAACAATTACAGCAAAAATCTGGGTGAATGGAGACTTCAGGTTCACTATGTCAGCCAATGGACCCTGAGAGGGTTGCATCATCTTGACTCGGCGAAATTGGCAGCATTTCAGAGCCATTCAAACCACTTGGGCAGAACCCTCAGAACATGTACCACATTAGAGCCCTGGGTTGATACCAGGTGGCGGGTCCTCATCCCTGGGTACTGGGATATTTGGGAGGCTGGTATGGCTTCTGCCTTTATCTCTCTCCTTCCCCCAGAGATAAGAAGAAATAGAAAATTTGGAAACAATGATTTTGTCCACTTTTCCCTAACCCTTGATCCTTCTGACCCTGACCAAACATGTAATCATCATCAAAAATTTAAATAATAATAATAATAAAAGAAATCAAAGCATCGATGAATAATAATTCCCTGCATAACTGATAGTGTATTTGAAGACATTAGAGACACATTCTTAAAAGTGCAGTCACTGATTTTCTTAAGCTGCTAAATCCTGGCACATAACACAATATAATGCTAGAAAATGCATGTTGGCAGCAACATGATTCTATAATGAGTCAAATTAACATGTCCAATGTGCATGTGTAATTGTGGGAGGTGGTTGGGAGTGAGTACATGTGAGACAAGAAAAGCAGAAATGTTTTCACTCCACAAAAATTCCAGGTACGACACATTATTGCTGAAGACTTCCTATTGTGTTAGTCTTTCAACTTGTTCCGATTACAGACTTGCTGCTGACTGCTTTGACTTACATCTCTCACTTCTGTCCTTCACCCTGCCTCTGCGCGCTCTCTCTCTCTCTCTCTCTCTCTCTCTCTCTCTCTCTCTCTCTCGCTCTCTCTCTCTGACTTTTAAAAAGCAGGTTGAACATATAAGGAAGACCATGTAACATTTTTCTTCCTGTGTTTGGCTTTTTCCACTTAACATCTTGTCCTCCAGTTTCTTGTATTGTGGCAAAGAGCAGGATAAACTTTTACCTTTAAGCAGAATCATATTTTATTGCATCTATGTTTTTTTTTAAAAAGATTTATTTATTTTTATTGCAAAGTCATATATATATATGGAGAAAGAGAGAGAGAGAGAGAGAGAGAGAGAGAGAGAGAGAGAGAGGAGGACAGACAGACAGAAATATCTTCCGTCCAATGATTCACTCCCCAAGCAGCTGCAACAATTGGAGCTGAGCCAATCCAAAGCCAGGAGCCTGCAGCCTCTTCCAGGTCTCCCACACGGGTGCAGGGTCCCAAAGCTTTGGGCTGTCCTCCGCTGCTTTCCCAGGTCACAAGCAGGGAGCTGGATGGAAGCAGGACTGTGCGATTAGAATCAGTGCCCATATGTGATACCGGCACATTCAAGGTGAGGGCATTAGCCACTAGGCCACGGCACTAGACCAGCATCTATGTTCTATGATTTATTTTTCTATAAATGCATTGACTATCTTAACATTAGCTATTGTGTGTAATAATATAGCCTAATTGGAGTCATCCATACTTTTCTGAGATGAGGATAAGATTCTATTTCCTGAAGCGACTTTGCTAGATCATATAGTTTTATTTCTAATTTTTTTCAAGAATGTCCGTATGGCCATGGGATTACATATCCTCATCAATAATACACAAGTTCCTTTTTTATGCCAGCATTAATATCTTCCATATTGTTGGAATTATTTTTGTTTCAAATGCAGATTTCACAGAGAGAAAGAGACAGGTTTTCTGTCTGCTGGTTCCCTCCCGAAATGGCCACAATTGTCAGAACTGAGACAATGCAAATCCAGGAGCCAGGAATTTCTACTGGGTCACCCACATGGGTGTATGGACCCAAGGGGTGTGGGCTATCCTCTGCTGTTTGCCGAGGTCAGAAGGAGGCGCTGCTTCAGAAGTGAAGCACCCAGGACACCGATACGTTCCCCTTTTGAATGTCAGTGCTACAGATGGAGGATTAGCCTGATATGCCACTGTACCTACTGGGAGACAAATATATCAGCTTAACGTATCACCTCTTCGCATTCTTCCCTTCTGCTGACCTCTTTCTTTATCCTTGCAGTGAAAGATTTTATTTTAGAGTTCACCCGATTCTGAGAAATATTCTCTCCAATCTGGAGTAAGATGACATGCCTGACCACACAGCATATGGTAGATAGGCTTCAACCATAAAACCAACAAAGTTATAGTAATATGGAAAATGTATTTTGACAGTCAATAAAAGGTAACAATTCAAGAAATAAATATCAGAAAGTCCACAATGATAGTAAAAACTAGATGTTTTTGCTTCTCCTATATTTTTAATGAAGCTTGAGGCCATAAAATACTGAACTGTTCATAAATTAAACGAGCTGCTAGTTTTGATAAAAATCATGAAAAAGCACTCCAAAGGGCAGAACAAGCAATAAATGATTGGGCAAGGACAATATGGAGCAGGAGTAAGTATTCTTCACCTTTCATAATAAGAAACAGAGCATTAATAGGTATTTTAAGTTAGAAATTAAATAGCAGCGAGAAATTGAAATGTTGGATTTGTAAAAATAAGGGAAGAGACATAAAAGCAATGAAACAATCAAAAAGCTATCTAATTACGAAGTCCAGAAAACAGAAGAGCCAATATTAAAAGCAACAAAATGGCATTTGTTTCCCAAACGGAAGATAGGTACAAATCCATGGTTCTGTCATCCACAGGGAAAACAAGCTGCAATTAAAATATACAATTTATGAAATGATCAAATACAGATAATGCAAAAATGGAAGGAGGACACAAGGGATTATAAAATATGTAATGAAAATAAATCATGGGTAGTTTAAGAAAGAAAGTGAGTGATATGAAGTTGATGCATTAAAAGGTACGGAATGGTACAGGGCCCAATAAACAATAAAGACAACAGGCCGGTGCGCGCTGATCCGATGCTGGGAACCAGGAACCTCTTCCAGGTCTCCCACGCGGGTGCAGGGTCCCAATGCATTGGGCCGTCCTCGACTGCTTTCCCAGGCCACAAGCAGGGAGCTGGATGGGAAGTGGAGCTGCCGGGGTAAGAACCAGTGCCCATATGGGATGCCGGGGCGTTCAAGGCGAGGACTTTAGCCGCTAGGCCACGCCGATGGGCCCAATTTTCATGAATTTTAAGGATGCTGTCTATTGTAACACATAATAATATCCAGATCATGTAGTGCTAATATTTTGCTTCTGGTACTAATCCATTTACCCAACTCCAATGGAATAATTTAAACATGATAAGACATGTTTTTTATTCCCATCCAGATTTATTATCTTTTCTTATTTTATGGTTGTCATTACTCAACTGTTTTATCAGCATTAGTTTTCTCAGAAATATATTTGCTAATATTTTTCATTTAACTTGAAAGAGTTACAGAAAGAGAGGGAGAGAGACAGATTTCTTCCATTTACTGATGCAACCCCTAAATGGCTGCAATGGAAGGTGGTTGATCTGAGCTGGGAGTAAGGAGTTTCCTCTGGATCTCTCAAATAGATGCAGGAGTCCAGGTCTCGGATCACCCTGTTCTAGGTTCTTAGGACATAAGCAGGGAACTGGAAAAGACAATGGAACACCCAGAACTCAAACTAACTGCTTTATGAGATCCCAGCATCACAGGTAGAGCATTAGCTTGCTAAGTCACTATACTGGTCCCAGAAACCATTTTTATATAACTAGAATTTTAGATTTTACTTGTGAGTGATCAAAGTATTGATGTTGGAAGAGATTAAGAGCCAGTATCAGCATTCTACTAATCTTGCCAAATTGCAACATCTTTTCATAAACCAATTCAGTTAATTCTTTTCTATTGCATATGGGATAAGAAAACATGTCAGACTTGTAGAGTTTGTTAAAATCAGCCTGGAAATAAACACCTTAAAGGTAAATAGATTACTATCTTTCGTGGATTACAGACAGAGCCAACAGATAAAAGAACCAAGAAAAAGTGTACTGCTATGTTTCGCTGTTTGTAGAATGTATGTTAAATGCTGCAAACTTTTTTTTTATGATTTTTAAATCAAACTGAATGTATCCCCCTTGTTTACCAATATGACCTGAAAACCACTGATTCTAAAAAATGGAATATGTTAGACCCAGACATTGTCCCACAAAAGTAACAGAGGCCATTCTTTACTAATATCTGAAGGATTCATGAAGAAATGGAAGAGGCTCAGCATGGTGGCCTAGTGGCTAGTTATCGCCTTGAACGTGCCAGGATTCTATATGGGCGCTGGTTGTAATCCCAATGGCCCTGCTTCCCGTCCAGCTCCCTGCTTGTGGCCTGGGAAAGCAGCCAAAGATGGGCCAAAGCTTTGGGACCCTGCACCCACGTGGGAAACTCGGAAGAGGCTCCTGTTCCTGGCTTCTTAGTGCCTCGGCTCAAGACGAAAGATCTTCCTCTCTGTCTCTGCTCCTTTCTCTATGTATCTGACTTTCCAATAAAAATAAATATTTAAAAAAAAGGAGAAATGGAAGAATCTTGATCAAAAGAAGAAAATCTCGAATCCTTGGACAAGTTGGCAAACCTCAGCACAGGGAGTGTGGCAACTACTCCTCTGAGTGGTGTCACAGAAAGCTTCATTACCTTAGATCTGACACAGACTAAGCTTTGTGCATGATAATAATACATGGGTAGAAATCTAAAATAATATCAAATATAGCTCATTGATCACATGAATAATGATATTTTCATTATCTAATATGCATTATGTCCTCATCATGAAGAAGTACACATTTATTCTAAGAACTTCGAAAGCAGGAATGAAGTGTTGACATTGGGTCTGGATGTTAGACTCAAGAGGAATTGTTGATCACTCAAGGAGTTTTGCACCTGCCACCAATTTAGGCAACCTGGACTGAAGTCTCAATTTCTGCCTTTGGCCCATGAGCAGCTACAGGTATCAGGAGTGAAATAAATGATGCAAAACTTCTCTTTATGCCTGCTCTTGATGGTCTCCTCCCAAGTATAAAAAGTATTTTAAAATAATGCATACAAGATCCTGATATTTATTTTTCCCATTTTAAGGCTGATCTATACGCCAATCCTTATACCTTAATTCAATATTTGGTATCCGACATCTTATTTTCCTCAAACTATAATGTGTTGATGTCAAATATACAAATGTAGGAAAAAAAGATTAAGGATTTTGAATGTAATTCTGCTCCTCGATCTGGTGGCATTATAGTTTCCAAGGTGAGGATGATTTGATATACTAGATATGTATACCATCATTATTTAAGAAATCATTTGTTTGAGAAGCATAGTTGTCTTTTTTTAAAGTAATATAGTAATGGCTTCAGATAAATGAGTGAAGTTCATTTCTGTCGTAGAAAAACACTTTAAAAAGGGAAACAGAGCTCATTGACTACTGGAAAATGTTTTGGAAAATTCATAACCTTTAAAGTGTGAAAACAGATATTTTCAAATAAAAATAGAAGACAGGTAGGATGTGGAAGATCAGGAAGAAACTCCTGGCCATTTCAGCCACTTGTGGAATGAACTGGCAGATGTAAGATCTTTCTTTCTATCTGTACTTCTCTCCGTAAATCTGACTCTCCAATAAAAATAAATGAATCTTTAAAAAAGACGAAATTGGAAAAAAAGCTGGATTTGTTTCAACACCTGGGGCCAACATATCAATATGACTATTTTTTTTAAAACAGTATAACTCTTTTTTTTCTTAAGATTTATTTTTTCTTTTTATTGCAAAGTCAGAGAGGAGGAGAGACAGAGAGGAAGATTTTTCATGCAATGAGTCACTTCCAAAGTAACCGCAACAGCAGGTGCTGGGCCGATCCGAAGCCAGGAGCCAGGAACCTTCTTCAGGTCTCCCACGCGGGTGGGGGTCCCAAGGCTTTGGGCCGTCCTCTACTGCTTTCCCAGGCCACAAGCAGGTAACTGGATGGGAAGTGGAGCTGCCAGAATATAAACCAGCACCCATATGGGATCCCGACGCAATCGAGGCAAGGACTTTAACCGCTAGGCCACCGCACAGGGACCAATATGACTTATTCAGGAAAGAGCAACAGGGCAACTTCACCTTACTTCACAATTTTTGTTTCATAAATTTAAAAATATTTTGAAGTAAGTAAAATTGTGGACTAATAAATGAGTTCGTAGAAAAGGTGAATGATTTAAAGAAACATCCTGATAGAACAAATCGGAGGACTGTATTCATCATAGAAATTTCACAGAAATTACTATGTTCATAGGTGGAAACAAACAAAACTATTGGATGGTGAGATATTCAGAGAGGAGGAGAGACAGAGAGGAAGATCTTCTGTCCTCTCATTCACTCCCCAAAGTGACCCCAATGGCCAGAGCTAAGCCAGTCTGAAGCCAAGAGCTAGGAGATTCTTCTGGATCTCCTGTGCGGGAGCAGTGTCCCAAGGCTTTGGATTGTCTTCAAGTGCTTTCCCAGGCCACAAACAGGGAGTTAGATGGGCAGCAGGGCTGCCATGGTAAAATGCCCTCCAAATGGGATCCTGGAGCATGCAAGGAGTGGAATTTAGCCCACTAGGTTACAGTGTCAGGCTGAGAACAATAGTTTTTAATGTATTCACAAAATACTGCATTTCTCAGTTAACATACAAATTTGTGCTTCTAAATGCTCATTACTTAGGATGCCTAAATGGTGGTTGATTCTTAAGAATATCTATAATTTCCAGATATTGCTTTGATACTTTTTAGAATTATGTCTCTTTTTTATTTCTATATAAAAGATAATCCCATACACTTTAAACTATGTGATTTATAGGAACATAATAGTTTAATAAAGCAGGGTCCATCTCAGGCCCAATATTATCTAACATAAATGTCCCAGACAACTGAGGCTAAAATAGCGATTGACTTCAGTGTGTTTCTTACTTGATATTTTGTTTCCACTTAACACTCTTGTACAATTGTATTCAATATAAATAATAAATCTGTCCCACAAGTTTCAAATATTTTCACACAGTAAGTTTTGATTTTTCAATATTGCTTGTAATTGCATCATTTTCCAAGCTTGAATAAATACAATTTCATTTGACTTTAAAACTGGAGGTAAGTTAGTAGCATCATTATAATGGTAACACTTATATTATATGCATTGCTACATTATAGTCAGTAATAAAAGTGTGTTGAACTGTTGTGAAAACTCTTCATGCCTATGTTATGTTAAGATCTTTGATAACCTTTATTTCTAGATGAAAGTAGTTTATAATACAGTATCAGCCATAATGAACTCCAATAAACAAGCTGCTATGCCAAGGGTGAATATAACTCCAAGCAATAAAATTGAATATATGACACTGTATCTTCTACACTTCATTTCAGATTCATTAACTATTTTGGAGATCAATCTTCTTTGACACAGCAAATTTCCAACCACATTTATGCCAGAAATGTACTCATTAGCATATTTGAATGCCATAGCAAAAATGGCAGGGTTTCCCCTTACTTGATAATGTTACACATAATTTGAAAAGAAGTCTTTGAACAGTCTGACAGCTTCATTGCTTAGGTTATTGCTTCACTCTACACATACATGCATTTGCATACATCATATAATTTTGATAGCTATGTTAAATTAATAGAAAATGTATTTAAAATTTGGAGTAAAGAAAAAAATACAAAACTCCTACATAGCAGTGTCTAAATGTGTTATTATATGCTTAGTTCACTTCTAGATGTATAATTACAAAATCGCATTATAAATGTAAACATAGAAATGCCTATGGAATGAAATAAAATTTTCCCAAAGGACAAATATCATATGATCTTTTTGATATAAGTCAATCTTCATGCAAAACACAAAATAAATTGATACATAGGAAACCAAGTTAATATATAATTAACAATTATAATAATTGTTCTGTTCATCTGTAAATATATTTATATATATTTATATGAACAGAAAAATGGAGAGTAACATGGTAAGAAGTGAAGATATGTAGCAGTATGCATCTGTTCTCCTGAATAAAAGCAGACTCACAATGGAACAGTTAAATGTAACTGAGAGAATGATACTAAATTTTCTACCTTTTTCTATACCTACAATGTCATGATATACTTAAATAGCAGAATACTAAAGATGTAACTGTTACTAAGGGGTTATCATACTGTGGGGGGTAGAATAATGGGAGAAGCAAATAGGGAGGGAGGAGAAGAGGGAGAAATCCCTATACCTGCAGAGATACTGGTAAACAAACAAACAAACAAACAAATTGTGTGTAGATAATTAAAGCTAGAACAGTTACCAGATTTATTAACTGAACGTTTTACTAAACTCGTAGTTCTTACAAAGATCATGTATTAAAATATATAAGGTTCTTTCTAAATGTCATCATTAAGTAATGTTCTTTATAGCCTAGACATTGTTACATTTACTACTGAGGAATAAGGTTAACAAATTATTGACAATATGAGAATACATTAAAAAATACATTTCTAAGAGATTTCGACTCCCAAATTTCCTCTTTTTCTGACTGAAATTATCATGGTCCCTAATATCTTCTTTTCACTAAATAAATAGAGTAGTTCATATAACATTTCAACCTTTTTTGTTTGTTTTTAAAATGTTACATATTTATTTTTAAATCTACTAGATGATACAGAATTAGAGACAGAGAGGAAAAGAAAGAAAGGGAGAATTTTCACTGGTACATTCTTCAAATGCCTGCAACAACCTAGGCAAGGCCATACTAAAACAAGGAAACCTAACTCAAGCCAACTTTACTGTGTGGGTGATGGAGACCCAAGCATTTGTCACCGAGGCATAGTAGCGGGAGATTGCAATGGAAGCATGAACTAGGTAAACAGAAAAACCATTTCTCGATAAGGACGTGGGTTCCTAAAGCAGTGATTTAAATCATTGCGCCCATATATCTCAGCCCTTTGTTTTGCCTCAATGATTCTAATGTGTTACATTTGCTTGGAAAAAAATGTTTTGAAAATCCAAACGTCTTGAATGCTTGTGAACAGCGGTAGAAATACCACGGAAGAAAAGCAAGCAGAGTCTTGCTTTGTGGAACAAATTTTACTATTTTCCATTCCAACAATCAAAACTCATAAAACTCATAAAATTGACTTGATGTGATAAATTCTATAATAATTTTTAATAAAAATATTTCTGGCAACTAGATGGAGAGAAAGAGGATGATGAAAAACAGAGTTTTTGAGTGCCTATTGAACGAATCACACTTTCATATGATATAGAAGTTTAAAAATGATATTTACTATTAAATATTTTAAATATTTTAAAAGGCCAAAAGCCATTAGAAGAATTATCTTTAGTTTTTTTCATAAAAAAATTGGAAAATTTTGGAGTAGATTTAATCTTGGAATGTCTAACATATTATTTATATTATAAAAATTCAGTCCCAATTCTGTAATATGTAAATACTTAGGATATTGATATGCCCTTAACAGGTCTAGTGTGAGAACAAAGAAGATATATACATTAAATACAATGTTTCTGTATAGACTATGAAATTAAGATACATTTCAATTGATTCAGTGTATTACAGAAACAAATCTCTGAATTTCAGCTCATTCCAGAAACTGAGGGATACTGGAGAAACCTCATTAGCATCAAGAACCAGTCAAGAAAAAAAAAACAAAACACTTCATTAGAGAGTCAGGGATGCAATGTTAATCTGAAAATCTGAGGTCTAGGATAATGAAATAGAATTCAAGGCCAGAGCTTTTAACAAAACAGAACAATACAGTACAATACAATACAATACAATACAATACAATACAAACAGACAACAAATAAAACCCCAAACATTTACCAGTGACAATATTGGTATGTGTCTGTTTTACATTAAAAATACCATTTTTGTAGTTGATCTAGTAAATTCATGAAATGTAACAAATAGGGCATATTGCATTATTCTCTCAAGCTAAAAAGACTTATATGTGCTGCCTCTCCTGAAGTCCTTGGTGATTCAAGTGTTACTCTATCTGTGCTTTCAACATCAGATTACCTTCTTTCTGCACACTGCACAGGACCACCAATAATGTGAAGGCAGGAAGCTAATACATGAACACTTAATCTTCTTTGAACAAATGTTGCATTATATGCAATGAAGAGTTGCCTAAATAAATGAAAGATAAATATGTAACCTATTCAATTTTGACATTAAACCAAAATATGTTTCCCTGAAAAATCCCCCCTGTTTTTTTTTTTTTTTTTTTTTAGTTCTCAGAAAGCTCATCCTAATGCTTTCTGGCTAATAATAGCTTTTCAGTACAGAACATTACATTTAACTTGAAATCACAAGTGCAAATTTGCAACAAAAATGCTTAAGTAAATTCTCAATTTTAATTTCTCATTCTTTTTATTGCATTTAGTTACATCAATGGATAGAATCCTTTACTGTCAGTGGTGTACAGATTATTTATCATAGCAAGCATAATTTGAAATGCATGCAAGAAGAATAGTTAAGCCACATTCTTTCTGGATATAAAGACAACACATTTTCCATACTTTTCCAGAAGTAGTGCATATAATATATCCATCTGACACAATTTCCTTAGAAAATCTATTCATTTTAACAGTTATCGTATCTACTGAAAAGCTTTATTTCTATTGTTTTTCAATGATGTGTAAGAATCACTTTAATAATTGATTTAAACTCATAAAATAGTTGCTGAGAAATTAAATCTTACAATCAACTACTTATTTGAGATAAGGAACACTAAACACTACATCTTTGGAAAAAAACAAAAAGGCATACTCTTTGTGATGATTAATTCTAAATGATTTAGAACTGAATCTAATTAAAGGTAAATCAGAAAAAAAAATCCATACCCACCTACAATTGCAAACTGGAGAATGTGTGGTCCAGCTTACTAAAAAGCAATGCTGATGCTTTAGTTGGAGAATGCAGATCAATTATCAGTTAAAAGAAAAGCCTTATTCAAGAATGTCACAGAGAATGAGAAATTCTATAGAAAAATCTCAGACTTATTACACATCAGGATCAGAGGAAGGAGTAGAGTTGACCTTCAAAGATGATTTTTGGCAAAGAATGCTTTTCTTTCTAACACTGCGTGTAAGAAATCTTCAGAATAATTTGTTTTCTGAGAATACAAACTTCAAGCCATTGACTTAAAGAATAGCCAACTATCTGAAATGGTATATTATACTTTCCTACCTGTCATTAAATATTGGTAATAATTTAGGAAAACTTTGTCATAATAACAATGACAAATTCTGGTGTAGAATAAGTGTCAGAAACCCATACTTCTATTTCATTTTTTTAGGACGCTGAGGAATAAATTGACATCTGGTCTATGCTATTATTAAAAGGATCTGAGATGACAACTGCTTTCCTCCTTGTTAGAATGTAAAACTGGCTCCTAAACCTGTTCTGCCATTCTATTTATTCATCCAGAGAAAACTTCTAATAAGCTCTTTTTTGAGTTACAAAAGTATGGTTCAGGATGATCAAGAGGATAGAAGAACAGCCTTTGTCAGAATAAAAGTAAGAAAATAATGACATAAATATGGAACACCAATATCAGACACATAATATAGATCATAAATGCTAATGACTAAATAAAAGAGAAAGTATTGATTGTTAAAAGAAAATATCAATCATCAGACTACATAATAGCATACATTGAATTTTCCTTTGAAGTATAGAAGTTATTTTTTGAAACTGGAGCAATATCATTTACTATTAAAATGTTCTATATATAAAATATGAATTCATGAAATTTTATTTTATTTATCCCACTATTTGAAGCAGGTAATATAATTATCAGTATTATTTTGAAAATAATGAAAAAATTGAAGAAAATATTACTGAATCTGTCTTGGATATTTGCTTCTCAAATGATGCCCAAGGTATTTGGTTCCACTATTTTACCAATGAAGCAATCTGCTAGTGGTATATCCATAAGGGTTTTGGACAGCATGGAGAAATCATTACATTTGGAAAAAAATAAGCTCAGAAATGTAAGCACTATTTCTATATTTGTATATGAATTTATGATCAGACCTCAGCTTAGGAAATGACTCACTGAAATTTTACTCCCAAAGAACTTCCTGTCATACTAAAAACAATAAAAGCTTTTTTTATATAAGTTAATGATCAATGTAGAATTCGTTCCTACAGGGCTGAGGCAGTAAGATTCTTAGGGAATGAAAGTCTTCTAAAAGCACCCTAGTCTGCATAAAGTGAGCTCTAAAGAATAAAATGCATCATATTGGAAATACTTGGGTAACTCTTATTAAGTATATGATTTGACAGGTTGGTGTGCGGAGTTTATTCAATTAAATAATTAAGATACAGCTAAAGAAAGAATATTAAGAAGCTATTAAATTTAATTACAAATTTAAATCACTTATGCATGTACAAAATTTTCAAAATAAATAATGAAATCCTACTTTGTTAAGGGTAATTATTCACTAATAAACTAACAATGAAAATCCAGAAAATTAGGAAATCTAACAGGAATTTTTATTCAAAAATCTACAGCTAGTTTTTTTGATACCTGCCTATTGAAGATCATGATACTGTTTCCGTTAGGTTAGGTCGAGCACACCGAGAAGTTCTTTTCTTCACATGGACCTACAGGAAAATAGAAACAGAAAATCTGAACAAGCTGGTAATTTGTAAGATTGTCTTCAATGACAAGGGCTTTACATTCAGTCACCCCTGAATGTTTTGCTCTGTGATTCTTCCTTTTGTTTTGTTTGTGTCTCTACAGAATTTGATGCACTTTAATATCAATGGTGGAGAGGTGGGTAATGCTTGCCTCTCAGTCTTAATGTTTGAGGACCAGGATAGAATGCATAAGCCTTTAATAATAACGTGTTTGTTTCTTCTACATTCCTCACTTGTTTTTTCCAGCCTATGAAGTTTGGAAGTAGTAATGTAAAATAAAAGATATCTTTTCAAGGAGAAACTTGGCATGTGCATCCAGTCCCCTACCCCTGCCCCGCCTTTTTCCGATTATTCACTTTCTAATAATTGGAGATATAAAATATGATTCTGGTGCCAGGACCATGCAGGTAAAGCCATATCAGCCATACTAATATGATCAAGTATATAGGAGATTGTTCTGTAACATCTGATTAACTACATGCCTAATGCCTCAATTGAGTGAGAACTTTTATATAAAAATGAGCTGGCAAATATTGGGATTAGCAGAAACCCAAAAGGCAGTGGGTTGACATGTATGCCTGAGGAAATATAAAAGAAAAAAAATGGAGAATATAAAAACAACAGAATGTCTTGGATTTTTCATGTTGCTCTTGTCTGGGACTCCAGCATGTTATTTGGGAACTTTGACTTTTGCAGGTTCTTACAATATAAATCAGGCCATACAACAAGCTTTGTGAAAAGTGATTCAGTTCTTACGCTCTCTAGGTGAATTGGTGTAAGCATCAAATCACATCTTATATCCACCTTATCCATTCACCACTGGTTATGCCAGCCAGCTTTGCTCACTGGCAAGTACCCAAAATCAATGAAGAAAGGAGTCCACATGGACATTGCAGATACCAGCTGCAAGGCTCAGTAAAGCGATGGAGTGTCAGTCAGGCCTCAGACAAATGTGCATCCGGCATTTGGAATTCATCAGATCAATGGACAGGATACTTTCTGACATATTCTAATCAAGTAAGCGACCTTGATTAATAATAACCCACTTAATCCTAGTGAGCAAACCCAAGATATCCACACAGATGATCATATATACACACACTATAAGATGTAATTTGTCACAGATTAAATTTGAAGCAATATTCTATTTATTTATTTATTTAATCAAAGAGCTCACTGAAACACCTTTGCAGATATTGAATCAAGGAACTTTGCATGCAATGACAGCTGACAACAATGGAGATGGTAGACATATATTTTGAACATGATAAATAATACATTTTTTTCAGGCACTAGACACATGCATGACAGATACTGCAGTGTGAGTGGTCTCAAACCGATAATGCAGTGTGAGTGGCAGTGTTTATTCAGAAACGTGAATTACGTAGAAGGTAGGGCTGTTAGGGATGACAGATGACAGCCAAAGGTACCATCTGTGCTCATCAGTGTCTTAAGACCACACAAAGTATGAGTTTCCTGTAACATCTAATTTTACCTTTTTAAGAGTTATGTTACCTTAAAGTAAAAATTGCAGAGAGAGAGAGAACAAGACAGAGAGAACAAGATACAAAGAGAGTCTTTTATCCACTGGTTCACTGCCCGAATAAGTCACTATAGCCAGGGCTAGGCCAGACCAAAGACAAGAGATTCTTTCATTTCTCACAAGTGTCTACAACAAATCAACAACTCTGGAAAATCTCTAATTCCTTCCCACACACTTGTACCAGAAGTGGCACATTCAGGTCTGGAATGCATGCCTCATACGGAATTCAGGCATTGCAGGTGGCATCTTAATTTGCTATATCACAACATAGGCTCCAATTTTATCTTTGTGTAGCTATTGAAAGTCCTCTTAAGAATGTTGCCATCTCTTAATCAAATGGCTCTCTATGAACTTTCAAAGGTTGTCCAGAGCTCTTTCCTTGATCCTTGCTTTTTAGGTCATAAGGAAATAGATGTACAAGTTAGTTCAAGACGTAGCTCTAGTGTTGGAATAAGCCAAGTGAGAGAAGTGCTGGAGGAACATTCCAAAACCAGTAGCTTTTTAATATATTCATGTTGTTGATGTTTTCATTTCTTTTTTAAAAATCGATTCTATTTCATTTTGTGACACAGTTTCATAGGTTCTGGGATTCCCCTAACCCCTCCCCGTGCCCTCCCCCCATGGTGGATTCCTCCACCTTGTTGCAATCTTACAGCTCAAATCAGTCAAGATTCTTTCATTGCAGGCATATACCAAGCGTAGAGCTCAGCATCTTTATTGTAATATATTCTTAATATATAATCTGCATGTATGCTCCCTAATGTCTAAGAATGTGATATCTGAACTTTACCTGTCAGTATCAACTTCGTTTTAGTAACTTGAAAACATGATGCTCACGGAGCACAGCTGTGTGGTAGAACATGGGAGCGACTTTGTGGAGAAAGCTAATGTGCAGATTTGTGTTGGAGAAAAAGCATGATATGTAGTAGGAGGGATTACTTTCACACTCTTCTCTTTGGCCCCAGGAATATTTGCAATGGGTCTGGTAACAATCCTCCTTTGGCATATCTCTGACAGCACTACTGAACCTGCCCATAAACATATGAACCAGGGCTGGGGATGCGCCAGGCCGGACTGTTGCAGCTGCTGACACTTATGGGATCTGGGACTAGGAGCAAGCCTGGTCAGGGTTTTGGAAGGGACACCTCAATTACTGACTCCAGAGAAAGGAAAAAGAACAGACTCAGAGGTACATGATAGATAAAATAACTGTCTACTGTAATTCAACAAAAGGCCTAAGGTACTTGTTGAAATGGTGGAGACAAAAACAAGCACACAACACTTAAGTGCGTGATCTATGGAAAGCAACCAGGCCTGTGGATACTCTACGACAGACATGGACAACCAGCAGGCCTCAGAAGGCGTACAGAGAGACTGATAAAAAGGTTTCACTTTTTTAAAAAATAGATTGACATACATTTCTCATTGGAATAAACATAGTAGCTTTTGGTTCTCAATTGGTTCTCAAATGAATAAACTTGTATATCTATATGATATTCAACAAGAAAAATGAGAAATATTGATTTATGCAAGTTTGGATGGAAAATGATTTAAAAAACAAGTGAAAAAACACACTGCTTATTTCCATATAGCAACATTTATATAATACTATAATTATAAAGAAGAACAGATTAATGGTGGTAAGAATTTGATCATGGTGATGGATGGGGTGGATGTAGTTAGGAGTAATAGAAAAGCTTTGTGTTGGGCCCAACACAATAGCCTAGTGGTTAAGGTCCTCCCCTTGAAAGCGTGGGGGATCCCATATGGGCTCCGGTTCTAATCCTGGAGGCCCCGCTTTCATTTTTTTTGGAAAGTGTCAATGATTATTTTTAATTCTAGTTATAGGAGTATAAAAGGACAGCATTCAAATAAAATTTCAAGATTAAAAATTTCAACCTAGAATTATTCTTTGGAAAAAGTGACAATATACAAAATGGCTACCCTTGAAATTAACTGTAGTCTGAATATTAAATATTTGACAATTTAGTAAGTACATTTTAAAATAATATCTTTTAGTTCAATTATCATTTTATTTCTTAAAATGTTATATCATTAATCCAGCATGAAAACAAATCCCACTTTTTGATATTTATTTCCAGGAAATTTTTAATAATGTTTAATTCATTAATTTTTAATAAAAAATAAGTATTAGTATGGGAGCTTATATTGCATGAGATGATTTTTCATATTCTAAATCAAAAAGATGTTAAGATATTGTGAAATTAAAGGTGACATAATTATGATGAGCGATAAGGCTTCTATTTTGAGATAAATTAAATCTGTAATAAATGATTTAAAGTTAAGTTATTAAATGCCTCATGGTTTGGTAATAGTGAAAAAATTAGCATAAATTCTTTTAATGTAATATACTAATTTTCTGGAATAGATTGATTTCCTATCAAAAACAACAAGTCATTTGCCAATTACCGTAAGTGCAAAATGATACTAAATTCTAGCAGCACACACATGAAAATAAGTGAAGAGATTTGTTTTCATTCTTTTTTGCTTGGGGAGGCATTCATAACTGTAGAAATAAAAAATAAATTGTCATTCAATGCATTTTTCTTTTAAAGAAAGAATTACAGAAATCATCAACTTTCATTTATTTAATTCAAACTTCCCAGAACACCAAAAAATTATTAGAAATGTTTCAGCAAGTACAATGCATAAACATCACAATCTGTTATTAATATATATATATATGCTTATTGTATAAATTTTTGAATTACCTTGTAATAACAGTCCATTCAGAAATATTTCCCTACTAATATGCTTCGAGGAAGGAATATGACAAGTATTGCTGAGATGAACACAACATCAAGAGTAAGAAGCAAACATTCCATTAATTTTAAATGGAGGATGGGTTCAAGTCCTTGGGACCCTGTACGCATGTGGGGTATCTGGAAGAAACTATTGGCTTTGGATAAGTTCAGCTCCGGCCATTGAGTCTCTTGGGGAGTGAGCCCCAAGCAGATGCAAGATCTTTGTCTCTCCTTCTCTTTATAAATTTCCTTTCCAATTAAAAAATTAATTATGGGCCCAGCGCGATAGTGTAGTGGTTGAAGTCCTCGCCTGGTACACGGCAGTGTCCTATATGGGCCCCGGTTCTAATCCCTGCGGCCCTGCTTCCCATCCAGCTCCCTGCTTGTGACCTGGGGAAGCAGTCGAGGACAGCCCAAAGCCTTGGGACCCTGCACCCGGGTTGGAGACCTAGAAGAGCTCCTGTCTCCTGGCTTCAGACTGGCTCAGCTCCAGCCGTTGCGGCCGCTTGGGGGAGTGAGCCATCAGACAGAAGATCTTCCCGTCTGTCTGTCCTCCTCTCTTTATATATCCACCTTTCCAATAAAAATGAATAAGTCTTTAAAAAAAATCAACTAAACAAATAAGGCACTATTTTAATAACTTATTTAACAAATATTTTATTCTCTTGGAAAAATTTAGCAATTCTCTCTCTCAATTATATATACATATATATGTACACAAAATGTTCAACATATTGAATGCAATGATAATATTAATAAAAATGTTTATTTGTAACTCTCTGATCTCCCAAGGATTATTGTTCAGTTTATTGCATTAAAAACAAATTTCTTTATTGGTAGATGTTTGGTTATGCATAGCATGGAGAAGAGTTTTAGTTAAACATAAATCCTTAACATTGTGGAAAAATGAGAATAATGGAATAAATTGTGGATAATTCAGTACAAAATGATTTTAATACACATAAAGTTAGCAATTCATGTTCTAGTTATTTTCTCCTAGTCAGAATTTTTTTTTAATCCCCAGTTGAGAATTTTATATCCAGTGTTACAGGATGAAACATGTTTCTAAGAAAAGTTGACAGATTTTAAATAAATTATTCAATAAGACAAAGTTGTAAGTCATCAGTTGGAATAAAATACATAACTAAAGATTGAATTTCAAATCAATCCCAGGATTTAAAATCTTAGGAAAGAAAGCTACATCCAATTGCAATTCAAAAGTTACCTGAGATGTTTGTATGTATAACACACATGAATAAATTAGAAAACATACATGCAAAAAGACGTAATTGCATACTTCAAAATATATATATATATGTGTGTGTGTGTGTGTGTATACATACACACACACACGTTAGGCCATCATTTAACTTTACAATTATAGTGCTTAAATATCTAAATAATATTTCCTTAATCTTGCTGGTATTGTTTTCCACAAAGAAAAATATTCTGCTCTTTTTAGCATTAACCCAATAGAATGTAAACATCCACTCCAGGTTTTCTTTGATGTGAAATATGCCTCTTTTTCATTTTCGGTGTTATCAAACCTCCAAATAAAATCAATATTTCCATATCATGCTATCTATATTGTACAGCAGTCCTACTCTAAGAGATAATACTTCAATGAGAATGAATAACTCTATACAATGCTACTTTTCGACAGATATCTAAAATTTTGTTTAGCAGAGTTAATAGTTACTTTTAACATATGGTAAGACTAATGACAATAATAACATACATGGTTTCAGCAATCTAATCTCATAAAATCTAGGTGTAAGTAATAGTTATCACTGCATGGCTTTGGACCATCCTTGACCCAGGTCACAAGCAAGAAGCTGGAAGGGAAATGGAGCATCCGAGATACAAACCTGAGCCCACGTGGGATTTAAGCTCATGCAAAGTGAGGACTTCGGCCACTAAACTACCTCACTGGGCCCTCATCTGGAACTTCGAACTGTAGATTTGTAGGCAAAAAGAATAGTGCCTATGTATAGCAAAACAAATAGTGTAATTATTCATTTTGTGTAATTTATAGAAAGCAATCAACAAGGTATCGTAACTTAATTCAAGAGCAATAAAGAAAATGAAGGAATCGGTTCGGATTATTTACAATAGCTAAAAGCAGCAGTAAAACTAAACCATTGCAATTTAAGACATTCAAACCTTCTTTTATTTTTTTTTTATTTTTTTTTTTTTTTAATTATTTATTATTTAACTTCAGTAATTACATTGTATTATGTGACACAGTTACATAGATACTTGGGTTCTCCCCACCCCTCCCCAAACCCTCCCACCATGGTGGATTCCTCCACCTTATTGCATAACCACAGCTCAAGTTCAGTTGAGATTTCCCCATTGCAAGCGTATACCAAACATAGAGACCAGCATCTTATTGTCCCGTCAAGTTCAACGGTTTCTTAGGTATACCCTCTCTGGTCTGATGACAGAGCCAGCAGAGTATCATCCCAGTCAATTGAAAGCTCCAACATACCATCAGCAAAAATTTACATCATTATGGAATTAATTGACATAGTAATGAGTAACCAATATGTTAAAAGTAAATGCGGGTTCCCAACCTTCTTTTATTTTAAGATTGATTTATTTTTATTGGTAAATCAGATTTACAGAAAGGAGAGACAGAGAGAAAGATCTTCCATGTGCTGCTTCACTTTTCAAGTTGCCTCAACAACTGGAGCAGAGCTGATCTGAAGCATGAGCCATGAGCTTCTTGCGGGTCTCCCACATGGGCACAGGGTCCTAAGGCATTGGGCCATCCCTAATGCTTTCCCAGGCCACAGGCAGGGAGTTGGGTGGGAAGTGGAGCACCGACTATACGAATCAGAACACATATGATATTCCCACGCATGCAAGGTTAGGATTTAGCCAATGAATCATCGTGCCAGGTCCTGTAGCTGCTTGTTGAACTAGCTTTGAAATTTTAAGCTGGATTACATTGTCTAGATTTTAGTTTCCTTATTTCTGAAATGAGAGTTTAGCCCTAGCTGATTTCTGAACATTATTTGAAATGTTGTTGTTGATGGCCATTCAGATGACATAATGATGATCAGTTAATCCTTACGTGTCTACATCTCTGTTTAGGACAGGAGAACTCAGCTAGAAACAGCGTGCAAATATTCCAGAGAGAAAATTCACCTGCCGTACATTGGAGCTTCTGTTAGTGATAGGACAGTGATTACCACATCAAAAGCAGTTCCAGCAGATTCACTTGTCTCTGACACATCAAATATTCTTGTTTCCTTAGAAATAAGAAAGATTGTATACTGAAGTGCTTAAAAGTAACACAGTCTGATTAATCTTTACAGATGTTTTTTATTATTCTGATTCTGGCTCCTGCCTGTCTTATCCTCAGAGAACATCAGACATTTTTTTGCATGATACTTACGTTTTTGTTTTGCTGCAGCAATATCTTCAGAAATGCCAGAAATCTCACACGCATACACACACATTAGTAAATCTCACTTCTATTCATGTCCCTGTACACCTAGTCCTGATTCCATTAAATGATTTTTTGTATTTTAGAAGTATTTATCTGTTTGAAAAGCAAAGCAACAATGACAGAGGTGGGGTGAATGATTCCTCTATGCACTGACTGATTCACTGCCCAATGGGACTCCACACTGAAGCCATAAACCAAAACGCCACCAGAGTTTCCTATATATGAGCTGGGGCCAAAGTCCTGAGACAGCTGGTGTGTTCCCACGTATATTACCAGGCAGCAAGATCATAAACGAAGCTACTGGGAGATTAACACAAATTTTGATATGAAATAGTGGGGTTTCACCTAGCAACAAAGACTCGTGAACCATCAACTGCCCTGACTTGCACATTTTGATATGTTTTCTGATGTTTTATGCATTTATAATCTATATGAATATATAGTCAAACATGATACACTGCTGCTATTCCACACACCTGTAAACATGTTATTCTACTGCATATCACAGGAAAAATCAACAGTTACATTTCTCCAGCTATTTTTTTTTCTTTTTACCACAGACACAATATCAAACTCCAGAATAGAAGGTTTAATGAATAATACGCCATCACAGGATACCAGCCATGATTGGAATTTTCATGCCTAGCTGAAAATTGCTGTGGCCAAGTCAACGAGCCATTGGTCAGTTACTGGCAATGTTCCTAACATTATTGTGCAATGCTGTGGATTTTATCACCACTGCCCACATAAGCTAAACCATCTATAAGTATATTTAAATAAGAAATGAACCTTATATTTCAATAGCTTTTAAATATTATAAGCATTTTTTCCATTTAAATTTAAAAGGCAGAGATACAGAGAAAGATACAAAGACAGGTTTTGTATTCATTGATACTCACCCCTGCTGTGCCTGTAGGACAAGCTAAAGCCAAGAGCCTGAAACTCAATGTAGGTTTCCCACATGGGTGACAGATACTCAGCTGAGTATGTTAGCCATCATTTGCTACCTCTTAGGATGTGCATCACCAGGAAATTGGATTGGTGGTGGTGCAGGACTTAAGTCACTTTGGTATTGGAATGCAGGCATCCTCAATGACATGTTAACTGCTGACCCAAACACACATGCCCCAAGTTAAAAACAACTGTTGAAACTTATTCCCTAGTAATAATATTTCATGTAAAACACAGATATATAATCATACAAAATGTTTTTTCTTTAAAATATTAGAAGCATTTATCATTTTTCTAAGAATCTGTTTTTCAACCATTTCTTACTAAAGTCTAAGAAACAAGAGCAAGTGTTGCACTTGGCAAATGAGGTACCACTTGTTCTTTCGTATCATAACATTGGAATTTGCTGTTATTGTACCTGATTTCAGCTTTATTTGAGCACAACTCTCCAGAGGAGGCAGCAGTGAGAGCTCCAGTGGCTGTACCCCTCCCATCCAAACAGATGTATCTTTCATCTTTCATCGTTGCCCTGGCTTCTTGTTCTTCAGCTAATGCAGAAAACATGTGCACTGAATTAGTGCATTGAAATTCTTTCTCCTTCTCTCTTTAGTTACCTCTTACTAAAATTAAATAAATTAAAATAAATACATAGAACCCAAACTCGGTCTACAGTGTGTCAGGAATATAGTATCGTTGTCTTACTCATCCACATCATCTTAGTGATATATATTCATAAGCATGTGTGAATAAAGAGCATATTTACATAAATTTAGGAATTTGGATAGTACCTAGTAAGAGCATAAACCATATGACGTATATCCCCATATAAATGGCCCACTTGTCAAAATATTGTAGAATATGAAGAAAAATAATTCCACCTCCTGCTACAACATTTATGAATCTTAGATACCTTAGGCTAAATGAAAAAGGAAAGACATCAAAAATCAAAATTTGTATGAATCAACTGTGTATCTAGAAGAGTTCAATTCACAGAAAGAGAAAGTACAATTATGACTCCCATGAGGCAGGAAAAATATGGAATGGAATCATTTTGTTTCAATCACTTTTGTTTCAGAAGCGTTTTGTTTCAATTTTGCAGCATGAAAAGATTTCTACTTGCATGATGATAATGGTAGATCAAAAGTGTGAATATAATCAATGCTAGTAACTTTACACTTAAAATTATTCAAATGTGCAAGGTGGTCATGTAGATTTCACTTCTATAAAATAACTATTTCCTGTAAAGTAAGGCTATATGTCTATTTCACCCAAGTGTCTGAATGTTTTGTTTCACACATACATGTTATCACATTCCATACACAGAAACTCCTCTGGAATCATACTTTCTAGATGATCAGACTCAGTATACTTGTTCTGCAGTTCTACTGTTATTCAATTCATTGTTGAAAAGTAGAGATATGTTACTTTGCAGGCTGTCACTCAACATGGATCTGCTTGATGCTTTATGGTTAGTCAAATTTATGCACTTTCTTTTATCACTAACATTGCAGAGGAAGTACAGTGTCCTTCAGGTGACACCTTACATTGTTGTTACAGGTGAAGTGAATTATCTTTTTTCCCTTTTCTAATTGTGAGAACATGAGGAATTGTTTCAAGATGATGTTTTTCAATTTCATTTGTAGATGATTTTAAAAAATGTCCATTTACTCATTAGAAAAGTGGAGTTACAGAGAGAGGAAGAGAGAGAGAGATCTCGTATTCACTGGTTCACTCCCCCAAGGAACAGTCAAGGCTTGACCATAGCCAGAAGCCAGGAACGGTGGAGAACTGAGTCCTTGGGCCATTTTCTGTTTCCTTCCAGGACACATTTGGTGAAAAAAAGATGACATGCGTAGCAGCTGGAGCTGAAAACAACTGCTCTGACACAGTGCAGTGGCATTCGAGCAGTAATTAACCAGCTACGTCATCACAAGGACGCTACCTCCTGGACTGTTTTCTTCTTTATCAAATTAATTCTACGAATTGCACACTAAACATAAAGATATGAGAATCTTTTCCAAATATTCATCCTGGTGAAACCTGCAGGCCCCGGTCTCCCAAGGATTAACTCCACAGTTTAGCTTGTTTCTCAGAGCATAACAGGATTGGTAATTTTGGCCTGATACATCTAGCCACTGGCTTAACCGCAAGTTCCTGCTTCCTATTTGTCAAGTTATCTGCCAAGGGATTGGATAAAACTCAAGGGATTTAGGGTGGCCACTAGAGGATTGGATAAACACTGGGAGGAACTCAAGGGATATAGGTTGGCCACTACTGGGAGGAACTAGAGGATTTAGGGTGGTCACTTGAGGACTGGATAAACACTGGGAGGAGCTAGGGAGACTATAAAAGAAAGCCTGGAGTTGCAATAAAAATCAATCTATCACCGATCGGCATTCTGTGTACTGCGTGTTGTCTTGTGTTGTCTCACTGCGTTGTCTGTGTTGTAACCCTAGTCCCTCCGCTCGGCTCGGGGTACGTGGCGACGTGGGCGTTGCCAACATCTGCCATATTCCCATGTAATATATGCCTCCGCTCATTCAGGAGAGAAATTAAAAGATGTTAAAGCCCATTGTTTACAGGCCTTTGCCTATATGGGGGTCCCCAAACAAATTAAGACCGATAATGGACCGGCCTATGTTAGCCAGGGTTTTGAGAAGTTCTGCCAAGATTTTAATATAACTCACAAAACAGGCATTCCTTATAATCCTCAGGGTCAAGCCATTGTTGAACGTGCTAACCGCACCCTTAAAGTTTATCTAGAAAAAATAAAGAAGGGGGATGTGGCTGAGCATTGCAGCTCACCCCATTCCTTACTGGCATCTGCCATCTATGTGTTAAATTTTTTAACTGTCACTAATGATGTAGCTCCTGCAGAGCGCCATTGGCTTCGCCCTGCTAATGAGAATAAAGGCCAAGTAAAATGGAAAGATCTGGCCACAAATAAATGACGAGGACCAGATCCCGTACTAACATGGGGGCGAGGCTCTGTTTGTGTTTTTCCCCAGGATGAAGAAACACCTAGATGGGTTCCCGAGAGACTTACACGACAAATCTCCTTGGCTCCAACTCACCATGATCCCACTCCTAATGATATTCTTGCAGGATAGGAGACCCTGACAGCAGTGGTGCAACATCCTGGTATCCTGCTCATGGGAAATGCAGATCTCCAGCTGCTCCCGGATTTACCATCATATATGTGTTACCCCTGTGAAATGGCATTTAACTGGCAGCATGGATGTTTTAGGAACAAAGCGGAATCTTGGCCATGGGGCTGATGGTCGTAGCCATGATTGCAGTACTGTTTACTCTTCTTTGCCGCCTATGCAGGCAACAAGCCTGGGAGCAGGTCATTATTTGACAAACCATGGTGACTTTAGCTGTGGAAAACCCTAGTGCTCAAGTTTGGTTGAACATGGTGTGATGGGCAGCCAGAGACAGGTAAGATCTGGCAGCGCTGATAACCAACCTAAGACAGGGATTCCCCAGGTGGGACTCCCCATGACGGGTAAGGCATCAACTGACTGCTGGACAACCTAAGACAGGCATCCATTAAAAAAAACAAAAAAAGGGGGACATGCAGGCCCCGGTCTCCCAAGGATTAACTCCACAGCTTAGCTTGTTTCTCAGAGCATAACAGGATTGGTAATTTTGGCCTGATACATCTAGCCACTGGCTTAACCGCAAGTTCCTGCTTCCTATTTGTCAAGTTATCTGCCAAGGGATTGGATAAAACTCAAGGGATTTAGGGTGGCCACTAGAGGATTGGATAAACACTGGGAGGAACTCAAGGGATTTAGGTTGGCCACTACTGGGAGGAACTAGAGGATTTAGGGTGGTCACTTGAGGACTGGATAAACACTGGGAGGAGCTAGGGAGACTATAAAAGAAAGCCTGGAGTTGCAATAAAAATCAATCTATCACCGATCGGCATTCTGTGTACTGCGTATTGTCTTGTGTTGTCTCACTGCGTTGTCTGTGTTGTAACCCTAGTCCCTCCGCTCGGCTCGGGGTACGTGGCGACGTGGGCGTTGCCAACAAAACCTGCCAAAATGCTATTGTCACTGGGCATTTGTGGAATTGAGCCATACAGACTACTTGATTATTGAGAAATAGTGATTACAAATGAAGGAATTTCCTTTAATTTACATTCTGTTTGGTTATATCTTGCAGTAACTTTTCAGTGACTCCCTCATAAATATCTGACACTCTAATACATTGCATTTTTCTTCCATGGTATCTTGACAATGTGAGCAATTTAATAGCCAATGAAGACCCTTATTTCCATTGACCCCTACTAAGAATTTTTAATTGGATTTTCTTTTTAGTTCATTTTCACAATGTGTTAAATATTCTGCTTCCACTTGCTCAGCATGAGCATGTCTGGGTTTCTAAGCTTGCCTGTAAGACACAATAGATCATTAGCTAATGACTGTAGCTTACTGGGAAATTTGCTTTGTTACAATGTAACAAAAGGAGGACACTAAGTACAAGCACAAAACAATTTTAAAACATGTCCTTAAAATATATAATATATGTGCTTTATTAGGTCAATATATGTAGGTTAAAGCAGCAAAAAAAAAAAAAAAAAAGCTGAAAATACCTTGTAGGCATTAATAGTCAAAGATAAGCTATTTAAACAAAATGGCTAAAAACATTTTTAGAATTGAGGGTTTAAAAATTAAAAGGAGGGCCCGGCGGCGTGGCCTAGCGGCTAAAGTCCTCGCCTTGAAAGCCCCGGGATCCCATATGGGCGCCGGTTCTAATCCCGGCAGCTCCACTTCCCATCCAGCTCCCTGCTTGTGGCCTGGGAAAGCAGGCAAGGATGGCCCAATGCATTGGGACCCTGCACTCGCTTGGGAGACCCGGAAGAGGTTCCAGGTTCCCGGCTTTGGATTGGCGCAGCACCGGCCCGTTGCGGCTCACTTGGGGAATGAAACATCGGATGGAATATCTTCCTCTCTGTCTCTCCTCCTCTGTGTATATCTGGCTGTAATAAAATGAATAAATCCTTAGAAAAAAAAAATTAAAAGGAAGCATTAACTTTTAAAAATTATTCTTAAAAGTATCTACACATTTAAAAGTGAAAGGGGAAAATAAAAGTGTATGTTTAATGACTTTTAAAAATTAGACTTCTTGGGCCTGGTGTGGTAGCCTATTGGTAAAGTCCTTGTCTTCCATGCGCTGTTATCCCATAACGGTGCCAGCTCTTTTCCCTGCAGCCCCACTTCCTATCCAGCTTCCCACTTGTGGCCTCGGAAATCATTGAGGATATGCCAAAGCCCTGAGACTCTGAGCCAGTGTGGGAGACATGGAAGAAGCTCCTGGTTCCTGGCTTCAGCTCGGTTCAGCTCCAGCCATTGTGTCACTTGGGGAGTGAACCAGCGGATGGAGGATATTACTCTCTGTCCTTCTTCTTCTCTAGATATTTGGCTTTCAATACAAATAAATAAATCTTAAAAATAAAACTTTAAAAATTAAAGAAAAATACACTTCTTGACTTTTCTGTATAAATAATCATAAGCTGATATGAAGCAGATTATTTTTATAATTTCCCCACAGTGTATGGACAAATTCAATAAAGATAACAGATGAAATAATAATGTCCCTGGTTTGTGATTTTCCTGACTTTGAATCATATTGCTTTGTAAAGCAGAATGAATTTATTCTTCTGTATGTTGTTCAGTTTTCTAAGAGTTCTTAAACAAAAGATGTATTTATTTTTATTTGAAAGGCAGTTTTTTATTCAGAGAAGCAGAGACAGAGAAAGCTTGTGCAACAACTGGTTCATTCCCCAAATGGCCACGATGGCCAGAGCTGTCCTCATTTCAACCCAAGAGCTTCTTTAGGATCTCACAGGTAGGTATAGGTGTCCACGGCCTTGGGCCATCCTCCCTCGCTTTCTCAGGGCATTAAAAAGATTAACTGAAACCTAAACAGTCGGGACAAGAAGCAGCACCTATTTTGGTTTATCAGCCAAGTTTACAGACTGGAGATTAGCTTGCTGAGACAACAAGCTGGTTCCCTAAGACTTCCTTCCTTCCTTCCTCCCTCCCTCCCTTACTCCACCCCCCACCTCCTCCCTTCCTTTCTTCTTTCCTTTCTTTTCTTTCCTTTCCTATCCTTTGTTTTCTTTTTTTTAACTGGAGATTTCTTCCTGGGAAGGATAGCCTCAAAAGATCACAGGAACCATTGCTTTGAATTAGAAAAAAAAAATAAATGTATAAATAATGCAGGTTGTATTTATTAAAATACAGTGTAGACTTTAAAATATACATGTACCTCATATTGTAATTTGTCAAATACATATAATACTTAAAACAAATATGATATTTTAATATGCTCCTTAAGTATTTCATAGTGTATGTTGCTGCAATTTACTATGAAATATTTAAAATATATATATGTATAGATAGATAGGTAGGTAGATATTTATGTCATGTTCTATGTATTTTTATTTCATTTTAACTTTAGACTTTTTCCTAACTTTCCTTGAATATTTTTTATTTACTTTCTTTACTGAGACAGCATTAGAAAATGATTATTAGTATTTGGTATCACTAATATTGAAGTTTTATCAGAAATCTTGAGAATATAATTTTCCTGTTGTTATACAGCTTGTCCATACACATTACTGAGATATATTTACTCCCTCTGCTATATTGGAAATGGTGGAGCTCTATTTCTAAAAGACAATAAACACCCATTCACTTACTATAAGGTTGGAGCCACAGTAGAAACAAGGTTCAAATTATTTTAGATGCCAGGTATGAAAAAGGCTCTAGAGACAGTAACTCCAAATGTGCTTATCTTTTTTTTTTTTTTTTAGATTTATTTTATTTTTATTGGAAAGTCAGATATACAGAGAGGAGGAGAGAGAGAAAGATCTTCTGTCCGATGATTCACTCCCCAAGTGACTGCAATGGCCGTAGCCGAGCCAATCCGAAGCCAGGAGCCAGGAATTTCTTCCAGGTCTCCCACACGGGTGCAGGGTCCCAAGGCTTTGGGCCATCCTTGCCTGCTTTCCCAGGCCACAAGCAGGGAGCTGGATGGGAAGCAGGGCCGCTGGGATTAGAACCACTGCCCATATGGGATCCTGGCGGGTTCAAGGCGAGGACTTTAGCCGCTAGGCCATGGCACCAGGCCCCAAATGTGCTAATCTTGCCTATGGGAAAGCAGGTCTCCTTCTGAGTTCCTAGACATGTATGTTGTGAATGCAAAGATTTCTTTGGATTTCAAAATAATTTGCTCAGAAGCCCCAACTTTCAGTAGTCCCCACTTTACTATTCTTGGTTTCTGAGGTCTCAGTCACCCATAGTCATCCAAAAGTATTAAACGGAAATTACAGTAATAGAGCAACTACTAAGACTCAAATATTACACACCTTTGAGAAATGAAATGAAATTCTATGCTAATCCATTCATTTATGTTATTCATTTAAGTACTTGCATATGCCTAAGTACCATGTTTGCTTTTCTGAGTTTCCTCACTCCTGTGTTTCAGTAATTTCCAACTGAATATTATTTTTTCCTAATCTTAAAGGGAATTCTAGCTGGTTGTTTGTTTGTTTGTTTGTTTGTTTGTTTATTCTTAAGCAAATATGTGGGTTAAGTAGACAGCCAAACTGATAATTGACATGGAAGTCATGGAGAGGGAAAGACCACATATCGGAGAAAAGACGCTGAAATTCTGTACTCTTTCAACTCAAGGAATTCCGTTTCCCAGGAAAAGAAGCAGAGCGAGATAAGGTAGTCATCTCCTTGAAACATACTAATGGCAGACTTCTTGGAAATTAATCATGGCATATACTGACACACTATTTTTTGTATGGAAAATGACTATCTTGACTAGCACAGCTTTTGATAAACACGTAACAGAAAATGAATATTTACAGTAAATTACTCACTTGGAAAAGTCCTATTCACTCTGGAAATATAGTTAAGATGTTTCAGACATGCAATATTCTGTGTATGTAATCCCGCCATGCATATCATTTAGAAACATAATATATTATTCTGATAAAATGTATACTGATTTGACCAAAACCAAAAGGTTCCTGGTTGAGCTGATAGCCTGAGATCTTACTTTATTTCACGTGTAACTTCTAGTTATATTCTAGAACTAATTACGGAAGGTTCACATTGGCTAAGATCTGTGATTCATGTGAATCTGGTTTGATAATTTAATTCTTTCTCTTATCCCAGATATATAACTTCACAAATTTAATCATTTCTCTTGTTTCAGATATATAATTGCACACATACAAAAGGTAATACATAGTTTCACGTATGTGTGTACAGCATTTTAAAAATAAGAAATGCATTGTAGTATTGATTTAGCTAAGTTTTGATTACTGCTAATGGATAAAATGGTATTCATTATAAAATGTTATATACTTATGCATATAATGTTTTGCACAAATCAAATTACATTTTTTTGGCCATCTACTATGAAACAATTCTATTATTTTGCCTCTTTTGTTCTTTCTTAAAATAATTCTTTTACTTGGCCGGTATGAATTTTAAACCCAAAGAAATTAGTATTTATATAAACATAAAATTATATGATGCATTATCCATATTCAACTTTTTCAGATTCCCAATAAGACATTTATAACTCTTTACAGTTTTCACTAATGAATTCAAACAAATTCGAATCTGATGAATAAACTCATAGGCTCATATAGGGGAGATATTGGAAGATTGCAAATCATCAAATTTCAGTCTCACATTTTTGTTTCTTTTTCTCTTTTCTCTTTCTTCTTTTCCTTTTACAATGCTTATTCTGTTTCAATCAGGATTCCCTTACATTATATAAACACGGCTTACGTTATGTCTACTCTTTGGAACTGAAAAGCAATGATGCTTCTCATGTAAAAATTCCATCAGTTCTCTTGAAGCTTCAACACTGGCTGAATATATTTCACGGAAAATCATTTCTGAAATGATCATGTTGTTCAGACCTGTGCCACAATTGTATTCCTTGAGTTAAATGCGAAGACATTTTAGCTTACATCATGCCATGGAGGAAGGAAAGTAGTGGCTGTAAAAAACAAAAAGATGTTCAGCTACATTTCAAAGCAGTGAGGCAGGGAAAATGCTAACATAGCTGTTCAGACTTTATTCAAAGAACCCACATCTCACATGGGAGTTCCTGGGATCAATAACCTTACTCCTGCCACCTGTTAAAATAAAATATGAGAAGCACAGATGATGGCTCAATTAAATAGTCTTCTAATGTGTCGTGTGGAAGACCAAAGTCAAGTCCTAAGCTCCCAGCTGAAGCCCAGCATAGTTCCAGCCCTTAAGGGAATTTAAAGAATAAAATAGCAGAAGCCAACCCTTTCTGTCTCTTTCTTGCACACTCTGATTCTCCAGTTAAAAGTCAAAATCATGCAAAAATAAAACTCTAAGCAATGTAAATAAGGCAACATTGAGCTGACAACATACAGGTGAATAAACATGTTAGAGCAAGAAACTCACTGTAGTTGAGGAGAAAAGTATACATTTACTTACGTTTACTATGCTATTCAGATATCCATTAATTACCCTAATAGATTTATAGTCAACTCACAGTTTTAAAAGTCTTACAGTCCATGGCGGAGAAGATTCATTGCTACCTGATGAGGGTGATGACCCACAGAATAAATGTATTAGACAGCTGGAAAGCAGAAACATATCTGTGCTGAACTCAGCTTAGGGAGGCATTGTTCTCATGAGAACTTCCTTCAAAGGACAGTACCCAGTGACTTAAGACTCTCCCACCAAGCCTTCTCCTCCGTTAATACAATTGCATCTGGTTTATGTCAACTATCTGTTAACTGTAAACAGGATACTGTGAGATTTAAATGTGCATTAGTGAAAGAGTCATATTATGTTAAATGACAGCATTACATATTTTGCATATCATGGATAATGATAAAGAAAATTCAGAGTGAAGCCAATATTCAAAATGTGCAGTTTAATGATTGATACCTATGGCCATAGATAGAACAAATTTTTATTTCAATGTTTAATTTAAACAAAACATAGCTATCATTTATTTTGGCTTAGAAAGCATATCTGATACTAAGCATTGAAATATTCCAGAATCGACTGCCTCAGTGTTAAGGGGTACAAATCCCATCATTTAAATTCCAGTTTTGAACCCTAACTTTTCCCAAGATGCTGGGGAAAGGAGCAGGCTTCTTCTAAGAAGCTTTATTTTCAAATAGACTGGGCTAGAAAGCCGCTTCTGTTGTTAGGTCTTTGCTCGGTGATTGGTGCCAAGCAATCATTCTTCTACCTGACTTCACCCATTTCTCATCTCTTGCTCATGCCCTGCTTGCTCTAGAAATCTATTTTTCTCTGATTTCTTTATGATGTTTATCTTTCTGGTTCCTGTTTGTATAACTGAAATCTTGTCCTATCTCACATTATTTCCCATTCCCAATGTTTCGGAGCATGAACTTTGATTCAATCTTCAGATGGGCTCTTGTGAAAATGTTTTCAATAATTTGAAACAAAACTGATAATAAGAGTTTCCGATTTAGTGTTTTTCCAGCAATGACTACAAATCCAAAAGTAATATTAAAATGTCCTTAAATATTAATTATAACTTGTGCATGTTACCCAACTAGTGTTGAGTGCAGAATATCCTCCAGTTCAGAAGTTGATGGGTGTACTGATTATGTCATACATTTGAAAATTTTTATGTTATAATGGTTAGAAATGACATTTTTGCATACTTTACATATATGTGCTAAGGTTCATTCTATAAATTTCTGTGAAAATAAATGTTAAGAATTCATTTATTTAAATATTTGTTTTAATTTCTTGAAAAATAAGATGTTTCACATTAATATTGAAACTATTTTCCAAAATTTTAATTTTAATTTTCTTTGGTTCCTGGGTGCATCATTATTTCCAGCTGTTTTTCAAATTTTTATACAACTCAGAAGCACATGACCTATTAATTATTTTCAGTTGATACTAACCTGGTTGTTAGTGTTTGTGAACCTATATAGATGCATTGATCACATATTTGAACTTCTTTTTGCATTAAATATTTATTCGTAATTTACCTAAAGCATATACTGAAATATTGGGGCAGATTTTACCCATTTGTACCTGAATAACATATGAAAATGAATGTGTTACAGACTGGGTAAAATACTAACCAATTATCAGAAATGTTTATCGTAATTATTTTTGGTGCTAGCACTGTGGCTCAGGCAGTTAAGCCACTGTCTTCCTTGCTGGATCTCATATGTGAGGACTGGTTTGAGTCTGGGCTGCAATGCTTTCCATCTAGATCTCTGCTAATATGCTCTGGAAAGCAGCATAAAACAGCCAAACTGCTTGGACTCTACACCCCTGTGGAATTCTCAGATGGAATTCCTGGCTCCTGGCCTCACAGCCATCTGGAAACTGAACCAACAGCTTTAGTACCTTTTTGTATATATCTCTGCCTTTTGAATAAACAAAGGGAATCTTCAAAAAAATTTACATTTTTGACTTGAAGATGTCATTCTATCTTTTAACATATGAATATATAAATGCCTTAGTTACAAATTTGTTTATGCATTATCTTCATATCACAGTACACTGTATATATGGTATTTTGACATCAAATAAAATATATGCATTTGTATGTGCAAATATGTAATAAAAGTTAAATTTTCATACACTTAAAAATTGATTTATTCTACATTCATATAATGACATTGAAGTGGTGGAAGCCAAGTCTAGCTTTCATTCAAGGTCCTTGCCTACTACCTGGAGAAGCATTCCAAGTACAGACTTGCTTGGTGCATGATGTAATTTCTCATTTGAAAAGTGAGAAAGAAAAAAAAAAACACATGGGTGAGCAGAGGTGAGAAGAGAAAGGACTAGAACAACATGAGTGCTGCAGTCCATGCAATAGGTATGAATAACACAAAGGTGTGAAGAGAACAGCCCCCCTGCGAGGCAGGGCCCAGGGGAGCTTCCAGCTGTTTGGCAGGGCCCAGCAAATTTCTCTTTGACTACCTTGACACAGTCTCACCGCCTTTTTGCTTGGACACTCAACTACCCCACTAAGAATTCTGTAATCTATTGAGGCATTTTGTTTGCCCCTGTGAGATGGCTTTTGCAACCAATGTGAGCTTGAGTGTTACTGTTACTGATAATGTCTTGGTGAGTGGGCCTTTAATTGGGCACAGGAGTACAATTAAGCACATGCCATTTCTGGACACCTTATTGTGTGCCTATCCATTGCCCTGAAATCTGGCCCAGACATATAGCATGCCTTCTGGGAAATGGCTTGATAAGAATTTTACAAACTAATGGAAATGATGGGAGTATGGGCTGAAACTGCTATGGCAAAAAATGTAGCTACTGTGACCCTAAAGGCCATCCTGCTATGACAAAAAATATAGCTACTGTGCGCTAAAGGCTATTCTGCTGTGGCAAAATGTATAGTTACTGTGACCTTAAAGGTTAGCCTGTCCTTGCAACTCTTTAGAACGTAGAAAATGTAGTTGTTTTAGCTGCTTTCATAATTTTTTATGTTAACTATTAGAGAAATATTTTTGTTATCTTTTTTTTATTGATTACATTGCATCATGTGACACAGTTTTATAGGCACTGGGATTCCCCCCACCCCTCCCCAAACCTTCCCCCAACGGTGGATTCCTCCACCTTGTTGCATTACCACAGTTCAAATTCAGTTGAGATTCTTTCATTTCCAGAGCGGAGGACTGTAGGTATTGGTCTGTGGCCATCCTTTCATAATTTTTTAACTAGAGGAAATATAGGGTGATTTTACAGACATCATAGAGATACACTTTTGATTATTGTTTGGTTGTTTATAAGGTTGCAGAGCCTGCAGTTGTAGGGGGATTTAATGTTTGAAACTTTTTGTCTTAAATCTTTTTTTTTTTCTCTTTTGATGTATTTCTCCCATTAAGTGATGGATAAGTTGCAGAATAAGAATTGTAGTAGAAGTGTATTACTGATTAAGATGTGTTGTCTACCTAAGAATTCCTGGCTGCAACATCAAAATGGATAATGCTCTGTCTTAAGGTGAAACAATTTGCAGAATTACCTTCGAAAGCACCCACTTGTCCATTGTAGAGTCGAAACCAAAATGGAGTAAACATGGCTCATTGCTAACTGCAATTTTTTTCACCGTTATAACTCCTGCTTTACTTGCTTGGCTAACAAACTGTGCAAGCTTGCAGGTCCAATGGCCAACTAATACCAATGACTCCAAGCCCCATAAACCAAGGCTCCGGCCTTACTAACCCATAGATAATTCAAGGTAGGGGTCTGGTTGTCACAGGCAGCACCAAGGATAGAACCCAGACTTGAGGAGAGCAGGTGGGGGCTGGCCAGTCGAGATCAGCCATGAATGTGTAATCCTCCCTCATTCATCTCTCAAGCTATTGTAAAATTCCCCCCCACCCCTTGAAGCTATGTCAAATAAAAGAAAAGCTTGTACTGCTTCTGTATAAATAAGGCAGACAGCTTTCTCGCATGACCCATGATGATCCTGGAACTGCAGTGGTCTGTTTCTTCTCTCTATGCCTATTTAACGCACCCTTCTCAAGCTCCAAACTCAGCAGGAGTTGGACTCCGGCAAATGAGAATGGGGAGGAGAGTAGAGAGAAGACATCTTCATCATCCTCTCTCATCCTGACTCACCGAGAAAGAAGGGATGCCTTTCCCAAATGCTAACCTATTTTATGAGGTCACAATGAGAGTGACCGTGTTGATGGCAAAATCCCACATAAAGGAAATGTATCAGTTTAACATATGTGTCAGTATTATACAAACTCGTGGCTTGCTGAAAACACTTCTTCTGTGATCACAATCTAGTGCTGAAGATAAACTAATGTTTCAGTACGTTACAAATAGTATTATCTCTATTCCTCACCTAACATAAGATTGTTTTATTTACAGTTTGGCCAAAGAGAAGGATAAAGTATATTTAAGTGTAGGTGTTCACATTACTTTAAAATAATTCACCCTAATTAGAACTAGAGCTGTGACTGTGGTGACATTTCTTTCAAAAGCAGTTTCGATGCATCTGTAATCATTTCCCACAAATTCCCACTAAAAGTTTAAAATTTGACAATGTTACCTATGTTGGTGAATATGAGCGCTATTTAGTCCGAGTTGTCTTGCATCATTAATCAAACCTTTCTATGAAGCATCATCAGCAAGAGGAATAGACAGCTTGTCTCTCACTTCAAAGCAGCCAATTCACACTTTCGCTTTTAGACTAACTGGGAAACACTGTAAGTATGGGTGGAGGTTGGTTCAATAAAGGGTACATCCTTTCTTTTGAATTGAAGAAAAAATTAATTCCTAAGTTATTAAAATTAAACACCAGCTAATTCATTTTTTAAAAATCTATTGTTATCTGTCATTATTCTAAATACTAACAAAAGGATACACTGAGTTTAGGAATAGAATTATAGTCAGTATTGCATTTAATGTGTAAGAAGAGAAAAACTAAACTATACTGTAGAAAGTAATGACTGGGACAGGCACAACAGCTTTACTGGCTAATGCTCCAACTTGCTGTGTCAGCATCCCATACTAGCACCGGTTTGTGTCTTGGCTACTGATTTTGGAATCCAACTCCCTGCTTATAGCCTGGTAAAGCAAAGAAAGATGACTTAAAGTTGGTGGACCCTGCACGTATGTGGGAGAACTGGTAGAAGCTCCCTGTTCCTGCCTTCGTGTTGACTGAGCTCTGGGCTTCGTAGTCATTTAAGGAGTGAACCAATGGGTGGAAGAACTTTCTCTTTCTATGTAAATCTGACATTGCAGCATGTATACAACCCTGTTCATCAAGGATATCATTCTATAATTCTATTTCTCTTTTGTATCTCTAAGAGTGCCTCCCTTTCTATTGTTTTGAATAGTTTTTGGAGTATAGGGGTCGATTCTTGCAATGTTTGGTTGAAGAAAATAGTGAAGCTGTATTGGTCTTGGGGCTTTTGTGGGAGGAATTTAATTACTGATTCAATCTCCATCCTGATTAAAGTTCCAATTCGGTTTTCAATTACCTCATGGTACATTTGGATTAATTGTATGTGCCTAGAAATGTATCCATTTCTGCTAGATCTTCTGACTTGCGCGGATCTAGCAGCTTGTAATAGTTGATCATCATTCTACCTATTTGTGAGGAATCCATTTCCACTTCTCCTTTTTCCCCTCTGATTTTATTGATGCATGTCTTCTCTCTCCAGTTGTGCTAGTGGTTCATCTATTTTATTAATTTTTTTCAAAGAACTGACTCTCGTGTATTTTTCTTCTTTCTCTATTTGGTTATTTCTGCTATTTGTTTTATGTTTGTTTCTTTGTTGTGTTTGTTGCTTATTTGTTTCCAATTATGGAATTATTTTGCTGTTGCTTGTCAATCTTCTTCAAATGTATAGCTGGCTTCTTTAACTGGTGCCTTTCCAGGATTTTTACGTAGGCGTGCGCTTTCCTTTTAGCGTTTCCTTGGCTGTGTCCCACTCCTTTGCGTGTGTTGTTCTGATGCCTTCATTTGTTTCCAGGAATTTTTTCCCCTTTGGTTTTTTGTAGAATCCATCATTTGTTCAGCAGCATGTTGTTCTGCTTCCAAGCATTTGCATATTTCTAAGGCATTTTAACTTTCTGGTTTCCAGTTCACTCCACAATGGTCTGAGAAGATGTATGATATGATCTTCATGGTTTTAGAATTTGCTGAGGCTTATTTTGTGAATTATGATGTGGAAAATGCTGCAGAGAGTTTCTCTGTGGGAAAAAAGTGTATTCTGTATTTGTGGGATGAAACTTCTGTAGATATTCATTAAGCCCATTTTTTTCTAGTGCTTGAACTCTGTTGTTTCCGTGTTTTGTTTCTGTCTCATTGATTTGTCCAAGGAAATTAGTAGAGTGTTAAGCTTCCTCAGCATTATTTTTTTTTGGAACTTATTTCTCTCTTAAAATCCATTAATATTTGTTTCATGGTGCTGGTTCCCTGGCATTCATTGGATATGCATTTATTGTGTTTATTTCCTCGTGCTGAGTAGATCCATTAATCATTATGTGGTGTGCTTCTGTATCTTTGTTTTATCCTCCCTCCACTTTTTGTACAACCCTTTTAATGCTTCTCACATTGAGGTATCTATTATCTGATATTAGAATGGTTATACCTTTTTTTTGTACATTAGCCTGGAATATTGTTTTGCATCTTTTCATTTGCAGTTTCCGGAAATCTTTGCTGTTGAGATGTGTTTCTTATGAGCAACAGAAAGATGGCTTTTGTTTTTGATGCAGTCCACTAATTTTTTGTCTATTAATTGATTAATTTATTTGTTTTCAGGATTTCTATGGAGTGGTAATGATTATGCACTGTCCTGGTATTTTAACATTGGTTTTCTGATAATTTGATTTAGGTTTCTTTTGTGCTTTTTTGCTTTGTTTGTGTGTGTGTGTGTGTGTGTGTGTGTGTGTGTTGGTTCTTTTTTTTTTTTTTTTTTTTGAGTTTTTGTCCAAGTTTGTCTTTTTTGTGGTAGTTTATTTTTTTTCTTCTTCTTTCTTTATTTCTCTTCTTTTTGAAAGACCTAAACCTATTTTGGAATGAAACCTGAACAGTAGAAATTACATATGCCATTTTTTAAGTTAAATTAAGCTCTAGACTGAGTGAGAATAGTAAATACTAGTCGTTTTGGCTCAATATCTTTGCTCTGGAGAAGTTAATACAATGAAGTGAGTAACTTTACCTAAAGGTGGAAATATACTTGGCCATAAATCTGAAAACTTCAATGGTTGGGTAACATTTTTTCTCTGGCCAAACTGACACACAATTTCATTCCACATCACAAAAATGTAAGACATCTGTAGCTGTAATCATAAACTAAAAGTGAAAAAACAACATTTTATATATAACACAAGCTTTAGAATAATATGGGAAAGCAATTTATCTGTGTAGAGCACCCTTGGAAAATCCACTTGATGATAAATAGTGTGTTTAGAAACCCAGATTTGCATTTAAAGAGATGCATGCTTACTATAACTTCTCCTTGGGGTACACTCTGAGCTTTCACCATTATTGCTTTCAACTATTCTTTGAGATGATAATTGTTAACAGCCAGAAGCTTTCAGACTGCAAATTTTTTTCTAGTGTCTCTTACAAACTCAGTTCTTTAAAGGATTTATTCACCTGGAGAATTCAGATGTTATAGATGTTAAATTGCTTAAGTCACTTCCTTATCTCATAATAACATCTAATATCAAGAGACTGTAAAAATTATAATGTATTACATAATGTCACAGATGCTACATGAAAAGCTGAAAACTATGTTCAGATGATACGTTTGAATTATTATTGTTTTTTGAGGGAAAAAATGCAAGTAGAACTCATACAAGTAAAGAAAAGCCATTAAGTTTAACTGTGATATGGAGTGGAATTTGGGAATCATAAAATGGTGTATTAATTATAACACAAAAACCTAGAACTGGAAATTACCTTACTTCATTAAAACTCAGTCAACCATTTATTTGTTTTTATTGAAATGTCATTCAAGATATGACATGTCTAAAAATATATGAGATATAAAATCATTAAATTTGGATTTTTTTTTCTGTACAGATTTTACGTACATGCTTAAGTTCATTTCCAAATGCAAATTTTGGCTTCATAGCACTGACAGAAAATGTGGCTTTATGGTTTCCTGCAGGTTATTCAAGCTATAAACTGTTCCAGGAGTTCCCATATGTGTTGGCATCTCTCTCTAATCCAGTTTTGAAGGACAAAATAAATCTAATGCAGAATTTTTGAATATGAGACAAAAATGAGGCATATTTCTGAATATGTTTTCTGGAAATAAAATATTTAAAAAATAAACAAATACACTCAGTACAATTTATTGTGGCCCCCAAAACCAGAAATAGAGAAAAAGGGAGAAAAGAACAGAGGGAGGTAGGGAAAGACAGAGAATAAAAGGAGAGAATTATAGTAAATTTGTAAGAAACAAGTTAGAAAAATAGTAAATTTCATAATGCAATAATAGCACAGCCGCAGCCTGTGTTGAGCGTGCTTTGCTGTCTTATGTAAGTGTTGTAACCTGATACCTCGTTCTTTGAGGGTGGCAAATATAAACCTTTCTTTTCTTGTATCAGTGACCACATATTTCCTAAGGAAAACCATAGCTCAAGGAGCATGAAGCATATTGCAGTCTGAATCTTTACCTTTGAAACGTTGACTTAGACTGTTTTTGTTAAAACAGTTTCAAAAAGAAAACACACACACACACTTTCAAGAAATTTCAGAATAATTAAAGTTAAGAAGTCATATCTTTTTCCAAATCTGAACCACAGAAAAAGCAGCATGAGTTCTAAACATGAATCAGGAAGACATCTCTAGACATTCAAACGTGAGTAGGATGTTGGCCAGGATGATTAAATATCCACTTTCCTGAGTTTTGCCTGAAATAAACAATGTTGCTGTATTAATGACACTGGGAGCACAGATGAAAAGGCCGTGTGAGTCATTGACTAAGCCAAAAGGAATGCAAAACACAGGGGAATCTCTGTGACACTTTAATACCTAACCAACTGTAAAATGTCCAATTCCGGAGTGATGAGCAGTGCTATAATTGCCCCTCCTCCTTGCTCTGCTTATATGACTTTGACCTTCTTCTCTGTGGCTTCCTAAACAGAGAAAAACATTAACCTGGGGTTTAAAAATTGAATTTACATATGCAAAAAATTTTATAAACAAGCAAGCATTTAAATGCTTAGAAGCCACATGGAGGTTGCTTTTAATCGAGACAATTCTCAATCTTTCACAGAAGAAAAAAAAAATAGTCTGATTTTGTGTATGGGATTTCATACCTGACCAAAAGGGTAAGAATTCAAATGAAATCAAAATGATCAAATTCTGTGCAAAAAAATAGCTTGTGGAACTGGAATTACTAAATTGAATAGTCAGAAAGCCTGATACCTATGATCACGTTTGTCTTTATATGAGGTAACCATAATAGTCAATTCAGTGTAGTGCTAGGTATGGCGGTTGATGGATAATAATTACTAAGATATAGTTACACTGAATTAGCACACATTGCAGATCTGTTATTCATGATTATACCTAAAATTAAGAATATATCATGTATTTCTGAATTAAAAAGCATAGTTGCCAATGTAATATTTTAATACATACAAAATATGTGTACCTATACTGAATTCTGAAACTGAAGCCACCAAAAAATTAAAGGCAAATTTGAATACTTGTGAGAAACAACAGATAAGAATTTTGTATAGAGGCAAAAATAGTTACTATCAGCAGACACAGAATTGGAAGTGGGAGTGTTAGGCACTGGTGAAGGTGGAAAAGGGAATCATCTGTAAACTTGGGGCACTGTGCTATGACACATGGATGACTTTCAGATAAACTGCCTCACTAATTCCATATATTTCATTTGCTTTGGGGAATGAGGTGCTGAAGTGATAGCAACACCTCCATACTCCATTCACTTCATTGAATCTGTTTCTCTGAAAAGTCTATCTAGGGCAATAAGCAAATCTGGTCAATCAAAAAGAAAAGTATGCTTAACAATGTAACAAGGGCCAATGGCTCAGTCAAATTGGCACTTCAAAAAAGAACATCTTTGGGTCTTTTCCTCTTCTTGTCCCAAAATGTGGCAAATTTAGTCCACATGGTGTGTTTTTCATCTTAGTTTTTTGTTTTGTTTTGTTTTGTTTTGCTTTGTTTTGTTTCATATTGTCTCTTTAGAATGCACATGTCATGGCTATCATGGTGTTTTTTAAAATCTCTTTGTGATTTATTGTCAGGGATTATTACTTCATAAAATTTTGGAGATGTACAAAATCCTGCTTAATAAGCATATAAGAAGTTTTTGAACCTCATTAGTCATTATGTAAGTGAAATTGAAAAAACTGAAACCTCATTCATCTACAGCTATGTCTAAATTTTAGATTCAGATAATGCAAGTATTACTGACAATGTGGGGCCATTTTTTTTCTCAGATGCTGCAGGCAGGAGTGTAAATAGTTAAAGCCATTTGTGAAACAATCGATGATGCTTACTAAAACACCTTCTCTCTTAATCGGAACATAGCCAAGTGCTAGTTTGTCAGTATTACCTATAACACTACAAAATGAAATGAAGTTAAATTTTATAAATAGTAGGTTAGATAAATATATGAACACATACTCACAAAATAGAATATTATCCCACAGTGAGAATGGACGAGTTCATAACTACATAACTAAACGAATGGCTCTTAGGAACAGGGTATTGAACAAAGTAAACCAGACTCAAATGTACAAAGCCATTTAATCTCCTTCAGGGAAATGAACACATGATGTCAAACTTAAGGATAGCCATTATTGTCCAACGTGGCAGAGTTGAAAGGAGAGCGCAAGGGAAATTCTCAGAAATGCTGGGGATGTTCTTTATCAGGTTCATTGTCTTTTGATTACCTTGGTGTGTACAACTTTTGTTGTCAACTTAGAGCTTTATGCACTTGTCTTTTTTATTTAAATGAAACATTTCCACAAAGCATTTCATTATAAAAATATTTGGAGTAGCAATGCATCCTAATCACACAACTAACTACACATTCCAATAAATAACCAACATTAGAAACACATTACTGAATCGATAGTTATTGTCAACACTGCAGTTACTTTAGTCAGAAATGTTTACTCATCGTGTGGGTAGTTGGTATAGTGGTCTAGCTGTTTGAGCTGTTAGCAATCCATACTGGAGTGACTGGGTATTAATTCCTTAGCAACGACCAGGAGTCAGCTAGCAATATACCAAGTAACTAGGTTCATACCATTCAGATGGAATACATGGAGCATTTCCAGGCTCTGGTTTTGGCCTGGCCCAGGTATGTGATTGAGAGCAACTGAGGGACTAAACCAGTGGATGGGAGATCTCTCTCTTCCTCTGTCTCTCTGCCTTTAAAAATATGTATGTGCACGTTTCATCATATACACAAATTGAAATGATGGGGCTGGCTTTGTGACGTAGTGAATAAAGCCACGGCCTGAGCCACTGGTAAGCTGTGTAGTCACTGGCTTGAGCCCCAGCTGCTCCACCACTGATATTGTTCCTTGCTGCTGCACCTGAGAAGGCAGTGAAGGAAGGCCCAAGGGTTTGTGTCTGGCTACTCATGCGCAACGCATAGAAAAAGGTCCTGGACTCCGGCTTCTCATCAGTCCAACTCTGGCCAGTGCAGCCAGAAGTGAACCAGCAAACTGCAAGTGAACCAGTTGATGGAAGATATCTCTCTCAATAAAAACGAATAATAAGAATAAAGCTTTTAAGTGAAATAAAATACCCAAACACAAAACTGGAAAAGTTCTTGCACAGAATCCCGCCTCACATCAACATGAATGTAAACAGTAACAATGTGAAGGCGGCAGTGTTCAGGATCTGTGTGTCTGGAGAGAAAAAACATTGTCTTCGCAGAGGAATCAATCACAGGAGTCCTTCAAAGGCAACCACTGCTTTCATGGAGGCACTGCTCATCTCTTGTGCTGCTCCAGTTTCCTACACAACACAAGTACTTATCACCACACTAGTGAACAAAACGTCATTGTCCTAAACCCTCTCCGTGGCCTGCCTATTTATCCCTTTCTTTCTTAACCTCTGGCAAACACTGGCCTTTCACAAATTATCTCTAGAATTTTCAGTTGTCCCAAAGTTTTAATTTTAGTTGCTTTTCTTTTTTTTTTTTTTTTAAAGATTTTATTGTTATTGGAAAGCCGGATATACAGAGAGGAGGAGAGACAGAGAAGAAGATCTTCCATCCGATGTTTCACTCCCCAAGTGAGCCGCAACGGGCCGGTGCTGCGCCAATCCAAAGCCGGGAACCTGGAACCTCTTCCGGGTCTCCCACGAGGGTGCAGGGTCCCAAAGCATTGGGCCTTCCTCGACTGCTTTCCCAGGCCACAAGCAGGGAGCTGGATGGTAAGTGGAGCTGCTGGGATTAGAACCGGAGCCCATATGGGATCCGGGGGCTTTCAAGGCGAGGACTTTAGCCGCTATGCCATGCCGCCGGGCCCGATTTTAGTTATTTTTCTAAATCATCATTGCAAGAACTCGAAATATCTGGATTTTGACACATCTGAGAACCATACACTCAGGTTCAGACCCAAATAAAATCCACATTTTCCACACCAGTGATCATTTAAAGGATTTGTAAACACAATTCTATTCAACTTGGAATGGAGCTGATTTTATCCAAAATAATGTTTCCATTGATTTATGGTATATAACATAATTAAAAATGATGTCACTTTATATTTCAGCTTTGTTCATTATTACATCCAAGAGGGAATTATCTATAATTATTGGTAGATGCTGACATATAGTTATTATTACATAAATATATTTATCTTATTTGTGCAATTATTATATAAAAAAGATGTATCCATATTTTACTACATTAAATAATATAGTAAGGCAAGCAAGAATGATCACAATAGGATATTGAGGTATAAGAAATACATTCTGTGAAAAGAACTGTATTTCTGATTTGAATTTGAAAACTATTACTTGAGTCTTGATTCTTATTATGATTATAACTAAATGTTTTTAAGTGCAGTTTTGCAAAATGTTGCCATCCATATGCAATTCTCACAGCTTAACATATTAATGATTCTTGTACTCTGGGTCCTAAGGGATGAGAAGGTCAATAAGACCTGTCAATGACCTATGGATATGTCCAATAGGTCTGCCTACTAGGTGACATTGAGAATAATAATGGCCCATAACTGACAGCATTGGCAAAATTCTGTGTAATCTGTCACTGCCTTGCTGGTTTAAGAATTTCCTGAAAGGTACCAAGGAAAGATAACTAGATTTTATATAACAGAAATTTCCATGTTGTTACAGTTTTATTATTCTGCAAGAATATCTTTGAATTGTGATGATGTTTACACACTACAGCAGAACCTGGGATATGTCAGTGCAAATGAGCCTCTTATATAGCAAACAGAATAATCACAGTGATCCAGTGTGCCGAGGGGCAGATCTTTAAAGAGTGACCTGAAGTATGAGTGAGGCATATTCAACAGAAATGCAAAGAACACTAGGAAGGGCAGAAATTACGGAGACGCCTGGAGCTGAAAACACCAAGATGCAGAGCAAAAATGAAGTTGAATATAAAAGCAGGTGAAACCAGTGCATCAAACTGCAAAAGTAGCAAGAAATAACAAACAAAGGAGCTTTATTACATTTTGCCAAAAATAATAGATTCTATTCAACTCTATATTTTCTGCAAGTCAGAGTACTTAAACTAAAGCTATATAAGGCTTTGCTTGAAGCCAAATTAAAAAAAATGAAGCATTACAACATCAAGCATTGTGTAGATACATATATATATATATATATATATATATATATATATATATATATATACACATCTACATGGAAATATTTTATGGAAATGAATTAACTGCTTTATAAATTTCTGAAATATCACATACCTTTTATAGAGTATTTCAAAAAGAAAAAAAGCGAAAGGCTGTTAATTTTATTTTTAAGTTTTTTATTTGAAAGTCAGATATACAGAGAGGAGGAGAGACAAAGAAGAAAATCTTCCATCTCTTGATTCACTCTCCAAGTGGCCACAATGGCTGGAGCTGAGCTGATCCAAAAACAGAAGCCCAGAGCCTTATCCAAGTATCCCACATGGGTGCAGGGTCCCAATGTGGCTTATTTCCAAATATTAAAGTTTCTCAGTATATTGCCAGAATTTATTCAAAATATTTTCATTTTAAATTTTATTATCTGGGCCCCCTCGTGGGAGACCCTGAAGAGGATCCAGGCTCCTGGCTTCAGATCGACTCAGCACCAGCTGTTGGGGTTGCTTGGAGAGTGAATTGGCAGATGGAAGATCTTCCTCTCTATCTCTCCTCCTCTGTATATATCTGACTTTACATTAAAATCAATGTAAAAAAATCTATTATTCAATTTTATTTTGCAGAGTTAATATCTGAAGCCCTATCAATGCTAATGAAGTTAGGAAACATGACTTTTACGTAGCAGAATTTTAAATTCTTTATTATTATACACAATGGAGAAACAGGTCAACAAAATTCTTATTAGAAGCAGTGAGCAAGAAACCACTTCATAGACAAGGATGCCAATAAAAATAAACATAATACATCTGAAACTACTAATGAGGCAGATGACATGCACGATATTTTCACTTTAATGGGACTTTAGATTTCATAGCTGAGGCTTCTATGCAATTAACAAGCTGGTTCAATGCTTTAGTATTGTAAGATAAACTGCTTAGAGCTACATCTGCTTGGATGGACTCAGAAAAGATCTCTGTTAGTGCAATGTTGTACAATAATTCACCTTAGCTCAGTAAAACACTGTGCTTTGAATTACTTTATCAACAGGTATTTATTTTTTTTACTAAGTAGCAGATATTAAATAAAACTTTATAATATTCTTTAGATGAGCAATTGCAATTTCTGTGCTAGAACTGGTAGGTCCCTTGAAAGATTTAATAATTTTGTGAATTCCCAAAGAATCAAACATTAATAATAAATTAGCACGACAAAACTTTTGTGCTTCATCAAAGAAGGAGCATGCCAAAGAAGCACAAAAAGGGCTTGTAGACTTACTCCGTTTTAGTTAAGTCAGTTTCTAAATACTAAAACCTGTTGTGCTGTGCTGTAGCTATATATGTAAGTATCCTAGATCCTTAATTCAATCATATCTGCTAAGTTAGCTTTACCATCAATTAAGAAGATTAACACATGGATATCTTTGAGAAATGATTATTCAGTCTAGCACTATCTCCTAGAAATTCTCAAAATTTACCTCTGTTTCAGTATGCATTCACTACAGTTCCAGCATCCTTAAAAGTTTTTGTCTGGGCCCGGCGCGATGGCCTACCAACTTAAAGTCCTTGCCTTGAATGCGCTGGGATCCCATATGGGAGCCGGGTTTTAACTCTGGCAGTCACGCTTCCCATCCAGCTCCCTGCTTGTGACCTGGGAAAGCAGTCGAGGACAGCCAAAAGCCATGGGACCCTTCACCTGCATGGGAGACCTGGAGGAGATTCCTGGCTCCTGGCTTTGGATTGGTCTAACACCGGCTGTCGTGGTCACTTGGGGAGTGAATCATCGGACAGAGGACCTTCCTCTCTGTTTCTCCTCCTCTCTGTATCTGACTTTGCAAAATAAATAAATAAATAAATATATTAAAAAAAGTTTTTGTCTCCCAGATCATCAGCTGAAGTCCAAATGTCTACATAGATGCCACTCAACTAAAACTCCCAAATGTTATCATTTAAATTAGGTGAAGATGAAGATCAGTGCTATGGCGCATTGGGTTAACACAATTTGCAGTGCTGACATCTCCTGTGGGTGTCAATTGGAATCTCAGCTGCTGCCCTTCCACTTTCCTTCTCACTTCTCTTCCAGCTCCCTGCTAGTGTGCCTGAGAAAGCAGTGAAAGATGGTGCAAGAGCTAGGGCCCTGGCACTCAAGTGGGAGATCTGGGAAACCTACTGGTTTTTATTTGACTTAAAACCTGCCCTGGCCTTCACAACCATTAGGAGAGTGAACCAAAGTATTGGCTAGCTCTCTGTTTTTCTCTGTAACTATTCATCTAAATAAATAAGAATATATCTGTAAAAAAAAAAAAAGAAAAAGAAGGTAAATGTAAGATTATTGTTTCCAGTTAGAAACAACACATGGATCTCAGTGCTCCACAGTCTTCCCCAGGATTTCAGTTCCAGTGCTTATGTCTCTAGCTTACTCTTCCTTCCTGAGACATAGATTATAGCAACAGATAAGAAATTTTACCTGTCACTTTTACCTGTATAGTTTGGGGAATCAGAAAACCAAATTCTTCGATGGACTTGCTGCTTTTGGCTTTTGAACTGGCTTTGCCATCTGAAAGATGTGCAAAGGAGTTATCCCCTGATTTCCATGAAAGATTCATTGCAAGACATTCATGGGACACCAAAAATCCAGGTTGCTCTTATCCACTATGAATCGTGGTAGAATATTGGGTTAGAAATCATATAAATTGGGTAGATTTCTGGCCAAAGTCAAGCTTCCAAAAGTGAAACATGAGGTGATTGAAATCCTAAATACAGCTATAAGCAGTTCAGAGACTGAATTAGTAACTAGATCTCTTTCAGCAAAGAGAAACCCAGCACTGGATGGCTTCACTGATAAAATCTACAGAACATTTCAAGAATTTACCCTAGCCTCCTCAAAACAAGAGAGAGAGAGCCTTCCCAAAGTCTTTCTATGTAGCCAGTATCACCTTACTACCAGAGCCTGACAGAAGACACAGCAGAGAAAAAGAACTACAGACTGATATCCCTGATGAACATAGACACAGAAATCCTCAATAGATTTCTAGCCAGCAAAATCTAACGATATATCCTACAGATCATTCAACTGGACCTAATGAGATTTAACACTGGTACACAAGGATAATTCGTCATAGATATACAAACCAATAAATGTGCTATGCCACATCAACAAAATGAATAAATGCCATATTATCACTTCAATACATGCAGAGAAAGCATTCAGTAAAACCCAACATGACTTCTTGCTAACAAAATATGAGATATTTTCTACAAAAGCCATCAAAGCAATATACATAAAACCCAATGTCAGCATCATATTAAATGGAGAAAGACTGGAAAATTTTCCACTAATATTTGAAACTAGAAAAGGATGTCAACTTTCATCAGTTCTATTCAAGATAGCACTGGAAATCCTCTCATCAGCTATTAGGCAAGAAAAACGAAATTAAAGGAATTCAAATGGGAAACGAGGAAATCAAATTATCCTTGTTTGTAGATGACATGCTCCTATACATAAGATGGAGGATGTACAATGATCTTGGATCGTTGCAATCAGCATCATCAAAAAGGCCATACTACGGAAAATGATTGATAAATTCAATGTGATCCCAAATAAGTACTAACAATATTCCTTTCAGAATTAGAAAAGAAGATACAGAAACTTGTCAAGAAACACAGAGATTCGAAGTAGCCAAAACTATTCTTAAACAATAAAAAAGCTAGAAGAATCACAATACCAGATTTTTAAGACATACTATTCAGCAGTATTGACCAAAACAATTTGCTACTTGTACTGGTACTGGTACTGGTACCTGTACACTACACATGAAGATAATTTACACATGTACAGGCAACTAATCTTCAATAAAGAAACTGAAAATAACTCCGGGAGAAATGTCAGTCTCTTCAACAAATGGTATAGTGAGAAGTGAATATTAACTTGTAGAAGTAAGAAACGAGATTCCGATCTTCCACTTTATATAAAACTCAACTTGAAATGGATTAAGGACTCATATCTACATCCAGATACTATCAAGTTACTAGAGAAAAAATAGGGAACATTCTACAAGACATGATCAGCAGCAAAATCTTCTTAGAAAGGAAACCCAAGCCACAGGTGGTTAAAACTAAAATAAATAGAAGGGACTGTATCAAACTAAGAAGCTTCTGTACAGCAAAGAAATAGTCACCAAAATGAGTAGGAAATCAACAGAATGGGAGAAACTCTTTACACATTACATAACAGATAATGGACCAATATCCAAAATCTACAAAGAACTTCAGCAATTCACAAAACAAAGCAAAAATTCCTGTTAAGAAATGTGCCAAAGACATGAGCAGACATTTTTCAAAAGAACAAATTTGAGGCCCGACGCGAGCCTAGGGGCTAAGACCCTCCCCTTGCACCTGCAGGGATCCCATATGGGTACTGGCTGATGTCCTGGTGGTCCCATTTCCTAACCAACTCCCTGCATGTGGCCCAGGAAAGCAGTAGGGGATGGCACAAAGCCTTGGGACACTGCACCCATGTGGGAGACCTGGAAGAGGCTTCTGGTTCCTGGCTTCAGATCAGTTCAGCTCTGGCCTTTGCAGCTACTTGAGGAGTTAATCATCAGATGAAAGATCTTCCTCTTTCACCTCCTCTCTGTGTATCTGACTTTCCAATAAAAATAAGTAAATCTGTAAAACAAACAAATTCAGTTTGCTAATAGACAATGAAAAATTACTCAGGTTCCCTAATTTTTATGAAAATGCAAATAAAAGCCACACTGAGTTTCCACCTAACTATAAGGAGAATGGCCCATATACAGAAATCAGCAACTATTGACAAAATAATAAAATTCTGCATGTATTCAATAAAAACATATTTTTCTCAAATATTTTGAAATTGCAGTTGTTTTAATTCTTTTGTTTCAAATTTTTGGAGATTGATTTTATTTATTTTAAGACATAGATAGAGATGGAAACTGGAAGAAGGGAAGAGTCTTCCTTTAACTAACTCACTTCACAAATGATCTGGGTGGGTTGGATTGATTCCAGTATCTTGGTATTTCTTTGGGACCTCCCGCATGGGTTCAGGGACCCATATACTTGGACTGTCTTCGGCTGTTTTCCCTGGTACAGTGACAAGGAGTTGAATTGGCAATAGAGCAACCAGAACTCAGATAGTGCCAACAAGGGATGCTGGCAATACAGATGGCAACTCAATGCATTATTTTGCAATGCAGGCAGTTGTTTTAATTCTTGGATGCAGAGCACCTCCTTCAGTTGGGAGTTTGGAAGGTCAACTGGCAGGTCATTTATACTTTCAATTTAACTGTCAGGAGTATTTATACCACAGCAGATTGTAGTTAATACTAATCAAAACATTGTACTAATACCCTATAACTCAGCATATGCATACATTATTCATATATTTATTATTTCTAAGCAATTTTCCATCTCCAAAAATGCAAAAATATATTTAGATAAAATCTGTGAGACTAATAAAGAGAAAGTTTAACTAACTGATAGAAAACTTCCGTGGCTCTTTTGTGGAGAAAATCCATGAAAAAGAGTGGCCCTTGAAGTAACTTTCATTGATTAGAAAGTCTAGATATACAAACCAGCACTGGTGACCTGATGGAAATTCCTGGGGTGTTGATCATAGTGCATGTAAAAGGTGGCTTAATATTTTAAAGGTAATATATGTTTATTCCCCAGAGCCTTTTGAGTTGAACATGACAATATTTTTTGGATAGTGAAAGCAGGCTTTCAGACTTCACGGTTCATAAATAAACCTAATTATAGCACATATTATGGGTTATAATTGTTCATCAATTAATTCAATCATTCATTCAACTACTATTGGAGATTAATGTTATCTAATGGTTACTGAACACTCAAGGAGTATATGTGAAATAATTCTGAAGACTATGAAATACTATCCAGAAGTAGAGATTTCTCAATAAAACGTAGAAGCATGGAGAAGTAGGGAGCTTAAATTGTTGAGTCTAACTTGTTATTATGCTTGAAAACATAATTTATGAGTTTGACAATTTCTGACTATTGTAATTCAATAATCATCTTGATTTGTTTCTAAGTGCTGAAAATATTTGAATATTTTTGATGGGGAATAAATATCAAACACAATGTGGGCCTACTGACTCCAGCTCTACAGAAATGCTCTTCAAGAAATGCCAGTGGGGAGGAATTTTCAAGAAGATATTTCATAACCAAAAGATTACTTATGCTATTTTTAAAAGTTACTTTCGTATTTTGCTCATCTTATTCTACTACATGGCCACCTCATATGTTCTTGGTTAGTGTAGCCATAAAAATTTGCCCCAAGTCTTTCTCCACAGCAGTCAAGAGGTATGAAGTGTCATGCATACTTGCAGACTGTGTTTTAATCAGTGATTGCTAGCATATATATATATATATATATATATATATATATATATATTATATGTATTATATAATAGAACATCATTGGGAATTTGAGACTTGGGAAATATTTTACTTCTTTCTTTAGAGAAGTGTTCAGTTGTCTCAGTTTTTCTGCTGCGGAAGTGGATGGGACTGCTCTGTGTTTGTGAGTCAGGTGATGACCATCTCAAGCTATTTGAATAACAAAGAGCCCATGTAGAAACAGCAGCACAGAAAAGCAGAAATTAACCAGGACTGGGGTGCTAATATTTGGCTGCTGTACAAGCGGTGGATTGCCTGACTCAGGAAACCTTACGTAACTGTACATATTACAGATTAAAGCACAATGTTGGAGCTTCCTGTTCTCCCACATTTAGCATTTAAGGCAGGTTTATAATTACAAATCGCTGTGACTTTAATCCACTTGAAAAAGAGGAAGATGGAAAGAAGGCAGAGAGGGAGGAAGAAGGATGAATATTGATGACGAACACGATTCCACGCTAGTGAGAGGTCACCTGCTGCTGTCTCACGCAAACTGATTTCATGACATTCTTTAAGCTCACTGAATCTGCTTTTTTATCTTCACTAACATAGGGGCAACTGAAAATTTCTAAACACTAACAGAAAAGTTGAAATATGCTCTTATGATTCTGAAGCTGCATTTTTAAGAACTCAAAGTTGACGGCTAGGTGAATGTTCCACGAACGTTCTTTTGACAAGGTGATTACTTTCCAATCTGTTATCGAGAAGAGGTCAATGTCAGACAGGACTGAAAGAGAGATTGTGAGCCTCTGCTGTGGAAGAGTGGTGTGAGGAACCTATCATGTGCAGAAGTGGAACACTGTAGCAATGCTTGGAAACCCCTGGGCACAAGAATCTAGGTGCACAGTAAATGTCATGTCTTTGCCAAAAAGTTAAGCAGAAACATCTTTTAATAGAGATTTTCAACCAATTGTGCTCTAAGATTCGAAAACATCCTGGTTACAACTTACTCTCTCATTATAGTTGTTATCTCATTACAGGCTAGTAATTTAAAAACCAACTTTTATTTTATATTAGACACTAACAGATTTTAAAATAGGTAATTTGCATACCAATTCTTCACACTGTACTAATTTTGTGATCCAAACAGTACAACTAATTTTAAAAGATTTTTTAATAGAAAATATTTTTTTAATAGACTCAAGTATATTTTGAATTTGGGATGATGTTTAGTAATATTAGCCTTTTTTGTAAAACAAGATATCTATAATTTTGTAACGGCATATTTCTATTTTATGTTATTTTTTACATATTTGTGAGTATAATTACGGGCAATTTAGTGTGCATTTATAATGGAATTGTTTCATTGTAATATTCAGAATAGCTAGGGTTGCAAAGGTTTAACAAATGCTAATAACTTTGCATCAAAGGATTTGAATGATTTTGTTATCAATTAAATTATTAAGTATATGAGGAAATTGTGTCAGAAATATATTGAAAAGAATTCTTAACCACCTAAAGGCAATAAATATAAGACAAAAACTAAAATTTGACTCAAGCAGAAGCAGAACCCATATCATTTAAAAATATAAGCTAGTTGGGCCTGGCGGTGTGGCCTAGCAACAAAAGTCCTCGCCTTGAACGCCCTGGGATCCCATATGGGCACCGGTTCTAATCTCGGCAACTCCACTTCCCATCCAGCTCTCTGCCTGTGGCCCGGGAAAGCAGTCGAGGACGGCCCAAAACCTTGGGACCCTGCACCCGTGTGGGAGACCTGGAAGAGGTTCCAGGTTCCCGGCTTCGGATCGGTGCAGCACCGGCCGATGCAGCCACTTGGGGAGTGAATCATTGGATGGAAGATCTTTCTCTCTGTCTCTCCTCCTCTCTGTATATCTGACTTTGTAATAAAAAATAAATAAATCTTTTAAAAAATATATAAGCTAGCCCCTTAATGTTTTTCAGTAGCTGCCCTTTAATGTCTTTATCAAGAGGAATTAAGATATCAATTGCCTGACTCCAGAAGTCATCTGCTTCTCTGGTATACAAACATTATTAGACAACATTGCTTGGAGTAGTTGTTTAAGGAAATTTTAGATCCATAAAGTGAAATTCTGGCTACAAGGTAGAACATAATTACCACTTATAAATAACCATCCAGATAAACTACAACCCATTTGGCCACCCAGCATGTGTAAGCGCCATTTTCAGTGAACAATAATTAATAATTAATAATAATAATAATAACTGTCATGTTTAATGTATTGTGGAGCCTGGAAATTAAAGGACATCTTTTTGGCTCCTCATTTTGATTTTAGCAGCATGAATCTGCTTACTTCCACCATCTCGATGCCAACAATAGTTTTTTTGTTTTTTTATGTTGTGCGAGATAACTGACTTTCTGGGCTCCCTAGCAATGCTTCCAACTATTTTGGGTTATTGCTTGGTAACAGGTTGATTGCAAGTAATTGATCATTTATGAAGAAATAATCTAGAAATGCAAAATGACAGAGCCAGAAATTACACCACTGCCCGAGTCCTATCGGACACCTGCTTGATTCTGTGGTGGTTAACATCTGACTCATTCCTCTCGGTGTATCCGGGAGAGCAGTAGATGGCTCCCTGCCACCCGTGAGGGAGACCCAGATGCAGATCTAGGCATCTCGGTTGATGTGGAGTGAAGCAGTGGATGAAAAATAAGACACCTCTCTCTTTCTCTCAAATAAATAAATAATGTATCATATATGTTGTATATGTGTTATATAATATATGTGATATGTATATGCTTCGCATATATACACATACACATACAGAATGGTACAACATATAAATTGACTGTAGAATCTTCAATAAACATTGGCATTATTTGCTTAAAATGCTCCTTTCTTCATTGGTTTATTGTCACTTAAAAAGCAATTTTTAGGTTTACTAACAGCAATTATTGTTGAGATTAGAGACAACTGCAAAAGTAACCTGGGTCTTTAAATGTCACGAGGGAGTCTGTGGAAATAGATTAGAATTCCAATGTCTGTACTAAAGTTCCTTCTATGAAGCTGTAAATGAAAAACTGTGTGCAACAACATTGTTATGGCACCTGTTTTATTGCCTGCTTGATGTAATTAGTATATTTAAGGACAGCCTTATTGGTTACACCACAAGGCTTGTATTCATTAGTGTGATAATAGATGCACCATTTAAAACGAAGTTCAACAACTGAGTGCTATTGTTTCATTATGTTAGCATAATAGGAGGTTTTATGAGAGTTGTCTGAATTCTAGTTTCAAATTCCTGACTCATTTATGCTCCATGTGAAAAGAAATATTGGATGACCAAAAAGCAAATTTGAAAGTGGTACTTGATTTAAATGTCAGTAAATGTTCCTTTCTTTGACACATGTGATAATAAGAATAATTATTTAAGTAAACTGTGATGATTCAAAGTGATTCGTATGAACAATAAAAAGGTTTAAATTGTATTGTCTTTTTTTTTATTAAATTTATTCATTAAATACATTGGGTTGTAATTACATAGAATCTGGGATTCTCCACCCCACCCTCCCCCCATGGTGGGTTCCTCCACCCAGCTGCATAACCATGGTTCAAGTTCAGCTGAAATTCCCTCCCTGCAAGTATTTGCCAAGCACAGAGTCCAACATCCCACAGTCCAGACAAGTCCAACTACTTATTGGGCAGACCCTCTCTGGTCTGAGGGCAGAGTCAGCAGAGTATCTTCCCAGTCAAATAAAAGCACTAATATACCATCTGCAACAATTAACATCGTTATGGAATTAATTGACATGGTATTGAGCAGTCAACATGTTAAAAATAAATGCGATTTCTTAACCACTTTCTGTGACCCCCCATTCACAGTTCAATTTTAGTTTATATACTACAAATGACATAATATCCATAACATAACATGATATGCTTAACATCATATCACATTAAATTAAGGCAAACATGTGGTATCTAACCTTTTGGGATTGGTTTATTTCCCTTAGCATTATGGTTTCCAGTTTGGCCCATTTAGCCACAAAGAACTGCATTTTGTTTTTTTTAATAGCTGAGTAGTATTCCATAGAGTAGATGAACCATAGCTTTCTTATCCAATCCTCTGCTGATGGGCATTTTGGTTGTTTCCATGTTTTTGCAATAACTGATTGTGCTGCTATGAACATAGGAGTGCATGTTGGTTTCTCATAAAACAAGTGTTCTGGATATATTCCTAGGAGTGCTATAGCTGGGTCATACGGTATGTTGATTTTGAGTTGTTTGAATATTCTCCATACTGATTTCCATAGAGGCTGTACCAGCCTGCAGCCCCACCAGCAGTGGAGTAGGGTTCCTTTTTCCCCGCAACCTCGCCAGCAAGTGTTGTTGGTGTTCTATATTGCCAAAAGCAATATATACATTCAACACAATTCCAATCAAATTGCCCAAAACATTCTTCATGGAAGTGGAAACAATGATCCAAAGATTCATCTGGAAACACAAAAAACCACGAATAGCTAGAACCATCCTGAAGAACAGGAAGTTAGCAGGGGGAATCACAGTCCCGGACCTCTGGACATACTACAGGGCAGTGGTTACCAAAACAGCCTGGTACTGGCACAAAGATAGAGAGGAAGATCAATGGAGCAGAATAGAAACACCAGAAGGGAACCCACACAGATACAGTCAAATAATCTTTGATAAAAGGACAAACGATAATCCAGGCAAATGGGAAGATCTCTTCAATAAATGCTATTGGGACAATTAGTTGGTTGATAGCCTGTAGAAACAAAAAGATAGACCCACATCTCTCACCATATACTAAGATCAAATCTAAATGGATAAAAGATCTAAACCTGCATCCAGAAACCTTCAAACTTTTGGAAGAAAATGTTGGAAATACTCTGCAAGATTTAGGGGTAAGTCCCTACTTCCTAAGAAGGACACCAAAAGCAGTAGAAATTGAGACCAAAATAAACAAATGGGACCTCATCAAACTAAGAAGCTTCTGCACAGCAAAGGAAACAATCAACAAAGTAAAAAAGCAGCCCACAGAATGGGAGATCTTCGCGCATGACATAGGTGATAGAGGACTAATCTCCAGAGTACACAAAGAATTACAAAACAGCCAAAACGCCAAAATAAACAAGCCACTCAAGAAATGGGCACGGGAAATGGGCAGACATTTCACAAAGGAACAATCCCAAATGGCAAATAAACATATGAAGAAATGCTCAAGCTCCCTGGCAATAGGGAAATCCAAATTAAAACATCAATGAGATACCACCTAACGCTGGTAAGGGTGGCCCACATGAAAATTGTATTGTCTTTTATTGTTCCTTAATTCTATTTCTGTTTTGAAACTTTAACTGAATATCAAAGTCGATTTAGTTATTTTTCAAGTTATTTTTATTGTTTTCCATTACACTTTTTTCTTCTTTTAGGTATAGAAATTCCACCCCATTTATACTCTCCATCAAAACCTGGCCTTCCCACTGTTTCTCCCCATATTATTATAATAGCATCAATATTATTATCATTTGTAACTGTTGAAAGTTCAATGTTCTGCTGTTTATGTGCATGATGGAATTGATGGTATAGACAAAGAAAGTTTAGTGTATTGTCCATGGATATCAAACTCTTTCACTGGGAGTCCTTTCCTTTGGAAGTAGAGATGCCTACTGTGCACTGCACTTCCAGGATGCCAGTCTTCATACACAGTTCATCCACGAGAATATACGTAAATAGTGATTAAAAGTAAAAAAAGTGTGCATTTCAAAAGGAGGTTGAAGATTGTCTCCAATCTCTACCTTTTTTAAACCTTGGAAACCTCGTATGTCTGTGTGTGAGTCTTTTCTTTTTCCCCATGTGACACTGCCTAGAATTTAATTAGTGATTTTATCTTCTACCAGCTAAAAGATGTGGCAAGTAAAACAAGAATCATATTGATTATAAGGTTGTAAGGAAAATAAAGACACTAATATTCAGTGCTGTTACAATCTACTTACATTTTGAGACATACATACCCTTAAAGCAACTGAATTTGATAACATGAATAAAGGTCCATGAAGTTAATTGAATGCATATTTATTTTTGTCCAAAAAACAGACTAAATCCTATGATAAATTGTAAATTTGAATGAATAAAGAAGAAAATACACATACAAGATGTAACCAAAGCCAGCGATTTTTTTTTGTGGCATGCAATGCTTACATAAAATGTATCGTCAAGGTAGTTATTTTCTATTTTTACAAAAAAGACTATGATTAGCAAAGGTAAAAACATTAACACAGATAATAATACAGCAGTTAGGATTACATTATCCTAGAATATGACATAAATACAGATTTTTTTCTCTCCTTTATATCCTCATCTGAAGAATTTTAAGTGCCTGTCCTTTCTAGTAGCTAAGATAAGGCCTGAGATGGTGGTTTCCAGTGTTGGAGTGGCTGTGTTCATCTTACACGCATTCCCAGTTTCAACTTCCTGGGAAACATTTTGTGATGGTCAGACAGTTGCATTTCTACCACCCACATGAGAGCTTCGTTCAGACAAATACAATTACTTTAATTGAATTGCTCTAGGCACTTTACTTTCATATATAAACTGGAGCTGGAGTAATGAAAACATAAAGATAGTAGTTTAAAAACATCAAACAAGAAACCGCATCAGGATGATACGGTTCCTTTGTAAGTCACCCTTGATACTGTCTCCTTCTCCCTTTTTGGTGAGCTTTCACGACATTCATCATCAGGACCTCTTCCTCGGCTACGAAGGCTCATGATGATTGAGATGTCATGTCCTTCTTCAAGATAGCAGAAATCATAAACAAGGAGAAATCATTTACTTTTTCATATAATGCCTTGTGTATGTCATTGGCCATCTTACATACATGTCACACCTACATTATTGAAGACTTCACAGATATATATTTATATAATTTCCATAATAATGGTGAAAAAGAATAATTTTATCACACTCAGTAAAAAAAATCCATCAGTCTTACCATAACTAAATAAACTGTAAAACCTCTCGAATCATAGAACTATATCCCATTTCATTTCTTAATTTTAAACTCAATGAAGAAGTGGTATAATTTGACAACTTATAGTTAGCCATTAGTTTATGCATGAATTAGAAACCTGAATTTGTAATATAGTAATTTTGAAATGTGAGTGAGTTATGCTCATTTGGCTACACAGTTTTAGTTTAAGATAGATAGTTTGGCTTAGGATAGATACTTGAACAGCAGAGATATTTTGAGGTCTTCAGATTGAATGAGAAAAGAACATAGTGAAGAAATAAAACTTGAGGCATCAAATAAAATAGAATCCAGAAAAATGAGAGTTCAGGACAAGAGGCTGAACAATATGATAGTGTAAAGGAACATAGACTCCCCATAGCAAAGTGAGAATGCATTTCACATGATGAAAGGTCAAAACACACATATTAAAAATTGATCAGGGGTTTTGACAATGTGACAGTTGTCCTGACCAAAGAAATTTTTTGTTTGTTTTTTATGAAAGGTGAGCTTGCAGACCATAGATATGAACGACATTTATATAAAATTAAGAAAATTACAAAATATTAGCTAAAGAGTGATATGGATTCTAAATAGAACTGGCTTTTCTTGTTTGTTCTAGTGATTTATTCCAGTTGAGATAGTTAATAGAATAGTTACTAGAATGCAAAATTCACTACATGCTAGGATGTGATTACTAGAACCATGTTCCTGTAGGATCTGGAAGGTAGGACTAATGGAAAGCTGTAGTCCACCATGAAGTCAGGATCAAACACAGGACATTAAAAATTATCCAACTCAGAATTGTCTAAAATGGTCCTAGGTCATTGTGTTTCTTTCCTGGGGCTCTCGTAGGAAACCAGTATAAACTTTACAGTTTTAAGAGAAATTGATTCTCTCACAGGTCTGAGAGTCTGTAAGTGAAATGAAATTGTTAATTGGTCCATATTGTCACTGACACTTGTAGAGTTATTGTTAGGATAGTTCTTTTCTTGTTCCTATCTTCTACTGGCTTCCAACAGACTTCAGAATACATTATTTTGAAGCTGGAGTTTTTTCATTTTTTCTTTCTGTTGTCTGCCCCTGTTTTTTTTGCCTTTTTAGAAAGCAACTGTAATCTAGTATGGTTTCTTCACTGGCCTTAACAGCATCCATAAACTCCCAAGTTCCAAATAAATTCACACTCAGAAATTCTGGCTAAGCACAGATTTTCATAAGATATTGCACAATGTGTGAACTCAGCAAAATATCTAACAGTGTTTCAAATCGAAGATATTCTCTCATTTTTAGGTAGCATTTACTTATCAAAATTACTGTGCCTAGCTTCTATTAGGTCCTTCCAGAACGTCAATAAAACTTCCATACTGATTTCCTTGTGGCCAACATCTTGCCATTTTCATCACTCACAGTGTTTATGTATGAAAGTCTATCTCCTTAATTATTGTGAATTTAGGAAAAACAATAATGTTCATTAATAAAAAAAATGAAGTAGTGCTTTCTGAAAAAGATTTGTGTAATATAAATATGTATATTGCAAAGATTTTGCCTGTTTTTGTTTAGGTTGTTAATATGCATGTTATGCACTGTATGATATATCCCATATATTATATTGTTTAAAGTAAAATTTGTATACTTGTACTAAGACTTGAAAAGAACAAATGACCACTATTGTCTAAAAGGAAAATCAAGCACTACTGTGAAAACTCAAAGAAAAACTAGAGAAGAAAGAAAGAATAAGGAAGATGGGGAGGAGAAGAGGGTTTAGAGAGAATTTCAAGGAAGGTATCACTGTGCCCTTAAAATTACATCTATGAAACATATTAATCCATTTCCTTCATAAAATATTTTAAATGTAAAAAATGAAAGCAAAACATCTACATCGTGATAACATTTTTTTAAACTGTGAGACATGGTTAGTTATATTCTGTATTTAGAAGACGTAAAAATATCTCTTGCAGAATCCACATAAAGTTCATAATTGTTTCTTATCTCAAAATATACATAATTTGAGGTCAGATACATGCAAAGAAGTTTTCACTGTGTATCTACTAGCTAGTTTTGAAATTTGTCCATTTTTCTTCCAGATTTACTTCTGCACAATACCAAATAAAATTATTGCGTTTGCAAATATATTCCCTTAACAACTATTGAATACCCTGAATCATTAAAATATTCTAATAAATTATTTAGCTTTACTTATACATTTTAATATAAGTTAAAGTTCAAGGAAATTTCCCATTATCAAAGGAAATTATTATTCTATATTTTATTGAGAAATATTACTCTTTTATTATAGAAAATCAGAAATACAATATAAATCATGTAATACTAAATGCATACCCTTTATCTTCTAAAAACTGGTATACCTCTGCATTTTTTCTGGACTACTTACTTGTCTGGGGAAAGATTTACATGCAAGCCTTTCAGCTTTCAAAGCATCACATCTATATGTCTAACAAAAAGCAAAACAAAGCTAAGCAATAAAATTCTGCTCCTAAAAGAGTAAGAAAATCAGTAACTCAACTAAAACATGCATATTTAATAGAATATTATTGACTATTGCTTTATTCAAGATAATAATGCATGGGGTGAAATGTTGAACTAATTGTATGTCTCTGATGCTAAGATATCCTTCTAAGCTGTTAAAGACTTGGAAATAATCTTCAAGGAAAAGGCTTAAACATGATAATACATATTTGTGTTCAGAATTTTTAAAATAATGAATAATTAAGTCTAAATTAAGACCATTTCAGAAGATAGTCAATGCATTAAAATTTTCCAGCTAATAGTACTGTAATTAATTATATAGGTAACATAGGTGTATTTATAAGCAGATTTAAAAATAAATATATATTTTGAAAGACTAAAAGGAAGCATATTGCAGTTAGTAAAATCAGGCAACATGCCTAACAGAGCTATAAGGTGGTTTTCCTCACAATTTGCTTTGATTTTCTTATGTAGTCAATTAGATCAGAGATACATCGGGCATTCATTTGCAGCAGGATACTTAGTACTTTCAACCACACAGAAAGAGTTTTCTATGAAAACAGACATTAAAATGGAATATTATTACTGACATTCCAAAGGAAGGAGACTTAAATCTTATGGAACCAAAGATATGTGCAAGAACTCTGAGAAACAGGATAGTATTTTGAAGGGCGATTTTTCTTAGTTTTCAATCTTTATCTTCCTTAAGCCAGGGGATTCTATAACTACTAACCACAAATATTCTTGACGAAGACTACTTCTGGCATTTTCTCAGGTACCTGCAGAGCTCATTCTGGCTGCACGATAGCCTACTGTGTGGGCAGATGGCTCCAAAAAATCGACTAATGCAGACAGCAGTGCTATCTTTTGACATGTTGTGAATGGGTGATAAGACCAAAAATAATACTTTTTTTTCTTTTTCCAATTTCAAGTGTTAGGAGTTGTTATCAAGTATTCTTCAGAGAAGGTAACATCTTATCCTTCTCAGAAACGCCATGACGTTTGATCGTTTATGATGTTATGCTGAGGGCCAAAAAGTCTTTTAACCACAATAACACATAGAGGTTATAGAATGAAGGCCCTGGGAAGAAATTATATGTCATATGTATGCATTGGTGTTCATATGATATTAAAATCAAATATGACAACAATATGACAATGAAAATGTTTCAGTCTTGAAGAAAACTGAGTCTTGGAATACTAAAATATTCTAAATGATGCTTCAACTCAAATGTGAGTATAAGCAGCCATGTAATCGATACAAATTAAGTTTGACAGATAGCGAAAACAATCCCTAAAAAAAAGCACTCAACTATCATAGTGTGTACCAGTGTGTGCATAGAATCACAATAGAATAATCTCTAAACTGCATCACATGAGTTTCCCTAATCCACAATGTTCATTGTAGCACAAAGAAATAAGGGAATGTTACATCTATGCAGGCATGTTAATAGACAAGCGCAGTCAATGGGCTGTAGTTCTAAGAAATTGTGAAAATTATAAACAAGGTTCAGAGTTACATTATATCAAAGCCATCTCACATAAAAGACCCTAAGCAATCAAACAAAACAAGAAACAAAAATGTACTGTTCAAAGTCACTCTTATCTGTATGACTTTAATAAAATAAATTACACATGTAGTCTTGGGTAAAAGTTGTTGATTTAGTCATTTATTCTTTTGTAGTTACCAAGCATATACAGCATTATATAGAATTATTTGAAGAATATCCAAAGTTGGTATTGTTATCAATGCTCTGGAGGGATTTCTCAAAGCCTCAGTGCTGATCATTAAAATACGCAATTAACCCAAGGCCATATAATCATTCTCATGTGTACTGACCTAATGATGCCTTAATACAGCCTGAGAGAGATGACCTTCCGAGGACTGCTGTCAATATGAAGCAGAATGGTTTCAGGAAATATAGTCTGGGGGACAAAACTGTGAAATAGCAGGTTTTGCCGCCACCTGGGAAGCCAGCAGCTCAAGTGGATGTGCCAGTTTGCGATTTGGTTGCTCTGCTTCTTATCCCGATCCTTACTAATGTTCCTGGGAAAGCAGCAACATACAGCCCAAGGACATGGGACCATTCCCACCGAGGCAGGAGATCTAGATGGATTTGCAGGCTCATGGCTTGAGCCAAACATACATGCATCAGTTTGGTATTTGGAAGTTAACCAGTGGGTATATGGACTCCTGCCTCTCAAATAAAGAAAAGGTATTTTAAAATATAGAAGAGAATAAATACAAGTTTGAATCTTTGTGCTGAAGAAATTAACTTTCCACTTGTATACTATTAAGAATGGTATAGTGCGTGCTTACTAGTAGTACATGTAGGAGCCTGGACTGGGAATGCCTCAAAGTTTTTTTTAGGGGGATTCCCCTGAACAAAATGGAGGAATCAAAGCATTAATCAAAAAAAGATGGAAAATGGAGTAGATGAATCAACCACCTCAGCTTTATGCTTGCAGCGGAAAACTGGACAAGGGGAAACCCTAAGACGGACTATGTCAATCAGTGGACTCTGCACCAGCCTCATCATACCTGGACTGTTGCTGATGATATGTTGGTGCTTCTAATTGATCGAGGTGACGCTCTGCTGGCTCTGCCTACAAACCTGAGAGGGCCTCCCTAAGAGGCCGTTGAACTTGAACTGGACAAGTGGGATGCTGGACTCTGTATGGTGTAAACTTTTAATTAGGGAATCTCAACGGAACTTGAGCTGTGGTTATGCATCAAGGTGAAGGAATTCATGATGGGGGAAGGGTTTGGGGTGAAGGGGGGGGAATCCCAGTACCTATGAAATTGTGTCATGTAATGCAATGTAATTAATGAATAAATGAATATTTAAAAAAAAAAAAAGAATGGTATAGTGCATGTAAGAGCAACATTAAATTCATTCAATTAATGATGAATTTCATCTTTTAATAAGAGGAATTTCAAGTAAAGAAATCTTGTAAGGCTTAATTGGTACAGTTTAATTGAATCAATTTCTATGAAAAACTGCTTGTAAATGATCAGGGTTTTCTCAAAAGAATGAAGAAGAATGAAATATTTAGAAACTCTGATATTTGGAGAGAACCAGAAATATATATATATATATATATATATGTGTGTGTGTGTGTGTGTGTATACATATATATAATTACCAATCTACAGTCTTCTGTACAAGCGTGACCACTGATGTCCTTTCGTACATATCTAAAATCCCACTTATCCATCTACATGTACTCCACTTCTACTTATAGATGATAGACTAATGGATTCGAAGTTAGTTAACACTATGGATGTTGAGCAGAAGAAAGGCAACTATTATCAACCCATTATCCAGCTGCTTTTTGGTAGACACAGACTATGAAATAAATTCACTATACTTCTGAATGATTAGGCTCTATTAAAGGGTTTAAACTCTCCTCTTCCAGCAAGTTTCCTCTTTTGTGAGCCTAAGAATTATAAAAGTTCAATTACTTCCATTTCCCACATTTTCAATTTGAGTGCAATATTTGATGTGCAAAGAAGGTTATATAATTTTATCATAAAGAGTGTTTACATAAAAGTTCTTGTGTGTATAAATTTATGCTTATTTGAGAAGTTTCTCCAGACCACATACAAAGAAATGGAATTGCAGGAGCAAAGAATTTATCTTAGGATGTTTAAAAGAAAAAGCAATTTTGTTATTGCTAAACGACTGTGAGGAAATATGTACACACTAAGAAGTATTACTCAGTGTTCTATGCCATGAGTACTTAAGAGCTGTTGAATGTTGGATGATCTGTCAAATAAATAGGAGATTTTAAAAAATCATAAATTTCCTCTCAAAAGACCATTATCAACATTTGTAAAACTTTACATATAAGTAGACTAAACACAGGAGAAATGAGTAGAATGACATCTATTTTGCCTTATAATGTCTATGGGGGTATGCACATATAAATAGACGCTTATATATACATGTATGTGTAAATGCAAACATATAATTACATATATACACACAGAAAGAAGGAGGTATATTTACATTTCTGATCATCTGTAAACTCACAAAAAAACATGTTGTGCTTCTTTTCTTTCTCAAGATTGGAATATAAATAAAAATCAGTAATCAATTATAGACAGAGAAGTTTTAATTTCCAGGTGAACAAGTGGAAGTGATAACAAGGAGAAAGCATCTCCCGGGAGACAGCTGCACAATGGGCTGTTTCCAGGAAGGAATAAGCGACCCTGGGAAGTGTCTGGTGTCTTTACAGGTTCTCTGACTCCCTCTTCTCTGGGCAGAAAACCTTCCTCCTTGATAGTCTCTAACCTATTACGAGATGGCTGGGCAATGTGTTGTCCACATAAAGGCATTATTTTCTTGATTACCTGGTGAGAGAAAAATGGTGGCTTCCTGGAAAAAATGGTGTTTCCCTTCTCACAGAAATGTCTGGCTTCTCAGGATTTAAATCATATTCTATCCGCCAATAATCACAGTATGTACAAATGTGGGATAGTGAGATCGTGGCCCAGAAAGAACGCTATCATAAGGTTCGCTTCTAGACCTGATGTAAGATTTTAACAGGTGTGTATGGTCTCAGAATAAGTGTTAGATTATGTACCACATAAATGTGAATCTGTCTATCCATAGTGATTCTTACGTAATTTACATTTCTTCAAATTCAGAGTATCAGGCCCGGCATGGTAGCATAGTAGCATAGCCCCTAGAACGCACCTGGATCCCGGCAGCCCTGCTTCCCATTCTGCTCCCTGCTTGTATCCTGGGAAAACAGTTGAGGACAGCCCAAAGACTTGGGACCCTGCAGCCATGTGGGAGACCCGGAACAAGTTCCTGGCTCCTGACTTGGAATCCATTCAGCACCAGCTGTTGCAGCTGCGTGGAGAGTGGGTCACAGGATAAAAGATCTTCCTCTCTGTCTCTCCTGCTCTCTGTGTATCTGACTTTGCAATAAAAATAAATAAATCTTAGAAAAAGAATATTCTTAAAACATAGTTGTACAGTCCTAACAAACATCTAATTTTAAAATGACTTTATTTGCTGGAAAGAAAAGCCTTTACACACTGGTAGCCATTTTTATTTCTATCAGCACTATCTCTTAGAAATAATCTGATTTCTATGTTTATAAATTTGCTTCTTAGTTGCATTTCATTAAATGAAACCACACAATGCATAGTATTTTATGACTGGCTTCATTAACTCAGCAAGGTTTTGTTTCATTCATGCAACAGCATGAATTACTGCATAGATTCCCTTTTTTATGAGTAATATGAGTATTTTTATTAATTCAGCAGTAGATGACCAGTTCTGTACTTTCTACACATCAATTACTACACACTGATTACAATGTTGTGTGAACAAGTTTTGCTGTGGCTGTGTGTGGGTGATCACCTCTGGATCTCTGCATGGCCCATGTGGAAGGCCTTGACGTACAGCACACCGCGTTCTGGGGGAACATCCTTACAGTAGTCTTGGCTAACGGGGACCTCAACCTGCCCTGTTCACTGGGGATTAAGCGACAGCGGTGGCCCACACACTAACCTCTCTTCTCTGACTTTAGATGAGCTGTGTTAAGACTTTCCTGACAAGCATCTCTAAGAAGTCAAATGTGACCCACAACCTGCTTGCCAATCACATGTAATGAATGCAACCCCAGGCGTAGATTTGAGCCTAGCTGCTAGCTTTTGTGTAGAGTCAAGGCCTACCTGGTTGTGACTTAAGGCTCAGCTTCCAGCCGTGCATGAGGAACATGACCGGTGAGTTTGTTGGCGGGTCTAGAGAGATATGCAATCTTCCTAGCCACTTACAATGTCATTGTTTAGTAGGAGTACCATGGGGACTGCCCTTCTACCTTCCCCCCCCCTTTTCTAACACTATTTAAGCCTATAAGTTCCCCCAGTCAACGAACGTCCCTCATCAGTTTGTCTCCGGAAGCTCTGCGACCAAAGACCTGACCCTCATTGACCTCGGCGCCTGCTGGCAGGCATAAACCCAGAGATTTGTGTTTTCTTTCATTTGAAAGATTTGGTCATTCATTCATTTTGTTAGAAGAGCAGAGTTTTAGTGAGAGCAAGGGTCAGAGATCTTACGTCTACTGATTCACTCATGAAATGGCCACGATGGCTGTAGATGGGCTCGTCCAAAGTGAGGAGCCGGTTGTTTCTTCCCTATCTTCCTGGTCCTTGGGCCATCATTCATTACTCTTCCAATCTTTTTAGCAGGGAATTGGATCAAATGACAGCCCTTCTGGAATGCCAACATCGCAGGTGGCAGTATTACTCGCTGTATCACAATATCAGACTCCTAGGATATCTTTACTTCTTTTGGATGTATACTTTGGAGTATATTCATGATGTACTGTTTTCTAGGGCAATGAGTTGAAGTGTGGCTGTATGAGGAGGTCGATGAGAATCCTAGCGAGGGAAAAATCAGATAAGAGTAAAGAAAGAGTCTGTAGTTTGTGTGAAGAAATTTAGCAACATCTGGGCTAATGTGATATTTGTATATGCTTTCTACTTGGCCCTTCAATTATTGAGAAACAAAATACTGTCTCTGGGGTGTTTAGTCCAATTAAACACAGCTTGGCTTTTTGCTAGGTAGTCTGCACATGAGAAACACATTTTAGACTTAGCTAACAAGTAATTCTTTCTGGAAGAAATGGCTAACCTTAGAAAGCGCAGTGTCTCCCCAGCCAGAAAAGTGTTTGCTATTCGTTTTCCTTTTTATGATTTCAAAGATCACAATATACAAAATTGTAAGCCATGCACATAAATGCAACATAAATGGTGCATCAATAATTAATATTGATAGATTTATGAAGTTTTCAAAGTGGCTGCAATATTTTACAAAATTGTCACAAGAAAGATAAAATTTATCCATCTCTCACTGATTTTTATATCTTTATTTGTAATTGTAGTCATTCTAGTGGATTTAATACCAAGTATTGATATATTGCTTATTCGTTCACTAGTTTGTTGAACTTTTCTTCTTGAATGTGTAACTTGTATTGGTGATTAATATCTGTAAATATAAACTTTTCACAAGGGACTTTTGTTATTATGAAATGCTTTATTTTGGGTGGGCCTGGCATCACGGCTCATTGCCTAAATTCTTACCTTATGCATTCTAGGGTTCTAAACAGATGCTGGTTTGTGTCCTGGCTGCTCGCCTTCTCATTCAGCTCCCTGGTCATTGCCTGTGGAAGACTAGAGGGTGGCTCGAAACCTTAGGATACTGTCTTTCAAATAAAAATTAAATAAAATAAAACTTCAAAGTTGGTCTTTTGTAGGTACCACTGATTTGAAATATTAATTTTCTAAGGGTGACTTGACATCAGCTTTTTGTTTGAATTTTCAAGTATCTTGCAGGTTTTTAAAACTTTTTGTGATAATACTGTACATACATAATAAAATTTATGTACGTCTACAGTTAAATTAGTATTTATCTTCTGATCTCACTGAATATCAACACCTATGTTAACAGCAAAACATTGTTACTGCTACTCCAAAAATCTTCACTACCCCACCCTACTCTATCTCTCTGCTTTCTTTCCTTCCTTTCTTCCTTCTTTTCTTTCTTCCTTCCTTTCTTTCTCTCTTTTTATTTTTTCCTTTCTGTTACTAGAAAGGTAAAATCTGCCATTTTGGTATGATTTCACATGTAATTTTTGTTTGATTTCCCTTTTTATTCCAGTTCTTTTCTATGGGAAATGCATTTTTTTTCCAATATGCCATTTTTGACTTGTCCAGTCATTTAATACATTTTGCAGTCATTTTTGTTTTTTAGATGTCCTTATGATTGCAAAAATAATTTTGCTTCACAACAACATATTCTACTTATAATACATCACGTTATATTTATTCATATTAGCACTTAGTTCTAATGGTACAAGAAAATTTTGCCCAATAGAACCTTTTTTCCTCTACCATTTTGCTATAACTAACACTCAAATTAATTTTGTATACATTACTAGTACATCAAAACATTTTCATAATTATTCCTCAAGTTTGAAGAAAAAAAAATCAGTGTTAACAATAACAAAGTGTTGATGATTTACTAAATATTTATTGCCTATTATAAATATTCTGTTGCTCTACTTATTAGTATTTCTCTAGTAAAACTGTTGTGTGACAATTGCTACAACTGATTTGGAACATATGCTTGTGACACTTTCCTATTGTTTTATTTGTCTAGAAATGTTTTAATGCAATCTACATTTGTAAAAGTCCTCATTTTGTGCTGAAAAATGCACATTTTTACATTTCAGAAAATCAAATATCATCATGTTCTGGATGACTTATCTATTGTACATTTTTGTATTTGTATTAGTTTATTCATTGTTTCTCTGGGCTTCATGACTTCACATAAAAGTTCCTTCGAGTGTAACAAGTAAAGTTCTTCATTGTCTAACTTACTGGCTCATAACTGGTTTTAAATAGCTGTTTTAAGTACTCCTGGATGTTAGGAAATCTCCCAGGATTTTCTAAGATGCTGAGAACTGTTACTAGGTGATACAGTCAATGATCAGTCAGACAATTGGTAATTTTCTCTTATTCTTTGCCTCCTGTTTATTTAGACAAAAAGTCATTCAGGGGCAAGATAAGAAATGTATTTTATTAACATAAGAAAGGTGGATGCATATAATGTAACTTCAAAAGTTTCTTGTAAGTTATATTGTTTTTTGTTTAAAAAAAAAAAGTACATATGATCTCACAAAAACCTCACGTTTGTCAAAGTTTCCCTGAGCAAAAGTATGTCAAACTGAAAGCAAAACAACACAGGATTTTAAAGCATAATACAAAGCAATGGTAAATGAAACAGCAAGACACCAGCTTATTAGGAAATGGAACATGTATCCTTGGAATAAAACAGAGAACCTATAAGTGATATTCTATCACACAATCTGATTTTTAACAAAAGTTCCCCAAACATACAAAAGAGGAGGGATGTTCTTTTTGACCGGACAATCTTAATTGAAATAAACTGGATATACACATGTAGATGAATGAAATTGGATCTCTTCTCTTCAACAAGCAGGCAAACAAAGTGTGTTAAAAATGGGTCAGAAACTAAATTTCATACCAGAAATCATGAAATTGGAAGGAAACGGAAGATTTTTCTGTAATTGAAGACTTCCTGGCAGCACAGGCAACAAAAGCCCAGCTAGACAAAATGTGATATCATATTCACAGACTGGAGCACTGTCAAAGAAACAGTCTGCAGTGAAGAGACATCCAAGGACAACTAATCAAAGATGGCTTCACGACTACAATATCAGAAACTCAACAGAGTGATTAGCAATGAAACAACCCGCCAATCAATGGGTAAAGTCAAACAGATATCAGTGATTATCTGTGACAAGGGCTTCATCCCCTGGTGTTTCCTCTGGTGAGCTGGAGTGATCTCAGTGTAAAAATATCCTGAGAAAGGTTTTAGAGTTACCAAATCCAACAGTGATAAAATTCAGAGGATTAGTTTTAAAAATTTTTTCTATTTTCTCTTTTCATTATAGACATTGATTTTTCTTTTTTTTTTTTTTTTTGTTAGAATTATCATTTATATATTTGGCTGTAAAATTCAAGACATTTTGGGGAAAAAAGGAATTAATTGACAATTATAGCTACTTTTTTCAACAAATACCTACAATTTTATATATATATATATATTTTTTTAAATTTTATTTTAAATTCAGTAATTACATTGTATTATGTGACACAGTTTCATAGGTACTGGGATTCTCCCCACCCCTCCCCAAACCCTCCCACCATGGTGGATTCCTCCACCTTGTTGCATAACCACAGTTCAAGTTCAGTTGAGATTCCCCCATTGCAAGCATATACCAAACATAGAGTCCAGCATCTTATTGTCGACATTGATTTTTCACATGGGTACGAGAGTAACTGTTATATTTTGAAGGATTTTATCATGATTATTTAGTAATTGGATTTTGCATACAAATTTTCAGATAAAGATGAATTTCTTAATAGTGACATCCATCTCCAATAGATGTCAATACATGGATACCACATGCCCTGGAAGTAGAAAAATTTGACTCACATTAATTTTGACTTGCTTTAGAAAATTGTCAAGGAGTGTAAAACAGTTACATTTAGCTATTATATGTCTTAGTCATCTAAGACGCTGAACCAACAAGATGTTTTCACTCTTTAACATAAAAATACAGCTCAGCTGCTGTTAATTAAAATATTAAATTATTCCTATTAAATTCTTCCAGGGTTCTAGAAAGTTTTGCAAACTCAGAAACAAAATTTTGAATTATTCCCAACAATTTTTTTTTGCTGAATCTGCTTGCAGATTCTTTGATATTGATGCGACTTGTCTAGAAGCCGGACTTCAAAGAGAAACCAATGTCATTAGGAAAAAAATAATTTTTCCTCCTTCCTCCATCTGATGATCAGGTAAACTTTTAAACTTGCCGGTGAATAGGAAAAAAAAATTTGTGTTTGAACTTTTTTTTTTCTCTTTAAAGAAAGATTGCAGGAAGACTTCAAAGAGCCTGTCACAAAAGGCATCCTACCTTGGGTTGGAGGTGTGAGTTCTAGAGACCGAGGTTCAGCCCTCAGGGATACAGAGCTCCACATGGGTACAGGGCTGCCTTAGATCTAGTCATTTCTTAAAAGTAAAAGTAGACTTGCAAAGACAGGAAACAGAGGCATAATTTAAAGCGTCCAGTGTCACCACACAAACTCTCAATATTGATTTAAACTGTGTTTCTCCCATGAAATATAATCTCAGTGTCTTTTTTTTTTTTGCACTGGCCTGCTCCTTCTTCATAAAAGAAAATCAAATCTAGAAATATCAATATTTCTGTCGTAATTTTGGCATGCCACAAATTTACATAGTCCATTTCAGTTTTGTGTTAGAAATCATAAGAAAAAAGAGAAGCAAGAAGCAGAGAGAAAAAAATATGTAGACTTACCCAATGACCTATAAATGCGGTCATTTATATTTTGAGATTGCACATTTTAAATTTACATTGTAATAAAAACCTGTTCCATTAAATAAAGTGTTTAGCAAATGCCAAGAAAAAAATGACTGCAACTCAGCAATAATATAAACAAAAATTAAAAAAGGTATCTATTGCGCCCACTGCTGTGGCCTGGTGGCTGAAGTCCTAACATTGCATGCACCAGGATCCCGTGTGAGCACCAGTGCATGTCCCAGCTGCCCCACTTCAAATCTAGCCTGTGGCCTGGAAAAGCAGTGGAGGATGGCCCAAAGCCATGGGATCCTGCACCCATATGAGAGACAGAGAAGCTGCTTACTCCTGGTTTCAGATAGACTCAGCTCCTGATGTTGCCGCTGTTTGGGGAGTGAATCAGCAGAGGGAAGCTCTTCCTCTCTGTCTTTCCTCCTCCTCTCTGTATGTCTGACATTCCAATAAAAATTAGTATCAATCTTTTAAAAAAAGATGTTTTGCATTCATATACAGTAAATATTCAAATGATCAGAGATCATCAAAATCACAGTAGCAAATTATCCTTTACTTTTTTTTGAAAAAGACTTACAAGAAACTTTAACAGAACATTCTATTTGAAGGAAAACCGATACAAATTTTTTTCTATTTTTTTTTAAAGGGCCTAGCCCGATAGTGTAGCGGTTAAGTCCTCACCTTGCAGGCCCAGGATCTCATTTGGTCACCGGTTCTAATCCTGGCGGCCCTGTTTCCCATCCAGCTCCCTGCTTGTGGCCTGGGAAAGCAGCTGAGGACGGCCCAAAGCCTTGGGACCCTGCACTTGTGTGGGAGTCCCGGAAGAGCTCCTGGCTCCTGGCTTCGGATTGGCTTAGCTCTGGCTGTTGCAGCCACTTGGGGAGTGAGCCATCGGAGGGAAGATCTTCCTCTCTGTCTCTCCTCCTCCGTATATCTGCCTTTCCAACAAAAATAAATAAATCTTAAAAAAAATTGCCCTCCCAAAGAAGGGAAAATATATAGTATTTTTTATTTCCGCATTGTGGTTTGTTTCACTCAAAAAATGCATACAGTTGCAGTTAGTTTGATATAAATGATAGATTTTAAACCTGAATAATATCATGCATACCTTTCCCATTCACATGATGATATGCATATTGGTTGAGTCCAGACATCATAGATAGTGCTGCTATAAATGTAGTAATGTCAGTATCTCATTCATACAGTATGTTCATTTCCTTTTTGTGGGGTTTTTGGATCATATGACATTTCTGTTTTATAATTTTTTAAAGATTTCCCTATGTTGTTTTCCACTATGTCTGCACTAATTCACATTCCCAAGTAGAGTGCATAGAAGTTCCCATTTCTTCACATTCTCACCAGTGTTTGTTACTCTCTGTAGTGTGGATAATGGCCATGCTCACAAGACTCTTGTACATATCTCACTGTGGTTTCTGCTGCATTTCTCTAAGGGCTACTGATGTCGAGCAGTTTTTTAGACCTTTATAACATTTGTATTAATACATTGAAGATCAGTATAATGAGGCCCTTTACCATTCTTAGCTATATTGGTCATTTTAATGAAAGCGATCCGGAAAATATAAAAGAAAGAAAGAAAGAAAAAAGAAACAAATAGGATATATTGAAAATGATGTTTAAGAACATTGACAAACTGTCGTAATTAAACAGCATGGAGCTGGTGCAGTGAGGTACCAAACGAATCACCCCCTGTGGTGCCAACATCTCATATAGATGTGTGTGTGTATATGTGTGTGTGTGTGCGTGCGTGTGTCTGTGTCACAGAGAGAAAGACACACACACACAGAGAGATAGAGCAGTGGAATAGTGCGCTAATCTCTGCTTGCAGTATCCATTGTGGTTGCTTGTTCAAGACCTGGCTGCTCAACTTCCATTCCAGCTCCCTGCTTGCGCCCTGGGAAAACAGTGTAATTGTCCCCAAGCCTAGGGCTCCAGAACCAAAGTGGAAAATCAGAAAGAATTTCCTGATTCCCAGGTTTGGATTAGCCCAGCTCCAGCCTTTGTGAGCAGTCAGGAAGTGAACCAGCAGACAGAAGATCTATCTCTCCTCCCTTGTCTTCCTCAGTCCTGCCCCACACTGTATAACTTGACTTTTCAATAAAATATGCAAATCTCCAAGAAATATAACTGTTATAATTTGAATTATTTTAAAAAATTATAAATTAGTTTTAAAGCAGATTCAATATTTTTATGTAAATAAAATTGTAATATATTGGCACTCCTTCCCTCCCTCTTTCTCCTTTCCCTTTCCAATCTCTTTGCTTTCATTTTTTTCTCTTCCTTTTTTAATTTTTGAGAAAAGATAATTTATTTTTTTTTTATTTTATTTTATTTAATTTTTAATAATTTTACTTAGTTACTTAGGATACAGAGGGTCAAGGGCTACAATAAAGTGTGTAAGACCATTGTTTTCAACACTAATATCATCATGTTTTTTTCCCTGTATCTGCGGAGAAACAAAGGGAAAAGCCCCACCCAGCCTCCCTCCTATCCCAGGACTCCATGCAAGGCATGCTCTGAGGATTCTGCTCAAGCAGTTTTGATAGATCAACAGTTCTGAATTGCTGCTAATGTCGCCGTTCCAATCGCAATGAAATCTATTCAGAATCCACTGGCTGACATAGTCTCTTCATGGCTGGGGTTCTGAGATCAGCAGTTCAGTTGGAGGGATCTCCAAGGAAACTTCATCTGGGGTGATCCCAGACCTGATTCTTGTGTGTGATTGCCAGTACAGGGTCCTGCACAATTCATTGCCCCAACCAGCTTATGCACATGCTGGTGGCTGCAATTGCTGGGTCAGTTCTGTTTCCAGTCCTGTCTTCCACGCGAACCAATGGGTGTTGCAGTCCAGCCCGATTCTGTCTACTCCATACTCGGCCCTTACTCAAACCAGTGGGAGCTGCAGCCTAGTTGGGACTCCCTAGTTGGACTCCCTATAACCCCCACCAGGCTTGCCCCCTTCCCTTGTTCCCATGCTTGCCAGTATATACTGCAGACTTGTTCAATCTGTTCCATATCCCATTTAGCTCTCCTACATGTCAATGGGCATTGAAGCCTAGTTCAACCCAACCAGCCCCACCATATAGCCCACACACATACTGGTAGGTGCCTTTCTGTCTAGCTAACCCTGTCCCTGTCCTGGTTTTTGTGCTCTCCAGTGGGAGTGGTAACCCAAGAGGGAGGTGCCCACTATCTCCCTACTAGGCCACTCCAAATTCCGATTATACACTCTCCAGGTGGTTCTGGAGAGAAAACATAAGTTAAATTTATAATACCATAAACAATAATTTGCTGAATAAGGAGATTAACAAAACAAAAAAAAGCAAAAAGACCTCAGTGCAGTAGAAATGTACACCAAGGTCACAAACAATAATCAAATGGAAAAATGACCATTTTAAACTTATTTTCACTCCCACTTTTCAACAAAGTTTTTGAAGTATTCTTTTATGCATATGTGTACTATGACAGAAGGTGAGAAATACTGTGGTAGGACTGGGCAAAGAAAATACATTATTAATTAAGAAATGTGTCAGTGAAAATTTGATATTTGAACCAATATTTTTAAGTCATTATTTTCTGCCTGCTACCTCCTACCCTGGAAGGTTCATCTGGGTGTACAGTTCTCCCACTGAGCTCTGGGCTCCTGCCAATTATACCAGAGCTGCCTTCCAGTCACCATCTACCAGGCCTTCATCAGTCATCATGAGATGTACTCTGTTGTTTACAAGGCGCTGAACATAGCAAGTAAACAAGAAGGTGGGCAGTGGAACCAAAGGTGACATTGGTAATTTAGTTACTGGTGGAAATGCCTCTGCTGAAGGCCTTGAACTGAAGGTATGGACAGTAAAGGAACAGGCCCGGCCCTGTAGCCTAGTGGCTAAAGTCCATGCCTTGCACATGCCAGGATCTCATTTGGGTGCTGGTTCTAATTCTGGCAGCCCCACTTCCCATCCAGCTCCCTGTTTGTGACCTGGAAAAGCAGTCAAGGATGAACCAAAGCCTTGGGATCCTACACCCGTGTGGGAAACCCAGAAGAGGCTCCTGGCTCCTGGCTTGGGATTGGCTCAGCTCCAGCCTTTGGGACTGCTTAAGGAGTGAAACATTGGACAGAAAATCTCCCTCTCTGTCTTTCCTCCTCTCTTACATCTGACTTTCTAATAAAAATAAACTAAATCTTTAAAGAAAAAAAAAAAGAAAGGAATGATGGCATGATGTTGTCATGAACCCTGTTACAAGAAAGTCGTGACACAAAATAAGCCCACAAGCCATGCATCAAGGCTGACAGGAGGGGCTGGTATTGTGGTGCAGGGGCAGGTGTGTCGACAGTGTACAACATAGAAACCCCAGTTCATGTTCCAGTCTCCCTTCTGATTCTCTTCTCTGCTGATGAAAACAAAACTGGAGTAAACGCTGGGACCTACACCCACAGGGGTAACAGGAATTAAGCTTCTTGTCTTCAGACTTTTCCCTGGCCCAGACCCGGCTGTGTGAGCCCTTTTGGTAATGAACCACTAGATGGAAGATCTCTGTGTCTCCCCATCCCTAAACCAATATCCCTGCTTTTCAAAAAAAAGCAAAAGTCTTTAGGAAACAGTATAGATGGTCTGATGAGGTAGTCTAATCGTTTAAGTCCTCATTTTGCATGCCCAGTGTCCCATACGGGCACTGCTTCGTATCCCAGCTGCTTCACTGCCCTTCAAGCTCTCTGCTATGGCTTGGCAGAGCAGTAGAGGGCAGTGCAAAGGCTCGGGACTCTGTACCTGCGTGGGAGACCAAGTAGAAGTTCCAAGCTCCTGGCTTTGAATTAGCTTAGCTTTGGCTATTGAAGCCACTTGGGGAATGAGCCAGAAAATGGGGCATTTTTCTTTCTGTTTCTTCTTCTCTATATAAATCTTTCTAATAAAAATAAATCTTTAACAACATATGATACATAAGATTGATGAAAGGGGGCTGGAAAGAAGGAAGCTAGACAGAGGAAGAGCTTTTACTCAAAGGAATACTAAACATTAAGCTCCTCATTTGTTTGTTTTTAAGACTCATTTATTTTTACTATAAAGTCAGATATACAGAGAAGGGGAGAGACAGACTGGAAGATCTTCTGTCTGATGACTCACTGTGCAAGTGACCTCAACGGCCAGTGTTGTGCCTATCCGAAGCCAGGAGCAAGGAGTTCTTCTGGGTCTCCCATGCGGGTGCAGGGTCCTAAAGCTTTGGGCTGTCCTTGACTGCTTTCCCAGACCACAACAGGGAGCTGGATGGGAAGTGGAGCTGCCGGGATGAGAACCGGTGCCCACATGAGATCCTGGAGTGTTCAAGGCGAGGACTTTAGCCACTAGGCCATGGCGCTGGGCCCAAGCTCCTCATTTTTAATTTGAAAGACTACCAGTTCTATATTGATGAAAACATGGATACATGTAGCATGGTTACTCTGGGGAATTACTGTAAGGATGTTGTAACCCCAACTATGATTTTTTAAATATAGCTGATAAATGGAAATAAAAAAGATAATGAAAGTGACAGCTTCTCTTCATGTACCCCACTGCTCATGCTTATTTGTGGCTGCTTGTCATCCACGCATCAGACCAGATATGAAATGGGACTATTATTAACTTGAACTTTTTATCTATTTTGATCATGATGTATTCAGAAAGGAGGCATTTTAAGGATTTATTTATTTTATTGGAAAGACAGATTTACAGAGAGAAGAGGGTGCAAACAGAAACATCTTCCATCTGCAGGTTCACTCCCCAAGTGGCAATAATGGCCAGAGTTGAGCTCAACTGAAGCCAGGAACCAGGAGTTTCCTTTGATTCTCCCACGTGAATGCATGGAGTAAAAGACTTTGGGCCGTCCTCCACTGCTTCCCCAGGTCACAAGCAGGGAGCTGAATTGGAAGTGGAGCAGCTGAGACCTAAACCAGTGCCCATGAGGGATCCTTGCACTTGTAAGTCAAGTCATTATCCACTGAGTCATAGTGCCAGGCCAGGGGGCACTGTTTTTAAGGTAAAAACATTGTCATGTGGGTTATGTAAAGACAAAATACATCAATACTCATTTAGACAATTTTTGTTCATTTAATATTCATTTAAGCTATAGTTACCTTTTATGGTTCCTGGAGAAGCTCAAGCATGGTTTGTATACCACTACTAGAATGTCTGACCCTATCCTTAGATACTTATGTAGAGAAAACTGCTGGGATTGGAAGATAGAAACAAACAAAAAATAAATCTGAATTTCAGTAAAGGGGATGACTGTGCTCTGCTTCCCAACAGCTGCTTGCTAACGGCATAGGAGGAGGGACCTAAAGTCCTTTTGGAAAACCTGGAGAAAGTGCCTGGCTCCTGACTTCTGCCTGTCCCAGCCTAAGCCATTGTGATCACCTGGGGAGTGAACTAGTGGATGTGAGATTATCTCTCTATGTATCTCTCTTTCTGTGTGTGTGTGTGTGTGTGTGTGTGTGTGGTGTGGTGTGTGTGTGTCTCTGTCCCTCTTCGTAACTCTGACTTTCAAATAAGTAAATAAATGTTCCAAAAATGCTAGTGTGCATGTATAAAGGAAGCATATCTGAAAACAGGAATTTTGACTGAAAAGACAAAATAATGAACTACAGAATCGAATCTAATTAAGGAGGGAAATGAGCAAATGAAAAAGATTTCAATGGGACAAAGAATAGTCAACATGGAATACTTGAAGCATAAGTTAGGCAGACAAAATACATCACAGGCCATGTTCATAAAACTGAATTGATAGTATTACTAGAGAAAAATGAGTATTTACTGAGAGATTGTGCTATAGAAAATGCACCTATTTGTTTTGTGGCTTTTTTTTGAAACAACAAGAATTATGATAGGGAGTTTCCAGTAATATTCTAATGAGTAAAAAAACTTCAATATGAAAATACTGAAAGTGACTTGTATTTGATAAGGACTATAGGGAGAGATAACAAATCACAATGAGATATCATTTTATACTTGCTAAAATGGCTGTAATTTAAAAATACAGATTATGTTCATATAAAAAATATAAATCTCTGTTTCCTGTTGCAATGCAAAAAGTTGCATCCTCTTTGCATAAAACTTTGTGCATTGATTAAATTATTTAGCAGAGATTTACCATATTATCTTGAGATCCTACTGCTGTATCTACATCCAAAAGAAGTGAAAACACATGTCTACATTAACAACTCAGGAGAGCAGAATTAATCAAAATCGCCAATAGATGGAAAAAATATTTCCGCAACTAATTTATCGCTATGTGCATTTGCACTAGCCGTTAATGATCCAATTGGAAGGAAAGATTGATACATGCTACACGTATAATTTGAAGAATGGTGTGCAAATAAAAAGATCATATATTTTGTCATTCCACTTACCAAAGGAGCTCAGAAAGGGAAAACACATGTATGTGCACATAAATTAATGGTGACTAACCTGGAATAGGAAAGGTTAATTTGCTAGGTAATTGATGCAATACAGTCACAAGTTTTGAACGCTCTGATATTTTTACCTATTTGTCAGCCAAAGAGTTAACCTGCCCATGTTTTGTGAAAGGTGGCAGAAAACAAAGATTTCTGTGTCAAAAACAAAGGACTTTATTACTCACAGTATTTCAAGCAGCATGTACTTCATGTTCACTTTGGTTTCTCTTATACCCCAAATCCCACAGGAATGCAGAGTGATCTAAGTAGAAACTGTATACAGGGTTTATGAATTGCAGACAAACAAACAAACAAAAAAACCCCAAAAAACAAAAAAACAGAAAACATTAAAAAAAAAACCCACTTCAGTGTTAAGAGAAGCGAATCTGTCTTTTATTTTGTCTGCTTGTTAACCTGCCTAAGCTTTGCCCCCACCAAAATATATATCCTATGGAATATATCAGACAACAAATACATCTACCTTATGATGTAATGGAAAAATCTATGTATTCCCCAAGGCTGTTTGCATCTTTCACAATGTAATTGTAAACAACATTGCTTATGCCACAAGAAATGCAAAAGTTAAAAAAATCCATAGAAAATCTTCCAACAAATGATGAAATAAAATTAAACCATTGTTTTCTCACTCAAGTTGTTATACATGAACTGTATTTTTTGAGTGAGTGGTAGCAGCACCTTGCTAAAACCATGTGAAATGCTTGAGTATTCTCTTTGCTAAGAAATTCAAGGAGTTTCTGCAGCAAATACCACAGCCCTCACATGGTCTTTATTGCCTAAAATTTACAGATTTACTTGCTTCTCTGATGAATCCAAAAGCTCTGAAGAATGATTAGATTATTATTTTTGAAGTTATATTTCTTCTGTTTCCCTTAATTCAAAGGCAAATCAAGTTTCATCATTTCTTTGATGGTGGATCAAGGTTTATGACATTTTGTAGCACACCTGGAATATTAATAAATCTAAGGAGACACAGTAGATATTTGAAAAGTGCTTGTGTAACTAAGCATGCTCTTCATCATTTGACACTTCCTGGGAAAGAACTTTCATAAGCTGGTTGAAGACACCCCTGCATAAACTAACTTCTTGAGAAAGTTTTCTTTTCTTCTCCTATTTTTTCTTATACTTTCTTGTTTTCTTAACAATTACATTTCTTAACAATTGCTAGCAATCTCCTTCCTTCCTCCCTTCTTTCCTTCCTCTCTCTCTCTCTCTCTCTCTCTCTCCTTCCTTCCTTCCTTTATGTATTTCTCTTTATTTCTGTATTGTGGTGGTGTTCGTGATTGTTAGACAAAAGTTAATTTAGGTGAGATCCTTAGAGTATTGCTCCCTAAGCAACATCTACCAATTGCCTACTAATGTGAATGTGAGTAAGAACAAACAATGCATTATTTTATCAAAGCTACTGAATTCATCAATGATTTTTGGAAATTGCTAAATTATGCTAAGTTATGTGACATGCAGTTTTTTAAGATTTTTCTTATGATATGCAGTTTCAACATAGAAGTGCAATTTAAAATCAAAGTCACAGTGGTGCCTACATATTTTGTGGTACTGTAAGAAGCGTGGGAGTAGGTTTTCTAAGATGAGTAGGAATTCAGTGATCTAGACTCATTCCACCACAAACTACTTAGTTTCTACATTTTGTTTTCTCAAAGGATAAAGTGCTGTATAGTGTTGTCTAGCATTCTTCATCATAATTTTTAATAGTAACAAATAATATTAGCAATTTAATAGTGATATTGATTTGCACTGTACATAGTACATTTAATAACATAGTAAATAATTTGAATAATGCAAACACAATTTGATATATGAGTGGCTTTTATCTTAGAAAACCTTTATCCATATTAACTGCATGTGTAAGAAAAAGGACATTTTACAAAATCAGAATATTCACAGAGAACAGATCAATTATTTATTCATATTCAGTAGTATCTATGAATGATTACATAAGACTGTGATTCACATGGAGTGTTTACAAATAAACAATGTATAAGAAGATAACATCCTACGTATGAATTAGAAATTCTATTTTCATAGAAGCAATTTTTACATAGATGTTTGCATAGATGAGATAATAAATCTATGATCTTTTATGGATATGAAGAAATCACAATCTTCAAGCAGATATCATCCATTCATTTATTCTTCATTTTATGTGAGAAATTTTCACTAAGTGCCAAGTTACCAAATCAAGCATTATCTTTTAGGAAAGAAAAAATATTTAACCACAAATAAACCCAAAAAATTCCATTAAGTATAGCCATATTTCATCTTTTTTCTTCTAAGCATAATTGCCATTACTAATTACTTATGATAAATCTTTTTGTTTAAAAATTTTCAGGGGTTAACATCATGGCTCAAGGATCATCTTCTATCTTCTAGCACAGTCGTCCCATATGGGCATTAGTTCTTGTCCGTGCTGCTCCACTTCCTAGCCAGTTCCCTGCTTGTGCCCTGAGAAGGAGGTGCAGGATGATATCATGCTGGTATAAAGGCAGAGACATAGAGAGAAGAGGAGACACGGGAGAAAGATCATCCTTCCACTGATTCATTCCCCAAGTGGCCACAAAGGTCAGAGCTAATCTGAAGCCAAGAACCAGGAACCTCCACGTGGTAAGCGGTAACCGTGTGAATGCAGTTCCTAAGGCTTTGTGCTATCCTTCACTTCTCCAGGCCACATGCAGGGACCTGCGGGGGATTTTTTAAAAAAGGATTTAGTTCTTTTTATCGGAAAGACAGATTGCATGAACAGAGAGAAGCAGAGACAGAGGGAAATATCCTCTATCCACTGATTCACTCCCCAAATGGCTGCAAAGACCAGAGCTGAGAGGATCCAAGGCTAGGAAACAGGAGTCAGGTGTTTCTCTGAGGTCTCTCACAAGAGTGTAAGGCTACAGGCCATGCTCTACTGCTTTCCGAGGCCCTTAGCAGTGAAGCATCAAGACTTTTGGCCCTTGAAACCACATAAGAGCCCTGAAGAAGCCTATGGCTCTGAGTTTGAGACAGGATTAGCTCTGGATAATAGGTCCATTTGGGAAGTGAACCAGAGAATGAAAGATCTCTCTCTGTCTCGCTCTCTCCCCACCTCTCTCTCTGTAACTCTATCAAGTGAGATAAATAGTTCCTAAAAAAAGAGGGTAGGAAATAAAGAAATAATAACTTACAATATCCATAATAAAGTTTGTTTTCATTTCTACTTTTGGCACTTTGAATAACTAAGGGAAATACATTTCTTTAAAATAGTTATATTTGTATAGTGAAGTTGTTTTTAGGCTAAAAAAAGATCATTAATATCCTGAAAATCCTCGTTTACTTTACTTTTATTTAAACTAGCATTAAAATATAACATTTATTATGGAACGACTGAGAGTCTCAAAAAGTTGACATGAAATATCAGCCACAGAAAATTTCATAACAAACTGTAAAGGGTACCTCAATGTCTATTTCAAAACTGATTTGATGAATATAGAAAAAGGTCAAACTAAAAATAACCTGACTGAATCAGTGATAAGTGTAGCAACATATGCCCCATTTAATAATGAACTCTAAATTGGCAGCACCGTTTAAGCAGTATCATGCATGCTAATTCTGACAGCAAAGGGTTATGAACTACCTGTCGACTTACACGCAACACAAGGTCATGCAGTTATGAGCTAATGAAACCCTGATGTACCAGAAGGTGAATGACTGATGTGAGTGGGCTAGTGGGAAGAAACTGCTGTAGCACAGTGGCACATTCAGAATGACATGGTGTCCTGAAACAGAAACAACTGTGAGCCCATCTGTTTGTCAAGTCTAACTGCTGAAGTTAAAAACCTGGTGTAGGCAACATATTTCCTAGGAGATATATATATTTTAAATCCATAAACACTTAGATGTTTCAAGTGCTAAGGAGTTTCAGATTCTTTTTACATACATGGTGAGCTGTTTCTAAAAGATTTCATTCAATACTTTTGACACATTGAGCAACAATGGAGATTAGCCTGTCAGAACTGTAGACTGGATAACCAGTGCTACCCAAAAACAACTTAAGCATTTCTGAAAGTGATGATGTCCACAAAGATTTGTTTTAAAAACATTATGTCCATGATAGTGATCAAATAGAAATATAATTTGTGCTAGCTAAAATACGAAAAGTCTAAGCAAGCCCTAAGGAACAAAAACGATAAGAGCTAACACTGCTTATGTGAATATAATTTTCAATGATCTGTAAATATATATTCTATTAATTCCACACTTTGATAACATCCTCCAACCATTTGTAACTCATGAAAACAAATCAATCTCCTGTTTGTTTCCTTTTAAAGACTTCTTTACAGCCCTAAATATTTTTTTTTCAGTTAATAAGATTAACTTTCTGGATTATTCAAAATAAATACAACAATGATCATGAAAACAATGAGTGTGACACTTATAAAAAATGTTCCGTTCCAGAAAGTATGATTAAGACAAAGGGAAATCAAGTAAAGTAAATACATACACATATGTGTACACATACTCATGCATAGCAACATAGTGAGAATTAGGGGTATGTGTTAAATAAATTCTTTTCTTCCATTAAGAAATCATTATTTTACGTTTCAGACCCATGAGTATGATGTAAAACTTGACCAGGAGTACTTTTCAGCCTGTTCTGCATTCTGTCTAATGACGCAGTTCATGTCCCCTGCTGGTCTAGATGATTTGGCTCCATGTGCATACGGACATGCTGTCCAGCCAACAGGCATCAACAACTGAAGAGGCCCAGTTCATTTACATGCACTCCATGGTTGGACAATACATTCTGGGATTTTTCCATGTGACCGGGGTCTGACTCCAGTGGTCCCGTTGGGGATTCCCCCAAGAAACCTTGTTTGCGGTAACCAGAGACTTGACACTTGTGTTTGTCAGGCAGCGCAGAGTGAACTTCAGTCTGCTACCTGCACCAACTAACTCACATACCAGTGGAAATGTTTTGCCTTCTCAGTTCTGCCTCAGCCCCATATTTTAGGTGAATCAATGGGTGCTGAAGTTCAACCCAGCAAGCCTACCACAAAACTGGTCTTCATGCATACCACCAGCAGGTACTGTGGCCTACTGGGCAACCCCCAGTAACCACTACCAGGCTCAGGTTTTGTCCAGAACAACTGTCTTATGACCTTGCCTGGCCCAACCCACATGCAATCCCACTTCGCTGAAAATTGGTCCTGTGGTCAAACCTATCTAAGCTTTGTTAAGAATCCATGAAGATGCAATGCAACATGCATCGCTGCTTCCAAACAAAAGACGGACTCTCAATGAAAGTGGTGGGTATGTCTAGACAATGGGATGATGGACTGTCTGACATTGTCTGTACCAGTATTGGCTGGGAACACTTTAATAGAAGCCTGATGAAATTGTAGCTCGTTAGGAAGAGTGTGACATTATGCGAAAAATCAGTTGGGGGGTGGAAAATCAATTGGGGGAGGGGAATCCCAGACTATACAGAATTGTATGATAAATTTCAAAAAAAAAATCCATGATGTCATATATTAGAATAGCATTTGGAGATGTATATAGGATAAATGTTGCAGAATAGGCCCTACTGTTAAAACATATTTTGATGACAGATACAGAGATTAAGCAACATAGAGTCAGAATATGGAGATGTCAGCATAGAGACGAAAACATTCTTTGAGAGTTAAAAAAAAAAACATAGTCAAACCAACTGCATGACAATACCCCATGCCATCACTTCATTTTAGAGATGTGTTCATTAACTGTAGAGACAAAGGGCTGTATCTGGTTAAAATTGAGTTAGTAATTAGAGCAATTTGAAATCAATTATTATATCATGATTTACTTTTTCTGTGTTTTAAAATATATTTGTTTAATTTTCTTTAATTGAAAAGTAGAGTCACAGTCTTGCTCTATGTGCTAGCTCCTATGTCAAATTCCACCAGCAGCCTGATTCAGTCTGCCTTTAACTTCAGACTGAAGTCCCGTTCTTTAACATGGATGGCACGAACAGATTGACTTAACCAGTCGTGTGTAATCTCCTAGGTTGCACATTAGTGGGATGCTGAATTGGAGTGAAGATGCGACTCCACATAAGCATTCCAGTGTGGTAGCAGTGGTCCGAAGTGGAAATTTAACACACTATGCTGCAATATCTGCACATGAATTCTGCTTTTTTTGATCTTGGATTTCAATGATTGAGATTCTAAATTCATAGGTATGATCCATTAACAGGCAATGTCATTTTGACATACCCATTTCACCTTCCTCATTTCTGGAAAATCCTCAAAATGATACACTCCATTAAATCATACATACTCTACACAGAACAAGGAAGTATACAATGAAGGAAGCAAGAGTATTAAAGCATGCAAAAAGAGCAGCAGGTTACTTTGACTTAATAGGAAATCAAGACCTCTTGGCGATCTTTCTGTTTTTCCATATGCGTTCCCATAATACTCCCATGGGACCAATCACATTGGGTAAAAACCTAAATTTAAGCACTGTCTTCAAGATTTTATATTATTGGATATCATTATTGTCCATCATACTTTTCAAAGCATGTTTTTAAATCTGACAACAGATCTATTAAATTCAGATAGATATTCGGGGAATCAGATGTTTCTCTTAACTACAGACATTGAAATTACAAAATATTAACATCAAAAATCTATGTCTGAAACCATAAAGTCTGAGATAACAATATACTGGGGAAAAGGGACACCTGAATAAGCATGGCAAAATATTAGCAAGCTTGAAGAAACATTTACACAATCTGTTAAAAATAAAGCAATCAGATAACAACATTTTTGTAAATAGAAGATTCTGTGGGCTCTGTGACAACTTCTAGCAGCACAGTCTCATCAATAAGAGAATACATTTAGGAAAAAAAAACTTGGTAGGGCTGCTGTTATAGCATGGAGGGTATAGGCACTACCTGTAGCAGTTATGGCCATTTTGAAAGTGTGCCAACTGATCAAAGACCTCTCTTCAACTCTTCCCTCATCTCTTTGAAGTTAAAAAAGTATAATTAAAATGTTTCAAAATTTTATGAAAATTATAAAAGCATAGATTCAAGAATCCAAATTAATACACATCACAGGAAATAAGAAAAGTATACACAATTACATCAAAATCCAATTGTTTTAAATGCCCAGTCACAAAGAACTTCATAAAAGAAACAGAGGAAAATCATGTAGGAGCCAGTACTGCGGTGTATGGCTAAATCCACCATCTGCAACATTGATATCATATATAAACTCAGCCGTTGGTCCTGGCTGTTCCACTTCCTATCAAGCTCTTTGAAAATATACCTTAGAAGTTGTCAGAAGGTAATGCCAGTGTTTGGGTCTCTGCACCCACCTGGGAGACCCAGATGTAGCTTCTGGCTTCTGGCTTTAGTTGGACTAAATCTTGATAATTGGGTTCAATTGGGTTGTGACCCAGTTGATGAAAGAAATCTCTTTGCCTCGCTCTCCATCTCTGTGCCTCTACCTCTCTCTTACTTAGCCTTTCAAATAAGTAACTCAATATTTAACAATCATATAATTTATGAAGGAATAAAGATGTTTTTCTCATATGAAAGAATGTGATAAAGACTGCATTTTCCATAATTTGTTTATTTATGGAATGTATTTGAAAGAGGAATCTTCCATCCAGTGATTTACCATGCAAGTGCTTGCCACATTAGCAAGAAAAGAAGAAATTTTGATACATGGATTAACATGAATCTTAAGCCAAATTAGGAAAAGGAACAATGAAAATCGACTATATACTGTATTACACTATTTGTGTACAATTCTAGCACAGGATAACTAGTAATATCAATGTTGTTTGGAGATGGAAAAGACAATAGTGAGAGGAAGATGGAAATTTGGGACATAATGAATGTTTATTTTCTTGATTTGGTAATGATTTACATCCGTGTTTATATGAAATGTTAGGATATGATATTCATAAAATTCAGATCATTATAATCATTATAATGTAATAAAGCTGTTTTGGCAAGCAGGAAGGACAATGTGGAGATAAGCCTAAAGATTATTTGTGAAAGCACTTTGATTTTTATGCAGTGATAACTTCATGGTTTTGGACATTACATTTTAAACTGGAAAGTTATGTGGTCATAACTAAATTGGCACTTCATCAGTGTGCTGGTTGGTTTAACACTGCTTTTTAAAAAATCCTGAAGGCACTGTTTTCAACAGGAAATTCTATGATCAATATTAATGGTTTGAAAATCCTGGTAATGAGAAGGAGCATAAAGACTATTCTAAGAATGTGAGAATGATGACATTGTATTATTTTTCATATGACTGTCTTTTTTCCTTAATTGGATCTGTATGCCTCCATTGCATAGCCAAGAAAAAATAATCTCATATTTTATGTAGTTCTGTAATACTTCTTATTCTTCCACATAGTTAAAAAGTGAACTATTAATTTATGTGCTTGCGATTTCTACAACTTGAGTGAGCTTCTTTCTGATTTTAAAAAGTGTCTTTATATTCAACAAAGCGTCTACACAGCCATTTCCACCAAAGACAAACTTTCATAATTTAAATTATCATCATCATAGAAAAGGGAGGATTACATTATCATGAGATTATTTCCCCTGGCAGATTGATTAATTGATGTATATTATGATTTAGTAAAGCCAGATGAAATACGTTAGAAAGGGATAAAGAGAAAATATAAAACTGATTTCTTTCTCAAATTTGCTAGATATTAACCATATTTTTAAGTATTTTAAATTTTGTAGACTAAAGAGACATCAGAGTAGACTAGTATTTTGCAGTGTAACTGTGCCTTCGTCTGATTATGTTAAAAACTTTAACCCTCACAAGTCTTTTAAGCTGTCTAATTAGCCTGCATCCAAAGATAAGTAGCTGAACATTTTAAGAAGTCATATATAATCCAAAAAGATCATAAAGCCAGAAAAAAAAGATTTGAATAGGAACGCGCATACACACAATTTATTTTTTCTTCTAGAGCAATGTTTTAAAAACCTCGATTTCCTGGGTCATTACTAACTAGATAATTGCAATGAGTCTCTTATAATAAAGGGTTTCACTTGCAAATTAGTTTGGAAAAAGAACCTACTTAGTAAATTGGGTGTTAGGATATAAAAGACTTGAGCTCAATCCTGAAGAATGAAAGAAACCTGCTTTTTTTCACTGAACACTCTATGAATTTATTTCCTAAGAGAGTCTTTGTATCATTTGATGTAGCATAGAATACTAGATTTGTAGATTACACATTTTGATTAACAGTAATGTAGCATTTCATCATAAATGAGGCACTACAGAAAATTCATGGAAATATGAAATCAAAGAATTTTAATTTTTTTCAAAGGTTTGACCAGAATTTCCCCTAATGTGATCTATTCCAGAAACTCTGTGGAAGCATCCCACACAATTTAGAGGTATCTTACATCAAGTAGTGGAATGTTGAATATGTCAATCTAAAAAATAACTGGCTCTAATTAATCTTGTACAGGTGAACCCCAAATACTAGTTTTATGACTTCTCAACCTCCTCCAAAGATAGATTCCACTTATTACTTGGGGGATCAAAGCAATCAGAGACTAGAGGGAAAGAAACATGTCAAGTAAAAAGAAAATATTAAGCAATCTATTTGCCATTAACAGGTCAGATGAGTACAAAGAGTTTGTAGATCATTTGACAGATGTCTATGGTATGTGGACAGTTTAACTGGTATATTCAAAAAACATGTGGGGCCCGGAGCAATAGCGTAGTGCTTCAAGTCCTGGCCTTGAATGCGTGGGGATCTCAAATGGGGGCCAGTTCTAATCCTGATGGCCCCGTTTCCCATTCAGCTCCCTGCTTGTGGCCTGGGAAAGCAGTAGAGAGGGGCCCAAAGCCTTGGGACCCTGCACCCGCGTGGGAGACTGGGAAGAAGCTCCTGGCTCTGGATTGGCTCAGCTCCAGCCATTGCAGTCTCATGAATGAGTCAGTAGATGGAAGGTCTTACTCTCTGTCTCTCCTCCTCTTTGTATATTCACCTTTGCAATAAAAAAATAAATAAATAAAACCTAAAGAAAGGAAAAAAACTAAATGTGGAAGGAGAACTAGAAAACAAGAATGTTAACTGCCAATTCTGCAAAGAAAGTATTAAGGTTACCCAAAAAGATCTGAGCAGTATCCCACTTCGTTTGAAAAATTTCAAGAACGGATGTTAACAGTGAAGAAATCCATGGAAGAGGAAAAAATTAAAGATGTACTAGTCATATATATATATATATGTATATGACAAAGATCCTGTAAGTAAATAGAAAAAAAGCTATGTGATGAGTTAATATACATGGTAAATAAACTAATACATGGTGACTAAAAATAAGTCATTTGGGAAGCTTTTTATCAACACAGAGAAAAAAGCCAAAAAATATCACTCACTTGATCCCTGAGATCTATATATTTGTACATATTTATGGACTAGAGTATGGCAATTCAACACAGGTATATTGTGCGTATGGATAAGAGTTGGTCAATAACCTTTCTCCTCTTTTTATGTTTGATGGCTTGGAACTTCATTTCTCTGTTTTCTCATACAATGCACAGTGCTTCATTTTGAACTATAGTAACTCTAAGATGCTGGTGAATGCTATTAATTTATTGCTTCTAATTCTGATTTGATACATATTTCTTTTTTTAGATGTATTTATTTTTATTGCAATGTCAGATATACAGAGAGGAGAAGAGACAGAGAGGAAGATCTTCCTTCTGATGATTCACTCCCCAAGTGGCCGCAACGATTGGAGTTGAGCAAATCCGAAGCCAGGAGCCTGCAGCCTCTTCCAGGTCTCCCACGCAGGTGCAGGGTCCCAAGTCCTTTGGCCATCCCTGACTGCTTTCCTAGGCCACAAGCAGGGAGCTGGATGGGAAGCGGGGATGCCAGAATTAAAACCACTGTCCATCTGGGATCCCAGTGCACTCAAGGAGAGGCCACTGCGCTGGACCTTGATGCATATTTCAAACTCTCTAATTTTCATTACCTCCCGTGCCCTAGCCTCACATAATCACAAGCCTGTATTCCAATGAGGTTATATATATTTTTTAATGTTGTGCAAGTTAGAAGCTGTAATTTTTGTCCTTCGTGTCTGATTTGTCTTCTATTGTCTTCCCTTTCCATTCCTTTATTTACAAATGACAAGATTTCACTATTTTCATGTATTGGTAATATTCCTTGTGTGTGTGTGTGTGTGTGTGTGTGTGTGTGTGTAACAGAGACATTTTGTTTATTCAGTCATTGATTTCTGTGCATTTTAGTTGATTTCATATGTTAGTTACCATGAACAGTGCCACATCTGAGAAGGTAACTAAGATACCTGATACAATGAATTCATGTATTTTCCATGTGACCCAGTAGTGGGCTTGCTAGATAATGATAGATTTTTAAAGACTGGGATAGTTTCTTCCAGGACACTAGTGTGGAATTCCACCCGATTCTCTCACACAGGCGACAGGCACCGAAGTTCTTAGCTCACCCACCGCTGTTATCCCTGCCATACTGTTAGGAGCCACAGACTTATGGGCCGTAGACTTGGCCTACCTGACAGCCTGTTGCATTGCAAAAGCCTGCAAGCAGGGCTACAGCAAGCAGGATATTAGGCCAAAACATCCTCTGTAGAGCAAGCAGAATAGACCCTCCACCCTTGTTCCTGTTCAAATAATTAGTTCCTCCCCTTTTTCAATATAGCTGATTAGTTCCTTTCCTGCTTCAGTGAAGATAATTACTCCCAGGAAACCCCTCTCTTTTTCCCCCTCCCCTAGAGAAGAAGGTATGTATATGAGGAGTAAAAATAAAGAGAGAGGCACTTTTTTCCACCAAGTACGAGTGTCCGTGTGTTTCTTGGGCCAGCAGCCTGGGGCTGGCAGCGAGGCATCCCCAGTCCACCCTCAGGGTTTGGGCGTCGTGTCCTGCAGGTCGGGACACCACACCTCTGGATCAAAAGAAGATCAAGAAGGACTTGAGTTGACACTCTAATATTGGACGTCCAGACCACAGGCAACAGCTTAAAAGGCCATGCCACAACTATGTCATACTGTTTTCCATTGGGTTAGTACTAATTGACATTCTTACCAGCAGTGTATGAGTTATCCTTTCCCAACATCCTTCCTATCATTGATACTTGAAAATGGCCATTCTAACAAGGGTGCAAATGATATCTCATTGTGAGATAAATTTTAATTTCCCTGATGGTTAGTGGTATTGAATATTTTTTCATGAATTCGTTGTCCATCAGCCTACCTTCTTTTGAGAGCAATCTATTCATGCTGTTTGTATATTTCTTAGCTGGATTGATGGAGTTTTACTCTTACTGAGCTTTAATATATATTGAAATGGGACAGGAATAGTCAAGTCTTGTTAGTAGTCTGATCTCCCATGTTGATAGCAGAACTAATTTATTTGAGCCATCAACACCGCAGGAGATGGGAGTCAGGATTTGGAGCCAGAATTAAAACTCATACATCCAGATATAGGTTGTGAACATCTTAAACAAGAGGTTAAATATTTGCTTCTTTCTACTAATGTATTATTTATTAAGACTTAACAATATACTAACAGCAATTAGTCATGATCTACTTGGGTTGGATTTCTTAATTGCTAGATCAATAGTTCTACTTCTTCCCTGGGATTATTTTTTAGAATACAGTTGATGATCCACCCCCACTATGGTTACTTACTGTGACTACCAATTTGTCTTTTTCTCATTTTCTCTACTTGCCTCCCTCTCCATTATTTCATTGGAGAAGAAGATGAATAATTATGACATGAATAATTATTTATGATGGATACTTTGTTAAATTTACCTGTATGCTAATATTATGTGAGTGCTAGTTTTTGTGTTACATAGTTTACACATGATAAAACTTATCTCACGTTTTTCTTTCATGGTTTTCATTTATATTTGTTTTCTTTTAGTAATTTCAAATTCAATATAATCCAAAGATATGATGCTAGGAATATGAGAGTCTATTCGTCCATTTTTCCTTTCCTGCCCTTTCTCCCACACCTTTTCTTTCTTGCTCTTTTTAGTTTTTGAGATAACATATTTTAATTTACCTTACATCCAATGACTTAATAAATAAAAAGCTTAACTATTAAAAAGTAAAATAAAAAATAAAACTATATTAGCAGGAATACTTAAATGCAATAGTAGCAAAAAAGAACATTTTAGATAGAAGAGAAAAATAATTTGGGGCACAAAGAAAATTAATCACCTACTTTTTATCAAAGCAGAAAATGTTGATTATTTATTGGAAAGCGTAAAACAAGAATATTGGCCCAGAGTGATAGCCTAGTGGCTAAAATTCTCACCTTGCACATGCCAAGATCCCACATAGGCACCGATTCTAATCCTGGCACTCCCACTTCCCATCCAGCTTCCTGCCTGTAGCCTGGGAGGGCAGTTGAGGATGGCCCAAAGCCTTGGAACCATGCACCGATCTGGAAGACCTGGAAGACTCAGAAGAAGTTTGGGACTCCTGGCTTTGGATTGGCATAGCTCCGGCAGTGGTAGCTGCTTTGGGAGTGAATCAGTAGAAGTAAGATCTTCCTCTCTGTGTGTCCTCCTCTAGAGCTGACTTTCCAGTAATAATTTTTAAAAAATCTCTAAAAACTAAGATAAATAGCATTACCTGAAAAAGAATATTATATTCCAATATTATATCCTTTTATTTATTTCATTCATTTTGAATAAAATGTCATGTCAACAAAATGAAAGGCTAGGTTTGACTTTATGTATTTTATAATAGGTAAATATTGTGAACAGTTTAATAAGACCATTGGATTGTTATGCTACCAATTGAAATGAACATTCAAATTCTCCAAAAGTGTTGGTTTTTTTTTTAACTAATAATAGCTGTAATTTCTATGTACTAAGTAGCTATTGTGTTCCAGACACACTGGATAAATTACCTAATTAATTATTCAGATAACCCTGTGTAAAAAACATAATTGTCTTCACATTGAGGATAGGAAAACTGTGAAGAAGATTAAACAATTTGATACAGGTCACCCAACTGAAAACAGAAATGTTTAAGTCAAAAGCTTATTTTTTTTTTCTGGTTGTTTCAGGTGAAATGAACAAAAGATACAGGAAAGAAGTGTGAAAAGTAAAAAATGTTATTTAGCAATACTTAAAGTCTCCAATAAAATTAAACTTGTTTATAAATTGGGGTTGGAGAACAGGTATTTGACCTTGTGGTTAAAACACAGTTGACACACTGGAGAACTCAATGTGATGTGGAACAGACTGGAGTAGTCCGCTGTATATACTGACAAGCTTGGAACTATGGCAGGGGGAGGGCCAAGTGGGTTGCTCCAACTAGACTACAACTTCCACTGGTTTGGGTGGGGACCGAGTGTGCAGTGGGCAGGATCAGACTTGACTTCAACATCCATTAGTTTGCGTAGAAGACAGGGCTGGAGACAAATGACCTAACAATTGCAAATAATAACAGGGAGCGCAATGGCCGATTTGGGCAACGTTATATGCCAGATCCTGTATTGGCATGCAAACATAAGAATAAGGTCAGGGATCACCTCAGAGGAAGTTTCTTGGGAATCCCCCAACCGAACCAGGGGACTAACAACTCCAACCAAGGAGAAAATTGCAGGTTCTTCTGTCTGACCTTGGGATGCATGTGTCAGAGCTGGGCCTCCTCAGTGGTTTAGACGGCGCAGTGGACAGCATGTCCAGATGCACATGAAGGATATGGCAGTACACTGGAACCTGCAGAGGACACCTCGTACCCTAACAGAGGCTGGAGGACAGAACAAATCAATCAACTACCCCAGCCAAGTGTTGTTAGTGACTACCTCAGCAAGCAGAGTTTCTAAGGTGGACTATGTTAGCCAATGGAATCTGGAGAGATTTCATCATGAGGGGAGTAGCAAGATCAGCAACAATACAGAACTGGTGAAATGTAAAACCACTTGATCATGACACTTAGAGCATGACCCACATCGGCAACTCTGGAATGGTTGGAAGGTTGGGTGTGGCTTTTCCCCTTATCTCTCCCATTCCCCCAGAATCGGGAAGAAAAAAAGAGAGTGTGACAACAATGATCTCACCTACTTACCTCTAGCCCTTAACCCTTCGCACTCTAATAAAATATGTAGAAAAATAAAAATAAAATTTATACAAGAAATAAAAGCACAGTTTGGGACACCTACCTCTCACGTCAGAATACTTGAATTTTAGCTCTAACTCCCACTCTTGATTGCAACTTTCTGTTTGCATGAACGCTTGGAGACAGCATTGAAGACCTGAGGTTGAATTTCAGCCACCCATGAAAGAAATCTGGTTATTCAGACTGGGTTCTCAGTTCCCGGGCTTGGACTAATATAACACTCCAACTGTGTTTGTATAGTGAGTCAGTGGAAGAAATTTAAACTCTTCTATCCATCTCTCTCTCTGTCTTCCTCATTCTCTCTCTCTCTCTCCTTCTATTTCACAGTTTCTGAGGGAAAGCAAGCAAATGTTTATCTTAGCACAAAGATACATAAAACACATTTGTAGAATTTAAAATGTGTGCATTTTATTTACATAAGTTTAGCACATTTTATGCATTTCAAATTAAAGCACAACGCTACTCCTCCCCTACCTTTCCCCCAAACTCCATCCTTCCATCCTCTTTCCTCCTTTCATTGTCATTTTTTTCTTTTAATTTTTACAATGGCATGCTTTAAGTTTATTTTCTAATCACAGGCTTAATGTTCAACTAGGTAAAGCACTGAACAAATCATGAGTGCAAATGAAATAAAATAAATGAAAGAAAGTAACATAAAGTGAAAACACTGTTGCTCAATATAGAAAAATGCAGTGAAGAATAGTAAAATTGCACAATGTCAGTTGTGTTCATGCACACTGCATTTTTGTCTGTCTAAATGACATAATTTCCATGACCTTATGGGAGCTTCCATATATATTATTTAAAGGTTGAATATCTGCCCATCATTATCACCCTGCTTTTCTCACTTTCTCACTTGTCCCCATCTTGCTCCATAGGGCCAGATTTTTTATTTTAATGTTGAGGAATGCAATGTACTTAGAGTTAAAACAACCACAATTAAGTGCAGGCATTTCTTCACTGTTTTGTTTGGATCCAACTAAGCAACTCCTGATGTTACAAAGGTGCCTAATGCTTCATCAATCTGAAAGAAACTGATTATTCTTAGACTATGTTAAAACTTCAACATACTTTATAATCTAGATTTGTTTCCAATTCAGGAATACTGTTTTTCGGTTTTCTCATGTTCGTCTTCAGTGTCACTAGATTTCATGACAAGCATATGTGTACAAAGTGTTGATTACACCCAGCTGAGTAAAATGTGTAACATCTTTTTTTTTTATTAATTATTTTGCATTATGTGACAGTTTCATAGGCTCTGGGAATTCCCCCATTCCTTCCCCTCCCCTCTCCCCTGGTGGATTCCTCCACCTTGATGCAGTATTACAGTTCAAATTTAATCAAGATTCTTTCCTTGCAAACATATACCAAGCATAGAGTCCAGCTACTTATTGTCCAGATGGGTTGAACAGTTTCTTGGGGAGACCATTTCTGGTCCGAAGTTAGAGCTGGTAGAATATCATCCCAGTCAATTAAGAGTCCCAACATAACATCAACAGCAATTTGCAATATTATGGAATTGACATGGTTTTGAGTAACCAGTATGTTGAAAAAAAAAAAAAAAGCAAGTCCTAACCACAACCTATGATTAGCTCATTGACATTTCAATTTTAGTTTATATACAGGACCGGCTGCTATATACCTTAAAATGGCTATAAGGTACCATTCAGCTGTCTTGTGTCTATTTCATTTTAGTATTTAGCCATTTGTTGTGTTGAAGTATAATTTTGCTGATCTTGGCAGATTTTGGGATAATCTAGACTGGCTTTTAACTCTAACAAGACATTTGTCGACATTTAAGGTGCAGAACATTTTTGGGGGGCGGGGCTGTGCAGGAAAATCCCCAACACCATGGTGAGGAGTAACTAATCTTTGTGTCCCACCCAGCGAGGCATGAGCCAATCCACGCCAGCTCTTTCCTGTCAGAAAAATGTGTAACATCTTGGATGACAGTACCATAGTAGATGTCTCAATAACTTGAGCATTTTGGAAAAGTGCATAAACAGGATGGAATAATGCAAACTGATGAGTACCAAAAATAGGAACTAGAAAATAGATTTGCTTATTGATTTGTGCCTTTGTAACAGAAACTCAGTCAAGTTGGCACTAATACAATGAGACTGAATGCATGTGCAAAAATTTTTTTCACACAGATGCCTGCACTTGGAGGTGTAGCTACATCCTTGTAATCTCATTTATTTTGTCAATACTATGTCTCTGTTCCCACCCCCCAGTGATGATCATACCAGCACTAACAAAGGACTTTTCATGCAAAATCCCATTGCCACTCAATTCCATGGAACTGTGTAATATATAATGCAGTAGTATATAACTTCACATTCAGTAAATGGAAGTTGATGCTTGTTTGTTGCTTCCTGGCAAAGGTTCTAAGGTTGGTGCTTACAAAAAAAGAAAGAAATGGAGATCACTGTTGCCACTACTGACTGATAGTTGTATTAATGATGCTAGCAGTGATTAGCATTTTCTTCCTTTGTGCTAGTGCCTTGTATGCATGATCCCATTTGTGCCTCATAACAATGTTTATGTTGTTAGCAACAGTGTACAAAAGTGAACAGTGATGCATAAAGAGATTCAGCAATTTACTAATGGCATTAATCTGAGAGGAGTTAATTATAATTCAACATTTATTTTCCAGGATGCTGGTGCCAGCATTTTAGCTCTTCTCTGTTACTTGCTTTTCTGGCAGTTTGGGGGATTTTGAATACCATTTGATATGTCCAATACTCTCAGAAATGTCTAACATTAGAACAAATTAGTATTTTCTTCCCAACTCTATTTTATTTGGCTACTCAAAAATTCAATCAAATATATGTACTGTATTATATAAATATATAGATATACTTATGAATTTATAGCAGTATATATTCGTCCATTGATTTATTTATTATTTTGCTATTTGAAAGACAGAAATAGGGAGAGAGATCTTCCGTCGACTGATCCACCCTGTAAAAGCCCACGGAGCACCACGTAGGCCTGATTCAACCCAGCGACCTGGATTTCAATCCAATTTCCCACACAGATAGCATGACCATCATTTGCTACAGAGTATGGTGTTCATTAATGAAACATTTGCTTCAAAATGGAGCCAAGATTCAAACCTAGGGATTGTAATATGGAACGTGGATGCCCCTAGTGTCTTATTAACTGTCATATAAAATGCTCACACTTACGTTTATTGCTTGTTTCTTTGAAAAAACTGTTGGCCCTGTCTATTTTAATTGCTTAGATGCTGCCAACAGCTTCTTCTAGATCATCAGTCATCTCTCCAGAACTGTGCCTATTAGTTTCCCTTTTCCCAAAATTAAATAAAATGTATTTGAAAAAATCAAACATTATCATGTAAATTTTCCTGTTTAAACGCCTTTAATCATTTTGCCATTGCTTTGTATTAAAGTAGCATCTCACAGACCAAACATATTTTGATCTGCACTTCTATACATTGTTGTTTCTCCCACCTCCCTCCCACTCCCTGGTATCATTGGTGTTACTTCAATTTCAAGAACATGTGTTGGTTTTTATTTCACTTTCCAGGAGTTTGAAAGCATGTCTGGATACTGAACATACTGAACATGTCTGCCACTGAACATCTTTTTGCCTACAAATTCCCAGTCAATTGTTAATTCTGTTTAAATGTTACATACCCAAGAAATTGTCCATTGGTACACATTGCTCTTATTGCAAGCATATTTCAGTTCATTTAATTTTAAAAAGTATCAACTTTAGGGGCCTGGCGCAATAGCGTAGTGGTTAAAGTCCATGCCTGGCATGCGTCATAATCCCATATGGGTGCTGGTTCTAATCCTGGCAGTTCCACTTCCCATCCAGCTCCCTGCTTGTGGCCTGGGAAAGAAGTCAAGGACGGCCCAAAGCCTTGGGACCCTGCACTCCTGTGGGAGACCCAGAAGAAGTCCCTGGCTTCTGGCTTTGGATTGGCACAGCTCCAGCAGTTGTGGCTGCTTGGGGAGTGAATCATCAGACAGAAGATTTTCCTTTCTGTGTCTCCCCCTCTCTGTATATCTGCCTTTCCAATAAAAACAAAATAAATGTTTTTAAAGAAAGTAGCAGCTTTAGGTGTTATCTATTTTTAATGCCTATAATAAGTACACTGTAAAGGAATTCAAGAAAAGTATACTCATAATAGATGACAAAAAGCATTTTCAAAATGGGCATTTGAGTTACTAGCAAGTCAATAGCATACATAAGGGGAACAGAGGCATTTGTTCATAATCAAGTGAGAATGCACAGCTTGCTACTGATTCAGTATCAAAGATACATGTTCTATTAGAGGAGAAGGGCTTGTCACAAAGTTTTCAACATGTAGGTTGGCTTAGTTGAAGAATAAAAAGGAATGGACTTGAAATAAGAGTATGTGTACTCATTAGCAATTTTTTCTATAAAATTCTTGATGAAGATTTAATTGAATGTAATATATTAAGCCAGAGAAAATAAATTAATAAGAAGGGGATTTGAATTAATGAAAAATGAGTATGGCAGATAGGCATTGAAGCGAAAATAAAATGTACTGGGCTCTTGGCTAGAAATAATTGCTGTAAAACTGATGGGGAATTCCAAAATTTATTGTTTCTATTGGTTGCTTGAAAATAAAAATCTCTGAAAATTTTTCTTTCGAGAAATATGGCTCTTACATTGAAAACATATACTGTTTGTTGAGACTAAGGAGCAAAACCATAAGAGGGATGATGCAGATTTGAAATAGCCAAGAAAGGAAATAGGGAAAAAAGTAATAAATCCAAAGCAAGAAATAGTAGAGTGACCCCAAACATTGAATTACGGTAGCCAATCAGAAAATTGATTATGAAAAAAATAAGTAAGTGTATGACATAAATAACACTTAAACTTCTTTCTCAAGCCTTACGACTTTTATTGCTGGCAGATTTTTTTTCTCTTTCCTTTTGGTGTCATATTTTAGTCAATTATGCAAATGATAGTTCCATAAAAGTTCTATTAGAGGTACTATTAGTTTAATTAAAATTAATAGAATCATGTGCAAAGTAGAGACTGAATGTGGAAAGGATAATGTCGAACTCTTCCATTTTCAATTCTGAGAAGCAGTAGAAAGTCTTAGATTGAAATAATCTGTGATCAGAGCTTTATTATTTCATTAAACATGAGTCACACTGCTCATTCAGCATGTCTTTTTCAAACATAAATATTTTCTGAAAGCTGGTTTCATGGATTAGATAAAATTAAGTCTGTCTTATTCATGGTTGGTCAGCATGCATATACCATATGTTTGACATGGGAAGAAATGTTATGGGTAATATTTTATGTCAGATTTACCCAAGGAAATTCAGATAGGAGAAATACAACAATATAGGCTAACGAATTTCTTATAAAAATACTACATAGTAGAAGTACAAATCACTACAGATTATATAATTATAAAAATGGATGTTGTAAATAGAGATGTCCAGAATCTTGCTTACTAAAATTTACATGATTTTTGTAATATAAAGTTGCATTAATTTAGACTTAGATGTGCTCTAAAATGTTAGATCATATATGGAACACGAAATAACCATTACAAAAACAATCCGGTTAATTCCTCAAGCATTTTAATATTTCCGGACAAAACAATCAACCCATATTCACAGTTCTTTACAAAATCATAAAGCTAGTATACTTGCATTAGAAATTTTTGCAACCTCTTGATTTTAGCTGTAATTTCTTCCATATCTTGCCATGTATTTGTTTTTGCATAGTTGATGCCTTACTAAATGTAACAATATAAATTTTCATATTCATATGAGCTCGAATTTGGAATAATTACAGCCCTCTTCATATTTTGTAACAGAGTTTCACTTCTAAGTCTAGTTTCTGCTCTGACTGATGGCAGAAATTTTGATGTATTTGTTTAAAATTTATATTCATTCCCTTTTGGATAAGCTGAGTCAATTTAGTATTCTTTCTTAATTGGCTAGGATCTAATTTACCCTAATACACCTTTTATCTATGTATTTGTGGAAAAATGTGAGTAATTCTTAAATCCCTTCAGCAATTTGTAAGATATTTTCTATCATTGTAAGTTATTTTCTGTCATTGCTTGTTTGATGGTAAGAGTTCCACTTAATATACAAAGTTTTTAATTTATATCTGAGTATCATATCCTTTCAATTTAAACTAAATGAATGGTAAAAGCAACACATTACTTCTCAATACCCATTAAATATGCTCTCTGTGGGATGGCTGAGAATATAAACAATGTGGCAATCTATAAATCCCATGTTATAGTAACAATGACATGTTTTCAGTAATCTACATATTTTAAAATCCCCATGAAGCATGCTAAAAAATGGACAATATTCTCAGGCATCCTGCCTCTTTGGTTTTAGGCAGTATGGCCATCTGCCTTGTATTTTTGCTGCTGTTGTTTTTTTGTTTTATTACAGTACTTAAAAATATGTTCAGTATCTTGGTAATGTAAGACTTACATGTGAATCTAGCTATATTTCTTGTTTTCATCAATTTGCTGTTTTGATTTTTTTTTTTTTTACCATTTTAAGCTTCTTCTTGACTCAAAGAAAGTTGATCAAGTTTGAGATGTAGAATTTGTGTTTTCTAGCAGTAACTTTTGACTACAAAAAATTTGTATTTGGCTTTCTCCTGATTTTAGCTACATTCAATTTCAAAATATTCCCGATAGCACTTTTAAAACTGTAGCTTTCAGAAACCTGTTGATACTGCTGTGTCTATAAAGATCATTTTACATTATTTTTAGCACCATTGAATGCTCCAAATTAAGCAAAAAAGAACATAAAATATGATGTTGATAATTACTGTCACAATGAAATCATTACCATAGGGCAAAAGTTGCAGTTAATGTATATATTTTCACATTATTGTCAATGTATATATAATATATGTGATTATACTTTACATGTGTATATGCATATGTGATGTATACAGTATGTATAAATGTGAGCATATGTAAATACAGTTAATGTATATATAATACATATATGCATAAATATATGCTGCATAAATAATACTTAATGCATATATAATACACACATGCTCTAACATAAGTATGTATATAATTTCCCATGTGTTTTTACTCAGTTGTTATTACACGAGCCATCTTTCTTAAGTGCAATTATGAAGGACAGCATAATGGTAAAATTAGTAAAAATCACCACCTGCAATGATGGCACCCCATGTGTGTGCCAGTTTTTGTGCCGGATGTTGAATAGCCTGAGTCCAAAAATCTAATTAGATTCATAGTGTAAGAATTTTGAAAACTTATAACTGAAAATCTACTAATGAACCTAAGGCTATGGCAGCCACCATTTACTCTACAGTTGGATGAAATAGAATATTTAGACCTCTTAGCAACATAAATAAATTGTGAACATACTCTGGTAACAGAACTGCAGCACACCATTAATACATTCTCTTCAGTTACATTCAGGAGTTTGTGTAGGAGGAGAAATTGCACCATAGTTACTTCTCCACTCCAAGAATTACTAATGGAATGGATAGATTTAATTACTGAAAGTATATTCATCAGCATTTTATAAATGATAAATATAAAATTACAATCATAGGAAGTAGTAGGCATATACTGATGAACTGCAATATATAAGCAAAATTGGCATTCAGAACACACACCATTGATTTGGAAGAATTAGATCAGATGCATTCTTACAGCTCTCAGAGTTTGGGGACTCTGGTGAGACTGGCTCCATGACTTCTCATGTTTTGCTCCAGTGAGAACTGGTCGGATATTAGTAGATGAGCACACACAACTGTAAGCCTTAGTAAATTATCCTGCTGCTCCAATAATTCAGTGATGCTTTCTGGATTAATAAGATGTTTACTTGTGGGAGGGCTAAAACAACATATCAATACTGCATCTAGCACTTGGGTTACCTGCGCTAATCGGAAAATGTCTTGAATATCTTGGCATTCATTAAATTTCAAAGTTTTTTTTTTTCACTAAATACAATTTGGTAGTATGACCTGATCACATGAAATGTCAAAGCCACTAGATGCTCTGATAAGACATATTGACCTTTAAAGAGCTGTGGACAATATGTGAATTGTGGAGGCAATGCTTGAATGGAGATTATTACCAAAACTAGAATTTTTGTATAAACTATGGGTTCTGTGGAATGTACCTAAATATTAAACTTCTTGAGCCTTATACTGCCTATCCTCAAAGAACACCCCAATACTTGCAAGAAAGAAAATATTATCACGATGCATGTTGTGAATCTTTAATGCCAAAAGATGCTAACCCATGTACAAATATCAATAGTATGTAAGTTAGTAGTGTAATGTCACAAGTATTTACAAATAAGAATGATACTGCATACACTAACTTTCTAGACTGCTAGAATAAATCCAGCCTATTGGAAATAAGCAGACACCTCTCTTGCAAAGGGGCAAAGGACCATGCCAATCTAAAAGTTAGCTGAGGAAGACATTGAGGATTGACAGATAAGGGATTTTTGAAATGCTGTTGCTCTCTCTGATCCCTGGGTGAGAAAATTTTCCAATGTCCATTAGTTGACATAGTCTACCTTAGAGTTTCCATTTGTCCAGATATATGCTGTCATTGCTTCATTGGGGTAGTTGTCCAATTTGTTCTGTCATCCTTCCTCTGCTATGGTATCAGATGTCCTCTGCACGACCCAGTGGACTTCCATATTCTTCATACTCATCTGGGCCAGCTGTCCACTGCTTCGTTTTTTCTGCTGTGGGGGCCCATCCCTGGCATATGCACTCCACTGTCAGACTACCAATGTTGGACGTGAAACCCCAGCCCCTTGCACAGCCCCACCTGTGCCATCTCAGACCCTTGCAAACCCACAAACAAATTCCAAACATGCACACTCTTGAGTGTCCAGTGAGCTTCCCCTGGTGCCCCAAGCCGTCCAACCAGGACTACACAGGGCAACCCACATCCTGGGCTCATGGACTTGGCACCCACCAACAGACATTCTGGAGGACCCATGCCAGATGGCCCGGGCCACACAGGACCACCCTGGGGCTCATGGAACCATCACCCACCACTCAGGAAGGCCCAGACACCCAGGACAGGTAGCTACCCTTGGGGCTTACGGACCTGGCACTGACTGTGCCCAGATGGGCATGGCTTAGTTCACTTCATCATCCATCAGTGGGTGCTTCAGCCTTTCTCTGTTCAGCCTGCCCCCATTCCAGCTCTTGTTGGTGGGTGCTGTGGCTTAGCCCAGCCCATTTAGCCTCCAGTCCTGTTCCTAATAAGAATGGGCTGGTGTTGCAGCCTGACCATGCCTGTCTTACAACCTGTCTTAGTTCTCAGATCTGAAAATGGATGTTATGTACTGGCCCAGCTTAGTCAACCCTCAGACCTAATCCACATACTTGCCAGTGGGCACTGTAATCTGTCCTGGTCTGGGCTTTCCTAGGCTTGGTTCGTGCCTAGATAAGACATGGACTTGATCCATGCCTAGACACAGCTCTTACATGATTCAGTGGGAGCTAAGTCCTAGCCCAGCCTCTTCTACAATAAGACATGGACTTGGTCCATGCCTACACACAGCTCTCATGTGGTTCAGTGGGAGCTAAGTCCTAACCCAGCCTGTTCTACAACAATGCTGACTCTCACAAGTAACAGTGAGTGCTAAAGTCTAGCTCAGTCTGAAGACCCAGTTCTTGCCCATGCTGAGGAAGACTTCAGCTAAGTCCAGCCTGCTAACCCCATTCTAGTTCTTCACTCACCAGTGGGAACCCCAACCCAGTTGGGGCCTTCTGTTATCTCCCCAACCTGGCCTGTTTCCAGCCACAGATCTTGCATATACCAGAAGAGAATGCAGTTCCACCAGAGTGAACCCATATACCACCCACCCCACCCCACCCCCACATACAGATTCTGTCCCCAGACCTGATTCTCTTGCTTTCTGATTAACGACATGGGCCAGCCTAATATTACCTGTCCTTGTTCAAACTCACTGGTGAGTATCGTGTTTTAACCCTGCCAGGTAGGTCCCTGGCACATGCTTTAGTGTGTGCTAGTGGGTGGTGTTCGGTGGTGGTCAGTGCTAACTAACCCACCCTCACGTCCCCCATATGCACTGATGTTTCAGTGTAACCCTTAAAGGTCTTTATGTTCCTCCCCTCAAACCACCTATTCTCAGCCACTTCTTTTACCTGCAAGTACAGTGGCCTTGCCAATGGTATACCCTCCATAGTCCCTCCTCTCCTGGGCGTGAGCCCATGTGTCCCAACCCTCAGAACAAGCTGTCAGGTGACCAGAGGACTTTGCCAGGCACAAGCTCCCACTGGGCTTACCCTTCCCCAGGGCTGTGCATTGTGGCTAGTCTTGCCTAGGAAAGAATTCTAAAAGCAGCCAAATTAGTTATTAAAGATTTCTATTGTGCATGCCTTTAATTTGTGCCAATTTGCAAATGCAACATTTGCCTCAACAATGTCAAGATTTTATTATTGCATAGAAAACAGTAACATATAAAAATATAAAAGCCATAATTTTCCAAGTAATTATGTCCCTAACAGTTACTGAAGATTAATCTATATAAATAAACATTGGCCAATTAAATAAATCATTCCTATAGTTTTGGAATTTTGAAAAAATGCCAGCAATAAGCTCAGTTTGTTACTAACAAAACACATAAGCATAAATATTTATCTACAGATAAAACTTCACTTGATCTTAGGCAAAAGAGCAAGAAACAATTGCTGATAAAATTAAAATGTAAGGGCCCACCACGGTAGCCAAGCAGCTGAAGTCCTTACCTTGCTAGCTCCAGGATCCCATATGGGTGCAGGTTCTAATCCCAGCAACCCCACTTCCCATCCCACTCCCTGCTGGTGCCCTGGGAGGGCAGTTGAGGATGGCCCAAAGCCTTGGGACCCTGCACCCGAGTGGGAGACCTGGAAGAGGCTTCGAGCCCCCAGCTCTGGATTGACTCTACTGTGCCCATTGTGGCCACTTAGGGAGTGAATCATTGGATAGAAGTTCTTCCTCTCTGTCTCTGCTCCTTTCTGTATATATGACTTTCCAAAAAAAGTGAAATAAATATTTAAAAATTGTAATGTAAATTCTCCTAATAATAATATTAAAGATGTCCAGCTTCTTCAAAGCTTCAGAATAATCCAAATAAATCTTTGCTTTCATGTATCCTGGTTTCCAGGAGTGAAGCATATAATTTGAGTGAGTCTCACTCGTTATCAACCCCAGTACATTATTGTCATTATGGTTTTCCACTATTAATTGTTATAGTTGTTAGATTTTATTTTATGCAGATGCCTATACACTAGAATATAGTTAATTAATTTTATATTGTCAATCAGCTGGTAATTTGCTATTACTTTATAAATACTAACAGCTGATAGAAATCAACAGCAGGTCAAAAACAACCATTACAAAGTCTCATTCACTTATGTACGATGGCCTGCATTTCATCCAAAAAGATTTATGTAAAGGAAAAAAAAAATATTTCAATAAAGAAAATGACGTTGTCTGACATGGCTGCTAAGGAGCCATGAGGACAGAGGCAATAAATGTATGGATGCCATGATGTCAAACTCAGGAAAATTTTGCTAAAATATATTTGAATTTCATTCTCATTCAACATGTGCCTATGTAGTGTTCAACTTTTATATTATACACACATTTAAACTTCTACATGCACCTCATTTGGGTAGCTAAATCATATTGATAATATTTCTTTCATAATACTATTTCTTATTAACATATTAACCTCATTCTAGAAATGCTAAAACTAGTGTCCAGAAGATATTTTTGCTCAGTAATATTAACTAAAGTAAATGATCACTAGTCAGACTCTAATTTCCACGTTTTAAGCTTTATAAACTCAAACTTGCTTCTCATAAAATAATACATAAATATGGCATATCACTATAAAATGATTCTTCCATATATTATATATACATAGGTATCTTTCCATATATCTATAATTTTATCATTTCATTGCTCTTTAAGAAACATTTGTGGTTCTTGATTGGTCAATATGTTTAGATGTTTGGCTTGGATTTTGATAGTCATGTATATTTTCTGGACAACATGCTTACAATTGTTTTGCAATATGAACAGGTGAATTTGGTTCTGAAATAAACATTTTCAGTCTATTTACCCACTCTGCAAAAACTCTATATGTAGATTTTACCCATGGGTGTATTAATTAATGTAGGTTTCTTTACAGTGGCAGAGATTGTTTTACTCTTGATTGATTTAGTACATTCAGGCATCAAGACATTTTACAACAATATCTATATTCGTGCCAATATAAATGGGCAAAATGATGCAGGGATACACTGTCTCTTCAAGGGCTTAGTTCATCAACCACGTATCATTGCTGCTCACACTGGTTGGCCAAACTGTGGGAAGACCATAAACAGATTATGTTTTAGTCGGTTTTCACACATTATTCTCCAGCATTCGGGCCTGTGTATCAGTTCCATTTCTCTAGGGATTCTCCATGACATGTATCTGGTTAGAGGCTACCTTTTTAATTCTGCTAGAGGTCACTCAATTATTTTCTTTCCCAAGTTTCTAGTATTTCACACAAATCTTCAAGATTTATTTATTTTTATTACAAAGTCAGATATACAGAGAGGAGGAGAGACAGAGAGGAAGATCTTCCGTCCATGATTCATTCTCCAAGTGACCGCAACGGCAGGTGCCGATCCGAAGCCGGGAACCAGGAACCTCTTCCAGGTCTCCCACGTGGGTGCAGGATGCCAAAGCATTACGCCGTCCACAACTGCTTTCCCAGGCCACAAGCAGGGAGCTGGATGGGAAGTGGAGCTGCCGGGATTAGAACCGGCGCCCATATGGGATCCCGGTACGTTCAAGATGAGGACTCTAGTTGCTAGTCCACGCCGCTGGGCCCTCACACAAATCTTCAAATCGTTTTTCTTATTAGTATAATTCTTTGAAATGAATACCCTTAAACAGTTTTTAATTTATCCTGCGTTATGTGATAAAGGCAAAACACCAATAATAATTTGGTTATTAGTTATAGGAAAAGCCAAATTCTGTCAGTGCTTGGATGCAAAACTATTTTTGAACCCTGCATTCCATAAAAAAGATTTAGTGGCTTTATTTTCTTACAATTACTTCATAAAGAATATGATAGAACTGATTGTGTAGCATTTATAGTGTGTTAGCAATTTTTAGCAAACTAAAGATGATTTGCAATTTACAGGACGATGTGTCTGTTATTAGAAAATGCTTCTCATTTTACGTAAGGATCCAGAGGACCTGTGACTTAGGTGTTCATGGTGACTCTGGAACTAATTCTCCCTGTATACTGAGAGATGACTATACCAATTATTTATTCATCCGCTAAACAGGACCTACAACTGAGGTACAGGGATGGAATCTTGCAGTATGCACAGTAGACAAAATTGCTGCCCACCAAAAACCTCATGATTTTAGCCTCTAGTATTTAACAAAGCCATTTCCTTATCAGAAAATTGTGTTCATTTCCAATAGGAAAAAACTCAGAGATCAGTTGACTTACATATAAGTGATTTGCATACTGCAAAATTTTTATTTACAATGTTTAATCTTTTATTTTAAATAGAGAAAGATTCTGGCATTTGCAACACATAGTCAAATTGCAGAGGCATGTAAGTCAAAACACTGGCAGAGACGGTGACATAAACAGCAAAATGTAATGTGTGCATTTTTTCTGTATTCCTACTATCCTTGTCATAAGTGAATTTGAGTGGTTACTATAATTTATTTATTTAGTCTTTTAAAATAGACAAGGGCTGAATTATATGAAGATGAATGCCAAGTGCATTTATTTCCTTATTTTTAAAAAGATTTATCCATTGTTATTGGAAAGGCAAATTTACAGAGAGAAGGAGAGAGAGAAGATCTTCTTTATCCCGGTTCACTTCCCAAGTGGCCAAAACAGCAGGAGCTTATCTGAAGTCAGAAACCAGGAACTTCCTCTAGGTCTCCTGCCAACTTCAGGGTCCCTTGATTTTGGACTATCCTCTACTACTCTTCCAGGCCATAAGCAGGGAGCTGAATGGGAAGTGGAGCTGCCGGGATACAAACCGTCCCCCAAATGGGACCTTGGCACATGCAAGACGGGTGTTTTCATTGATTTTTTATGGCAGGCGTAACTTTAACAAATTTTCTAAATATTATAGGAAGGAATTTCCCTCCCTCCAGAGGAGAGTATAGAGGAATTAAATTTCTGTATATTTTCAATTTCCTTCTGGAACTACATTGAAAGAAGTTGGTGGATATCAAATTATATCCCAACATGCACTCCATATGCAGGGATGCTATCAGAATACTTCATTTTAAGAAAAGGAACAGTTTCTGTGCCCGCTCCAGTAGCCTAACTGCTAAAGTCCTTGCCTTGTTCGCACCAGGATCCTATATGGGCGCCAGTTCTAATCCCGGCAACCCTGCCTTCCATCCAACTCCCTGCTTGTGGTCTAGGAAAACATGTGAGGATGGCCCAAAACCTTGGTACACTGTACCAGTGAGGGGCACCTGGAAGAAGTCCCTGGCTCCTGACTTCAGATTGGTGCAGCTCGGCCGTTGTGGTCACTTGTGGAATGAACCATCAGATGGAAGATCTTCCTCTCTATCTCTTCTCCTCACTGATATCTGACTTTCCAAAAAAATAAATAAATCTTAAAAAAAGAGACAGTTTCAAAAATTATTTTGCTTGTGGATCTGAGTAATCAAGATCTATGCAAATTGCTTTAATCACCTCCACTGTCAAAATTTACATCAAAGCATTAGTAGCATTTGAATTTTTCCCTCTTTCATCTTATATACAGATTCATCAAATAAGGTATAGGATACATGAAGCAGATCAGATAAAATGGATAAAACAGAAAACAATTTATGAGCTTATGGGTAATATTTCTGCTATGGTTATTCAATAATGATGGGTTGACCTATGTCTTGACCTATAAATGTACTATTGGATTAAATTATTCTTTATTGTTGATTATTCAATAGACTACTTGTTACCTCCACTTAGATATGCAATTATCAGGAAGTATTTATATAAATTACCCCGTCTTCTCCAATATCTCATATATCAAGAATGATTTAGCTATAAGTTCAGTAATATTGTTGGATGGGACCATTGAACACTTCCAGTTAATCTGCTTGGAACTTTTTCATTAAGTATTCTGTTGTTCAAGTTACAAAGTTGAGCTTTGTAACAAACTTTATCTCATTAGAGAAATTAAAGAGTGGTTTCAATGAAGTTATTCTACTAGGAATATTTTTATATATATTTCTTATCTATGCAACACAGATTAATATTTTACATGTATAGTAATAAATGTATGTGGTGTAATAAATATGGCGTCTAATACACATATAGTAATAAATGCATCTGATGTTTTAAATATGCATTAATTGCTCCATTTTACATTGATATTTCTAAAGTTCATGAAAGATACATATTATAAAGAGAGAACTGCCTGGATATAAAAGTTTTTCTCCAGCAAATTAAATCTATCATTTAATATTATTTCCATGAATTGTTTGAAGTTCATATTATTTATCAATAAATTAAAAGCCTCAAAGTAATGTATTTAGTTTCAGAACCACATTAGCATCAACAATACAACACACAATTATGATGAAACAACAGTTCTGGTTTAAAAGAAAGATTTATAATGACAGTATAAAAAAAGCTAGCTAAAATATTTCAGGCAACACTCACAAAAACCAATACCACAATTTATCAAATGAATGTGTTAGTATACTTACTTTTCATTTATAAAGGTTTTACTAGCAGTATTTTTAATGAGTAAATGTTAAGTAATAATTTAATTCATAATGAATATCAGACACAATATTGACAATATTAGATAGTAAAAACAGATACAGATTGTGTATTAATGAATCTTTTAGGTCAGAATGAAGATAAGTAGTATCAGGTCCCTCTGTTCAACATATTTCATACTTCAAGAGATATTTAAGTCCTCATTTTTCTTATAGTTCTTCTCATAGTTCTTCATTGGAAAAAATCATGTCTACTGTAAAACAATTAATTCCTCATTGTATACATTAAAACATATGAGACATCAATTTTATTTTTTTTACATTTTAATTCCCTTGAACTTAAGATTAAAGGCTTTTTAATAAACATAAGTCATATTAGTTATCAGTTAATTAGATCTTTCATGAACATATCAGAATTAAACATGCAAAGCTTTGAAAGATAATGTTTCCTTTTTTCAAACTGAAAATAAAACAACCATTATGACCTGAACATTCATTAAGCAAGCTTTAGTCAACCTCTTTTAAGTGGTGCATAAACAACAGACCAAATTATTGACCTCAGTGTGTTTGCATCTTTTAAACAATCTAATAATTCTGCTAAGATATCAGTATTAAATACGGAGGGATTCATGCTAATACAATAACACTGTAATACGAGAAAGGATTAATTGACTACTCACCTTCAAACAAATGCAAATACCCTTGGGGCAACACACATGTGATGTTCTCAAGCACAGGAAAACCAACGGTTCCAGAACACAGTAAATTTATCATAGTGCAGTAGAGAAAGTCTTTTGCAGATAGATTAAAGCAAATTCAAGTAAGATGCTTAGGAAGTCAAAAATATAAAGAGGATCTGCTGCTTAGATACTGGTGTCCTGAAGAAGGTGAGAATACATGTTTAGGGGCCAATGACATGGCTCAGTAGCCTAATCCTCCATCTTCAAGTGATAGCATTCTTTCTGGGCACTAATTCATGTCCTGGATGCTCCACTTCCTATCCATCTTACTGTTTATGACCCAGGAAAGCCCAAGTACTAAAATCTCCACCCACATAGATCTGGAAGAAGCTCCTGGCTCCCAGTTTTGGATCAGCTATGCTCTGGCCTTTGCAGATATTTGGGGAGTGAACCAGTAATGTAAGATATTTCCCATTATGTCTCTCCTTCATTCTTTAAAAATAAGAATGTATTTTTTTAAGTTTTTTACTTTACTTACTTGAAAAACAGAGGAAGCAATGGAAGACAGATAAAACAGATAGAAAGAACATTCACATCTTGATGATTCAAACCTTAAATGAAACAATATCAGGTGATAATTCACCAAGCCAAGAGCCAAAATTGAATGCAGAGTTCACACCGATGCACTAGCAACCCAAGTGCTTGAGCCATCACCACAGACTGCGAGGATCTTTCTCCCGTGGATTAATGAGGGTAGTTGGCTGTGTGAACGACGATTGTTGAAAACACATGCCATCCTTACAAATATGCCAAACAACTGTCCCACCCCTAAAATTTTAAAAGTTAAGATATAATTTGGACTAAGATTTAGAGAATGTAGTGATGTATGAAATGTGGGGTGTGACAAAGAGACAAGAATAGGATTAACTTAAAGGGAAATGGTGATGTGACTCACAGAAACAGTCAAGGGCGAGGACATAAAAATAGGTTAATTCTGAGTATGAATAACAGTCTTCATGTCTTTGTGTAGTTTCCAATTAGCAACTATAAAAAAATAAAATGACAACTGATTAGAAAACAATGGAAGAAGAATAATTAAGTAATTTTTGGTGCCCCTACCCAAATGTAATTTGTTCAGAAAATATTGCTAATGAAGTTTTAACTTGAAAGTCACATTGGAATCTCTGAACATTTAATCAAGTTCTAAATAAATAAGTGAATAAATAAATGAAAAATAAATACATAGATTTCTTATATTTGTACCCTGCTTGTGAAGGAAAATTATATTCAGTTCCAGCCACGCTGAGTGACCACTTTAGCACCTTCACAGATATGAAACACATTATGATGGCTGAACTCACATGATGTACCGAAAATACATGGTTTGTTACAACAAAGGTTAAAAGGAATTGAGGTGCTCTTCTTGGTTTTAGGGTAATGTCAATTAATTAATAGTGAAGTTTGAAGTATATATTGTGTGTTACTCTTGGTGGGGAAATCCTTAAATTTTGAAATCCAATGACTTTTATTGTGTTTCTTTTTGGTATAATTTTACTAACACAAAGACATTTTTATTCGGTATACAGAGAAAAATTCTAATATATTAGTACTTCCCTCTCTCCGTTCTCCCTTCTCTACCTTTCCTATCTTCTTTCCTCCCTCTCTTCTACCATGCCTGACTTCCTTTAATCTGCTATTTTTTTATTTTTTAATAATTCCAATAGCATTTTAAGATAATTTTAAAGAAGCGAACTTAATGTTCCACTAATTAAATAGTCTTAAAAGTAAAATACAGAAACAACTTGTTACTGTGGCATAGCAGGAGAAAACTATGGCACCAGCAATATAGACCTTGGTTCCTGTCATGGCTGCTCTTCCAGGTCTCCCATGTGGGTGCAGGGTCCCAACATTTTGGGCTGTCCTCTGCTGTTTTCCCAGGCCACAAGCAGGGATGGGAAGCAGAGCATCCAGGGCATGAACCGTGACTGTATGGGATCTTAGTGTGTGCAATTTGAGGATTTAGCCACTGAGCCATCATAATGGGCCCAACGCTGCTCCACTTCAGCTTCCTGCTTATGCCTTGAGAAAACAACAGAGGATGATTCAGTTCCTGGGACCCTTGCACCCATACAGGCGGTCTGGATCGAAGATCCTGGCTTCTGGTGTTGAGTTGGTTCAGCTCAGCACTGACCTTGAGGCAACTTGGGAAGTGAAACAGCAGATGAAATGATTCTCTCTCTCTGTAACTGGCATACAAGTATAATAAATAAATAAATAAATAAATAAATAAATAAATAAATAAATAAATAAATTTATATATTTAGAAAAGAGTAGAAAGGCCACTCTGCAGCAGGAAAACAGACAAATGCTGTCAAATAGAATCAAATCCCTAGATGTCAATTTTATTCAAATAATTTTGTAGAGATAAATAAAATATTGGCGATCTATTGCAAATGTTTATATTTGTAGTAGAAAATAAGAAGCCATGAATACACATTTGTAAACCATAAATAATATGGAAAAAATTTAAAAATTAAATCATACAGGGCCTGGGGCTGTACCCTAGTGGTTAAAGTCCTCACCTTGCATATGCCAGGATGAACATATCCAAACTGCCCCAATTCCCATTTAGATCCCTGCTTATAAGCATGACTAAAGCCTCAGACCCGGGAGACTTGGAAGCAGCTTATGGCTCCTGACTTCAGGTCCTTTCAGCTCTGGCCATTGCAGCCAGAAGGAGAGTGAAACTATGGCTTTCCTTCTTCCTGTAAGTCTGCCTTTGCAATAAATAAATACATTTTTTTTTTTCAAACAAATCAAGTCAGGTAGGCCTATGTGGGCAGAGCAGGCATGCTACCACTTGCGGTGCTGGATTCTTATATTTGACTGCTGGTTGCAGTCCTGCTGTTCCAGCAATATAATTTTGGCTGGAGCCGTGCACGGTCTTTAATGTTTTGAGGGTCGGATTCGTTGGAGAAAAGACGTCCACGAGCCGTTCCAGTACTTATAAAATTAAATGTTTATTAAACATCAAACACAAGAGAATGGCGAAAAGTAAATGTAGAGAAGCGAAAGCAAAGATTCCCAGGCATTCTATACATCACCGGAACGAAGGGAAGAACTCAGCAGTCATCCCCTCGGCTTCATGGCGTCCTTTCAGTCATTCTCTGCAACTGGACAGCCTCCCGGGAGAGAGGAGAGGGCTCTCCTACTGCGTGGCTGAGGGGTTTTTGGGCAAATTCAGACAAAAGTGGCTTAATGCCGAAAGTTTGCATAACTCAGCTGGCGGCATGACCTCCACCGGTCCAGGCCAAGGAGCCAGGCGGGGAAATCTTTTTCTAAAAACATTCAGACTTTGTACTCCTCCCAGTACCGGCCAGGTGCTTGAAGGAGAAGAGGCCTACCAGCACATAGAGGGTGAATTTAAGTTCATGTCTGAAGCCTACCTCAAGCCTTGTAACAAAAACTCCTCATTTTACACCTGCTTGCTGTGTTTCTGATATATCTCTGCTAATGAGCCCAGGAATGCAATAAATAACTAGCCTAAGAACTTGGGTGTATGGCACCTACACAAGAGAATCGGGTAGGATTCCTGGCTCCTGGCTTCAGTCTTACCCAACCCTGGCTGTACCAAAAATGAATTAGTTGCAAAATAAATTAATCAATGGAAGACATATACCAACTCTTATCTATTTGTATCTATCCATCTCTCACTTTCACTCCTACTTTTGAACAAATAATTTTTTTAAAGTCTTAAAATTCAAAGAACAATGCAACAATAAATACATTCTAACCCTCTTCTCAGGAGAAAAAAAGGGGCAATTAAGAATAGAAGATAGCTTTGATATATTTCCATCATCTCTATAAATTTACTGTAACCACAAACAATTTTAACACGTATTATCCAGATTATGATTGTGGAGAGAAAATTGTAAAAGCATCATGTGTTTTTAATCAATGGAATTAAGTTGAACGATGTGGTGAACTTAAAGAGTAGTACCAGAGCGTTGCGGACCATGAAGTATCTCCCTAAAATTTAGACTTGTTGGGTTTGAGGAAAATGGAATCAAAAGACAAGTTTCTTTTGCTGGAAACCATTTTTAGATTTCACTCATCCTAAGTAATCTGTCTTGTACTTAAACTTCGTGTAGGCCTCTCAATATTTTTCCAGTTGAATTTTGGTCTTCTATAGATTATGATCTTTTATGAAGTTATATTTTTTTCAGAATGGGTAATTTAAATTGTGAAACAAATCCATAACTGATAATGCTGGACAATCACACTCAGATCATGCAGTGTCCTAAGGATGAAGTCAGATGATACTGGTTTCAACAGGACGTGCTTATGGTATAAACTCTAAATTTTAATGAACATGGTATTTGAATTAACTTTGTGACGCATGGAAATTAACATGCTTTTATAATTTGGTATGACAATCTTTCTTATATTGTTGCAGTTGTGCATTTACCACCGTTATGCCGTTATGTCATTACATATTCTTGTATTTCATCACACTTTTGATGCTTCAGTTTATTATTCAAGTTAAGTAAAAACAGTAGAAAAGAAACAAGAAAAGAACTTTAGTCTTCCCACTCTCAAGCTGACAGTTCCATGTATTTTCAATGAAATAAAGATAAGGAACTAGGATTATGAAACAAGCGCACATTTTAGAGAAGCGCTTTATGAATTTGTTGCTTGGCTACATAGTACAACTTTCATAATTTTGATGGACAAGAACATATATTGTGAAAATGCAATAAAGATAGTGGCTCACTGTAATTCAAAGATAATGACTTACTGGAAGATAGAAAGTTGTTTAGCAAATGTGAGATCTTTGTTTCCTATGGATTTATTTAGTTGAAGTCATTTAATCCTTGTCTTCCGTAGAATGACTGTTATCACTCAGCTGATTGGATCTCGCCCATTTTGGAAAGCATGCTGATCACCTCTTTCATTTATATCTAAAATCTTTCTGGCAATTGGAAAAGGCCCCTACTGCACAGCAGTCAGTAACCTCCAATGAATGCAAAGAGCCCATGTCCAGGTTTCAAATGTCACCACATTGCCATCGTACTGTGAATGACTGAAATTCGCTTCCCGTTGTTACCGGTGCTGAAAATTGCCACAGGATTCCACACTTTATTGTCTAAACTGAAAACATTTCCCAGATCGAATTGACCTTTTAAAAAACACCACTTTCATCCTTAAAATGCAGGACTATTGCAATATTTTATTAAAAAGGTTATTTTGTTACAGAACTTGGAGAAAGAGTGAAAAATCAGAAATAAGTGTATCTTTCCATATAATGATTTAATGTCAAAAAAAGAAAACAAACACCATTGTTTACTTAACTATCCAAATGCCATATTGAAGAAAATATAGGAAAACCTACCCCTTTACTGTATAAATAAAAAACTTACATAGGGAGGAAATAACTGTTTTTTAAAGATTTATTTTATTTTTATTGGAAAGACAGATATACAGAGAGGAGGAGAGACAAAGAGGAAGATCTTCTGTCTGTTCATTCACTCCCCAAATGGCCACTATGGCCAGAACTGCTCTGCTCTGAAACCAGGAGCCTAGAGCCTTTTCCGGGTTTCCCACGTGGGTGCAGAGTAACAAGGCTTTGGGCTGTTCTAAACTGCTTTCCCAGGCCACAAGCAGAGATCTGGAAGAGAATCGGGCTGTCAGGATTACAACTGGCACCCATATGGGATTCCAGCACATATAAGGCAAGGGCTTTAGCCACCAGGCTACCGCACCGTGTCTGGAAATTACTTCTTAGTTTTGTATTTTGTACTAGTGAGTACTCTCATCTCATTATCAAAACGTGAGTAAACTATTGCTAATTCCATTGCAGCACTCTTAAGGCAAATATGTAGTCAGTATTTATTCACTCAAGGCCTGCATAGCGGCATCACAGATTAGTCCCCCCCCGTAGTGCTAAATTCCATATGGGTGCCAGTTTATATGCTGGCTGCTGCATTTTAATCCAACCCCCTGCTAATGTTCAAGTAAGGCAGCACAGGATGGCTCAAGGACCTGGGATCCTGAAATCCATGTGGGAGACTTGGAAGAAATTTTCGGCTCATGATTTAGACTAGTTCAGCTCTGGCCTTTGTGGCCATCTGGGGAGTGAACCAGTGCATGATAAATCTCTTATTTTCTGTGTCCCCACTTCTCTTTAGCTCTCACTTCAAAATAAAATCAAGCTTTCTCTTTTTTAAGTTATTCACTGAGTAGTTCCTCACAATTTGTGGGGTTTGTATGCATGTGTGTCTAGCCTATGCTCTAAAAGATGATCACCAGGGGCCAGCGCCAAGGCTCAAAGCGCTTACCCTCCCCTGCAAACACCAGCATCCCATATGAGCTCCGGTTCTGTCTCAGCTGCTTTGCTTTCAATCCCACTCCCTCTTTGTAGCCTGGAGAAGCAGTGGAGGATTGCCCAGGTGCTTGAGCCCCTGCTGGCATCTGGGGGACCTGGGACCTGGGGAAGGCTCCTAACACTCGACTTCAGGTTAGCACAGCTGAGCTCATTGTGGCCATTAGACAAGCAAATCAGTGGACAGACCATTCTGTCTTTCCTTCTTTCAGTAAGTCTGTCTTTACAATAAAAATAAATAAACATATGCACTTCAATATACTTGTATGCTAAACATATCCATTAACTACATACATATAATAATAAGCAGTATCAACAACAAAAACACATTTTTGAAAAAAATTAAAATATCTCAAAAATTGCTATTTTACCACATGGATAAGCAGGTAAAGTCACAAGTCTGTTAATCTAAGAATGTGGATTAACTTGACATTATATATTTGTGTAATTAGATCAGGTCATGAAAATGTACAATAGGGCCCGGCGGCATGGCCTAGCGGCTAAAGTCCTCATCTTGAATGTACCGGGATCCCATATGGGCGCCGGTTCTAATCCCGGCAGCTCCACTTCCCATCCAGCTCCCTGCTTGTGGCCTGGGAAAGCAGTCGAGGAAGGCCCAATGCATTGGGACCCTGCACCCGCGTGGGAGACCTGGAAGAGGTTCCTGGTTCCCGGCATCGGATTGGCGTAGCACCAGCCCGTTACAGCTCACTTGGGGAGTGAAACATCGGATGGAAGATCTTCCCCTCTGTCTCTCCTCCTCTCTGTATATCCGGCTTTCCAATAATAATAAAAATCTTTAAAAAAAGAAAATGTACAATAAAGGAATCGGGCAATTGGCCCAGTGGTTAAATCCTCACCTTGCGTGCACTAGGATCCCATGTGGACTCGGCTCATGTCCCAGCTGCTCCAGTTCCCAACAAGCCACTGTTGGAAAGGCAACAGAGGACAGCCCCAAACCTGGGGACCCTGCACCCTTGTGGGAGACCAGCAAGTAGCTCCTGACTCCAGGCTTCAGATCAGCTCAGTTCCAGCAATTGTGGCCACTTGAGCAGTAAACCAGTACATGGAAAATCTTTCTCTCTGTGTATCTTCCTGTCTGTAAATCTTCCCCTCCAATAAAAATAAATATATATTTTTCTCAACCAGGAAAATTTTATGAAAAGTACAATTATGATGGAAGATAAAACCATATTGAAAGCCTTATAATTTTCTTTCTTTCTTTTTTTGTTATTGTGCTCTGTACATAATAAAAACCACAAACGAATATTTCAAGAGGGTTTCAGGTTCAATACTTCCTGACAAGCTGCCACTGCCACTAAGAATGGCCAAAAAAACGGATAAATTAAAAGATCCATATTATTAAAAGTATCAGAAAATTATAGAAATATGTAGGATGATGACTTAAAATTCCATTAAATGCCAAATCATTCAGATCTGACCAGAAAATACTTTTCCTATCTCACCACGAAGGAAAGGTACTATTTTTGGGTGTATGTTGGAAGATGATACAGGTAGATCTCAGGCAGAAAAAGAAGTTGGAATATTGAAAATTCAGCAGCGTTTTCCAGAGAAAAGGCCAGCTCTTCCACAGAAGATTTAGAATCACTGGAGCAGTGTTGTGCAGAACGCTAAGGAGTTGGCAGAAGCATGCACACCGTCTGCATGCCACTGCTATGGTTACTAACGAAACAGGAAAGATTACCCCACAATTTTCTATTTTATATGTTTTTTTCATGTTCAAATTTGTAGTGCCAGTTTATGCTCAAGCACCTTTTACCTCCCTTTCCTTCTTTTTCTTTTTAATTTTCTTTTTTTATTTAATTTGTACCTGAAAATCTGAAAGAGCTTAAGAAAGAGGGACAGAGAAATCTTTCCTCCACTGCTTCACTCCCGCAATGGCCAGAGCTGATCCATTTGAAAACAGGGGATTCTTGTAGGTCTCCTACATGGGTGCAGGAGCCTAAGGACTGGGCCACCCTCTGCTGATTTCCCAGGAATAAGCAAGAAGCTGGATTGGAATGGAGCAGCCAGGACATAAACACCTGTGTTTATGCAGGTGTCGCTGTGAGACTTGAAGCCACAGCACCTACTCATTCCTTCCCATGCTTTTATTTATCTATGAATTTTGTAAAATAAAGTATGTTATTTACCAACTCCTTTATGTCCTCTCTCTCGCATATCCCAGCTATTTATCACCACTCACTGATTAAAAGCTAATCTCTTTTACATGTTTAAGTTTTTATCTAACACATATGTGTGTGTGTATATATATGTATATGCTATATATGTATATATATCCTGATGACATGATGAAATATGTATGATGAAAGGTCCTGGTACTGACATAAATGTAGACATGTAGACCAGTGGAACAGAACAGACATCTCAGAAATTAATCCACTCATGTACACCAACTGATCTTTGACAGACAAATATCAATCAGTTGAGAAAGGATGGTCTCTTCAATATGACGCTGAGAAAATTGAGTCTATGCATTCAGAACTCCAAGAAAAAAAAATCCCTACCTATACAAATGATCAATTTAGGAAGGATCAAGGATCTAAATCTTTGATGTGATATTATCAAGTTGTTGGAGGAAAAGATCAACAATACTTTGCAAGATATTGGCTTACACAAAGACATCCTGGAAAACACCCCAGAAGCATATGCAATAAAATTAAAAATAGACAAGTGGATTTACATCAGGCTAAGGTATTCTGACACGGTGAAAGAACCACTTCACAAAGTGAAAATCCAGCCAACAAAATGGGAGAATATATTTGTAAACTATGCATCTGATTAAGTACTAATAACCATGATATACAAATAGCTCAAGAAATTCAACAGCAACATATGAAACAGTCCAGTTAGGAACACACAAAGGCATGAACAGGCATGGTTCGAAGGACTAAAATAAATGGCAAATCAGTACATACAAGGAAGCTCAGGATAACTAAACACAAGGGAAATGCAGATCGAGAACTCACTCCATCCCAGTCGGGACGGCTATCACCCAAAATTAAAGAACAGTGAACTCTGGTGAGGCTTGCAGGAGAATGCACTCTAATCCATTTTTGGTGTGAATGTAGACAAGAGCAGCTATTATGGAAGATCTCAAAAATCTGAAAATAGATCTACTAAAAGACCTAGAAACCTCAGTCATGGGAATTTACTCAAGCAAATGACATTAGCAATATGAAAGAGTTTTAAGTACCGCATGTGGATAGTAGGTCAACTAAAAATAGCTAGGTCATGAAATCAAACCAGATGTGCATCAGCTGATGACTGGATAAAGAAAATGTTGTATAAATACTGTGTGGAATATTACTGTACATAAAATGATTAAATCCTGTCCTTTGTGACAAAATAGATGTGAGTGAAAGTGAATATACTTAATGATCACATGTTTCCTCTGACATGTTTCTGTTGATATAGTATAAAAAAGGTATAGGAATGAAATACACATCTTGTGACATGATTGTTGTATTTTTCCCTTGTTTCTGAATCTGTGGAACTGCGGTCTATAGTGGCATTACTGCTTAGTTAAGTAATGTGATTATGGAGTGTATTAAAATGGCTCTGGACTTTTTTTTTTAAATGAAACAAAGGTAGGAGGGGTTTGAGTGAGGGAAAATAAGACGAGAATAAGTATGATTATTTTCTTAGAACTATACCTATAAAACATATGAAATCTGATTCATTTACATTAATAATTTTTATTTTATTTTTATTAAAAAAATTTTTTTTTTATTATTATTGGAAAGCCGGATATACAGAGAGGAGGAGAGACAGAGAGGAAGATCTTCTGTCCGATGGTTCACTCCCCAAGTGAGCTGCAACGGGCCAGTGCGCGCCGATCCAATGCCGGGAACCAGGAACCTCTTCCAGGTCTCCCACGTGGGTGCAGGGTCCCAAAGCTTTGGGCCATCCTCGACTGCTTTCCCAGGCCACAAGCAGGGAGCTGGATGGGAAGTGGAGCTGCCGGGATTAGAACCGACGCCCATATGGGATCCCGGTACGTTCAAGGCGAGGACTTTAGCCGCTAGGCCACGCCGCCGGGCCCCATAAATAATTTTTAAAAATTCTTAAAATCACATACATGTTATAATTGTACAGTTTTATATGTATGCATGTATATGCCCTTATAAAGACAATATTTTGCCAACACTGAATTGCTAGATGTGAAGAATAAATTTTTGATTACCTAGTAAGTGAGATTAAAATATTAGTAGGTTATTACTAAAACGTCAATGATTTAAAATCATCCCTTGCAAATAGGTAACCAATATTACCTGCATTTTACTTCATTCACAGTATCTGGGAAATGTCTGGCCAAATAAAATTTCGTTACAAAAAAAAATATTGTAGCCTATTCAGTGCAACTGTTGCTGTGAATTCTCTATTTTTTTTAATTTATTTTATTTTTATTGGAAAGTCAGATATACAGAGAGGAGGAGAGACAGAAAGGAAGATCTTCCTTCTGATGATTCACTCCCCAAGAGGCAACAAGGGTCATTGCTGAGCCTATCCGAAGCCAGGAGTCCAGAGCCTCTTCTGGGTCTCCCATGCAAGTGCAGGGTACCAAGGGTTTGGGCCATCCTCCACTTCTTTCCCAGGCCACAAGTAAGGAGTTGGATAGGAAGCAGGGCTGCTGGGATTAGAGAAGGCACCCATATGGGATCTTGGCATGTTTTGAAAGGCTATTGCACTGGGCCTGATCCTCTATTTTTTTCTATGACTCTCACACACAGGCATACTAATTTCATATTCATAAGAAAATATGAGATATCTATTTCTATCTCCATTTTCAGTGATACAGTAAAGATACAGAGAAAGTTTTCCTGAAATAATAGAATATTGCAAAATACACCTAGGATTTAGGACCAAGTCATTAGATCTTAAAGTAAAATAAATACTTTGGATTATTTTTAGCAAGTTGCTATTATTATTATTATTATTATTATTATTATTATTGGCAAGTCAGATTTACAGAGAGGAGAGACAGACAGAAAAGTCTTCCATCCACTGGCTCACTCCCTAAGTGGCCACATTGGCCAGAGTTGAGCAGATGCGAAGCCAGAAGCCAGGAGTTTCTTCTGTGTCTCCCAAAGCAGGTGCAGGGTCGCAAGATGGTGGGAATCATGTACGGCCTTCCCATTTCACAAACAGTGAACATACTGGGAAGTGGAGCAACCAGGATAAGAAACAGTACCTATATGGCATCCCAGCACAGGCAAAGTGAGGACTTTAGGAAATAAGTTACCACACATGGCCCTGGATTACTTATTAATACCAATTTTATCCCTGGACATACATTAAAAATGTTAAATGTGGAAGCCATATGTTCCAAGCATTTTACCACGTGTATGATCAAGATAAATAAAATTACTTTACTTCAAAATTGCTTGCAACTCCAGAAAGAATGACATCCTGCGTTATTTTAAATTTTCTGCAAAGAAAAAAGGGTAATGTTTCCCAGTTATCTTTTCTCCTTTTAGACATAGGAAGCAAAGACTTGAATACATGGCAAAGAGAACTGAAATTCATTGTTACTATAATGTTAGCTCTGAAGATAATTGTTCTGGATGAAATAACAGTTTCAAAATATGTACTGTGTACTTCAAGTGAAGTTGTTGACCGAAGAATCATTCTCTTCATAAATAGTTCGGGTAGAATTTATATTTCATTGAAAACTAACAAAGAAAATGGTTAAAACATGTTGTCTTTCTCTAATACAAAGCTATTTAACATTTCTTTACATTGAAAGATTGTTTAAAGCTGAGTTGTGTAACAAATGAAATGTTCTAATGTTGAATACAGAAAGACAGTGGCGATTAAAGCATTGTCTTGAGTTTTGCTTCATTTTATTTTATTCCTATGCTTGTATTCTCAGCCTGGTTCTATTTCTGAAGAATTTATGAATACAATTTTCAGAGCATATGAAAGGCTTTGACAAGATCCCATAGCATGATTGGTTTTGAAAAGTCTTTTTTTTTTTCTTGATCGTCTACATATTTCTTCTGAGTTTAATCATAGCTTTTATTGGACTGTTATTTTCCCTGTCATACATGCCTGCTTAAACAGATTTTAAGCATGAGTTGCCTCAAATTATTTCTTAAGCAATTGAAATCATGCAATAGGAAATAATTAAATCCAAAGCAACATTTTAGGAGTAGTAGGCACATCAGAGAACATGATTAATTAACTCTTTCAAGCCATTAGTTACGTTGTCACTGTTGACATGTACCAAATAGCATAATCATCCACTCATACCTTCTTTGGGATCTAGAGGACAGATAAGACTTAGTGATTTACAGAGAAAAACCCGTGATGAAATACACCGCTAAAGAATAACATGGAACATTTAAAACGTAAAGGACAACAGTTTCTTTTCTTTTTCTTTTTTCTTTTGCTTTTGTATTTCATGTACAAAAAAAAGCAGTTTTAAAGAGAGTATTCAGCATTATATTTGACACCCCTATTATTCAAAGATGTTCTTGTGTGCTGCAATATTTGCGACTATCTCTAAATACATGATTCGTCTATAAACTGCTGTGGGTTTCCATATTTTGTATGCATAGTTAAAAGACCTCCCAACAATTCTGAAGTTTTTTAATGAAAAGGAAAGAGTTTGGGGTGTCGTTGAATAATCCCAACACTCTTCACAGACGCTTGCATGCTAGGAGGTTCAGTCACTGAGTGTAGATCCATTTTACTTGCTTAACCGTAGGTACACTGTCCATTTGACCTTTCATAAGTTCATAGTCTCCTATTTGACCCATTTTTAATACTTTATAAAATTTACTTCTAAACACACAGATGCATAAATGAGGGCTGAGCTAGCCTTACTGTTAACGAACATATGGCCTGAGTACTTTGACCCTATCACTCCACTCTACTGGCTTCTGCAGATACACTTCTAACTAGAACTCCTCCCCAAAATGGAAGATGTTAAGTCCATGATGGGAATCCATGCTTGATGGGATCTTCATAACCTCCATTAACACAAAGTTGATTTTCAGGCCATAAAACTATTCCTACTGTGGATATAAGGATGCCTATCTTAGTTTAACATAAGTTTGTATTTAATAGAAAGAATATGCTTATGTTTATAAACTGATAAAGGTAATTTTCACGAAACTTAATTCATTAATGACTTTAATAAACAAAATCAAAATCAAATATAAGTTATTTTAAAAATTTTTGAAAATAAGAAAATATAATGATTATTAATTCAATGGAATTTTGAAAAAAAAATATCACCACTTGTTTCTATTTCCTTTTCATCCCTTATTTAAAAGTTAGTAAGAACAGAAGCCTTTAACAAGTGTTAAGCAAGTTTTTCTCTATGTGCATGCAAATCTGAACAACAACATTAAAAAAGACTATTTCATTTAATGTTTTTGTTGACATGCTGAAGTAGCATTTTTTCTAAAACTACAAGGATAACTGTGAAAAGCTTGCATTTCATAAAAGAGAACAATAAAGACAAGACATTCAGTTTTTATTCTTTCCATTTCATCCCTTGACATGTTGGCACTTTATTATTAATTTTAAAAAGTCAAATACTATTTATATCTGTGCATATAACTAGGGAGTTTGTTGTGATAATTACATTCTTGAGTGAGCTATGTGTTAGCTACAGAGTTTCTAAGTAGTGAGCAGTCCTAATGTTTATGTGATGGAACAGCTGGGACTCAATGTATACAACATCAATATGCTAAGTGATTTTGTACTAATCATGGAGAGTCCAACGGAATTTGTATGAGTTTATATATATGCATGTTAGATATCAGATATCAAATATATACTATGTTAAATATACCAGATTTCAAAAATTTTGATAAAGATAACACATATTAACACATTTCTTTTATCACATGTGAGCATTAATTGAAATCATATTCATACAGTCTTAATCTTGTGCTTTGTAAGCTTTCATTTATGTTTAAACATTTTAGCATTCTGTCATTCATAACAAAAGAAATATGTTTTTCTCTTTTATTTTAAAATGATTTTACTCTTTGCAAAAATTTTATTAAAAATAAAATCATATTTCTGTTGTGGAAAAATTTGAAAGATATTATATCAAGAGGAATAAAAACAGATGTCACTTTTTTTTTTTTGTAAGATTTAGGTAGCAGCGCTGTGGACTAGAGGTTAATGTCCTCACCTTGAAAGTACAGGGATCCCATATGGGCGACGGTTCTGATTCCGGTGGCCCTGCTTCCCATCCAGCTCCCTGCTGTCACCTGGGAATAGTGGAGGAGAGCCCAAAGCCTTGGGACCCTGCACTCACCTAGGAGACCTGGAGGAGGTTCCTGACTCCTGGCTTTGGATCAGCACAGCACCAGCCTTTATGGTCACTTTGGGAGTGAATCAGACGAAACATATTCCTCTCTGTCTCTACTCTCTGTATATCTGACTTTGCAATAAAAATCAATAAATCTTTAAAAAAATCCTAAATGTTATTTAAAAAAGATTTATTTACTTTTTTATAAGCAACTCAGATATACAAAGAGCAAGAAAGACAGAGAAGATCTGTCAGATGATTCACTCCCTAAGTGCCCTGGACTGCCAGAGGTGAGCCAATCTAAAGCTAGGAGCCAGGAGATTCTTCCGTGTCTTCCTTGCTGTACAAGTTCTCAAGACTTTTGGCCATACTCATTCCACTGCTCTCCCAGGCCACAAGCAGGGAGCTGGATGGGAAATGGAGCAGCTGGGATACAAACTGGCACCCATTTGGGATCCTGGCACGTACAAGGTGAGGATTTTAGCTGATAGGCTACTCTACCGGGTCCCTCTAAATTTTTCTCTGAGAAATTTTTCTTAAAAGATTTATTTATTTATTTTTGAAGTGGCACATTTTACAAAAAAGAAAGACAAAGATCTTCTACTTGTTGGTTCACTAAACAGATAATCACAATGGCCACAGGTGAGACAATCTGAAGCCAGAATCCAAGAGTTTCTTCCAGATCTCCCATGTAGGTGCAGATCCCAAGGCTTTGGACCATCTTGCACTTCTTTCCGGGACATCAGCAGGGAGCCTGATGAAAAGTGGAACAACTGGGGTCTGAACTGGTACCCATGTGGAAAGCCCATGCTTGAAGATGGAAGATGGACAAATTGAGCCATTGTCTAGCTCACAAAGGAAGGTTTTAAAAATGTTAACATTTATTAAGTAATAATTAAATAAAGTATAAAACTACAAAAATAAAGTATAAAACTACAAAAAAGCTAAATTTTTAAGACTTTATTACATCAAAAAGATCCAGTTTAAGAGGAAGTTTTACATACTGACATTTGGGAAATTGCCTTTCTGTTGCTCTTGTTCTGTCCTACTGTTTCTCTCTCAACTCTTTCAAATAATATAAATCAAAATAAACTGATCAATAGAAAATTATTTTCAATACTCTGGTATCTTCCTGTTTGAAGTGTTAGCCAATCACTTTATTCATAAAACTGTTCCTTGTTCATCTTTAATCTGTCAGATGATATCATTTCTATACTTCCTTTCTATTTCAAGGAAAATTAAAACATTTCTACTAGAGTTTAATAAATGAGTTCCCACCACTCAAAGTCTGCAAACTTTCATTTTCCATCAATTTCACTCAAGTGATTCTAATGGATGAGGAATATGTGAATTAGAAAACCTTAGCATAATAATATACAATGATATTTTATTATATTTTAATATTTCAGCAAAAATTATATGCTTCGCTTATTCCTTGTAGCTCTGTAAATAAATTGTGTTGAGTTGTTTGTGTTCTTATATGCATTCTCTAGAGCTAAATGTTAATTTCTCTTTCTTTTTAAAATCCCTGTCAATTAGTCCCTTGTAGGCTTTCATTTCCTCTAAGATATAGTAAGCCAGATATCAAATAAACATGTATTTGTTTTAATAAGAAAGATGTTAAAGGATTAAGTAACAAGAAAAACTTAGGGTATTAGGCAGGGATGGTGTACAAACGATAAAGTTATAATAATGTACAATTTGAGTGAGAAGACAGTATGTGACCTTAAAGTAGTCTGACCTGGTTTTGCCAAAGTCATGCACTGAAATCTTCCATATTTATTTGAAATAAAGGAGGATTTTCATTATGATAATGCATAGAATATTCTTATTTTTTAAATGTAAACACTCATGGAAATGTTTGACTTCAATTTTAAGTTTTCATCTACTTTGCTTGATACTTACATTAAATTTCTATGAGTGAGTTATTATTTAAAAACATCTAAATTTAGGTGGGCATATCTGTAATAATTGGCTGATTATTTTGCAATTAACCTCTATTTGCATAATTAAATTACCAAGATATTGCATCTTTGAATTAAACAATAGTATAAAGATGAGTAAGATGACTGTATTTCTCCTCTTTTTTCAGTATCATCCTCAAAGCCCATTTCCCAAAGTATAGAATAAATAAGATGATAGTTCCCACTAGAGCATGTCAAAACATACGGGAGCAATAAAAACTATAATAGCAAAGATTAAGGTCTCTGACCTTAACTGTGGCATTTGTTTTTTCAGAGTCGCTGGAGAATGGCCTGGTGCCATGATCTCTTTTTCTAGTCAGCACAGAAGCATTTCACAAATACTCTGAAACTAAGATGCAGCTCTTTGAGAATTGAGCTTATGGAATGATTTAAATCTTTCAATCCATAAGCAAAGTTCTCCAACCAAAAAAATGAACCAACCATTCAGCCAATACAATTTGAACAATTAAAGAAAAAAATGTGTGACAATGCCTGGAGGGCATTTTAACAGGAGATGTTTAAAAGAGGCTAGAGGTGAACCACAAAAATAAATGATGCTTGGAAGCCAAAAGATTATGTTAAGGACAAACTATGGACATACCACATGTCTTCCAGGATTATTGAAGCAATCATAGCTGGCTTAAAAATGGAGATGAGATACAAAGCTTTCCATTTTGGGTTACTGAATTGGAAATAAGAAAAGAAATGGATACCTAGGTAAAAGATGGAATATAGTAAGGAACGTATGTCATAAACTTTGTGCAGTTCTTGTGCTTGTAGCCTCCTAGTGGAAACTTAAAAAGAATAAAACATTTAATGCTATTAAAAGCACGCTTAATGTGGGCAGTTAGCCTCTGTGCCCTACAAATATCATGCCTACATTCAGCGCATTAACTGCACTTGTGTTGCAGTTAGATGCCAATTTACTTATTTGTCTCATCCATTATGGGATACCTTACTCGAAGAAAACACATTATTTATTATTCCATTCTGATCACTTACTTTACATCTTGATGTGTACCAACTTATGTTGCAAATAGCAGCTTTCCGTTGAACTCAGTGTGCAAACTTGAAAAACCAACCTATTGCTATAACTTAACGGAAACCTCAGTAAAAGGGAGTTGGAGAAAATTAATCCAAGTTGAAACAAAATATGAAAAAAGCAATTGATAAGCAGGTCTGGAGAATATATAAATGTCTGGGGATATAAAGGAAATAAAATGCTCAAATAACAGCAAATTTTAATGGGAATTCTCTATTCTTAAGTTTAGTTTTTAAAATTAGTACATTTTGAGGAGCTAACTAGATTTTCACTGTGTTTATGAAATAAAATACACATTAATTTTAATTTAGTACTCTGATAAATTGTATGCTGATTAAATCTGAGTATTTTCCTTCAAGTGAATGATTCTTCTATATTACAAAAGAAGCCAAATCTTCTTTCTTGGGAACTATAAAACTAACTTATGCAGATTACTTGAGGTAAGTTTCATTTACTTTAAAAAAATAAAGAATGGTGACGAGGACGCAATTCTATAGCACAATGAGTGTCTTGATAAGACCTTGTGCCAATTAGCTACAGGCTATTGCTGTGTTTGGTCTGAATGTCTGTTTCACAATGTTGCTCACTGATCAGCTTTAACTTCACATTTAATATTGCTACAATCTGTTTCAACATAACAGTGCTGAATTCACTTTGCATAATTATGGCATTTAATTTGATATGTAGAGGTTAAATAAAATTTTGCTTGTCAGATGTTTTCAAGAAAAACAGCATAAAAAAGAAATTCCCACCATGCCAAGTGCACCACCAAAGAAATGCTGTGGATTAATAGTGACTTAGTAAAAGCCAATTACAGGGTCAGCAGTTCCACATGCAGGTAAGTGCTGAGCTGTAATAAGGCAATTTCTAGTCATGATAATTATAAAATTCCAGGAAAACATTTATTGGCTTCACAGCAAATCCTTCATGAAATGGAAGATGCTGGAGTTGAAATATAGCCAGATTTGGTAACAGCAGGCAGACAACCTTCAGCGTCAAACATCATTGAGAAATGTCTAATGCCATAACTGTATCAAAACTGGCAGGCGCTCACTACACAGAACATTAATTTCTGAGATTTAGAGGGGATTTTAAAGATAACCTTCTGTGTCCAATATGTTAAGAGCAATGTGTCGCACAATAAAATTACTGAATATTTCTTAATCAGTAGGAAAGAGGAAGATACAAATTGTGAACAAGAACATACTTTCTTCCCCTAGAGTGATTGTATGGTTTTCATTAAGCTTCTCTTTGTTTATCAATGGAAAGGAATCTGGAGAAGAATGTTGAAATAAGTTCAGAAAGTTTCAGTTCACATACAATAATATTGAAAGAATCAGACTGATGGATCACAATCTAATTTGTATGATGTATGATAGCAAAAGCGTGGCCTGTGCAAAGCTTAAGGACAGCTAGCTGGAGACTCTGAAGAACAGTTATCCAAAGTTTATGAGCAGTGAAATGAGCTGTGCCTTCTTCTAAAAAGAGAAGTTCAATACAAGCCATTCTCAATTTTAAAAAAATTAGATACTGACCACAAACTTCTAGTGAGTTCTGAAAAACTATCCCGTTCAACAAAAAATATATCAAACAACGAACAATTAGAGTGTATATATATCCTAGTTACTGCCACACTTGTATCTCGTATCTGTGTACCTGGTTTCAAGGCATGACTGTGTTCCACAATTCACCTTTCTCCTAATGCAGATCCCTAGAGGAAGAGGTGACCACCTGGGTAGTTGGGTCTCTAAGACCCACAAGAGAGACCCAGATGGACTTCCCAGCTTCTAGCTATGACCTCACTTAACCTATGTGTGCTGGGCATTTAGACTGTGAGGCAATGATTGACAGCTTTCTCATTGTTTCTCACTCTTTCTCATTGGCTCACAAATAAATAACAGAAACGATTATAAAATGATTAAAATGTGAAGCAGACATTTGATATTAAAAATGCCGAAAGTGGTATTAATCTGATTCAAACACAAGGGTGTATAGGTCAAAGCAGCAGGTGCCTTTCTAAATTTGCGTTATTATTCTTTAGTATGTATCTGTGATAATACAAACTTGAAAATACAACAAGAAGAAAATGAAATTTGATGTATATGCCATATTTTCTTCTGATGATGGCTACACAAGGTGATCCTTTATTTTGACTCATTTGAAAAGTGTTGTTATACACATAGTGATGATCTCTTTGATGCAAGTGTATACCCAGAAATGAGATCACCATAAAGTCCATTTGTGGGTTGTAAGGAATCTCAATACATGGAGCCACATGGACTTTACAAACAATGTATATAACTCAAGCATTTTGCAGATGAAATTAAATATGTGTCTTTATTATACCTCCGCCTTTCAATGCTTCCTAGGAATAAACCAAAGTGGGTAAGTGCATATAAAACCTTTCAGCTTTAGCTTTCTGGCTAACTTATATTCACTCCTGTAACACACAGTCAGTTGTTTCTAAAGTGTTGTTCCTGCATCAGGTTTCCTTTGTTTTAAGTTTGTAAGCCTCTTCAATACCTTCCATGAAGAATTTTTACATATGGGTCTACTCAAGCTTCTTGATTTTTTTCTTTTCTTTTAAAATCAATGCAGAAAAAAAAGGAACAATTCATCTGACTGGTTCTGTTCTTAGACCTGGGTAAGAAATGACAAAATTGTGAGAAAATGTACTCTGCAAAACCATGTTCTCTCAGTAGGACCAGATACTGTGCTAATCATTTTTTCTGTGTTCTTATACGTGATAGAACCCTTTCTTTTAGCTTTGTTTGTGCTTCTTATTTTATTTACTTCTCTCAGTTACAGATACTGTTCCTATGTCGCAGCAACACAGAAGCACTCAGATGGCACACACTCAAGTTCCTGACATATTATCTACAAAAGTGACAATACATTCCAGATAACTTCCTCTTCTCATTATGATGATAGATATTGCATTCAAACTTTGGTTGATTTCTCCACGTTCTCTCGATCCCATGAATTCCTCAGATATCTAATACCTATTATTAGTTCCTATGCTGTTATCCAAATCCAATCTCCCCTTCTTGTTGGAATTAAAACAAACAAACAATAAAACACTCAGGTCTCTCCCATATATTATTTTTTAAGCCTCTCCTATTGACTGGTATTACAGAGCTTTTTGAAAACGACATCCAGAAACTGCATCTGCTTTCTATTTTCCAATTGTCTTTTGTTATTTTCCATTATAAATTTCATCTCATCCACTAAAGAAGCTCTTAAGACTATTTCTTATTCTGTTATTGTTATTGTTCGATATAGCCAAAGAAAATTATCTATTTCCCAGTGAATATGTCATGCTATTGATCATGATCTCTGCCTTGAAACCAACTTTTTCATAACTTTGTCTAGGTTGAACTCTTTGGAATATTCTCCAATCCTCCCTTTCTTGAATGTGCCTTCCAGGTTCCTCATAGATTCGAAGAATACACTTATCTATCCACATCACAATATCTTGTGTGGTGATGATTCTTTTTATGGATTTTTTGCATAAGCAGCTGCTGATGGCAACCTGAGTTAATCTGGATTTGATTATGTGATAAGCTATATTTGATTATGCTAAACTATAAAAATGTGAAAGAAATAGCATGGTTAATTTCCAAATAGGGTTCTTTTTTTTGTTATTTCAGAAAAATTTAATTTATATGTGAATCAGGATCCATTGGTGGATATGATATGTGATAAATTATGCAATCTCCACCTTGTCTTTTAATGACTGAGTGACCCTCAAAAGGTTAAATCTTAAAGGCTAAAACTAAAAAAAAAAAGATTTTGTAAGTTTGTCGGAGTGAAAAATACTGGTAACAGTAATTAACAAGTAGTAATTTGAACAAAATAACAACATAGACATAACGTAGACATAACATAGAAGCAGTCATTTCCTAGAAAATAAAACACAATTTTCCTAAACACACAAAAATGTACAACATATAATTACATCAAATATAGCATCAAATTAGAATTTCAGTGTTAATTAATACACAAGTTGCTTACTTAATTATTCATTTATTTGAAAGATGTTTTTATTGTGATTGGAAAGGTAGATTTACAGATGGAGATAATGACAGACTGAGACGGTCTTCCCTCTGATAGTCATTCCCAGGATGGCCACACACAGCATTTCTCGCCTGATCCACACATGGGATCCATAGGATTCTTCCTGGTTTCCCATTTGGCTGCAAGGCCCAAAGGACTTGGGCCATCCTCCACTGCTTTCCCAGGCCACAAGCAGAGAGCTGTATTAGAAGTGATTCAGCCAGAATAACAACTGGTACCAGTATTAGATGCATGGCCTCAATAACCAATACCCATAAAAATTATGTCACACAATATCAAATATTAGGAATGAAAATGATGATCACATAAGCATTTATAAATTCTATTGGTAATCATCTTCATGAGAATGTTTCACTCAGGCATATCAGGAGATAGGCAGGAGCAAGCTTGAAGTAGCATTACTTTTAGTACTAGGAAAGGAATAAGAAGTTCCAGGATTCTAAAGAATTTTAAGATTAGTTAAATAAATTGCAGTGTATGCTTCTAAAACCATTGTGCAATAATGAAATGAATAAGGTATACCTATGTATATAAATATAGGTAAATCATGATTATTGTTGGTTAAGAACAAATTTACATAAGAAACTTATAAATAGACAAAAATATCTTTTATCTTTGTATATTCGTAAACATCAATGAAATTAAATAATGTACATATTTCTCCTGTTGCAAAATTACATATAAGACTATAAAATAAAAACTTGTATTTGTAAAGACTGCATAGCAAACTTAAATATGATCTTCACATTCTGTTTCTTCAGCTGAGCAGTGAATTCATGTTTTCATTTTATTATGATTCTCTATATTTCTACATTGATTATTTTTATGACATTTATTGGTTAAAAAAAGAAAAGTTATGCATGTTATATGTTGTGTATAAACTAAAATTGAAATGTCAATGAGGTGGTCACAGAAGGTGGCTGGGAACTCGCATTTACTTTTAACATATTGGTTACTCATTACTATGTCAATTAATTCCATAATGACGTAAATTTTTGCTAATGGTATGTTGGAACTTTTAATTGACTGGGCTGATACTCTGCTGGCTCTGTCTTCAGACCAGAGAGAGTATACCTAAGAAGCCGTTGAACTTGACTGGACAATAAGATGCTGGACTCTATGTTTGGTATATGCTTGCAATGGGGGAATCTCAACTGAACTTGAACTGTGGTTATGCAACAAGGTGGAGGAATCCACCATGGTGGGAGGGTTTGGGGAGGGGTAGGGAGAACCCAAGTACCTATGAAACTGTGTCACATAATACAATGTAATTAATGAATTAAAAATAATAAATAAAAAAAAGTAAAAAAAAAAGAAAACTAACTCATTAATGAGAAGAAAATATAAAATCCAATTTTATTTTGTGGAAAATGGATGAAGCCTTGAGGTAGGCAGAACGATCCTCGGATGTAATAATAATCATGCCTTAATCTCTGGAATTTGTGAGTGTTACTCATGTGCAAAGATGCTTTACAGACCTGATTATTCTAAGGATCTGGAGATAGAAAGACTGCAATCATTGAAGTGGGCTCAATGTTATCAAAAGAACATTTACAATTTGGAGAGAAACAGAAAGAAGAATCAGAGAAGAATAACTGTAGTGGAAAATGTGTAGCCACGAATTCTGTTGACTTTGATAATACAGACAGACACAAGCTAAAAACATAGGTAGCCCCTAGAAACAGGGAAAGGTTTAAAATCCGAAAAGAAACCCAATTGTAACACCACCTTGATTTTAGTCCAAGATGATCTATTCTGAGCTTCTAATATAAAATTCTAAAAAGTAAATTACATTTATCTTACATTTCTAGGCTTCTGGTAATCTATTAGAACAAAAACAGAAAAGCAATTTTACAAAAGTCAGAGTGTTTATCTTCCAGGCCACTATTATGTCTAAATCATCACTGAAAACTACATAGATAGATAGATAGATAGATAGATAGATAGATAGATAGATAGATAGAAACATTTTGGCAAGCAAAGTTAGACTAAAATTCAGAATTCTGGCACACAAATCTCTCTGCATCATCAAGCTCCAAATATGAGCACAACATTCAGTTGTCAGATTAAAATTGCACAATTATAGATATGCTTTAAAGATCAAATATCTTGGAGAAAAAAATTGTTAAACTCCCTTGATAGATGCAGATGTTGAAGTTTCAACCTAAATATAAAAGAATGGATATTTTCTTATATTGGTTGTAATAGGAGTTGGAAAAGTATAAATTTTTACAAAAACAGATGTGATTCAAGTTCAAAACATAGCTTCAATTTTATAAAAAGTTCTCCTGCTCAATGTTTATTCACTTATTCCAGTTTTTGCTTGCAAATACAGGCCAAATGATTATGAGTTTGTAAGCTGTTTGGAACATAGATGCATTGTAAGATGAATATAAGCATTTCTAACACTAATGAGATGTAAAGTAGCCTGAATGTTTAAGCTCATCATGTCTTAGAGATAACAGATAAGCAATTGTGAGCATACCCCCAAAAGAGTTTATCATATGCCCCTGATTCCAGCATCATTTATATCAAGGTTTTGATGAAAGTCTTTGATGAAGTAGAATGCAAAGATACTCAGATCATGGGTTGGGAAGGGAAGGGGGAGAAAAAAAGCATAGCAATGCGTTCAGGAGATACCAATAAAGTTCATTGCTCAGCACTACACATCAGATGAAATTCATATGAAGTTTCTATACTTTTATTTTCAGCCATACTATGTTGTTCCAGCTGCATTAAAACTGCTGCATCTGTGAGAGAGCATCAGGAAACAGATGGCTTCCTCAAAAGGGAAAGGGTGTTTAGGATAGGGACTACTATACACATAGAGGAAGGGTTAAGAAAAAAAAGACGGTATGAGAGTTTGGAATATTTAAAAATTTGTAGCCAAAGCTTTTCTCACCTCATGCTTTGAATCTAGAGACTATGGCCTTAACGGAATCCATATCCTCCTAAAAATTAGTGGAATGCAATTAATGAACAACCCCCAGGAGTCAAGAAAGTCATAGAGAATAATAACCACAGGTGGAAAATAAAGTTGTTTCCAATATTTAACTGATTTTACCTTCTTTATGCACTCTTGTTTAGGGGGTGGGAGGGTGCTTTCTCCATCAATTATCATAGCATAACCAGTAGTTACTGATGTAATTACAGTCCCAATATTTAAAAAATAATAGGCTAGCCATTCTAAGTATCTTTTGTATGATAAAAAGGGAGAAACAAATAGGTAGAATAAGGAGAAGTAAAATCAGTTGACAGAAACACAGATTAACCATTTGTCAAGAACACGATGATATTCTGTTGCATTTCTGCTTGTTGCTTTGTTCTGAAATTTGCAGGATCAGGTAAGCATGAGCTCACCATGGGTGGTTTGCATTTCAGTGTCACTTGGTCCTCATTGTCAGGTTTTCTATTTCTCTTAGGGTCCAATGAAGGCATGGGCAGAATTTTTTAAGAATACTCATCGTTGAAAGAAAACACGGTCCTATTCCAACATCTTCTGCATTGTTTGTTTCTTTTTCCTGTTAGCACTTGCCAGAGGCCCCCGCAGCATTCCATACTCTCTGAAACTTCGAACATAATAATGCTGAAATCACACATCCATTTTCCCATAGCTTGGATTTGTTGTAGAAAGATTTTATACAGATTTTTTTTTATATACTATTTCAAAAGCAATACAAGATGTATGTATTTTTGGAAACAGTTTAGAAATTCAACCAAATGAATTACTTTATACAAAGGGGGAATTATATTTGTTTTAAGCAGCTTTTTTCTTTTTTTTTTTTTTTTAACGAAACTGCTAAAAGGACTTCTTTCTTTACTCCCACTTGTTCTCCCTACCTTAACTCTTATTTGACCTTTTCTTATTATTTTCTCAGCTCCTTCTCAAAAGAAAGCACTTGGCTCATTTTTGCATTAAATATAGGCAAACTGAGTTCACTGACATAATTCCTGAAATAGGACATATCTGCACATTCATTCAAGATAATTACTTTCTTTTCTTTCCTCTCAAAGTGAGAGGATAGATCAGACAAGGGTTAAAAGCTCTACTTCTCCAGGAAGTGACTTATTTTAGTATTTCATTTTATAATTTGAAGTAAGATAGAACATCAATTTGATAAAGTACTTTAAGAAACTCTTTGTGGCAATTTTATCAGAGGCACAATTCATTTTAAATTGTCTGTATTAATTAGAGCAATATGACTGGCAGGGCTAGGATGACATGAAGTCTACTTCACGCACTACAACTTAGATAAAATGCCTGGATATGCAAAAAGGAGGAGGCAGGGTTATAATGTGAAATTTACTTCACCCATTTGAATATTTATCTCATTGTAGGACTCCAAGGAAATTCCAAGTTTAATTCAACATATGTTCTTTATGTTTAAAATTAAGTGTATTTATGTGAATTTGACACAATAGAAGTTAAATTCAAAGAAATGATATAAGCATATGGTGGGTGTAACATTAATTTTGTGAGTTTCACACTACAAGAAGTATGAGGAAGAGAAGCTTGTTTGTTTTGGTTTTATTTTTAGGAGTGTATTTAAATAACCAGATTAACTATATTCCTCCTTGACTGAAATTCTAAATTTCAAATGGAGAAGATGTAGTTTTAATAAAGTAACTTCAAGGCAATATTTGTTACACTAAAAAAGGGATTTGTGTATGTATATTCCAATATAACTATTTACATAAATGGTTTGAAGTGTACACAAATAAGTCTGACTATCCATACAACAGGCATTACCTCTTTATCCTGATAATTAAACAACAAATTTATGTGGCAGGGGTCTCCAGTCTATGGAAAGCTATGTGTCCTGTATTTTTTTGAGTCACCTACAGCTCATATCATTCTTTACATGACTGCTCTCAAGTAGATCACTTCACAATTCATCAAATGAATAGCGCAAGAAGAATGCTGTTTTTTCCTACTGGAATTGTAAATTGTATTAACAGAAACCTTATTAGTTTTTCTCCTTTCCTTCTTGGACATGATAAACTGGGCAGCTACTTAGATTCATTGTGTTTACACGCTTACACAAGTTCAATATCCACCAGAAAACTGTGGATAACATATGCTGAACTCTGTTTTGGGTGTTGGAGTCCTCAGTTTACCTAAGTATAACTTAAATATTGGAAGTAGCATCATTCCATTTTCATTTAAAAAGCCATGATTTTCCCAAAAATTCTCTCTTTAAATCTTTGTAATATACCAATGGTCTTGATTATAATTTTTGTATGTCATAATCATTGTATTTTTTGCTTGAATTATCAAATTTTACATTTCTAATATTTAAGCTTAATTCTGATTTAATAGCTCCATCCCCTAGAATTTCTTATCAAGTGTCATATACAAGTTTCTTTAACTTGTATTTTTTTTAGTTTTTGAGAAATCTCACATTAATTCTTTAAATTCCTTTCATGACATTTCATCGATCTCATTTTTATACTCTAATATTGGCATATTGCTGCCAAAAAATACCCCAAACTGGTTGGAGGCATTGTTATCTAACTTCAAAACTGAATCTACTCACCTGACACACAGAAAGCCAATTACCAACATCACAGTAGTGGAAGAAGAAAGCATTCATCACAAACGACATTGCAAACAGCTGCATAGCTATTGCTTAATTCCTGGGCTCCCCAGACAGTTAGGAATACAGGTTCTTATGCATTGAAATTGGGCCTGAGAACAGCTTGTTCCCAAGTTCCTGGTTAGTCATTGGATTACATACCCTACCTGTGATTGGTCAGTGAGTGAGGCTGCTCTCCGCAGTCTTAAAAGATCCCAAGGTGAGGCAATGGAGGTTCGGCAGAAGACATTGGAGAAAGGTGACCAGGAGTCAGCCAACTGAATTCAACAGGAGCTGACATAGGCCCAGGGAACTAGCAACAGCAAATTAAAGGGAGGCAGGGTCACAAGAATTAGAACCAGCGCTCATATGGGATCCCAGCTCAGTCAAGGAGAGGACTTTAGCCACTAGGCTACAGAACTGGGCCCTAACTAACTCTCCTTAAGAATGGTGTTATACTATTATACTCAATTATGATGCTTAAATATTGTAATAGTTAGTGACAGTATTTTACAGAGGTTTTCTATTTTTCAACAGGTGAAATTAAATTGTTGTTATAGAAGGGCTAATTTTCTTCATTGCTGCCAAAGTTCACAGAAAAATATGATATATTAAGCTGGATCTTCCATTCCCGTTCCTATGGTAGTATGGCAAGAATAATTACACAGTAGTACAATAACTTACAGAAAAAAATTATATAGCTTTATATTAAAGAAAAATATCACTTTGTATTGGAGACTGGCGTTCACTGTCAAAGAAACATGAATCCAACTGAGTCTGAAGATAAAACAATGAGCCCAGGAGTCAACAGACACATCCCCCCTGTGGCAAAGGTCACGAGCCTCCAGTTGTCCACGTGGGAGCTGTTTCAGCTTTCCGGATACATATGCGTTGTTTGAACAGCTTTCAGTGTGATCGCTGCTGGTTCTCCATCTGTCAGAACACAGGATCTTTCTAGTGTGAGGGTGGCACATCTAAGTGCTGAATTTGGACAAGAAATCTTGAAAAACATATTATGGACAATTGTGAAATGGCATGGTTATTTCAAGTAACATCTCAGCATGCTTCCACTTTCAGGCTAATATTTTAAACATTTGTTTATTCATTTCCAGAATGTCTGGAATATCAATTAAACTGTACCCATAAATGGATGTGAAATATGCAAGATTATTCTGTTTCTAAAAAGTCCAAACCTGATTAAAAAATATTATTCTTTTGAACTAAATAGAATCTCATAATTATGTCCCCATCAACTCCTTGCTTCAAAGACTACCATTGCTTTGCATTTTAACTTAAATTTAATAATTTGAGACACAATTTTTGTGAGTCTGTGAAAACATTACTAGTTACATATCAGCTAAAGCAGATATGTAACATATTATCATATTAGTTATTATATTGGGTGTGCTTTTATAAGGGAGAAACTTGAAAGATATTAAAATTGGGACCATAAGAACAAAATCACCAAAAGCTTTATAAAGAAAGATGTGCTGAGAGTTTATATGGCAAGCATCATCTTTTTTAGTTTTCATGGAGAACTGACTCTAATTACTGTAACACAAGGAGAGCTATCTCCTAGGATCTTGAACTATTGGCTATAGGCCCAAGTTACCAAAGTTTTTGTTCTGAGATAAAATCAGCGGTGGTAGTAGGGATTAAACTGTGATTTATCTTCTTTCTGCTCTATATTTTTTTCTGCAAATATGAATAATACTAGTACACACTTCACAGGTGTATTGTGTTAATTATATTATTGAGAACAAATTATTTAGACTAATGCTTGGCTAACTTTAGATAGTAAATGATAGCAAGGATTAAAAAACTGTATGATTTTACAACATAAACATGGCTCTTCAACTGGATGTTTCTTAGACTGTAGTGTACATGACATATAATAAATTCCTCACCCATTCATGACTGGAATTCAAATTTTCAATGGATTTGAGTCTTGCATGATGTATGAAAGGATTCAGTTCCATTATTTTCTATGTGAATGCTTGTCTCCGTTGTGTATTCTCTTGGCACTTCCATCGATCACATAGGCGTGAGTTGATTCCAGATATACTAGTTTCTTCCATTATTCTACTTGTCTAGTTTCTGCTCTAGTGTAATGCTGCTATGATTACTATAGACTTTTATCATAAAGTCACTTCAGAGACTGTGACACCTTCAAGACTGTTCTTCTCTATCATGATTACTTTGGTTATTTGTAGTCTTTTTTGTCTCATTTAATATTTAGGATTGTAATTTCTATTTCTGTGAAAACTACCATTGGAAAGTTCATGGGAATAACATTGTGTCTGTACATTATTTTGAACAGCATTAATACTTTTAATACTATTAATTTTATGATAGACTAGTATATGAAGTCTTTATTTACTTGATTTGCTTTATTTACTTAATTTCTATTATCAGTATTTTACAGTGTTGAGATCTGTCTTATCCATGGTTAACCTTATTGTAATGATACAATTAGTGGGTTTATTTTATTGAGTTTCTTTAGGAAATTTACTATGTACATAAATAAATGTTACTTCTAAATGTGAATTTGTATTATGACAGTTTTTTAATGAAGTCTTAATGATTTTATGTATGTAATGTCCAGTTGGAAATTCAGGGATTTTGATGAATAGCAATGGTAAGAAATGATAAAAAAAATCTTATAGGAAAACTTTCCACTGTGCCTGCTAATTATGCTGTGTGTGGGATTTTCTTTCAAAGACCCATTGATATTCACTAAAAAGGCAGATTTTACTGCGAGTAACATCATGGAAAGAGGTCTCACACATCACTGGCTCACTCTCCAAATGACCACAACAGCCAGAACTGAGTGATTTGGGGTTTGAAGTCAAGAACTTCTTTCCTGAGTTCTCACATGGGTATAGGGATGCTAGAATTTGTACCATTCTATGTTGTTTTCTTGGGTCATAAGTAGACAGCTGGATTTGAAATGGAGCAGATAGGACACAAACTGATGCCTATTTTGGATTCCAGAGCTGGCCAGTGGAGGATAGGCTTACTAAGTCTCCTCGTTGGGCCATATCTGTGGGTTTAACATAAATGTCTTTCATTGTGCTAGGATTACTTCTGTACCAGTTTTATTTGGGTATTTTATCATGAATGAATGCTGTAGTTTCTCAAATGCTTTGTTTGCTTTCACTAAGATGACATGTTGTACTGTATCTTCCATTCTGTTCATTTAATATATCCACTGATTGATTTGTATATGCTGAACCAAATTTGCATATCAGAGATAAAATTTACATTGGTGTGGTAGATGATGTATCTAATGCACTATTGATCTTGCTTGGTATTATTCATTACCACATTTTGAATCTATGCTAGCTTGCCATATTGACCTGTGATTTTCTTTTCTTGTGATGTCATTGGGTAGTTTTGTTATAAGTACAATGCTGTTGTTATAAAATGAACTTCCTTCTCCAAGTTTGTGAAATGTTTAAAGGCTTACTATTATTTCTTTCATAAATAATTAATGGAATTTGCCTCTGAAGCCATCTGATTTTTGTCATCTCCTTGGTTAGATTTATTGATTACTACATTAATTTTATTATTTGATTTTGTTCTGTTTAGACTTTAAATTTATTTTGGAGTTAGTCATAGTCTTTTTTGTGTGTATTTAGGAATTTATACATTTGTTTTAGATTTTCTATTTTGCCACAATTGTCCCTTTCATTCTTTTTACTTCTGTGATATTCTTTTTAATCTTCTCTTTGTAATCTTTAAAAGATTTTTTTCAAACAATTACAAGGAGAGAGTGGAGAAAGGGAGAGGTCTGCTGGTTCACTCCCCAAATGACTACAGTGACTGGAATTGTGCCAGGCCAGAGACATGGGCCAGGTGATGTAGCTGGAGCATTTGTTCTTTAGTGCAGCTGTGTTGTCATAAAACCTGCCCTTTGTCAATTGCTTTTGCCGCATCCCATAATCTTAATATGTTTTGTTTTGATTTTCATTGTAGTGTCTCCTTTTTATCACATGACATGTTATTCGATGACCTGTGTGTTCTGTCATTTCTACTAAGGTATATTCTTCATTAGCATTGCTTTGTTGTCTCTTCCATGAAGCAATGATGTAAGATCAAGAGCTTTATGTCAATTGTTGCTACATTAGACTCTATTACATAATACATGAAAGAGTCTTTTGTGTGGCTATTAATGAAGCAAGCAATTTATGAATTACTATATACAATTTTGTTAACTAAAGAAAATCACATTAATTCCCTTGGTCAATCTCATCTTCCTATCTTTTCTGTGTTGGCAGTTTAATTCTACACCTTGATTTAGAAAAAAATCTTCTTGACATCTATTTAGTGTATTATTTGGACATGATAAAGAAAAATTAAGTCACAGAGAGCTTAAATTAATATATCATTAATTGCTGAGAAAGCAGCAATTTCTGAAAACAGAAAGTTGTATTTCCTAGATTTTTTAAATGTTTTGGCTACAGAAGGGTAAATTTTTTTACAAAAGCCCTATTAAGAAGCTCTGTGTGTGCTTGTGTATGGAAAAACTTATTATCTTAAGCAAAACCTTAAAAATATATTAAGTGTGGCTTAAAAGATTGCAATTTCCTATTTGATGAATATTTTCTATAACAAAATCATTTTGTAAATTCAAATTAAATAGAAACTTAAGTTTCTAAATGTTTTCTGTATTCTAACTTTTAACAGGAATACTGTTCATTTGAATAATACAAATGTTATTTGAAAATTTTTAATAAAATCTGTCATACATTTTGCTTAGAATGTGCTACCAGCTGTTAGCAGTGGGAAAAATCCTTTTAAATAATCTTTGACTTTAACTTTCCTAAACGTTTGACAATCAGCCTTCTTAGAATTAAACTTTGGGCTAACAGAACATAATAGGATGGAAAACTGACATGATCACCATCATGGTTCAGAAAAGAAATACATGTATTAATCAAAAATTCACACAAACTTTGCAATTAAAACTGTGACAATTATGAGTGAGAAGTTTTACAAATGCATTAGAAGAGCTAAAGTGGGTTTGACCTATATAGAAGAGCTAAGAATATTTTCTTGAAGAATTGAAAGTGAATCTAAGATGAAAGAAGCTTAGGAGTTAACCAGGGGAAGACAGAAGAAAGAGCACTCCAATAATAGGAATAAACTGGGAAAAAAGTAGAAGAACACAAAAGCTTCAGGAAATTGGAAAAAAATGCATGGCTGAGCCAAAGAAAATACAGATATGTTGAAAAACAAAATATATTAGAAGAACAGTGTCCGATCATGCGAAAGACCTCATCCATGCTATATTTGTTCATGTAATAAATGAGTAATTGTTGAATGACTTCAAGCAAGAAAGTAAAGGATGAAGATGTTGATACTAGCCCAAAGTCTGAGTGGGGAAATAGTAAAAGATGTCCTTCCTTTACTGCCATCTTCTGTAAAATTAATAGAGACATAGGCATTATTGGCTATTAAACAGAGCATGCAAAAGTTAAAAATGATTTTAATTTATTAAGCATGGTAGTGATTCAATACATACTTACAAGATAAACAAACATGATAATGTTATACATCAGATATGGGTGAATAAGCTTTCATTTTTGGTTCACTTGAGAGAAGGTAGAGCATGCTTTGACAACAGATATTGAAAGAGGGTGGCTCTAGAGATGAAATTGGAAAGAACATTATTTTAATGGTCTTTTGTTGATGTGGAAAGGTCCTGAAGGACAAATGATAAGATTAAGAAAAGGGTCAACCTATTAATGTGAAGCTTGAGGAAGAAAGTTCAAGTGACGCAAAACTGATACTCTGATACGTGTGCAAATATTACAGTCCTGAGCGTGGAAGAGACTGCCTTGGCAAAGAGTTTCAAAGTGAAGCACTCAGAAGTTGCAGAGAGGACAATTACTGCGAATGTGACAATGTATAGTTAAAATGAAAGGGGAATATGACACACTCCAAGAAATTATGTGCTTAAATAATAAAAGAATGGCCAATCTTCAGTTCTACTGTAATACTATAAAATGAGAAATTTACAAGTGTATTTTTATCAGCTTTTTCTGGGACTGTTTTATGAAAATGGTGGATAAATTGATCTAAATTGGAGAAATCCATGAAGTGAGTTTGTAAGAAAGGGAATCAGAAGTAAAGACTATCTTTTCTTTTTCATTTGTTCGATTTAAAAAAAATTAGTTATTTATTTTATAAAATTGTATTTTTCATGATAGAGTTCCATACATATTCAAATTCTTCAAATTGTTTAGCATCATTCATTCGTTATTAGTAATTTATATGTCATGTGAGTACTGGTTCCACAGAGAGACTCTCAGCAAGTGCCCCAAAAATATTAGAAGTTAATTCAGAGACAGTTTCTAGCTCCATGTAAGTTATTGAGATTTGGTGAAACATGTGAAATGAAACATAGAAATCAAATCTAGAAACAATGATTGCAAAATTTGAAGTACTGCAAAGAAAACACACAATCTGCTACAATGGAGAATACTACCAAGGATAGATGAGGAAAGAAAGTGCAAAGTGTAACTGAGTGTGGTACTTAAGAAATTCTTTATTAAAAGCACAGTGACGTGAGACACAGAAGTCGATGGAAAAGGCACAGAGCCAGCTAGGGAAGGAACTGCGAAGAACTGCTTGAGGATGTTTCTCTAAGTATTCCAGGTGGGGGTAGATTAAAGGCTACACCAGAAAAGAGAAAAGATAATGAGGTTAGGGAATGATGCATGTGGCCAAAGAGGAGATGCCAAACGTGATTAGGTAAGTGAAGTCTAGTCATGTTAGGCCTTTAGTCGATAAAAAGAGATTTCACTCTAAGAGTTATGAGAGCAATTTGAATCTTTCCCCTCTAAAATGTTAAATTAGCCAAGAAATATAGGTTAAGATTGTCTTCAGAATATATCTAGTACCTAACCACAGCCATGACTTTCACCTCTTACCATCTCTTCTACAAACGACACACACAACCACTTTTTTTTTTTGAAAGATTTATTTTATTTTGTTACAAAGTCAGATATACAGAGAGGAGGAGAGACAGAGAGGAAGATCTTCCGTCCGATGATTCACTCCCCAAGAAGCCGCAACGGGCCAGTGCGCGCCGATCCGATGCTGGGAACCAGGAACCTCTTCTGGATCTCCCATGTGGGTGCAGGGTCCCAAAGCTTTGGGCCGTCCTCGACTGCTTTCCCAGGCCACAAGCAGGGAGCTGGATGGGAAGTGGAGCTGCCGGGATTAGAACCGGTGCCCATATGGGATCCCGGGGCGTTCAAGGTGAGGACCTTAGCCGCTAGGCCACGCCGCCGGGCCCAAACACAACGACTTTTACACTGCACCCTCCCTCCACTCTCCAAGCCGTAACCTCAGGTATTCTCTCAGAGTTCTGTCATGAGTAAATAAATCTATGATAAGAAGTATGTGTGCAGCTTACCCTTTCCTGTTCTCAATTCTGAGATAATGTTTTTTTTTTTTTTAAGACTTATTTATTTTTATTGGAAAGGCAGATATACAGAGAGGAGGAGAGACAGAGAGGAAGATCTTCCATCCAATGATTCACTCCCCAAATGACTGCAACAGCAGGTACTGTGCCAATCCCAAGCCAGGAGCCAGGAACTCTTGCGGGTCTCCCACACAGGTGCAGGGTCCCAATGCTTTGGGCCGTCCTCAATTGCTTTCCCAGGCCACAAGCAGGAAGCTGGATGGGAAGTGGAGCTGCCAGGATTGGAACCGGTGCCCACATGGGATCCCAGCGCTTCCAAGGTGAGGACTTTAGCCACTAGACCACCGCGCTGGGCCCGAGATAATGAATATTTCATAGGATACTTTTTTCCAAATGCTCAATGCTTTGGCATAATTTAAATGAATATAAACTATGTAATCTTTAAAGTTTTATGTGAACCAAAAACATATCTGACAGTTTTGAAGGTTCATCTGAAAATTAAATGTTAATATGCAAATTTAGTTGGAGTTATATTATATTGATCTCTTCAATCATACAGATGGTCCAGTGTCTGATATTTATGCTTCAGGATTCAATTGTTAGTTCAAGAATTTGAGGTTTAAATATTGATTTCAAATTAATTTGACATATCATAGAATAGTATTTATTTCGAAGAAGCAGGGCCCCTATTTACATGCAAAGGTAATTATCAATCATTTGAATGTATCTCTATAAAAATCATGTATATCAACAGTACACATGTCAATAGTATAAGCAAGTTTAATGAATCCTATTATTCTGAGATATACCCTTAGGCATTTCAATTACTTGTTCTTTCAAAGGCAGAGTGATTTGTTGAAGACTTTTTAAATGACTATTTTGAGTTTTTGGACTCATAATATACTGTCTTATTTAATTTTATGATTTGTCACTTGAGGCAAAGAGCTTCATTATTGTAACAAATATGCTCAAGATAGAACTAAAATTTGTGTCTCATGTAATTTCTCAATGAGTTTGTCTATATATCTTGAAAAACTGGGGGATAAATTCTTATGTTCTGAAACAGGATTTTTTGAAAGCATGCTTTAACCTTCCAGTTTGTATAGAGAATTGTGTGACTTTGTGATATGAATACCTTCATTTTCTGGTTTCTACCCATCCTCATCTTCATTTTAGTAATACTGAGATTCACATTTAACGAGAGTTTCTCTGACTAAAATGCTGCAAATAAAATCGTTGATTTACTGTTTTCAGATATTCTATCTGCATTCTAAGTCATTAAACCTAATTTTTAGTCCATTTTAATTCAATAGCATCACACCAAATGTTTTTAAATGAACATTGTTTATGAGTAAGAAAGTCATAAAACATTAGAGAATACCTATCTCTAGTAACAGCCTTCTAAATATTACTATTGTTCAGTATTTTTCTCTTTTAAAGTGTCTCTCTCTCTCTCTCTAAGTTGCATCTCAGTATAAAGCATATTTTATTTTGCATTTTTTTCCAGAAATTGACTTAGTAACTAGTCAAAGCAATCTCTTTATTGTGTTTAATATCACTTTGAAGTCAGAAACCTCTTATATTTTGAAACTCTGGTTCAATCCCTTTTCCCCACATTGATCATGGCAATTACATCAACATAAACAAGAATTAGATAGTTCAACATGCAACAGCTAAATTATTGACTTCCATTAAAATCGTCTCATTACCCTCTTGAGCGAAACATCGTTGCTGCAAACTATTATAAGACCCAGTTTGAAACTTAGCATTTCTGCTTCAGTTGCACTGCACATCCCCTTAGGTAATTCTATCTCTGCTACTTATTTAAATCAAGATAATTCTGTGAAATGGGTGCACATTGCAGTTTGGTATGTGTTCATTACTTGGAGGCTAATACATCTGAAACTGAACTATTTTTTTAAGCTATAGTGTAAACTGACATCTTTCCCTGAGGGTGTGCTGCTGGGAAAACCATGACTAGAGGCTGTGTTTTCTTTTTGTAGGCTCAGAAATACATTTGTAAATTGATTACATGTAAATGTATATATCTTCTACCTATTAAAGAAAACTTGATATTTAATACACAGCCTAAATCATTTTTAAATCTTATTTATAGAAGTTGGGTAAAATATAATTTGCATATCAATCTGTCTATATTCACTCAAAAGTAGCAAGAACCTTAGCGAAATGAATTAGGGTATAATTTTTTGGACATTTCATTTTTTTCACTCAAATCTGAATAGGAATATTATGGATTTGATTTACTCAGTAAATTTAACTGTCTTTTTTAAATGATGGGTATGCATATAAAAGTTATTTGTTCACACACTTTCTTTTGCACTGCACATGGTTTATATTGTATACATTGTATACATTCTATACATTGTATGTAGATACAATGTCATCACTGTTCAAACATATTCAACAAGATGTAATCCAGTGAATACAGAGGATAAAAGCTAGATAGTACCTTTTCATGGGAAGTAGAGTATATAAAAATATCCAAGGAAACTGGAATTAAAACACACAATTGAGAGCATTTAAAAAGGGGAAGATTAGTGGGAAAAATCAGTTAATTTAATGAAAAGCACAGGGTAAACTTTTTTTTCTCTGACCCAAAAGATTAGAATTTAGTGTCAAACAATGATAGAGATTTGAGGTTTCTTTGTTTTAAACACAGCAAAATACCATAGTACATCAGAATGAATTGTTAAAGAAAATCTGGCATATACATTTGATGAAATACTATTCAGCATTTAGCAAATGCAGAAAACACCATTTTCTTCCCCCTGGATATCATTATATTCAGCAAAATAAGTCACACAAAGAAAGACAAATACAGAATGATTCTGATTCCATGAGATATCTCCAGTAGTATTTCAACATAAATATGAAAAGCCTAACAAATGGGTTGCCTAATACCTTACAGGAGTTTAGGAGTGTTTGCTCAATGGGTATAGCACCTTAGTGTCATGAAATGCATATATTCTAAAGATCTGCTGCACAAGATAATCTACAGTAAACACTGGAACAGTATGTGCTTCAAAATTTGTAAAGAGCATAGGTCTGATATTTAGTGTTTTTTTTTTTCTTTCATAACATTTGTTTATGAGAGAGAGGGAGAGAGAGACAAAGAGAGAGAAACTTGCATTCATTGATTGACCTGCTGAAATCATTGTAATAGCCCGAGCTGAGTCAGGCTGAAGCCAAGAGCATGGAACTCCATCTGGGTCTCCCACAAGGTTTCAGGATAGGAATCAGAAGTAGAGCATCCTGGCTCAGATAGGCTCTCAAATGGAATGCCAGCACAATGGGGTGCAATTTAACCAGATTTTCTGCTTTGCAGATCTCAGATCTCATGTTACATGTTCTTTTTTTTTTTTAATTGGAAAGTCAGATATGCAGAGAGGAGGAGAGACAGAGAGGAAGATCTTCCGTCCAATGATTCACTCCCCAAATGACTGCAACAGCAGGTACTGTGCCAATCCAAAGCCAGGAGCCAGGAACTCTTGCGGGTCTCCCACACAGGTGCAGGGTCCCAATGCTTTGGGCAGTCCTCAATTGCTTTCCCAGGCCACAAGCAGGGAGCTGGATGGGAAGCAGGACTGTCGGGATTAGTATGGTGCCCATATGGGATCCCAGCGTGTGCAAAGTGAGGACTTTAACCACTATGCTATCATGCTGGGCCCTACATGTTCTTATCATATGGCTTGGCAGTGGGGGTATAAGAAATCTTTAAGAGATTATGTATTGATTTAATCTTGATGATGTTAGTTGTGTCATGGATGTTTACATATGTCCAATGTGATAAAATTACCCACATTAAGTATTACTGTTCTTTGCACATCGATTCCATATCAATTAAGCTGAGCACAAAAGAAAGAAGGAAAGGTAAGGAGAATTTGGGGGAAAGATGGCGGTGTGGGAGAAGTGCACATAATGGGAGGGAGAATGAGGAATAGGGAATAGGAGGGGATGAGGGAGAAGAACGAGAAAGGGAGGCAGAGAGAGGGAGGGAGAAAGACAGAGGATGATGGAGAGGGAAAGTAAGATGTAAGGGAAAGATTTTCCATCTCCTAATCTGCCCCCACATGTCAGCAATATGCAGGTCTGGGCTTGCCTCAAGCCAAAAAGCCAGCAGCCCAATCCTGGTGGGCTACAAGGCCCGTCTTCCGCTGTGTCCCCAAGCGCAGCGCCAGGATTCTGGACCCCATCCAACACTCTGATAGGAGCTAACTACCAGAAGCCATGATTCAAAAATCAAGCCCCTAAGGTATATTTTCAATTAGAGTGTTTTAGGTACTTTAACTTTTCCAAAATATTTAAGATTTATGTACTGTGAAATTTATCTTATCTAAAAAAAAGTGTAAAAATTTTCTGTTGCTACTCAACAATTTTAAAATTTAACTACCAAAGGCGACATAGTTATTATTAACACTTCATTGGAAAGGTCAGCTTTATAGAACTGCTATTTTGCTCGATTATTTAAAATATTCCATCATCTTATTTTTTATTGTGGAAGCAACTAAGTGAAAAGGTGTCCTCATGCAGATGCCTCAGGTTATTTTATAAGGTCACAAGAACATATGGTGTCATCAGTAAACACACACAACTCAATTTAAACATTTATAGTTTCACAGAATCTGACTTCTATTAGGTCAAAAGCAGCACTGTGTTATAGTCCTGGATAAAAAGTACTTTTGAACAAGGCCACCTTCTTTTATCAAGTGATATAGTGCTAATAAACATTAGAAAATGTTTTTGTGCAGCGATGTCAAGTACTGAGAAATGATACTGTGCTCTCAAATATGTTCTTAGTATTAGTTGACTGATAAAGTCACTGCAGTTGGCATTTATTGCCGTGAACTATAGTGCTTCACTTTATCACACAGACTAGATCACAATGTTCCAACAGCTACAATCTGCTAACTCTAAACCAAATAGCTAAAATGCCCTTACAGGAAACATCACTTGCATCTGAAGGTTTCATAGCAATTTCGGAGATTTCATAAGCCTTGATAGCTACTGGATTGATATTGAATTAATTGTGAGATAGGCATAATTTTTCTTGCTTTTCCACCATACATGGAATCATGTGTCCTACAATACTTGTAAGGGTTACATGGATAGCTCATCACAAATAAGCAATTATATTATAGCGAATTATTCTTTCAAAGTAAAAGAGCAAAAAAAGAAAAACTGAAGAAAATTTATAGTAAAAGTAATGTTATACATAAATCTTAACAATTATCCTGTTCTCTCCATTGCAAATTCAGACTTCACAAGGAGAATGTGTTTACTATATGTGCGCAAAGTTTCAGTGCTCTCATGCCGTCATGAAACTATACATACACATACATGTATGCATATATAATATATGTGTATATATAGAAACACAGCAATGTAAATGAAAGTGCTTTTTAATACCTGTTATCTGTAACAAGTTTTATTCTCAATTTGATTCCTTGAAGAACAGTCTGAATATATATGCATAGTTTATTCTTTAATGTATATATAATATCTTATGTTTATTAATATGTTGATTTGCTTAGTTCTCCTGTTTATGATGTTAATGCTTTTTAAATGTTTACATTTTTTAAATTAATTTTTTAAAGATTTATTTATTTTTATTGGAGAGTCAGATATACAGAGAGGAGAGACAGAGAGGAAGATCTTCCATCCATTGATTCACTGTGTAAGTGACCACAATGGCTGGAGCTGAGTTGATCAGAAGCCAAGAGCCAGGAGCTTCTTCTGGATCTCCTATGTGGGTGCAGGGTCCCAGGCTTTGGGCTGTCCTTGACTGCTTTCCCAGGTCACAAGCAGGGGGCTTGATGGGAAGCAGGGCCACAAGGATTAGAACCAGTGCCCAGATGGGTTCCCGGCATATGCAAGGCGAGGACTTAAGTCACTAGTTTACCATGCCAGGCTCCTGAAAATTAAATACATGTTTTTAAAACAGAGAAAGATATAAAAACAGTCAGTTAGTGCAGGTATCTGCAACCACTGTTTCATCCCTCATATGCCCACGGCATCTAGGTCAGGAACAGGTCTAAGTCAGGCTCAAGAAACTCCACCCTGATCCTGCTGGTTATTAGCATGGGACTAAGCACATGTCCAATGCTCTGATGCCCTCAAAAATATTACCAGCATGATGTGTCTGAAGCAGATTACCCAGAACTTCAATCACCATTTTGACATGAGCTGCAACAGACAAGAAGTACATTAATTCATTGAATCACAAAGCCAATGTCTTATGGAGAATTCTACATTAATATCTAGAAACAAATATTTATATCCTTGCGTTTTACTTCCATGTTTGATTAAAAAGTGAAGATTTTTAATACTAATGAAAAGTGTATTTTTCCTGTTCGGAAAACAAGACCAACATGACATCCTACAGATTCCAATCCAAATAGGTCTAGATGCCCAGATGGCCCTCAGACCTAATGATCAGCAGGTTCCAGCAAGACTACCACCTAGTGAATTGGGACAGTTGGTGTATCCCTAATCTTAGGCTTTGAGCCGGGGCCAATCATGGAGCCATGGCATGGGATAACAGGCACTAACGAGCGGTGATGCAGGAGCTGGGGCTTCGGAAAACCTGGAGCCCAGCACTGAAACATTCTGCTGGGAGTGCCACAAGAACTGGGTACAAAATACAATCGGTAAAATTGCCCGGTAGACCTGTGGGGCAAAGAAGCTTAAAAACCTGCACTAAGGAGTAGAATCTGCTAACCAGAAGTGCAATCACAGGAGCAAAAGAAGAGACAGATGCAAAATGAATATTATTGAAGACTCCCCTGCAAAGGAGCAAAAACTTTTGCCAATCTCAGTGTTAACTGAGGAAGACATCAATGAAATGGGGGATATAGAATAATAATAATAATAAAATTCCTCAGAAAGCTTCTTATCAACAACATGCACATACAGGAGTGCAAGGGATTTAAGGAATATGTTATACAGGATACAGCAATGAATTAAATGAAACAGAACACAATGGAGCAAACTAAAAATTTAGTGGAAACCCTCAACAATAAAATGAAAGAGACAGAATGGGAAGACAATCAAAAAGCTGGAAGAGGAATTGAGTCAAGCTAAAAAAAGTATTCAAAAATTAAGACACTATTAAAAGGCCAAATGTAAGAGTTATGTAAGTTCCAAAAGGTACAGAAAGAGAAGCTGGGTATAAAGATGTATTCAATGAAATACTACATGAAAAATTCCCTAATCTGCAGTAAGGAGTGTGAACACAGAACTCCCAATAGGATTGTTCTCCCATTTAGATTCTTGACTTAATTATCCATTTGCAATATTTACTTCTGCACCCCATTTTGAAAAGGACATCTCCTACACTATCTTTTCATCTTCCTGAGATTCAATTGTACATGTGGTATAGAAATAATAGTTGAAATTGATTTTTATGAAGAAAGAAAGTTGGTACTCTTCACTTGATAATTAATTATTATTCTAATCTATACATCTTCAAAATTTTGTAATCAAGGTTATATAGCAATCTGAAAATACGTATTTTAGGAGCCTCCAAATCAACATTTTATTAGGCATTATTTTTTGGCATATTGCTTATGTCCTTGTACTGTAGTATCTGGAGTCCAAAAACATTCATAGTTTTCAGTTAATAAATAGTTGGTTGCCACTCCGGATTTTATTTTTTTGGTCTTATTTCAGAGACGGCAAAGACAACAGAGTGTGTGTGTGCACACGCATGCGCATGAATTATTAGCTTTCCCACTCTGCTTTTACTTTCTTTCCTTTTGAACTGTCATAAATTCTGACAGTGTGAAGGAGTGTCCCACTTCCACTTTCATCACCACGTTCTGTTTACTATTTTCTTTGTGAAATTGTAAGTATCTCCTGGCTCGAGGAGCGCAGGTGATTTTTGATGAGCCAGTTCATACATTCTTTGTGAACACTGCAAAGTCTAAGGTTAAAAGTTAGGAAGCTGATTACTTTTTTCAAGTATTGGGGCTAAGTCAACTTGCCCTTTTGTTTATATTTTTCATTTTGAGGCAATATTAGAAATAAAATATGTATTTAAAAATAACCTGTATACCACTGCACTAATTTCAGCAAGGTTCTACTCAAAGGTTTTGCACGTCCTGGTTGTCACCTGATCCACAATTAAAGCAGTGGAACTGATGGGTGATGTCTGGGAGAAGGGAAAGAAGTCTCTACAGATGAGAAATGAGCATGTTTATTTGAAATATGCATGTTTTATAACAGTTTTCAGCTAGAACCAGATGTGTTTGCTACTGATCTTGTGTCTGCTAAGCTAAACATGTTAGAATAGGATATTTCTATTACCTCAGAGATACCACTGCAAACATTGTATATGCTTCAATTGCATTTCCTTCCAGGTGTGTGTTTACTATATACTGAATCACTTCTGCTTCTTTCATCACATGGCGTTAGGTTTCCCCATGAATCACATGCTAGGATCCAGTGCATAAATATATATTGAATATTTATTACAGAATTTTCCCAATTTTATATTTCATATATATATATTCATATACATATATTTCATATATATATGAATGTTAGCACACACTGCTTACCTGGATTTCACAAGCATTCTAATCTTAAATTCAATGTTTATTGCAACTTAGTGTTTTATGCTTTAATAACCACCATATTCCTTACGATGTCTTCACTTTGTTGAATCAAATTGTAGTGATGCAGCAAATTATAACTGATTGTCTTTGTTAATTACAGAGAAATATTATGTGTGTCTTGGTTAAAACAAATTTAAATTAAACAATTTTAAAAAGATATGTTTAAGAAAAATTGTAGACTATAAAAGCATATTTAAAGATGCTAAGGAAATCTTAAATTACAAAACATGTAATTTCTTGCATATACATGGGAATCTACACAGAAGAATTTGTGAATCATATTTACACACATGTTTAAAATTTTTTTTTTAATTTTTATTAGAAAGTCAGATCTACTGAAAAGCGGAGACAGAGAGGAAGATGTTCTGTCCGGAAATTCACTCCACAAGTGATCACAAAGGCTGGAGCTGAGCCAATCCAAAGCCAGGAGCCTGGAGTTTCTTTCTGGTCTCCCACTTGGTTGCAGAGTCCCAAGGTTTTGGGCTCTCCTTGACTGCTTTCCCAGGTTGCATGCAGGAAACTGGATGGAAAGTGGAGTTGCTGGGGTTAGAACCAGCACCCATTTGGGATCCTGGCACGTTGCAAGATGAGGACTTTAGCTGCTAGACTACCACGCCAGGCCCCTACATAAAATTTATATATTTTTTAAAGATTTTATTATTATTGGAAAGCTGGATATACAGAGAGGAGGAGAGACAGAGAGGAAGATCTTCCATCCGATGGTTCACTCCCCAAGTGAGCCGCAACGGGACGGTACGCGCCAATCCGATGCCGGGACCAGGAACCTCTTCCGGGTCTCCCATGCGGGTGCAGGGTCCCAAAGCTTTGGGCGGTCCTCCACTGCTTTCCCAGGCCACAAGCAGGGAGCTGGATGGGAAATGGAGCTGCCAGGATTAGAACCGGCGCCCATATGGGATCCGGGGGCGTTCAAGACGAGGACTTTAGCCGCTAGGCCACGCCGCCGGGCCCACCCTACATAAAATTTAAAAAGAAAATTTACTAGCCTAGTTCCATCTCTTCTTTTGAACATTTTAATAGTGCCTATTATTAAATTATTAAATGTCCTCCCACAAAAAGCCATTTTTTTGTTTCTGATTTCATCATTTATTTCAACATCTTCCATAATATAACAATTTCATTAAATAATAATCTTCTTTATCACCTGGAATTGATTAATAACTTATAATAAATTTTGTCTTATGTCAATTTAAATAGGAAACTAATAAAAGGTCACTGAAATAAACACTAACTGTATTGCATGTGTTATTGTCATTACTGGCCAAAAAAAATTACAAAACATTTTCTAATTAGTTTATTGTCTATTCAGATCAAAATACCCAGAGATTCTCCTTCAGGGAAAATTCGACCTTCCCGTCATTCTTGTGAAGAATTTTTCTGTACTGCTCTCTCAGCATGACTAATAGATTTGATGTAGAAAAGATGACATCAATTGTGGCAGAACCTACTTCTTTCTTCAAGAATTGATGATTTCAGCTTTATGATGTTGTATCTAATGTTTTCTGTTACTTTCCTTTAAAAGTAAATTTAAAAATTGTTCCCAAACACAGCAAATACAAAATGCTTCTTTTTATTTATGTTCCATCACACCAACAGAAGTAAAATGGGAAGAATTACATTTTTGGTTGATTTTAGTAAGTAAGTTATATGCTTTGATAAGGCAGTACTGTTCTCTACTTGAAGAATGATGCAAGAAAAATTACAGAATAATTTTTTTCTAGAAAATAAAACTTCCTGACAGAAATGCTTCCCTACAAAATGAAAGCAGGTACATGACATCTTTGGGCACCTGGTAACTCTACGTGAAAATTCAATAGAACATTTTGACTTAAGCTCTCACTATCCGTTTAACAGACTAAGCCAAATGTACGGTGTGATCTTGCATAACAGAAAACTATAAAACGTGTTGATGTAGTTACGCCATGCAATTGATAAATTACACATAAGGGTTCACTACCAGAATTTTTCTTTCCCCGTGTTCTGGAAACAACCCATCAGGAAACACAGAACAGGGGGCATATTGAAACGTGTGTGTGTGTAGCATTGAAACCATAGCCAACCTCTTATTTTCCATTTTATGGCATTTTCTGGATGTTTGGAAGGTAACTCATGCAAACCTCAATGTGGGTCTTAAGATTCTTGTTAGAATTTTACTATTTTCATTTCTATTTTATCTTTGTTTTGGATTATTGTTCTTATTGCCCTAATACAATATTGGGTCAAAATGGAAAGATGGTAAAGTAGATCTATTGGAATGTTAAACTATCTTGGTTCCAGTCTAATCTCCCAATGAAATCACAGATCAGAAAGAATGGGAATCAGTTTCTTGCATGTTAGAACTTTTCCATAAGAGTAGTTTCTACTTGAAGTACATTATTCATTGTGTTCCTAAGACATAAAATCATATTTTATACAATTTGGAAAATAAAGTCACTACTGATTGAGAAATTTGTAGTGGAAGGCATTATGTTTCAATGATGATGCTGGCAATCCGCATGGCAGTCAGTTCTAGGCTGAGCTATTCCACTGCCAATCCACTGCTCTCTTAATCCTCTTGGGAAAGCGGCTGCACACAGCTCAAAGACAGGGTACACAGCACCAATGAGGCAGACTGTAATGGAGGTTCAAGCTCTGGAAGTCTCGGTTTTGGCATAGCCCAGTCCCAGCAATAGTGGATAGTGCACCTTGAGTTAGATGGGCTAACGGTCCTCCCCCACTCTCTCTTTCTCTATCTGTTATTGCCTTCCAAGCAAATAAATCTGAAAAAAAAGAAAGAAAAAAAAAATATTGCTTGAAAAAGCATGTTCTGTGAATTGTAATTTTTTTTAAAAGATTTATTTATTCTTATTGGAAAGGCAGATATACAGAGGGGAGGAAGATCTTCCGTCCGATGATTCACTCCCCAAGTGAGTTCAACAGCCGGTGCTGCACTGATCCGAAGCTGGGAACCAGGAACCAGGAACCTCTTCCGGGTCTCCCACGCAGGTGCTGGGTCCCAAAGCTTTGGGCCATCCTAGACTGCTTTCCCAGGCCACAAGCAGGGAGCTGGATGGGAAGTGGAGCTGCCAGGATTAGAACTGGCGCCCATATGGATCCCAGGGCGTTCAAGGTGAGGACTTTAACCGTTAGGCCACGCCGCCGGGCCCCTGTGAATTGTAATTTAATAAAAACCCTTCAGGCAAGCAAAAAAGCATTAGTCAAAAATTTGTAAATTTTAATATTTTTGAAATCTTTTATAAAATTTTTGGAAGGCAGTTAGAGGGAGAAGAAGAGAGGGAATATAGGAGAGAAAGAAGACATGGATGAGAGATAGAGAATCCTTCATTGCTGGCTCATGCCCCATAAGAAAGTAATGACCGGAGCTGAGTTGGTTGAAAGACAGTAATTAGGAGGCTCCTCTGGGCCTCCCACATGGATACACGGACCCCAACATTTGAGCCTTCATCTGTTGCTTTTCCAAGCCTTAAGCAGGGAACTGCAATAGAACTGGAGCAACGAGGACATGAACTGGTGTCAAATTGGGTTCTGGAACCACAGATGGAAGATTAGCCAGCTCTGCTACATTAAATACAGTAATATTTTTAATCATGACTTTAAGATATTTATTCCTTCTTTATCAACATAAAAATGTATTATTTAGACTGAGTAGAGGCATTCAGTATCAAATACAGTCAATTTTGTTCCTATACCTTCTGGCATTCCCAGATAGGTTAAATAAAAATATCTTCATTGTCAGTAAAGTAAGTGCAATATTGTTGTCAGAGGTTAAAAAAAAAATTCTCTCCTCATCAGATATATAAAGAGTTAGAGAGAAAAGTTAACAGTAAAAACCAGGAGTTCTCTTCTCTGAAGTGTTCCCTTAATCCGATATCACAACTGACAGTTAGATCCAACATTCCATTAGATTTTCCTACATTTTCTTCTTTATTTCTAGGTCATTTCTCTATATTGGGAACTCAGTCTGTCTTTTCCTTATATAATAATTCACACTGATCTATTCACTGTTTAGTCTATAGTGGTATATTTATTTCTCCAACACCACATCATGAACATCAAAGATAATATATGTTCTTTATCACTTGATGAAAAAGAAATACAGTTTTCAAAGTTTAATTTGCTTAATGATATAATATGCTACCCAGGTTGGGGTCCTGGCATAGATCCTCATTACTGAAATTCTGTGTTATATAACACAATATCTGCATTAAAATTTTTAGTAAAATCATAATGACATTAAAATGCAAGAATAGCTGAGATACAGCATTTCAAACAATCCAAGCTTATTTTATAGGTATGATTACTTCAACAATTGTCACCTTCACTTTGTTTTACTGGTTACACAGAAGAACCACGGTTTCAATGGAATTTCTTCTAATTTCTAGCTTCACAATTTATGATTTCATATAGTTTCAATATCCGTGTGCCTCTGCTTGAGAAAATTTTCAGAAAAAAACTGGTTCTGTTTTAACCCATCTGTTCATGGGACTTCTTACGAGACAATCCTTTCCAGCTGCTCGATTTACTACTAGAGAGTTTTCTTCTCCAAATGCATCTATGATTCATGGCTATCCCTATTACTTGGGATGGAGAACACATCATATTGAAATGCAGAATAATGTTATACACTAGTTTGAATAAAGATATGCATAATTCAACATTTAACAGAAAGCACCTATTATTTGGCATACAGCTTCTATGCCTCCACAGGACTATTTTTTTTTTAAACATTTCTAATGGCATCACGATTTTTTTTCTCTTTGCTCTTTCCCCTAAAAGCTGCATCAGTGAATGATAAATACAAGGATCCTTGCAAGTCATGGACCATTGAGGTCTCAAAATTCCAGAGATATCTTAAAGACATGCAAATATTCACATGCTTTTGATTTCTGTTATTACTAAAAATGATAAGAACACTGTTTTTATTTTAGGAGGCATTTATGATTCAGGTAGTTACAATGAATCCTGATTTTGAACATCTGTAAAGATTTTGAAGTTGTTGTTATTTTGTTTGAGTATTGCAGTCAGAATACTGAACCTAGTCATCAAAACGCTTGTACCATACCAAAATGATGCATACTGAAGAATCATGATTGCTGCTCTCAAAGTTGAAGATATATTCAATCCCAAATCCATGGGTTTACACACTTCATGCTGTGATATCAGTTTGAAAATGTCAAGTTCTATTTGTCTTTGGTTCTCTCTTTAGCAGTGAATTCTTCACTGCAAATATGATTTAGGTAGATGACCTTCCATGAAATAATTTCACTGCTACTCTCACTAAAATGCCAACATACAGGCAGCAATATAAAGGGTTTGGTAGCAATGTTCCCCATGAATGTGATAAAAAAAGACTGTAAATATTAGCTTACCCTAGGTACAGACTGGCCAATACTAGCTTAAAAGACACTAAATGTGTTCTTCACATAAGTTACTACATAAAACATTCAGCAAGATAAGTCATCCTATAGTTCATAACTTTATAAAACATATTTTAAAAGCAGAAACTCAGGAATATTTAGAAAAATAATGCCACACAATTTAGTTTAGTAGCATTATGTTCAATAGTTAATTAAGGGTTTCAAAAACATATTGGTATGCTATTTTATATGTGGTTTCTTAAACTTTTCAAAGTTGACCAAGTTATTTGAATGATCTAGACATGCATTTTCATACCTCTGTTCGCTGCACACATCATCTGACTGGAAAAATCTGTGTTCCTTTCCTGCAGCATGTCATGCTTCTTAAGAAAATTGTTTACTGGGACCGAAATTGTGGCAGTGTGTTAAGCTGCTTCTTACATGCTGCTGTCACGATCCGTTGGAGTCCCACTTGCTCTGCTTCTAATCCGACACCTTACCAATGCATGTGAGGAAGCAGAGGAAAATGGCCCAAGAATTTGAGGCCAATCCACCTTTTAAGAAAAACCATCGTGTAAGAGATGCCACTGAAAGGACTGGCTTCTGGCTTTGGCCTGGTCCAGCTTCAACCATAACACTTGTTTTTGCATGAACCAGCAGATGAAAGATCTCTCTTTCTCTCTCTCTCTGCCTCTTCCTGTCACTCTTGTTTTCAAACAAATAGACAAATATTATTTGAGAAGAAATTGCTTATCCGAGGTCACTAGTACCATATTAATTTCATATTCTTCTTTCAAGTATTCTGCTGCATCTGAACATTACCAGATATTAAATGCCACCTATGAGGATATCAGAGCTGTTGGTGTTTTTGTGCTATACACAAAACTAATTGGGCTCTAACTGACTGCAACACATGGATTCCATTGTCTGTTTCTGGTTTTTGCTTTCTTCGCCAAGTGTTCTCGAGTTCATTCCACACACTCATGTCTGTTCTCTTCCCACCTGTTCTGCATCTTTTTAGCTAGCCTCCACATGTTAGTGGAGTGCTGCTGCTCTTAATAAATTCTGGATATTTAATCCTAGAGCTAACCAGGCTAGAGAGTGTGTGGCTGGAGGACAGTGGGAATAATATGCCTCTTAGGATATATTTTATGTCTCAGAACAGTTTCAAGATCCCAGCAAAATGGGGCAGAAAGTTAACATCCACATTTACCTCCTGCACCCATAGTGAAACAGCTGCTCCACTGTCTGCGTGCTCTACCAGGGCAGGTTTCTAAGAATCAGCCGACAGACACTGATAAAGAATCACACAAAGCCTCTGTGATTTAGCCATGCTGTGTTCGCTCTTACATAGTGGATATATAGCAACACATCCACTATTATAATACAATGAATATTTTTGTCAAAAATCATACAAGGTCAGTTTATTCATCCCTGTCTCCCCAAACTTCTGTCAAGTACTGATGATCTTACTATCTCCTTAGTTTTTCCACATCCATAATGTCATATATTTACAACCACATAGCCTGTAGATAAACTTTCAGTAATTTCCACTTAAATCTTCTTTTCTGAGTTTTACGACTTTTATTTTAGTGCTAAATTATGACCCATTATCTCTATATACCAAAATTCATCTGTCCATTCACATACTAAAGGACACTTTGGTTTCTCCCAAGTTCTGTCAATAAGAAATAAACCTGCAGTAACAGAAACATCTGTTCTTCATGTGTATTTTAAATTTATTTGGCTAATACCTGGAAGCGTGATTGCTGGATCTCGTGGCAGAGATTTGTGTTTTTCTTTTGTTTTGTTGTTAATTACCTCACTAAAAGTCAGGCAACTTTGGAAGGCAGTCTCTAGTTTCCAGTTACTCTCCTCCTCCATTCTACAGGTGCAAGCATCTCTAGTCAGACTGTGACATTCCCTACACAGCTCATCTGTAAGGAAACATGATCTCTTCTCATACGTAATGTCTTATACTGACACTGATTGCTGAAACTTAAAGCAGGTATGATCTCAATAACTGTTCTTCCAGTTTTCACTTATGTTTTGTTTCAAGTGTTTAGAACAGAATATAACAGCATAAAGCTTATGGCCCTCCCAGCTTTAATTAAAAAGAGCTGCACACCTGAATGACAGCTTTGGCTTTGAGAATGAATCTAGAGTTCAAAGACATTCTCTCTGCATCAAAGTGACAAAATAATCATGGTGACCCTTTGGTAAGAGCTTCTCCCGTGCAATGTTGATGCTAAGCATTCAATTATCATTACCCCATTTGTTGCCAGCCACCATATGGAGAAGTACTATCTTCTATATTTTACAAATTAGCAAATTGAGGGTCCTTAGTTAATCAGGAAGATGAGATGCAATTTAAAATTAGATCTAAATTCAAAGGTTGCACTTGTATTGATTTTTAATTTTGCCTTCCTTCTGTAAAATCTAAGCATCTAATGTTCTGTAAAATGTTTAAATGACCTGATTTAAGTTTCCGATCACTGTAATTAGAGGCAAAACTGTGAGCTCCCAAAAACTTAGAACATCTGTCTCCAAATTAATTCTTCTGTCTCCAGGTCTATGAAACCCAGATGAACATTGTGGGTCAATGGTGCTGCTCCCGGAAGTCATTCTGTGGCAGCTGTAGTTCTCAAGCCTTCACTTTCCAATTTCCGATGTTGTACTATTTTTATTATTTTTAAAATGTGTTTATTTTTATTGGAAAGCCAGGTATACAGAGAGGAGGAAAAACAGGGAGGAAGATCTTCCATCTGCTGATTCACTCACCAAGTGGTCGTAATGGCAAGAGCTGAGTCAAACTGAAGCCAGGAGCCAGGAGCTGCTTCCAGGGATTCTTGCAAATGTTTTTGGGAAAGTAATGTGCGATGGTCCAAGCTTCTGACACTCATGTGAGAAACCTAGGAGCAGCAACTAGCTCTGCTTCTAGGCTTCATCCTGGCCCAGGTCTGATCATTGCAGTTATTTGGAAAATGTACCAGCAGATAGAAGATCTCTCTCTCTCTCTCTCTCTCTCTCTCTCTCTCTTGCTTTTTCTCTCTCTCTCTCCTCTCCATTTCTTACTCTTTTTCTGTAATAGTGTTTTCTTTTAATACTGTCTTTTTTTGCGATTTGTTTGTTTGACTTGAAAGAGTGACAGAGATGGAGAGAGAGAGAGCAGACAGAGAGAGAGCTTCCATCCACTGCTTAGAGTCCCAAATGGAGATGGCAGCATGAGCAGGGCCAGTCTGCACTTGAGCACAGGGATTCCTTCCAAGTACCCCACGTGGGTGCAAGGGCCCAAGCACTTGGGCCATCCTCTGTTCCCTTCACAAGCCATTAGCAGGGAGCTGGACTGGAAAAGGAGCAACACAAACTTGATCCTTTGTCCCTATGAAATGCTAGCACCACAGGCAGAAAATTAACTTGCTATGTCACTGTACCGGCTTCAATACCGGCTCCAATAATTCAGCCAAAAAGAAATCAATAAAACAACACATGTGGTACTCTTCTAAAAATACTTACAAAAGTGAAGATAAAATCCAATATTTACCATTTTTTTAACAGATTGAAAAAAAGCAGTGCATTTATATAGTGGAATCTACTCATCAACAAAACTTTAAAAATGTGTACTAAATAGGACATTATGATTGAATCTGAAAACCTTTTTAATGCAGATTTTATTTATATGGCATTCTGCTAAGAAAAAAAAAAGGCAAAACTCTAAGCACAGAGTAGCAGCCATCTCCAAGGGCAAGACCGGGAAGGATGACCTGACAGAGACCTGGCAGAGTAAGGGTATGTGGTGTGCTATAAAACTTTGTGTTGACTTTGGTTGCACAAATGTGTGGATTTATCAAAGAAAAGGATGAACTTCATTTTTGTAAATTTTATTTCAATAAAGCCAAAAATTCAATATACTGTGCTGCTCTAGAAAGACCATGAGTATGGTTTCTCCTGATTGTTTTTCTGATTCTTCCTTTGCTCCAGGGTGATGTTCCATCCTCCTGTAGGCTTCACTCCTGCGCTTCAATGAAGCTAGTGACTTACTCCCTTCTTAAATCCCTGTCTGTAAAAAAATGAGGTAAGAGGAAGAAGAGAGTGAATTGTCTTTTTTACGGGCATGCCTATTCAAGTCAAAATGGACTGAATATGGTCGTACAGCTGCTCACAACTGGAAGAAAACTACGAAATAGAGTCTCTAGCTAAATGTAATCCATTCAAATATCATGAAGTGCTATACTAATATGGGAAAAAATGGTTATAGAAATTAGTTTCTACTAGCTGAAGATCTAGGTAATATATCTATCTACCAATTTATATCTATAGTTTTCATTTCAAAAAATATTTATTTATTTTTATTTGAAAGGAAGTTTTTAGAGAAAGAGAATGAGAGAGAGAGAGAGGTCTTCCATCTGCTGGTTTACTACCCAAATACTTGCAAGGCTGAATCTGATCTAATGTGAAGCCAGGAGTGTCTTTCTGGATCTCCCACATGGATACAGGGGCCCAAGGATTTTGGCAATCCTCTATTTCTTTCTCAGTTCATAAGCAGAGAGATGGATTTGAAATGGAGCAGCGAACACTGGAACGAGGACCCATATGAAATGCCAGAACTGCAGGCAGCGGATTAACTTTTATGCCACTGAGCTGATCCTATATTTCTATTTTTTATCAAAATGTATTTTTCCCATATTACCTAAGGATAAATTGGATGTATTTTATATAGAGATTATAATTTTCAGTATTTTAAAATATGATAAAATAATTTTTCAGAAATATGTTTTTTTATGAAATTCAGTCTGTACTTGAATATCAGGAAATCTCTGAAATCATTACAAATTTACCTCTAAACTAAATCACATCTTAGTAGGCATTGATTTATATTTATTATAATGTATTAACTGTGGCATTCCACAATCCAAATTGTATTATAAGCAAATTAGTAATACTTACACTACCAGATTTCTGAATTAGCCTCTGAAGAATTTCAATAGGTTTAACCTTTTATTTATAATATCATTAGTACTTGGCACCTGGAAATAAGATGATTTTCAAGTGTTAAGAGTGATTTACAACATTTTGAGAAGAATTAAAGCAAGCTACATATTGCCTATAACAATCTGCAGTCTCTTTTAGCAAGCATGTCTGTACTTTGTTTACACGAGCAGCTCCTCCACTTACCCGTAAGTGTGCTGATAATATGGTCCCTTTCTGAATGCCCTCTTATGCTTTCCAAATGTTAAGGACCTTTGGATCTTTCAGTATCTGCAACTGTATAGCCTTCCACCTCCTCAACGGAAATCAGAGCTACTCCTTTGCTCTTCCTTTATACCCTGAATACATTTACTCTAAAACTCCAGTTTCTTGTGTGGTCCTTATTTATCTGCACTTATGTAGACCAGAAATTGAGAGGAAAGTCACTTTTCTACTTACATTAACATTTCTTGAGAGTATATGTGGCCAGAACATTCTTTAGGTATAATAACCATTTCCTAAATTAGTACATGATGAAGTAATTCACCTGAAAAAAAGAAAAAGAAACTTAGGAAAATGACTGAGCATTTACAGAAATAAAATGGACAGTGTTGATAACTTAAGGCAATACCAGAACAAAGCCAATTGGCCATAGGCACTGGATATGAATGTTCAATTTCGTTTTCCTTAGAGTAAAGGGCACATTTCTATCTTTCAAACAAATTGGTGCAATTACTGGACCCAGATAGAATTACACTATTGTATGTGTTCAGTTTCCCAGAATGTGGAATATACCTTCAGGGATTTATTAACAACTTTCCACAGTCAGGCTATTTTAATGTTATGAATGCCCTGGACACTGAATCCTCAAGGTATAAAAAGAGTTACTTCCAGAAGCTTTTGCATAGCACTCTTATAATTGTGTTAGGAATACTATAAACTTAACTCATAAAAGTTCATTGGTCTATTTTCTTTTCCTTAAATACTCTAAAGTATATACTGATACTGTCTTATCTGCTTTCTAGCACTTATCATTGAATACTGGAAAAATAAATTATAGTCAGCAGGTTGGGAGAAATGATTGGGTTATAAAAATGGAGTTACGGATGGTTTTTCTTATTTTGTGGTTCTATGCCTATCAGGCAAGAGAGAGAAAAAAACAAAGCAGTAATTTAAGAAACATATTAGAAGTGGACTGTGCATACAAATGCAGTGAAGACAGAGTTGCAAGGTTAGTGATGGGGAAGGGGTTATTAAAAGAGTTTGAGTTTAAAATTTAGCACAGAAAAGGAAAGAGGACAAAAATATGACAAAAAATGTGTTCCTCTTTGCCAGAATTCTCAGAATGCATATTTAAATAATGTCAATTGTGTGATTATTACAAACATTAAATGATACAGTCATCTCAAAACTGAGCCTATGAAAGAGTCCTGGGATATACATATCTATAATCCTTCCTTCCTATCCCCTCTTTCTTAAATTATTAACTTAATAATATGGATAATATTATTAGAACAGATGTTCTCATAGAATAATCATCCAATAAATTATACATATTAACACATTGTGAAATGAAATTTAAGCAATTTTTAAAATGGAGCCCTGAGTAAATCAGTAAAAAAAAATGAAAAATAATAACAGTTTTATAGTTAAACATTCCTTGATTATAGTCCTAGTAAGTAATTCACTTTTTAACTCATGAAATTGGATAAATGCAAACATTTAAATACTTCAAGATTGGAAATGTGCATTTATATATGCAATCTCATAGAATGGAATGTAGCATATAATACATAACACAAATGGAATATATGGATATAATCCTAGGTAAAAGAATGATATGTGATTTTTTGTGTATTTGTTTTTATGTGTTAGCTAGAATTAGAACATTCTCTTTAAAATTGTAAAAGAAAACTCATGCATTATCTAAAAATGACCTTTCATTTTGACAAATTAAAAAGATGTCTTCAAACTGTGGATTTCACTATGGCTAACATTAGTGAAGAATCATGTGACAACCTTATCTTCTCTGATCTCTTTTGCAATTTGATTCATTAGATTAGCTCTAGCTTAAGCAGACAATACATTATGAAACCTCCTTATGCAGTGAGATAGATCTCTCTCCTAAAAAAAATCATAACCCTTGCAGAATGTCTTTCACTGATAAATAAGAAAATGCTACTAGTAAACACACACACACACGCATACACACTCACATACACACACTCACACTCACAAGTCTCTCACACACTCACACACACTCACATACACACTCACAAAGTCACACACACACTCACACACACATTTTCATCATATAGAAATATGAACTTCTTCAATGCGGCATTTTTCTACTTAGTCATAGCAAACAAGTCAAGTGCCTGACCTATGGTAGACATTTACAGAAAAAATTAGGACTTACCCGAATCTTATTCCATTTTTCAACTTCAGAATTTAATTAGTTAAATATGTCTAGTAACTTATGTTTTAACATCTGTCAAAGCAGATTCTTCATCTCGATTTCTATTGCCATTGTATTATATTTTTAAAGTATCATTTCTCACAATGGCTATTTCTAGGTGTCTAATTGGGCTCTATTTCTAGCCTGCCATCGGTCCACAGATCTCATTTTAGAATGACGGAGCTATCATTTTAAATTATAAACATTTGTTGTATTATCCTCTGATATATTAGCATAGAACATTTCTTCAGTATGAAGCTTTAAGCTAAAATCTCATGACTAACTCTAATAAGGTAGGAAGTATTTTCTTTCCCGGGTAATCTAGGGACACATTCTTTCCACTAGGATGTTTATCATTTGCTAGGTGCCTCTTCATTCAGAAAATATGAGGTGAAGAGAATTGAGATTAAATCACTTGCTTTTGTGACCTGACAAGAATGTATGACATAGCTTCTCCTCACTTCCTTGTTACTGGAACACATCCATTTGTTATATACAAATTCTAGCAGGGTTGGGAAATGTATTCGCTAACTGAAGTGCATTTCATTTTTATAAGAAAAATCCAAGAACAGCCAACTTCTGTGGAAATATCAGTGTCTTTATGTCAGTACATAAAAACAACCTTGCGGGCCCGGCGGCATGGCCTAGTGGCTAAAGTCCTCGCCTTGAATGCCCCGGGATCCCATATGGGCACCGGGTCTAGTCCCGGCAGCTCCACTTCCCATCCAGCTCCCTGCTTGTGGCCCGGGAAAGCAGTCGAGGACGGCCCAATGCATTGGGATCCTGCACCCGTGTGGGAGACCTGGAAGAGGTTCCTGGTTCCCGGCTTCGGATCAGCACAGCACCGACCGTTGCGGCTCATTTAGGGAGTGAATCATCGGACGGAAGATCTTCCTCTCTGTCTCTCCTCCTCTCTGTATATCCGGCTTTCCAATAATAATAAAATCTTTAAAAAACAAACAAACAAACAAACAAACAAAAAACCTTGCAAAACTTTGACCCCCAAGTTAATTTCTTGTTCGTTATTGTTTGGGGCCACCCCTTTTGTTGGCATAGAGGGCGCATGTGCTACTAATGTCTTTCTTGCTTGGTGATGGTGCAGATTTGCTAGCTCTGATTTTGGGACTGAAAATATATAGGCGTTTTGTGGCTGGGATGTGGTCGCTTTCTTATCCTGTGCTTCCAGATTATCTCTTTGTACCATGACTTACACCAAACAATACACCCAGAAATGATTATCAGATTGTTTTATCTTTCTGCAAGAATATTACTTGCTCCTTCAGGATACTTGTGATTACCGTGATTTTATCTGAATCAATATATTTCATGGAAATGGAACCATCCGAGTCTGATTTTGGATACTGAGTAATCTAAATCCCATTGCCAGTAAGAAGCAAAGGGAATTTAAATGGAAATTCTGAGACTGGTTTGTATACACAATTATAAATTATGCTTTGGGAGGTTAAGAAGTAATTCACCATCTTAACACAGGATAATTGAATTACCAGTCAGCTTATATTGTGGACCAATGGTAGAACGAATTCTCTTTATCAGAATTACATTTCTTGCCAATTCTGCTTCAAATCATCACATTCTTTTTGGAGCTCATGTTTTTCACAATTTCTTGCTAAGAGCTACAGCCTAAAAAGCAGAAAAGAATATATGCTAATATTCTCTAACCATTTTTAGTATCAATGTGAAAATGTGATCTGCCTTCCAAATTTTAGTAGGACGCAATTGTTTAGACTGTTTTCTGTAAGATCAAATATTTCTAGCCTGTGATATCTATTCATATAAGCAGTCCTTGTCTTCTAAATCAGAGTCATAGACATTAGGAATTTCCCCTAGATTTGTTTCCTGTTGTTTTAACTGAATATTATATAAAGTGAATCTTTATTACTAATGTTCCTCCAGCACGCTAATTTAAAGAAAGTGCGCATTAATATCTTCCTCCTCACATTATACTTTCAGAGGTTAGTTAACAGACCAAAAAGAGATCTGCTTCTTTTTCCAAAATGATCCAGGGATGCATGTTTTTTGTCTGGTCCTGCTTGGCTCTTGTATCAGTGTATCTTTCACCTGGGTGAACATAGCTTGTCCTTTGTAACCAGAGCAGCACCATGGTCCTAAGGAAAAAAAAAATAGTGCTACACTCCTAAGCCATGATGTGGAAATTGCACAAGCCAATTTTTGTTTATATACCATTATCTAGAAGGTAGTCTGGGGGCTGGTGTTATGTTGCAGCAGTTTAAGTTATTCCTGCAACTACAGCAGCCCATATTGGAGTGCTGTTTCAGACCCCAGGTCCCCTGCTTCCAATCCAGCTTCATCCTAATGTACCTGGGAAAACAGCAGACAATAGACTCAGGCTTCGACCCCTACAACCTCTATTGGAAATCTGGATGAAGTTCCAGGTTTCTGGCTTTGGCCTTCTCATTGGAATGAACTGGCATAAGCAAAATCTACCCCCACCCCTGCCATTACTCTGCCTTTTGAATAAATAAAACTATATATATATATGATAATATTTAAATAAAATGTTATATATATGTATAATGGAAACATTTAGGTAAAAGAGAGCAAAGAACTATAATTTAAATTTTCAATCATTGACTTGGACTCAAGGTTGGGGAATGATTCTATTACTAATGGAAAGAGAGAAAGGATACTTAAAATTGGAAATATAAACACAAATTTTATATGGAATTTTCAATTGCATTAGCTCATGACAGAGACCGAAGAATAAAATGTAGACTGTTAGCATAGTATGCTTACATCTTTAAGCCAATTCTTAAGTGATAAAGTTGAGGGTTCTGTAGTTTATTTTAAATTACATTATGTCTAATCCTATTACTGTTGATTTGTCTTTCTCTTCTAAGAATAGGGAGATATCAACAGCCATGTTTCTCTAATATCCATAAACAATTATTAAGCAAAAAATCTTAATGGATTATAATTGCTAATTAAGTCATAATGTCTCCCAGTGAGACTGCAGAAGTAATGATGGGTGAATGTCCAACATCAAATATGGAGATAAGAATCAACTGATCTGGTACTTTGGAAGCAGCACTGCTCTGATTTTTAGTGTTGTTGGGAAATAGCACATGACCCTTGATTATTTTATTATGACATCAATTATTTTCTAGAAAATTCTGGAGTTGATGAATGGTTGATGGTGATTTCAATTTTTACATTTATACTTAAATTTCTGTATATTTCTCATTGATTGCATTGTATCTTGGTATGATATTTGCTTCTAGAACCTCAAATCTTGGAGTTGCAATAAATATTTATATATATATGTTCTCTCTGATATTAGATAGTCTTTATGCAAAGTACAAAATAAATAGGTATAGATAATCAAATATGTACATATATTCTCATAGATGAACTATAACATGGAGACTAGCATACCAGTAATAAAGACACTTTGCAGTACTCATCTCTAGCTGTGAGTAAAAATAGGACTCTCAGGAAAACTTACAAATATACCTTTAAGGTACCTAATGCGATTCAACATAGGGAGGCAGAAGAGAGAGAGATTAATCCCTATACCCACAAAACTGTATCATGGAAAGCAATTTTTAAAATCATTGATGAAAATAATTTTTAATTTAAATAACCAAATAGCATTAATTATTTTTCTCCTTATTGCAGTTTGTTATTTTTTTTTTGTGATGTGATATATTGAATTATCTCTTTGATAGTGATGCTTAGTTTTACTTTGCTTTCATGGCTTCTTCTTCTCCTTCTTTCTTCAGAATTTTTCTCTTAAAATTCTGCTGTTTATGCTTATGGTTGAATGTTGAAGATTATATATGTGAAATGGTAAATAAACATTTTCAATGGGTAGGTCCATTTTTCAAGTAGTGAGGTTATTTTTAGTGTCTGATTTTACTGATGTTCCCCCTTCTAGGTCACTGCTTTCTGTGAGCCCTTATGTTTTCCAGACATGTATCCTTTACTGTGTTTTGGACAGGATGAGGGGTAATAGCAGTGGTTATGTCAGAGACAAATTCAGAGAGCAGAAAGAAATCCCACTTTTATGCTGGATTTTACATGTGGAAAGGAAGCTGTGGCCACACCAAACCTTAGGCTGATTTTCATTCATTCTATGTGTTTCTTGATTCCCCTTTGACCTCTATTCCTCTTCAAATCCGCTAAAAGACATATTCTCATGCACCCCTGCCAAGAAGTGTTGGTGAGAAGCACAAATTCAATCTGCACTCATTATGAATATGAACCAGACACTAGTTCTACTCTATTAAAAGGGAGTCAAGCAATGCTGTTTTCCGCTAACAATTCTCTTAACATATTTGTCATCTGGACGATGCATTTTCCCATCCAGTTTTTGAAATTAAAAAACAAGTAGTGTAAAATAATCTTTTCTGTATGATCCCTTTCAGAACTTGCTCAACTTTTGCTCTTCACTGTTCATAGGTTTTCAAATAGGCTTTATGTTCCTTGAATGTAACCATTGATCTCTAATTCCATTTCTGGCTTTCTTTATTACTTTTGAATGGCTTTTGAACCCAAGAATGATTTCAATGTGATTACAGTCTATTTAATTCAGAATGATGATCAATAATTATATTTATATGTGCTCACAATGTCTAGTAAGATTAACTATGTTAAAATAACATTCCCACTCAAGTCTGTTTCCATCTTCCTTTGATATAAGTACACATAAAGCGTCTTCATAAGCTTTTTTTCATTCATTGATCATTTCTTGACTAATGTGCAAAACAACATGTTACACAATATGCATTCAGGGTGAATAAGGTGTTCTACCATGTGTTAAGGGAAACGGGCAATGAAATTGATAACAACTCACTAAAATAAATGTACTATTATGTTTTGTAGGGGCTCATAAGAATGTCATCTAAGACCACAGGGTTAGTTCTTACCACACAATGTCTAAACTAAGCATCAGCATGATGAGTGAAAGTTTGCTGTGTTCATTTCAGACAGGAAAAATGTCACAGCCAGGGCATTGGAGGATAAACAGGAAAGAAATAGCACCCTCAGATGAACAGAGTATTTAAGCTGGCTTATGAGAACGGAGGTTCACGGCAGAGGAGGGCAGAGAAGCCTGGAAAGGTAAGCAGAGGTTGCACTCTCAGGGGTTTAAAGTTAATGTGAAGGTTTTTGAATAATTATTAAGGGGAATGAGATGTTCCTCTGAGATGAAGAACCTAGGATGTAGTGGAATGCAGTGTTAATTCAGGTGAGAGATGTGGGAAGGTAATTGCTAGAATCAAGGCTACGTGCAAAGGAGGCTTCTAATAGAATTCCAATGCTAGTAGAACTGTAGAACAGAGGATAAACTGCCTCAGCACCACCATTTTAATAATGTACAATTAATGAACCTGACAAAACAGGAATGGGTTGCTATTGTTACTTCTTTCACATATCACGGTGCTTACAATGCAGTCAGGCTTCCATCTATTGCACACTGATCATGGTCGTTAGAAAGTATTTTTACCTGCCTACTGGGGTGCATAGATTCAAGTGTTAATTATCATGATATGATTAGCAGAAGATTAATTTGAATGATGTTGGTAACGGGACAGCTGACTCATTTTTCAGATGATCACAATTTTCTAAGTTTGTTTCTAGCATTTTTGGATTATCAAACACAGATCTTCAATGTAACCATCAGTTAACAGGCTTCTGCATCTTTAGGTTGCAAGTCAGCAATTAGCTCTCAGGGTTATCCTATTTCTCAACATGTTACTTACAGCTTCACAATTTTATATAAATGGGATTTTTTATATGTATTCAATAAAATATGTAGAAAACGAAAATTATTATGAAGAACAACTAAATACTACACAGCTGATCATATCAAGCAATCTTCATAAAAATGCATGGTAAGAACAAAATGTTATGACAGACGAGAGCACTCCTATTTAACCATGCTCAGCAAATGTAGAAATGTTTTTGGAGTAAAGAAAAGGATGCTTATTCAAAATTAAAAAAAAAAAAACATTGTGAAAGGAGAGATTTTAGAAAAATATTCTCTATCCTCTCCAAGTAATCTTCCTGTATCATGAGTCTGCTGCAAGAAACTGAAATGCCTTTTTGTCTCATAGTGCACTTTCTTGGGTTCCCACTCATATTGCATGTTAAGGGTTGGATTTTCACCTGCTTCCTGTTGTTGTTAAAAACCCACCAGGAAATGAAATCTTGGTTATATGGAACAGCTATCCTCTATGTAACATGTTTTCAATGTTCATCAAAAACAAAACAAAAGGACCTTCTTCAAATCATATAAAGATACAAAGATACAACTCTCCCAAGAAGCTTAAATAATGGGCAGCAATATAAAATGCACCAGAATGGGACAGAATATGAGTGCACACACCACTACACAGGGAGAGGACAAGCCTGTTAGAATCAAGAAAAATAACCTTTGTCAAAGTCATTCGCTGTTCTTTGACTCATAGTTTAATCACATTTCATAGACTCTTTTTTTTTCTGTTGCAAACAGAAAAGACTAGCAGGTGGCTGCACAGCCCACAGCACGGTGTGAACCTTGGCTGTGCACAGGAAGCCAGGTCAGCTCAGGCACTGACACCCCAACAGACAGCCCATCTCCACTCCCAAAAAGGGAAGCAGCACCAGGAACTGTACCTGGGCCATAGCTGTTAAGGTTACCCCAGCTCCACAGAAGGCATACCCATTTTGCAGGGACAGGTGTTGTAGTTGAGTAAACTAAACAAACACTTGCAGTGTCAGCTCCCCTGAACAGAGTGCTGGGAGTCCTGGCCACCGGCTTCCCGTTGAGCTGCAGCTCATGGTTCCTGGGAGGCCGACCACAGGCAAACACTCAGGACCCCTTCCCCTGCCTCCCACATCAGTGGACGACCTCATTGAGTGAAACTGGCAGCGATTCATAACTGGAGAACTATTAACACCACTCGAGCACATATCTCAGAGCATGCCCCACATCCGGGACTCGGGGTGGGCGGGAAACCGGGTGGGGCTTCTCCCTCAATATCCTCCTTTACCTCAGATACAAGATGGAAACAATATGGACATAATAGTATTGCCCACTTCCCTATCCCCCTGAACTTTTTTTTTCTTTTTCTTTCTTTAACTGTAATTAACTATGAAAAGATTGTCAACAACAACACAATAAAATAGATTATAAAAAAAAAAGTTTATTTGTGAAGGGACCAGGTGAGCAGGGAAGGGAGAGGAAGGGGAAAGCACCTCCCCAGAGCTGGGAGGTGGGGTGCCTCTCGAAAGGGGAGAGAGAGGCACCAAAGATTTGAGGAAGGGTCTTAGGATTTTATGCCTTCCCTGACCCCTCCTTGTTGGGTGGGGAACCTACAGGTAAGATGGGAAGCACTTATCTGTTACGTGCCTTTTTGAAAAGCAGCATTAGATCCTCCAGTGCGTTCCAGGTTGGTTCTGCAGAATCTGGTTGACAGGGGGTGCTGACCTTAGACTATAGTCAATATCTACCCCAGGAGGGAAAACAGCCTTGTATATCAGGGGCCAAGACTAATCCTACAGGGACCTTCATCAATATATCTCATCCCCAATAAAGGGGTCGGTTTCTCTGGAATAACAAGGATGGAGTGCCAGAAGCGGAGATATCCCCAAGTACAAGCCTATGGCCAGAGATGTCTCAGTCACTTTAAATGGATCTCGGCCCAGGAGATCTCTCCAATTTCCTTTTAGTAATCTGTGAATTTAAAAGCTATTTCACCATAAACAAAATTTTTCAAATCTGATTTTAACATTATAATATTGAAGCAAGTAGAATTTTATGATAAAGACCAAAGAGCTAAATGCTTTTAAGAAAGATACTCATAGAACAGGAAATAAAAAGTTGGGACTATTTATATAATTTCCACATTTATTATAAAATGTATGGCTAGGCTAATTCTTGAATTTATTTAACAAATACATGGTATCTAAAAAAAAAGCAAAAGCAAAAATAAAACAAAGAAAATTCCATACAAAAAAAAACATTGGGCCTGGCACAAAGGGCTAGTGGCTAGAGACCTCGCCTTGCACATGCTGGGATCCTGTATAAGCACCAGTTCTAATCCCAGCAACCCTGCTTCCCATCCAGCTCACTGTTTGTGGCTGGGAACGCAGTCAAGGACAGCCCAAATCTTTGCTACCCTGCACTTGTGTAGGAGACCCAGAAGGGACTCCAGGCTCCTGACTTGGGATTGGCTCAGCTCCAGACATTGTGGCTGCTGGGGGGGTGAATCAAAAGAAAGATCTTCTCTGTCTCTCCGCTCTGTTGGAAATGAAGAAATATTTTTTTTTGAAAAAAGAAAGAAAGCAAACATGTAAGAGCTGACCAAAAAAATGACTTATTTTAAATCCTTAAAAAATTTTGTACACTGTGATCAAATAAATGCCAATTAAAAATTTATCTAAATCTTTGTAGATAGGCTTTGTGATTCATCTGATAAGGGGAAATATCAATACCTTTAAAAAAATTTTTAATTTTTTTGCATTTTGAAAGGCAGATTTACCAAGACAAAAATGAAGAGAAAGAAAAATCTCCCATTTCTTGTGTGCTCCCCAAATGGCCTCCATGGCCATAGTTGGAGCAACCAAAGTTGGGAATAAGGAGATTAATCTGGGACACCTTTTGTGCACAAGTCCGAGAACTTGGACCCTTCCGTGCTCCCCTCCCAGGCACATTATTAGGGCGGAAACTCAGATATGTTGAACACTCCCTTCGTTCCTGGGATAAATCCCACCTGCTCTCAATGAATGCTCTGTCTGTTGCAGTTGAAGATTCTGTTCTCTAGCATTTTATTGAGAATTTTTGTGTCTGTGTTTATCAGGGGTTATCCTTTTCTGTGGTTTCCACTTGCTACTAACATGATAATGTTTTCATGGGAAGACGTTGGTAGGATTCCCGTCCTTTTTTGCTATTTTAAATAGCTTGTGCAGAATTGGAGTTAAGTTTTTCTTGAAATGTTTGATAGAATTCATCAGTCAAATCTTCCAGTCCAGAGAGTTTCTTTCTTGAGAAGAATCTAACTACTGATTCAATCTCTGTCCTAGGTATAAGTCTATTTACATTTTTAGTTTGTGATTGAATTTTGGTAGATGGCATTTGACAAAAAAAATCTATCCATTTATTCTAAGTCTTCGGCTTGTTGAGGAACAGTTGTGTGCAATAGTTCCTGATTTTTCCATGTATGATTGAGGTGTACATTGTTATATTTCCCTTTCTATGTCTGAATCTTGACTCATATCTTCTCCCTCTTTTTTGTTGATTAGTTGGGTTATTCTGCTGATTTTCTCAAAGAACTAGCTCTTTGATTTGTGGATCATGCTTATTGTTCTGTTGATCCCTTTTTGGTTTATTTCCTGCATTTTTCTTTTTGATGATTATTTTTTTTCTGATAATTTTGGGATTGCTTTGTTATTGTTCTTCTGCTCCTTCAGACATATAGTTAGCCATTTAACTTGGTGCTTCTCGAATTTCTTAACATAAGCATTGATCTTAACACTGCCTTGATTGTATCCTGTAATTTTTGATATGCTGTGTTGGTGCCTTCATTCACTGCAAAAAAAAATTATTTTTTTCTAAAAATAGTGTTCATTTAGCAGTGCATTGTTCATTCTACAAGTATTTGCACATTTTCTGGGGTACTTGGACATGTTAGTGTCTAGTTTCACTCCATGATAGTCTAGGAAAATGCATGGCATGATTTTGATTTTCTTTAAATCTGGCTTTTTTTTGTGGCTCATAATATGATCAGTCCATGTATTAATGAAGTTAAAAGTGTGTTAGGCACCTGTAGTATATGAAAATTTCTGTAGATATAAATTAAATCCATGTGTTCTCTTGTGTTGGTGAGCTCTGATGCTTCCTTCCTGAGTTTCTGTGTCAAGGAATAGTCAGTTGAGGTTAGTTGGTTATTAAGGTCCCTCACTACTATTACACTGGAGTCTGTTTCTCCTTTTAAAATGGAAAGGTAAGCAGTCAAGGATTCAGGGGTTGCATGTATCAGGCTAAAGCATTGTACCACAATACTGGCCCCAAATATCAAAAGAAGCAAGAGAGCTCTTTGTGTACGTATAAAAGATAGACTGAGAATGCGTTGGCAGTTTAATGGAGCACAGGTTGTTCTGTGTATCTTTAAGATGCTTTCCAAATATTGCATGCAGTCTAACAAAAATATAAACTCTAATTTCTGTGCTTTAATATAAGGTTATAAATATATATATGCAGATATTGATCATTAGCATTATATTGCACACTTTCTTCTTTTCAGAGGAAGGCATTAAAGTGGTATTTAACAAAGTATTACAAAATTTTACAGAATTATTGGGAAAAAATTGAATCTAATAGCAATGACACTAATAACATGTATTGAAATTTTATGCTAAGTTGTGAACTATGGAAAACCTAGTACACATAGATTTGTTATGCTAATATTACAACCACTATTTTTGACTCCATTTTATGGATGATAAAATGGAGGCTATATAATACATTCTTCACATCTAGGTATTTTGTAAGCATTGGAAATTATATTATAATTATTCATCATCTGATTTAATGTCCTTCATCTGATTTTTCTGTAATTGTATTTAATATGAACATTTCTATAGTTCTATAAAGATCATGTCTTTAATGAGCATATATTATTTAAGTCTATAGGGACATAATTAATAGTATCACAAAAACGTTTCAGGAAATAGAAATAAACCATCTCAACTGCTCATAGCATTCCAAATATTTAGATTCAAACTCAACATGTGTATTAGACAAATGGCATTATAAACTATTACATATATTTGCTGAGTTACACTGAATTTGAAGAAGTAGCAGATTTTAAATTTATGCACATTTCTAGCTAGAATATATATTCCAAATTTCATGTATTGTTAATAAATATAATTTCAAAAAATGTTCAGTGGATTTTTCTGCTGGCTCATATTTCAAAAAGTGTGCTAATTATATTACAGTATCTGAATTGTCAATATGACTTACTTTATTGCAAAGCTGAAAATGAATGAACTCTACTAAACATTCTGTTAAATGAGAATTTTGGAACCACCTGAAGTGTTTCTATGATCATAAGCGGTGTGTGAATATACGATTAATACATGTTTCCTTCATGACATTTCCTTTATTATAACTTCTGAAAATGAAGCCAAGAAGAAGCAAAAATCATATGACACTGGAAATGATTTTGATTTAGTCTGAATTGCATTAATTTTCATCTCTTAAGATTTATTCAAAATTTCATGATTTACTTGAAGTGATAAAAATATTTTCACAGGGTAGCACTTTTCTGAGACTATTCAAAGATAAATTTCAGAAAGAAATAAAAGTAATAGAAATTTTGCAGTTTCACAACTTGTAATACAAACATCATGATTTGCTAATTTGTTCAGATGTTTTTAAATATGTTCAAATAAAATGACAAATGCATTTGACTAGATGTTTGCTTAATTAATGTTGCAAATCGATATAGTTACCATGAATCCATGTCTTACAGAACTATTAATAAAAAAAATGATGAGTACTCAATATGGTAATTGGAAAAAAGCAAATTCTAGCAGGATTGTCAAGATTGACCCACATATATATTGTTGAACTCTGTGTTAACAGACTTTGAGAAAAAGCAACTAAATATGGAAGCTGCAGGGGAGAATGGATGAAAAATTAGAAAATAAAGAGGTTCAGGCTTCATGGTGTGCACATGTAACTGAAAGAGCAAGGGAGGTGGGATCACATTTCCAAATTTTCTCCTTTCTTCATCCCCAATGCTTTCTCTTCCTAAGTATACATCCACTACACACACACACACACACACACACACACACAATCTCATTACCATTATGTGAATATTAACAAGTGCTCCAGGAACCTTACAGAAAAGACCACCAAATTAAAATCTCAAGAAGGAAATCCAATTCCTATTCTGCCATAACTCTCCCAACTCTCTTCCATATTCCTAGCTGGTAGCTCACATTTAAGTTTTAATATGTATAAAATTTTACTTTTCTCCAACATCCCTGAAGTACTCTTAAGTGAAGAAGGGTTTAAATTACATTCATTTTATAGGTTCTCAGATCCAAAGCATTTGGAGGCAAAAAGGTAAGAATGCCGAATAGACAGTTATGCATTTTTTAATGAGCTGGATATAGGTCATTCCTTAACAGTTATTTTCAAACTATGTGGAGGTATTTATGTTTCAGTCGCTTAAACATCTAGGTGTGTGTCTATACTTCTCAATTCCAAAGTGCTTTATGTTTTCCTTGCTTTTTTCTTGGAAAAATGTTGAGACCAACTAAATGTACTCAATTATCTGCATAATAGTAAGGTATAGAATTAACATACAAGGACATAAATGAAAAAATATTAGTCATAAAGCAATTAATTATATTTTATGAGTCCAGGCTTTTAAAAAGGGATTAAGCCTAATAATGGGAAATATTCTGTTCTTTGCTTTGAAAGAATATATTAAAAATAGCTATGAAATTTAACTTTTTAAGAAACTTCATGTTCTAAATTGGATACAGCTGCTAAATCTAAAAATGATAAAAACAAAGCAAAAAGGGCTGGGGCTGTGGCATAGCGAGCTAAGCTTCCATCTGTGGCACTGATATTCTGTACGATACTGTTCCACTTCTGATCCAGTTCCCTGCTAGTGGTCTAGGAAAGCAGCAGAGGATGTCATAAATCTTTGCCCCCTATACGCACGTGGGAGCTGGAACAAGCTTCCTGGATCCTGGATTTAGATCACCTGAGCTCTGGCCATTGTGACAATTTGGGGAGTGAACCTGTGGTTTGAAGGAAAATTCTCTCTCCCATTCTCTCTCTCTCTGTAAGCCAAGCTTTAAAATGGAAATAAAATAATTTTTTTGAAAACGCCTTCTGAGCCAGATAAAGTAATAAGAACATAATCAAGTCTCTTACTGTATTTTAGAATACATAATTGTAATTGACTTACAAGATTTAAGGAAATGGAACAAATAGGAAAACAGCATTACCTACTTTAGAATCAGAATATAAATTTATAGCAGTAGATGAATCACCTGGATACAGAAAGATAACTAAGTGTGTTTAACTCTAAATATAATGACCCACTCTCCAGTCAGTTTAATAGGGCCATTTACCAAGAAATTAGACATCTCCCAGGAGTGTGTGTTCCCTGAAGTATAGGTGTAAGGAATAGCAGCCTTCATTTGGGAAAAGGGGACTCCCCGTACTGGTTTCCAAAAATCACTGAGTCAAGAGACATATACCAAAGATTCAACTTCAGTCCTTACAGCTTAGTTCATACTTCTCCCTAGGTTTATTTTATTTTTTTAATTGAATACATTGCATATTGTGACACAGTTTTATAGGCACTGGGATTCCCCCCACCCCAAACCCTCCCCTCGTGGTGGATTCCTCCACCTTGTTGCATTATCACAGTTCAAATTCAGTTGAGATTCTTTCATTGCAAGCATCTACCAAGCATAAAGTCCAGCATCTTATTGTCCAGATAAGTTCAATGGCTTGTTAGGGAGAACATCTCTGGTCTGATGGTAGAGCCGGTAGTGTATCATCCTGTTCAATTAAAAGCCCCAACATTACATCAGTAAACATTTATAACGTTATGGAATAAGTTGACATGGTATTGAATAACCAATATGTTAAAAGAGAAAAAGAAAAAAAAGGATGTAAGTTCTGAACCACATCCTGTGACTTCTACATTGACATTTCAATTGTTAGTTTATATACAACCGGGTTCTATACACCTTAAAATGGCTATAGATTACTATTCAGCTGTCTTGTGTCTATTTTCATTTTAGTATTTAGCAGTTTATAGCATTGAAGCATGATTTTGCTGAACCTGGCTGTTTTTCGGGTAGTCAACTCTATAACTCTAATAAGACATATGTCAACAGTTTAGGTGAACAGTTTTAGGAGGGTTGTGCAGAGAAATCTTCAATACCCCAGTGAGGAGTAACTAATCTTTGTGTCCCACCCAGTGAGTTATAAGTGCATCCCCGCTGACCGTTTCCTGTCTGTTTCTAAGCTTTCCTTGTTGTTCTCTATCTTTTCTAGTTTTTTTTTGTTTATTTGTTTATTTGTTTGTTTTGAGGTGTTTCTGGAGCGATCCTGATGGTCATTAAGGGGGGGGGGGAACCCAAAGTCGGAACCAAGTAAGGACATGAGAAAGCGCCTCTCCTTAGTCCCAAAGGAAGTTTATTGGTCTTCTGTTTCTGCGAACTGCTCAGTGCTCCTGGTTGTCGTGCCAATGACCTTGGATCCTGCAAGGCAGGATTTGGGCTTCTTCCATCCCATGTGGCAGATCCAAATGGGGGTGGGTGACCTCAGAGTTCTCGGCCTCCGAAGGTACTCCAATTCCCTGTGGTATCCTTGGCAGTTGCGATGTAGTCCTTGGTGCTCTCATATTGATAGACCTTGGTGAGAATCTGGGACTTTTCAGGGTTGGGATCCAATCCCAAAAAGTTAAATACCACATGTTTGCCCTAATATAAAATGAAATTATGTCAATCCAGAAAATAGTATCTGTACATTGTAATACTATTTCAACCTCAAACAGCCTGTTTCTAATGCAATAAGATAATGTGATGTAACCTATGAATCAACAATCAGTGTGAGTCAGCCTGCTTATGATCTACATCAAAGAACTGTAAAACCCAATATACTTTTAATACCCTATGTTATTCCGTAATGGGGAGGGAGAGCAGAGAAATCTTACATCATCCTAGAAGGTGTGAGGAAGACGGGAAGTATAACCTATCAGGATCATAACTGGTAACTCATAGACAACAGTTTCGAATCAGCATTAGACAATAGTAAAACTCAACGGCATATGGGGGAAATCAGGAGTGATCCTAACAACCTCTTAACAGAGTGTCATATGCACAGAGCAGGGGGGAACCCCAGAGTGGAGCAGGCGGACAGGAGGAGGCTTGTATTCTCCATAGGTTTATATTTCAGATTCTCAATTGTCTTTCTTAAATGAGAGGATCAACTTTCCCTTTTGTAGGGTGAAATCTTCAAAGAAATTCTTAATATAGAAAACTATTAGAAAACAAATTTTAAAAATTATACAAAATCTATTTATTTATTTCATTGAAGTTGCTAAGGTCCAAGGAAATAAAAGTGAACGATTTCACGTTTCTTTTTTTAAAAAAATCTATTTCTTTATTTGTAAGGCAGATATTCAGAGTGAGCAGTAGAGGTAGAGGCAAGGAGAGAGTCATATTCCATTCCCTCGTTCACACCTTAAGTGCCTACAACACCCGGAGCAAAAGTCAGGAGTTTCATCTGGGTCTCCCAAGTAGGTGGAGATGCCCAAGCACTTGGGTCATCTCCTGCTGCTTTCCCAGGATCATTAACAGGGAGCTAAATCAGAAGTGAAGCAGTTGACAATTGAACTGGTGCCTAAAGGGACTGCTGACTCTGCAGGTGGTGGCTTAATACACTAAGCCACAGCACAAACCCAGTGTTATTATGTTCTGGGGGTGGGGGGGACAGTGCATAACAAATTATTAAGGTCAGTGTTTTTAAAGCACTTATTTATTTTTATCTTGAAATGCACATATTCAGAAATTCAGGAGCAGCACAATTAATTTGTTCCAAGTCTAGCCAGTCTGTATCTTCACAAGCTGCTAGACTGGGGAAGATACTGTTTCTAAGCTCATTTATGTTGTCAGTGTAAGTAATTTATCTAAGCTGTATTTCCAAGGTGCTACCACTTTGTTATTCTAGGAGCTTGCCACAGTTCTCCATTACATGGGGTTCTGTAATACAGTCATTTACTTTATTGCAAAATAGAGGCTACCACTCCAGGGTTGTAAAAGTGAGTCTTACATAATGCTATCAAGCCATAAGAGTAACATTCCACCATCTTTACCAAAAACTATTAATTATAAAGCACATCCAAGAAGGAAGCATTTTTGGGTTTTTAGGCATGAACACATAGGAACGGAAGTAATTAAGAGGCAATGGACTGAGATTTCACAACTACGTAAAGCTACATGGCATGGTGGTTGCTGTGGCAGCAGGTTAATCTCACATCCCATGTTGGGGTCCTGGCAATGATTTTGATCTCCTTTTGATCCAGTTTTCTGGTAATGTGCACAGGAGGCAGCAGAGAATGGCTCAAGTACTATTTCAATAAACATATTTAGGAAAAATGTTTGACCCCAGCTGTAGGCAACTGCCCAGGTGTCCTTGTACCTAGGCAAGTGTGTTACACTGCTAGGAGAACACTAGCAAGTTACCTGGCAGTCATTTTGGGTCTGGTTAATGCCAAATTTGTGTTAACTATTTCAGTGTGCCAACATAGTTAACACGAATTTATATATATATATGTGGGAAGGCAGAGAATGCCTAGCCGGGAAATGCCACCCTGGCCCCCAGGCAGCGGAGCTGCAGATTGCTTGGGGAAGAAGGGCATGGGGATGTATTAGAGTGGAAGTGGCTAAGGACATGTTTGCAAGGGAGGGATAACTTCTGGAAGCTTCCACAGTCTGGGCCACTTCACTCACAGGTGTGTGAGGGAGTTGAGATGGAGTGGTTTAGAAGGGGAGAACCCATGGCACATCTGGGTCAGCCCAAGGCACCCACCCACAGAGGAGACCTGGGCTGTGCTAAGTCATATGACCCCACTGCTCAGTGATGTATGTTGAAGATAGGACTGGGGAGCATACCTGGTTTGGGTAGAGGATGGGCCACATCAGGTTGGGCTGCAGCACCACAGGAATATGAGGGAACCAGATCTGGGGGCAATTCTGCAGCGGACTTACAGGCTCACCTCTGGGGGACTGAAGACCTATTGATTTGCACAAGAGCTGGGGTGGTGGCAAGCCAAGTCAGACTGGACTGCAAACTCACCTAACAGGAATTCAACTGACATGGGAACTGGGGCTGGGAGGAGGCATAGCTGGGCCAGACCACAACATCTACCAGCACACACTTAATTCAAGACTGAGGGCAGGGCCTGGTGGCGTGGCCTAGTGGCTAAAGTCCTCGCCTTGAATGCACCGGGATCCCATATGGGCGCCGGTTCTAGTCCCGGCGGCTCCACTTCCTATCCAGTTCCCTGCTTGTGGCCTGGGAAAGCAGTCGAGGACGGCCCAAAGCCTTGGGACTCTGCATCCATGTGGGAGACCTGGAGGAAGTTCTTGGCTCCTGGCTTCGGATCGGCGCAGCACTGGCCGTTGCAGTTGCTTGGGAAGTGAATCATCTGACGGGAGATCTTCCTCTCTTTCTCTCCTCTTTGTGATGAAAATGAATAAATCTTAAAAAAAAAAAAAAGACTGAGGGTAGACTATGCCAAGCAGGGCTGCAGCACCCAGCAGAACACATGAAATCCATGCCTGGGAATGGGCCAGGTAAAAGAACTTGGGAGACTTGTACTAGGCCACAGCTCCTGCTCGGGAGCACAACAATTGAGCCTAAGGTTGGGCCAGGCCTGGAAAGGCTGCGGCACTAATTGGCATTTCTGTACCTGGATCTGGGGACAGGTTAGGGTGGAAGAGGCCACAATACCTGCTGGCACACAGGAGAGCCATGACATGGTGTGGGCTGCAACCCAGTGACGCTAGGCTGCAACCCAGTAAGAACTGAGACTACCAAGCCGGGTCAAAGCAGCTACCAAAACATGCAGGCTCACGGGCTGGGAATGAGCCTAGTAAGGGAACATGGGTTATTCCCCTATTACATTATAGCTCCTACTAGTGAATGTGAGAACCAGAACTCTATGTGAATCAGGCTGGGCAGGGTGCAGCACCTGTCAGCATGAATTTGGTCTGGTTCTGGGGATTGGCTAGACTGAACTAGGCTCCAGCACCCCTGGCACTCGTGAGAACCAGAATGGGTATGGGTCATGACAGATTAGATCATCACACATGAGATCCAGTTCTAAGAGTGTGCCAGGCTGGCTAGGCTACAGTACTCAGCAAGTTCTGGTATTGTGAGCAGGCTGGGCTGAGCCAGGCTGCCATACCTGCTAACAAATGCCAAGACCAGGGGTGGGACATCTCAGATTTGGAAGCAGCACCTACTGGCATATGCCCAACCCAGGTCTTAGAGTAGGACCATGCTGAGCTGTTGCTTCCAATGGTGAATGTAAGAGCTGGGACTCAGGGTGGGCATATCTGGTTAGAGCTGCAGCACCATCAGCTGTCATTGGGCTAGGTCTGGGGGTGATCCAATGGTATGAGAGAGTCATAATGGATGTGGGCCGGTGAGGCTAGGCCATAGCACCAGCACCCAAATACCAGGACTAGGTGAAAGTCATGTCAGGCTGCACCACATTACCTGTTGGCAGCACAAGTTCTGAAGCTAAGAGAGAGACTGGCATAGGAACTGTGGGCACTTCCTTGGCTACAGCTCCTACTGGTGAACATGAGAGCAGACTTGGGGGAGGACTTGGATGGTCAAAGTGGCAGCACCCATTAGCATTTATGTGCAGCCAGGCTTGGGAGTGAGTCTGACTGAGCTAAGCTATAGCTTCCATGGGTGCGTAAGAGCCAGATGTGAGATGTACCAGGCTAGGCTACAGCAAATGCTAGTACATGCAACAACAGATAATGAGGGTAGAGGGTAGAGAGCTGGTGAAACAAAGCTGAAAATGCCTCAGAACAGTCAAAACCAATCAAGTTAAACACCCGCACAGCCTTCTTCCCCACATGAGGGTTTCAGATGCTCATCTACCATCACCAGGTGCTGGTGTGGTTTGGCAGCAACTAGCAGCCCTTGCCCTTTCCCACTCAGAGCACACATGAGAAAAAAAATCATAAAAAGAACTGAAAGATTTGTCCCATCCACTTTCCTCCATCACTCAACTCTTCCCCACCCTAATCAGAGGCCACATGGGTGTGCATACCTCTCAACTGTGTAAAATACATTGGAAATAAACTTTTTTTAAATTAAAAAAAGAAAGATTTATTTATTTATTTGATGGGTAGAATTACAGGGACCAAGGAACAGAGAAGTCTTCTATCTGTCAGTTCTTTCTCCACTTCCAGGACAAAGTTAGATAACAGGAGTTCTAAGTCTCACATACAGATTGAAGGGTCTAAACACTTGGGCCATTTTTCTCTGTATTTTTAAGTGCATTAGCAGGAATTGGATCAGAAGCAAACAGCAACCAGTGCCCATTTATGATTCAGGCTTTGCAAGTGGTGGTTTTTAACTGCTAGAAAACAAACTCTGGTCCCAATAGACATCGTTTTATGAACACTAAATGTCAGGACAGTTTTAGCTTATTAGCACCGTATCTTAAAATTTTTGTTTTTATTTTTTATTCTAGTAATATTGTTACACAGTTGAGAGTTCACCATGTGGGTCTTTGGTTAGGGTGGGGGGAAGGTCAGTTGTGGAGGAATGTTGATGGGACATATGCTCCAGCCTTTTTCTTCCTGTGTCCACGGGAGAGAGGGCCACTCATTGCTGTCAAGCCAGATCAGCATCCAGTGATGCGAGATGGTCATTCAATCAAGTATAAGAGATTCCGAAGTGGGGAAGAGTTTTCCAAAGATGTTACTTGAGTAGCATGGAAAATGCTGTTATTGAAAATGAAATGCTCAATTGCAAGACTTGAATTTAGAATGCACCATCAAGTAAAGGTAACCATAAAAGTCCTTTAATTTTTTGAATCTCATATTTCTGCCAATGGTTTGGAAAAATAATATACATTCCAGATAACTTCACTCTACGACAGAAGTTTCATAAATGAAACATATATTTATCAGTGTTTGCATGTGTATGTTTTTGCTTCATATGTGTATTGGTAAGGCTGATCATATCAGTACTAAATTTTTTCCACAACTTTAGAACATCAAGAGTTGAATCTCAGGATATCCCTTGTGACTGAAAGGAATTTACCGGAACCTCACATGGCTTCAAGTGAGCTGAGTGCATGCTTACACAGAAACTGAACAATGATATATTAGAGCTGGGATTTCAGAATTGTATTTGTTGAATCATGTGTATTTTTTTCACATGAAATCAACATAACTGAAACTTTATTCATTTTATTTTCATGCACAGAATTTTTTCTTCCTCAGAAAAAAAGTAATTAGCTAGCTATATCTTAGAAGTTATACGATACTTATGGCTTGTGATTTGTCTATGAATACACAAAATTAATCATGTCATGGGACAGTATTTCTGTAACCATACTTAGGTTATTTTAGCCAAAATTAATATTAATTTCTTTAAATAAACATCATATATGAACATTTATACTAATGCCAACTTTTTATGCCCATTTCCAAATTTTTCAATGTTTATAGCCCAAACAAAACACACAATCTCAAAGTCTTTCAGTGATTTAATTTTCTCCTAACTTATGCTTTTATAATCCAATCATACTTTGTTATTCTAATTTTTTCTAAAGCATTTTGAAGTGTGCCTAAAACTAAAGTCTAAAGGTTATTGCTTAAATAATGAACATTTTCTTTGGCTATGACATATTTTCCCCTATTAAATCCCTTAAAAGTCATTTGCTGTTTTCTGTCAACTATGTTTTGCCCAAGAGGAAAAAAGTAATTACTATGACCAGGATTAGATTAGTTTGGAATTTTTTTCATGGCACTCCTGTAAGCATTTTAATCTACTGTGAAACTAAAGCTAAAATAAATTAGCTCTATTTCCTGTCCTGATTTGTAGCTTTTTTGATCCTAGGGAGTTTTGTTTTGACATAGTTACTGTTATAGCTTGCAAGTATATTGGATTTCATTGGGTATCAGATTATACCATTCTTTTTTAACCATGTTACATTCATAGATGATTTGCCCTACTGTAAAATCATTAAGAGTATTCATTAAACATGCCACTCTTTCATAGGGGATCAATATTTCTAAAATAAACTGCAAGTTGTTTGCATTTAATTTCTGTCATATTTTCTTTTAGGCTTTTGGTATTTTGTTTTTAATATGCTAGAGCAGCTTCTCATATAATGAGATGGCACCATGCGTAATGAGCTACTGTTTATCATTATTCTTGGTAATGAACTATACAAGGGTGAGGCCTGCTAAATACAAATGTATACATGAGATCCTCCTTCAGCCTACAGTGCTAGCCTATTTAAGCAGAGAAAGGACAGCATTTTTGCTTTGTTTGGTCACCAGGCAGGCTTTACTTGCTGCTGTCTTTCTGCCCAGAGTTCTGATCTGCTATGCCTAGTGATTCCATCCTCTGCAAGTTCACTGATATTTTCAGGCTGCACAACTTAAAAGCAAATAGCTGAAAGTATTTATTTCTTGTTACATTCAGTCAAACAAAAAAAAAAAAAAAAGAAGAAGAAGAAGAAGAAAGAGAAGCCAGACTTACAGCAGCTTAACCCAATCCACCATGAACTCAACTAACTTCATACTGAAGTACACAGGTTTTACAGCTGACGAGCATAAACCTAATCAACTAACTAAAATTTTTCTTTCACTTCAGTACTTTCCCAAGGCACTGTATTTCTACTTCAATTGAGATAACTGGAGTATGAATGCTTCCTTAAAAAAAGAGTATTTTTCTTAAACAATATCAATATATTAGATCGCAACAATATTCAAACTACTTTAGATGTTGCATGAAGTTTCTCTACACTTGACAATGAAATTGACTGTTTCTATTAAAACGGTCAATGCAGAGGGCACAAGGCATGTCTCCAAATGATTTTCATAAGCATAGCAGTATGTGCAAAGTAGAAATCATATGGATTAAAAAACAAGTATTTATGGGAAGTAGGAATTTATAAACTACTGTTTGGTATTTTCAATATCTTATAAATGATAAGATAATTTGATTATTTTAATAATTAATTGTTATGACTTTCTAATAATAATTATTAAAAATAAAAGCAAGGAAGGTATTCTGTACTAATACATTTTATATTACGTAGGTTCAGTGTATATATATATATATATATATTTTAAGCATAATGTGATTAAGTAAAACAAGTTATTGATATTCAAATAGAAAGCATTACTTCTGGATCTGAGGCAGTATTAAGCACCCTGTGTGATGTCTCTCTAAATCAAAGGTTTATGGTTTCCAAAATCCAGAATAGAAGTAAGATTTCAAGACCCAAATACTGTTATTGTCTACAAATATATACCCAAACACAAATAACCAAATTTGATTTCATTTAGTGCTATCAGAGCTTACTTTGCCTAGTGGAGTGATTATATGGTTTAAAAAACCCCAATGAAACACTTAGAAATGAATACAATTTTATTTAATTTAATCCTTTACCAAGCAATCATTATCAGCAACAGATGTAAATTTTATGACATTTTCTTTTAAATTTTTCAGAAACTGAAGCAAAAATAAATGTTGTATACTTAATTTTAAGCTATTGACTTTTTTCTTACATACGTCAATGTTGTTGCCATCATATAAGTAAACAAAATTTGGGGTGCTTTTATAGTGTCTCTCCAATGGACACCAAATATTTGAAAAAAAATGTTGAGTGTGACATGACATAAGGGAAATTTAAACCAAAATCATGAATGTCACATTACCTCAGCTGCTATATTTATTATTAGAAAACCAGAAGCAACAAGTGCTAAAAGAGATATGGGATAAGGCAAATTCTTCAACATGCTGGTGTGAATGTAATAGTACAGCCACAATGGAAGACAATATGGGAACTTCTTAAAGAACTACATGTAAAATTTCTGTTTAATAATTCCATTTTGGGGTGAATATATTAAATCAATGAAATTATTGTATCAAATCTTGATTTACTCTACTATATTTATCACAGCATTGGTCACAGTTATCAAGTTATGGAATCAATCAATACGTCCATTGTCACATGGATGGTATAAGCAAATATGATGTATATATACAATACAATTGTATCCAGCCAAAGAAAAAGGATACCTTGTAATTTGTAGCACTGTGGCTGGAACTGGAAAATACTATGCTAACTAAACTAAGCCAGACACAGAATACAAATGTTGCATATTCTCACTTGTATGTGGAAGCTACAAAGCAAGCAAGCAAAACACCATTTATCATATATTGCATGAAGAAACAGAACAGAGAGACTACAAGTGTAATCAGAAAACCATATTTACAAAGGAGAAATGCTGATTAACATGTGAGAATCAGTACACATTAAATATATGTGTTGTGTTATTACAGCTAAGTTTATAAGAAGGCATAAATACGGTTAGTTAAAATTTTAAAAGCAAGTAAGTTAAAATAACACAATAACAAAACACGTATTACCTTCATCCAGCATCTTTCTGGGACATGAATGAAGGAACAGAGGAAGAAAAAAAAGAAAAAAGAATAGAAAGTTGAGTTAGAAATATCACAGGATATTATTTCAGTTCTTTGCCCTTTAGTATTTTAATAAATGCTCTTTAATTTATTGCGATATACGTTTATTTGTAACCAACACAGAAAAACTTTAGCTATTAGAATACTCTGTCCAGTAATTTTCGAACAAAGTTCCTGGCAAACATGAAATAGACAATCACAAACATAAATGTGCAAGTGATTTAGCATAGAAGATTGGAACTTCTTTGTCAAGAATTTACAATAAGAAATAAAGTTCGTCTTTTTAATTGTTCCTGAAAAACTCATATATCATAATGTAAAAGTATTATTTAAAGCATTTACTGTCTAAATGTATTTACTTATTTAAATGAGAAAGTGTTGAAAGAAAAAGAAGAGAGAGAGAGAATCATCTCTCTGCTTTTTTCAGTTCATAAACCTCCAGGGCAGCAAGGCTGGGCGTAGCTGATGGAAGGAGCCAAGACCTCTCCCTGCTTATCCCAGGTGGATGGTGCAACTTGCTGGGTGATTGTGAAGCAGAGATTTGAAACTGTCACGGGAAATCAGGACTCATTGGCACTCAACTATGCAAAGTGTCTCAAGATGTGCCCCCGTTTGATCTTTCCATAAACATAATGCATTAAATACCTAAAAGCACACATATACACACACATACACACATGTATGTACACACGTACACACTCACGTATACACACACGTAGACCTATACATGGAGGGCAGTAATGTAAGTATACCTTAGTTTTTTAAAAATTGCCTTCTAAAACAGCAATATGTGTATATTTTATATTGATGTAAAAATGTACTCTTATCTTTCATTTGGTAAAATATGTAACACTATTTGCCTCTTAAATATCATAAAATAATGTGTGAAAAAAGATATTATATTGTTTAATTGACAATAAAATAATTTCTAGTGAGGAAAACTGCCTTTTCATACTTAACATTTATAGCTCATAAAGCACTTACTCTCATCTTCGTGCAGTGTCCTATTGGACTTATTTTTCCTGAGTTAACAGAATGTGGGGATTAAATAATCTCGATCCTTTTTATTCCTAAATATTCTAAAATGATTATATTAGCCATTAGCTGGAGATTTTTTAAAAAGTGTTAATTGTGTGCTATAGAAACACATACAACCCACTTGGTGTGAGAAATCATAGAAGAGACACAGAGGAGAAAAATTGTCAAGCACCTGTCGAAGAAAATAGAAGCCATCCTATCTTAAAGGAGATAGTTCAGGAAATATATTGAAATTACCTGCTTTTCTTTATCACCAAATGTCTTTAAATGGATGTGAACTCAATCTTCACTGCTCATCATTTACTTGTAACGGCATTCACTTCCTGATCCTGATGACAATGATGCTTTTCAAAGTCAAAACAAACAAACAAACAAAAACCAAGCACAAGTGTCAGGACTTGAGGGATGTCACATTTTTCTATGTTATTTAATAGCACTTTCAAGCTCTCTTTGAAGCATCCTTTTATACTCACTCTTATGTTATTGCAAAACTCATTTATTATCTTAAATTTCTCTTTGCTTGCTTTTACTCCCTTTTTTGGTGTTCTAGTTTTATCAGCACAACCACAGTCTCTAGTTTATGGTGTTTGACGGGAAGAAGGCACGGAGAAACCTCTATATGTGGCATTCTCCGTGCACACATTTTCCAAAGCTTCTGCCTCAGTTTTATTTCTCTTGCTTTACATAAACGAGCAAACTTCACCTCTATGCAAACTCCAGAACTACTATTTCTAAGGTTAATATTTACCTATACTCTATTTTAACTGAAGTCCTTCAATTTGCTCTCTGTGAAATTCTTCAGATACCTGAGAACCAAGTAGGCCACTGAGACAACTCTCACTATTCTGCACATGATTAATTAATCTCTCTTTTTATTTCCATTATTTTAGACTCTGAAGGAATATATGCAAGCTGGGTCATCTCTCACTGCTTTACCAGGCTCATTTGCCAAAAAACTTGAATCAGAAAGAGTAGCCAGGATTCCAACAGGCACTTTAGAATGCAATTCCAGTATTGTAGCTTAACCTTGTATAACCTCAATGTAAGTAAACTTTTGCTTAACTCCTTGAAGATTTTTATTAACAGCTTTTTGAAAATACAATTTTGTCCAAAATGTGTGTATGTGGGGGGTAGTGCTTATTTTTTCTTAGTCTATTTTTATTAAAGTTTGAATGCCACAAAATATATAGTTACTCTTTAAAATGCTTCCCCTGAAGTCTTGCTTTCTGTTTACCAACGAAAACTTTGCCATTTATAAGTTTTTGAAGTATAAAACTGGAATAAATAAGTTGTATATAATAAAATTCTGACTTGAAGCCACACATTTAAGAAAATTGTGGAAACCATGGATAGACAAAAAAAGGAATTTCCAGAACAAAGACATAGAATTTATAAAAATTAATTCACTTAGCTGAGTCAGAAAGAATTCCTAACTGCTAGCTTACTGAGCAAATGTCTGCAATGTCTGTGACCAGGCTCAGCCAAGTTAGAAACAAGGAACTCAATCCAAGTCTCCCATAAGGATAGCAAGTGGTCAATTACCTATGCTATCACTGTGTTTCGCTTGAGTGAGCAGCTCAAGACAGACATGGAACCTTGGCACTCAGGCACTGGATGTGAGCACCTTACGTGGTACCTTAGTCACTAGGCCGAATCTTGATCCAGTGAGACAGAGTTCTTTAAGTTTCCTCTATTAAATACTAATCATCATGAGATAGATCAAAGTTTAAACGGAATGGAGAAATTGTCAGAGAAAACACAATAGAAAGATAATGACATTAAGGAAGCCAAGGGAATTGGGAGTGTGAAAAAACAAAGACATCAACAAACCCATGCCAAAACTGTGATTCAAGAGCAATTTTAAAAGATTGTGCTTCTTGACCATATTTTCCAGAAATGTGATAAAGAAGGGAGAGGTCAGTGATGGCAGAAAAAGGAGAGAAGACGCTGGCAACAATATCTCAAATGATAACAAAATGTTTAAGGTAAAAAGAAACAAACAAGATGTCTGCAAAGAGAGACTTGCAGACTTATTATTCTGGACTCTTGGAAAGGTTTGAAGGATACTATTGAAATCTGATGAAAAATAACTGGTTTAATAAGAAGATTGGATATCTTACACATCACTAAAGAAGAGAGGATGGGTTCCAGGCACATATAAATTGAGAATTTGTAAAAGCGCATTGGATGTACGGAAGAGGAATACCCGGCACACAGTCTGAGTAGGAGCGTGGCAGCAGGACAGTGATTAGTGTCTTCATGTCAAGGTCATAATCCTCATATGTTACTCTCATCCAAAGACTGAGCCTGTAAAGACAGAGTTGTTTCTCAGAGACAAATGATGTATATGATGAATACCTTTGGTTCAAGGATGTCCAGCCGGGCTGGCAGGGTAGGTTGCTCCTTAACACTTTCCTACTGCTCTCTCCTCTCTCCTACCCTCTCAACTCCTCTCATTTCCTCTACCCTCTCTTTCCCTCCCTCCTTTCCCTCCCTCCCTCTTTCCCTTTTCTTCTGATCCCCTCCCTTCCCTTATGCCTTCCCCCTCCCTTCCCCCTCCCTTCCCCCTCCTCTTCTCTTCCTCTCCCTTCTCCCTCTCATCTTGGTTGATATTAATCTGAGGTGCACTGCTGTTTAAAGATACAACCATTGCCTTATTCGATGCCTCTCACATAAATGTTTCCTCAAATGAAATTTTTGAATACTTGTTTGTATCCTTTGTCTTCCCACATCCATACAAAGATTTCTAGATGCGGTCCAGGAAACAGAAGTAGTATAGGGATTTGGCAGCAGTTCAGGTACCACCCAGCAAGGTAATGAGACATCATATTCATTAATAGATAGGGCAGAGATTCCCTGGAAATATTTCATGCTCAATTGCAAAACATTTCTGTGATGTCCCCAAGAAACAGTATTATTGGCAGATTTACTGAAAGAAATCAGGGAACAAAGCTGGGAGTACCTAGAGAATGTATTTCAGCAACGCTACACTGATGCCCTGCAGAGGGATAATGAGCAACAAAAGACTGATAGCAAGCAGTTAATGCTCTGTATGAGAACAAAAAAGTTTCAAGTGTAGCTAATAAACAGGATGTTAACACTTGCAGTAAACCAGTAGACTTAGAAATTAGCTGAATATGAAGCTTTACGTCATCTGCAAAATTTAAACTCAGCCAAAGCAAGCCTGCTTGAAAGGTGCAAGCCATGATAAGGCTTGACTAGGAATTTTAAAACAGGGATATGTGGATGAATATCCAAGCAGATAGTATCTGCGATATTCCTTTTCTAGATCAAATTATTTACCATGAAATATATGTGTTAAATTTGCAATCCAGAACACATCATACTGTAAATGTATCTGGGAATGACTTCACCGTAGATGTAATAGTTAAATCAATATTAACTCATACTGAAGGAGAATTGGCCTTCACATTAATATCTTAAACATCTTTGTAAGGGAAAAAAACTGCAGAAAAATTCATGGGAGTGCAATTCTTTTTAATGATGGAGGTAAAGACTAAAGTGCTTCCACTAAAAGTCAAGAATCACCAAGAATTACTGGCAAACCACCAGAAATTGCAAAGAGATAAGGAAGGGACATCTCCTACAGGATTCCTAGGGAGTGTGGTCTGCTGAATCCTTCATTTTGGACCACTGCCTGCAGGACTGGGTGACAAGTTGGCTCCATTGTCTGTCAGCCATACAATCTGAGGTACTTTGTTACAGCAGCCCTGAAATTCTTCCTGCTTTCCTATACATTCCAGATGTAGAATATCTTCCTGGGAAAATGCTACCATTTCCTCAGTGTCCAAAGTTACTGCAGACTATGTTCTTTTAACAAAGTAACAAATGCCTGCTCCCCCAGCATCTATGCCAGTCATAGGGTTAAGCCTCAATCTAAACTTGCTAAAGTTCTCTGAGACCATAAATGGGAAAAAGACTACACAGCTAAAACCAGCAACGATTTCCCTTCACTAGGAAGAGCGAATGGTAGCCCTGGAGTTCAATTGCAAGATTTATTATTATTGTTGTTGTTGTTGGGGAAGTGCAGGATTAAGCCTAAAGTCTAGATAAGCAAGAGTCATGCTTGAGGATCTTTCCTTAGGACAAGACATAAAACACTAGAACAAGAACTCTGGAGGATGAAGAAGCTCATCACTGTGGTTGATGTTAGGGTTCTAGGGTAACATGGTTAACTCTCAATATACAGAATGTCTGGGATGAACTAACAGATAACAGAAAGCTTAGTATGTTAGCAGGCATAGATATTCAGGTGTGAATGTATGTGTGTTTATAATTATTTCACTTTTTTTAATTTAAAAGGCAAGAGCTGCAAAATGAAGGAGAGGCAGAGTGAACATCATCCGCTTGTTCACTCCCCATAGGGATGCCACTGGCCCTGTGAACATGTTTTTTTAAATTGTGTAAACTTAAAAGCATTTATTGCCTTTTTAACTGACATGTACTATTTGTTTCAAAAGAAAACAAATATCAGTTAACTGTGTGACATTGTGAGGCAAATCATCAACATTCCATACGGAAAATTTCAACTATAAAATAACTTTTACTCATTTCATTCACACACATGCTTCAGTTATCCAACAGAACATGGTTTTTAAAGCCAGAAGACACATCAGGAGGTATAGCAGATTTAGCATTCACCAAAATCTTCATGAACATGATAATAAGAATAGTATCAGCATGAGATAGAATATAATCATTGTCCTTCTGCTAAAAGTTGTGCACCATGACAGGATAAGCAGTAACAAGGCTGGATTTCTGAAGATCCGGAGGCCTAAAGTACACTAATGACTGGCAAGGTGAACAAGACAACCAAACTCTTGTGATGAAGGGTGTTCTGTGAATGTCCCCTGCAAAAAAGGAGAAGGGCATCCATTAAAGGTGATATTTAATGTTGTGTTTATTATGTTTTTAAAGAGTAAGAATGGAAGGGCTGGCATGGTGGTGTTGCAAGCTAATCTTCCACCTGCTAGCACCAATACCACATATAGGTTCAGGTTCTAATCCTGACTGCACTGTTTCCCATCCAGCTCTCTGATTACGGCCTGGGAATGCAGGAGAGGATGAGACAAGTCCTAAGGCTCCTGCACCCACCTAAGAGATCTGGAAGAAGCTCCTGCTTTTTGACGTTGGATCTTTTCAGCTGTGGCCTTTGCAGCTGTTTGTAAAGTAAGCCAGAAGATGGAAGACTTCTCAAACTCTCCTTTTTTTTCCTCTAAAATATGCCTTTCAAATACCAACACATACATTTTAAAAATTATAAATGGGAAACCATGGAGAAGTAGGAGTGTGAGTTCAATATTACTTGTAAGTCGTGATTACCTACTTTTTAGTTTATAATCTCAGAGAGGCAAATATTTGCCTCATTAACTAGATGAAAGAACCCAGCAACATTCTAGCCATTATATGTTAGGAAAACTCAAAGTCACCCCCTAAATGACTTTTGGCATTTGTTTGTGTTAGTGTATCCTGAAAAGAGGAGAATTAAGGGGCCCAGCATGATAGCACAGTGGCTAAATCCTTGCTTTGAATGCGCCTGGATCCCATATGGATGGCAGTTTTAATTCCGGATGCTCTGCTCCCCATCAAGTTTCCTGCTTGTGGCCTGGGAAGGCAGTTGAGAATGGCCAAAGCCCTGGGATCCCACACTCATTTGGGACTCCTGAATCCTGGCTTCAGATGGGCTCAGCTTCAACCATTTCAGCCACATAGGGAGTAAGCCATCAGATGGAAGATATTCCTCTCTGTCTCTCCTCCTATCTGTATATCTGACTTTCCAATAAAAGTAAATAAATCTTAACGGGGGGAGGGGCGATTAAAGACATAATTGGATTCTAAAACATTTGCACACAGAATCCAATTTGTATTGACCTTTGAAGATATAAGGCATCCTTTAGCCCCACTGTTAGAGTGACAGCCTATCAGGGTAAAACAACAGATGGAATACTGATTATAAATAGATTATGTGTGTGTGTGTATATCTATCTATCTATCTACATCTCAATTAGAACCTTAACATACAATTGACTAATAATCCATTCAAGTATCCATTTTCCAGTCTCAACAAGCATGCCCAAAGTTGATATAATAAGTAATTTTTGAATAATGGTATACTGCCTATGGGAAAAAAAAGGAGACCACACGAGGAAAGTTCATCTGAAAACCGCTGAAAGTGATCTTCATTCCTAAAAGAAGAGTAACAAACAAATAAAAAAAACTGTTGATTTTGACAGTATGATTAATCATCTAAAGAATATATGGCTGGTGGTCTCTATCTTCTCTCCACCTATTTTGACCTGTAAATTTACAAAACTGGATGAATCTGAAAGAATGCGTGTAGACTACTGAAGGCTCAAGTAATATAACAGACCGAATTTCAGTCATCAGTAACTTGTGATATCCCTTCCAGAACATATTAACAAATAAGTCATCGACTTAGCAAATGTCTCCTTAACCAGTTCAACTTGAAAAGAAAGTCAAAAGCAGTTTGCATTAATATAGGTTGTTCAATGTCATTCATTTACATTTTATCTTAAGGCTATATTAATATTCCATCATTTGCCACAATGCAGTCCTATGAGATCTGGGCCATTTGAACATTCTACAGAATGTTACACAGACTCGTTAGGTCGCGGATATCGTGCAGCAGAGGCAGAATAAACAAGAGTAAGTTTTGCTGAGATCCAGGGCATATTGTAGGACAGATAAACCATATTCTAGTAAAAGTTTCATGTTTATTCCTGCTTCGTAGAAGATCGAAAATAATACACAGCAAAAACATTACTACAACTTACAATTAATATTACGAAGAATGTATTACACTTTTTTGTTGGCCTTGGTGAAACATTGTTAATGAAACAGTAAAAAAAAAGGCCTGGCTAAAGAATATGCTATCTGCCAGGATCCCACATGGGTGCTGGTTCCTGTCCTGTCTGCCCTCCTCCCCATCCAGCTCCCTGCTTGTGGCCTGGGAAAGCAGTTGAAGACGCCCCAAAGCCTTGGAAACCTGCACACATGTGGGAGACACAGAAGATGCTCCTGGTTCCTGGCTTCGGATTGGCTCAGCTCCAGCCATTGTGGCCAATTGGGGAGTGAACTAGAGGACAGAATATCTTTGTCTCTCTCTCCTTCTCTCTGAAGATTTGCCTCTCCAAAATTAACTAATTAATTAATTAAAAATTAAAAAGGTGAACAACACACTAAGAAATTACAAAAATAAGAGTACAGCTTAATCCTTGCCTTGCAAGTGCCAGGATCCCATATGGGCACCAGTTCATGTCCTGGCTGAGCTGCTCTGCTTCCCATGCAGTTCCCTGCTTGTGGCCTGGGGAAGCAATAAAGAATGGCCTAAAGTCTTGGGACCCTGTACCTGCACGGGAGACCTGAAAAAAACCTCTGGCTCCTGGTCCTGATTTGGCATCAGCTCAACACTGGCCCATTGTGGTCATCTGGGATGGAATGTCTTTCTGTCTCTGATCTGCCTTTCCAATAAAAATAATAAATATTTTAAAAAAGAAATAATGAAAATCAAATTGATTTTATTTTCACATATTCTTGCATTTTTAAATTATAGTATTGTTTAAATGCTGGATCTGTTTAGGCAGATTTCATTCCAGTGGGTTCTTTTACTCTCTAGGTGTGCATCAGCTGCTGAGACCAAAGCTGGGAGCCAACAACTCTCAGGTGGGTAACAACAACCACTGGAGACCTCACCGTTGCCTTCCAGTGTCCACATTAGACAAAAACTGGAATCTGGAGTGAGAGGTAGGAATAAGATCCAAGCATGCTGATACAGGCTTCTGGTGTCCTTGTCAGCATCTTAAACTCTAGCCCATGTGCCTGCTTCTGTTCACTGATGTTGAAGCATGATCTTCACCTGGTATGATCCCAACTGGCCGGTTTCTAAGGCCCTGCCACTTCATGCAATAGAAGCACAAAATGATCTTCATGTTCATCTTGAGGGCAGTCAACATACATTTATTTACTCAACTGAAATAGTTATATTAACATATCTCACACATGAGATCAAAACGAATGAGCAAACAACAAGGAAATACCTAATATGTCAATAGATCCCCATCAATGATCTCTGTTTTACATTTTAGCTAGGCAAAGTATTTCAAACTTCACAATGAGGGCCAATGAGAACTATACTTCTCAATGATGTAAGTGAATAAATATGAATTTTCTCAAATTATTTCACAAGTCAGTTCTCCATAGGTGCAACATCTTTGGGGAGTACACTGATGATGTCCAACTACACACACATAGGCTTTTTTCAGAGGTGGAAGGTCCATTTACTCTCAAGTTTGTTACGAGGCTCATTTTTGCAAAATGGTTTCACTGTGTAACTTTTCCAAAAGAAAATCTCTTTTTACTCATTGAAGTTCCAAGAATGAGCTCCATATCTTTTGTACAAGATAACTCTTTTCTTCTTATCCATACCTGTTATCTGCCCTTTGTGCGTTTTGTCACTCTAAAACATTTTGCTAGCATGATCTCATTCATCATCTACTGCCATTCTTAGCTTCGTGCTCTGACAGGACACACACTGAACTGCTTACCTTTGCAAAGTAACACATGCTCTAGGAGGACCCAGGAGGTAAAGTGTCAAATAGCTATCACTCCCCAGGTTAGCATCTCTCCCTCACGATACTTATTTTTCTCTTGAGACTTGATTCATCAGTTCCATGGTGTTGGTGGCTATCTAGTGCTCTCCTCAAGGAGGAGATTAAGCTCTAATCATGACAAGCTGGCACATTTTCAAAAACTGGCACAAATTCTGTTAGGAAAGGAAAATAAAAGCATAGATCTGCTGTTTTATACTGCACTGTTAACACCATCTGCTGTCAACAGTACTTTTTCATTGAAGGTGAATACTGATCTCTGATAAAAAAAAATCATGTTTGTTTTCTTTAAAAGTCTTGATGTAAGCCAAATATACTCAAAACATAGAATTTATGGGGAGATAATGGATTATAGCTATAGTTTTTGATAAGAACAATAACAGCAAATCTAACATCACTGAAAAAAATAAAAATGGGGGGGGGGTGGTACTGTGTTGTAGGAAACTGAAACCTCAGCCTGAGGCATCAGCATTCCAAGTGGGCTGATTCCTGGCTCTCCTGCTCCACTTCCAAACCAGCTCTCTGCTGATAGACCAGGAAAGTTGCAGAGAATGGCCCAGATCCTTGAGCTTCTGTACCCATGTGGGAGACCCAGAAGAAGCTCCTGGCTCCTGGCTTCCGATAGGTTCTGCTTCAGGCTTGTAGCTATTTAGAGAGTGAACGAGTGGGTGAAAGATCTCTCAGTTTCTCCTTCTCTGTGCAATTCTAACTTTGGATAAAAATAAGATAAATCTTTTAAAATAATAAACAGCATTGTCTATTAAACTAATAATCCCCAGGTTTTGTGTTCTTTGTATAACAGGTGCTTAGAAAAGTTAGAATTGCATTTTTCCTATTTTTAGATTTCTAATGTTTAAAAATAAAAGATTTAGCCTAAGTGATTTAGAGGTGGAAACCAAAGGTATGCCTGGGGCAAGCTATGGTATCCAACCACATGGGAGACCCAGGGTGGCCTAAGTCGCATCATCCTCTACCTAATGGTTCATGCAGGACCCAACCATGAATGTCGGGATACGGAGTGGGCCATGAGGGGTTGGGCTCAATAAACAAAAGTATGGGAGAGAACGGGATCTTGAGGCAGATTCTTTAGGGGAATTGCAGGCTTTACCTGTGTGGGACTGCAGTACTCACCAGTTTTCATGGAGAACTGGGGGTGGCGTTGATCCAAGCCAAATTGCACCACAGAAGTTACCTGACAGGAACCCAGCTGATAGTCACAGAAGCCAGGGCTTGGGAAAGACTGGGCAGGACAAAGATACAGCACCTGCTGGCATTAAAAAAAAGTCATTGCACTTAATTGCATGTTTGGGATCCAGGGCTGAGAGCAAGTCTTGGAGTGGAACTTAGGAATTCCTCAGTTTAGTCTGCAGCTACCATTGAGGAGCAAAGATCTGGGACTGACAGTGGGCCTAGCCAGCCAAGGCTGCAAGGAATGTCAATATTTGTGTGGGCTGGGTCTAGGGGCAGACTTGCTGGACCAGGCCACAATACCCAATGGCACTCACAAGAGCCAAGACAGGATGTGGTTGCATTTGGGTGGGCTAAGATGCAATACTTACTAACAAAAGCTGAGGCTACAATTTAGGCCATGGCAGGCTTGGTTGAGCCACACACCACATACACAAATCCAGCTAAGGCATTGCCTTAGTTCCCCAAACTGGCCTATTCCCAGTCACGGATCTTGTGCATGCCATCAGAAATTGTTGTCCCACAGTGGTGAGCACCCATATACCCCCACATATTCTGGCATCGGACCTGATTTACACACTTGCTGGTTAGTGTCATGGTCCGGTCTCACATGACCCAGTTTCTATTCTGACACTCACTGGTGGGCTCCGTGATCTAGCCCTGTAGCGAGGCCCCAGCAGTGGCTTTAGCACATGCCTGTGAGTGGTATTCGGTGATTGCTGATGCTAACTACCGCAGCTGAGGCTTCCCATGTATGTTGCTAATCAATCAGACCCTTAAAGGTCCATCTATTCTCCCTTCCAAACAGCTAAGTCTTAGCCCCCTTGCTTACCTGCTAGTACAATGGAAGTCATTCCTCACTTGAACATGACCCCTCAGGTCTCTACTTGACCTCACCTTTGTCATAACTCAGACCCGCTGTAGGTCCTCAAGTCTCCAGAGCTGACGCCAGGGAGCCTGAGACCTTTACCCAGCACCATTAGTGCACTAAGTACCTGACCAAAGATTCCACTGGCTGTAGCTAGACAGCCAGCAGTGGGGGAAATCCTGGGTTACAAGCCCAGGCTGTCCTCCATCCTGCTGACCACAGGTATGCAACTTGTGGGGTAGAAATCCGGGGTCATGCACAATATTATCAATTCTTATGGTGAAAGATTTATTTATTTTTATTGAAAGGTCAGATATATACAGAGAGAGGAGGAGAGACAGAGAGGAAGATCTTCCGTCCGCTGATTTACTCTCTAAGTGGCCGCAATGTCTGGACCTGAGCCAATCCAAAGCCAGGAGCCAGAGCCTCTTTCAGGTCTCCCACATGGGTGCAGGGTCCCAAGACTTAGGGCCATCTTCGACTGCTTTCCCAGGCCACAAGCAGGGAGGTGGATCGGAAGCGGTGCTGTCGGGACTAGAACCGGTGTCCACATGGGATCCTGGCATATTCAAGGCAAGCACTTTAAGCACTGGGCCACTGCACCGGGCCCTAGTTAACAGTTTCATTGGTAGTTCTTCTTTAATCTGGAAGTAGAGATGCATGCTGCATTGTGTGCTCATATCTGGATATGACAGTCTCCATTATAGAGTTACTGTACATCCCCTTAAATGAAAGGCAGCAAAACAAAATCAACAGTTGGGAAGGAAGAAAAATAAATTAACAGCACCATGAAGTTAAATAACAAGCTACTGAATGACTAATGTTTTGCTGAAGAACTGAAAATCAAGAACCATCTTGAAGAAAACGATGCTATTGCGTGATCTATGAGTAAGTGAATAATTTAATTAGAAAGTGTTTTGAAGAGATTAAACTAAAAAAAAATCAAAATCCATGACATACAGTTTCTGCTGATCTTTTTGGTGAGATATATCTCCTGCAGGTGAAAACAATAGATGCTTGTTTTGTTTTGTTTGAATTGTTTTGTTTGAATCCATTGTACTAATCTATAATGTTTGATTGATGAGTTTAAGCCATTACATTCAGGGTTATATGAATGGGTGGTAATTTGTTCCTATCACGTAGCAATGGGTTGTTCATTATTTGATTTTGTCTTCTGTTGTTATTTTACTGGGATGTTCTTCACATTTGCCTTTGGTTTGGGTGGGTGCTATTATAGTTTTAAGAGCAAAACTCTGATGTTCATTAGTTTCCACACTATTTACTGAGGACTTTGACTTTTTGTTTAGATATTTATTTATTTGAAAGTCAACTGTACAGAGACTGAGGGAATGACAGAGGTTATGCATGCACATTCTTGGGGGAGATGTTCACTCACCGGATGCTTGCAAACCTCAGCCCTTGGCCAGGCCAAAGACAAGAATCAGACTTTCACGTAGGTCTCAAATGTGAGTAATAGGAGTTCAAGCAAATGGTCATCTTTTCTACCTAGTTTCGTACCGTGTTTAGGGAGCTGGATTGGAAGTTGGGCGACCAAGCACAAGTGAGGGGTCAAATTCACGGTCAGCATTACCAGCAGCAGCTTTAAACAACACGCCACAACATTGGCCTACAATATTTTATATCTAATCACCAGAAAGTAAAAAATGGAAATTTCTATTAAAGTTGCATGCAACAATTTCGTTTTGGAAAAAAACACACTTTCTTTTTCTGAGAGCATTATAATGTATCTGTGTGACTTTTTCAAAGATCAATTCAATACAATATTAAATGGAAACTGGCAATTGTTTTCAATCATTTAGAAAAAGATATGATTACTTATTAAACTGGAAAACTCACCTACACACACATACTATGCTTTTAGGCTACAGTATCTTCATCTTATACAATCATGCTTTTAGAAACAAAGCTACTTGTTTGTAGTTTTTTTTTTTATCATTTATGGATTCTCAGAGTTAACAAAATGCTACAAGTCATATCAGTTAATTCTGTAAGTAGTAGTCATCATATTGAAAACATTCCTTAAAAGCACTGAATATGTATTAAATTTAAACAAAAAATGAAAAACAGCCCGAGCCATGGAATTGAAAAGTAGTATTTTGGACATTTACTCCTAAATCTGTTAACTGTGACTATAAACTTTCCAAACAGAAGAGTATGGGAAAATTACTGCTATGTATCATCAGCTGAATAAAATTAGAGCAGTGGAGTTGAATAAATAGTTTTATAAGAAGAATTTAGTTTGCGATTGCTTTGCCAGACATTGCAGCATACTGTGTAAGACATCAAAATATCATCATCTATGAAAAGTGTGGCTGAGTGCAAAATAAAATTTGGCAATAAATCTGAGAACTGGAATCAAAATCGCATTCTTCTTGACCCTAATTCTAATTTACAATATTTCAAAGGGAGCATTTATTCCAACACTAAAGATGCTTACAGTCTTCATTAATAGTGGCCAGATTTTCCAGTTTCAACTCCAGCTTCTTGCTAAAACAGACCTTGGAATGAGGTGGTCACGGCTTAAATACTTGTGCACCTCCTGTTACATAGAAAATCTGGATTCTGTTCCTAAGCCACACTTGAGCCCCAGCATACCCCTCAGTATTGTGGACTTTTGTAGGTGTTTATGGAGTGACCAGTGCTGCTTCTCTCTCTCTCCCCAACTATCAAAAAAAAAAATAAATAAAAACAAATAAAAAATCAGGATGTGTGTTTCATCTTAGTACTGTTTTTGCTGATTTCACACTTCATGTGTTAATATTGTGGTCCAGCCTCCATCTTTGCTCACCTGAATGTCTGCAGAAACCTCCTCACGAATACTTCCTACCCTCAGACTTAGGCTGTCCCACTTCAGTCAGTTACTCTGACACAGCCATACTACTGTCCCTGACACTTCTATGATGCGTCAGGTACCAACCTGTCTCAATGCAATTGATTGGGAAAAATTTTATTTCATATGCTTACATGCAAGCCTTGTCTCTCATCCTCCCCCCTTTGGATAGTAGTTTCTGGAAGAAAGGCACCTTTTTTACTTTTTTGAATCATAGTTCAAAATAATGGAGAGTACTATTTATTTTCAGAATTATTACAATCTAATTTACTATTTAGAGTCATTCCTTAGCATCTGCCAGGAACTGATTCCCGAGCCAATGGACTCTCAAGTTCATTTTGAAAAATGGCATATTTGCTTATTATATCTACATATTCTATCACAGATTATATTACAGTATCTCTAAATGACTTCTAATGTTTAATGCAAGTATTCGATAGAGTTTCTTCTGCATTGGTTGGGAAAAATAAGAATATTATTTTTACTCTGTGGGCCTGCATTCTGCAGAAATGGAAGGTGGTTTATATTTAATCAGTTATTCATCTTGCTTCTTATGAGTCTCCCCTCCTTGCTGTCCTATAAGTTAGCTCCATGGTAGTGTGGGAATCAATCACTGTTGTATGCATGGTGCCAGTAAAATGATCCAGAATACAGCTAAAACAATGATTAACTGGATAAGTGGATTTAATACATATCAATATAAAAGCTAGAGGTAAGAAGGAGTACCAAAGTAATCTTTTAAAATAAAAGCCTTAAAGGGGACAGGTATATAAAATAGTTCATGTAGAATCAGTGCTGCAGATAGATGATTAGTCAGATATGCCACTGCTTGGCCCATTCATGTAGAATCAGAGACATGAATACCTCAAAGCTGATACAAACTTCATGCAAAATAAAAAAATTGATATATATGTAAACAAGTATATGTACATACATATATTCACATGGATGAATTGTATAATGGACACCCTGATATTACAAAGTTAAAATACATTGTAAACACATCTCCACTAAAAAACAAATGGGGAATCCTAATGAAGAAGTTAAATATACCTTGACAGTATTATACTATATTTTTTGCCTCTGTCTACACCGACAATCCCATGGCACTCTTAAATAGCACAATGTTATAGTGCTGTTACTAAAGGACTATGCTACAGTGATAATATGGGGGAAATGGCAAGAGGGTAATATGGGGAAGGAGGATCTGGAAGGAGAGGAAAGAAGCCATATACTTATAAAATTGCACCATGGAAAAAAAATAATCATAAACAACCCATTGAGGATTGTGACCACCCAGACAACAGAAAATGGTCCCAGTAGGATTAGATTCCCTGAAACAATTCTGGGATACGTCCATGATCCTCGGATTCTCTGAAAGTCCCTAAAGGTAAGTGAGAGAACTTATTCCAAAAAATGTCATGCCCTCATTCCGGGATGAGATCTTGCTATTCCTGTCTAGCACCTCATGCAGTAAGCTGACTGCCCGCTCACTCCAGGAAATCGCTTTTTTGTACTTGGAACTGGAAGAACCTACTTGCCTGGAGCAGTGTTCACTACTGAGCGGGATGTAGTTCCCAGCTTCCTCGTCAGAGTTTGAAGTTAAGGATGTTTGAACTGATGAGGTGCTTGTGCTTCACACCACTTCAGTTGGTTGAATTATTTGTATTGTGCACTGATATAACCTTGGTTGATTGAAAGATTCATATCATGTGCTAGTGCTCTCATAGCTGGTTGGACAATCATTGCTTGAAAACCCCGGAACACAGCAGGTGCGTGCAGCTCCCTTCCTCCAAGTATGCTGGAATGGAGCAATCCACTGGCTGGTCAAAAAAGGTCCCTGAGCTTCCAAGGTCTGGTTCTGATTTATTTCTGGGATGGATTTGGATCAACTTACAACACAATACCTGGTGAATGAACTGAGGTGACGACAAGAAGTAATAAACCATGAGAAACGATTATCTGTAAAAACAAATAAAATTTTGTATTCTTTCTCAGGTGTGCCTTCTTGAATGAATGTTGTATTTAATATAGAAGAATCCTTTCAATATGACATAGTTGTCAGTTTCAAGAAAAATCTATAAAAACAAAGCACAAAATAAGGGATTTCTGAATTATCTTCATTGATTTTACAAAATCTTCTAAGTGTTTACAGGAAAAGAAAAAAAGAGTTCTCAGGGAATTAAGTTAACAAGACAGCCAACATTATGAAACAGCAGCAGAGCAGTCCACATGCTGGTGAAACCTGAGCTCATTAGTAAAGTGATGGCTTAGAGCTGACTCTAGGGGAAGAACTTCACACATTCCGGGTCCTGCAGAGCTGATTGCCAAGTGTCCATGGTCTCACTTTGTGGGAAGCAGCTTAGTATGCCTTCTGGCCCGCAGGTAAACTGTGGGTCATTACAAACGCAGGTGGAGAGGGAGCAGCATGTTATAATAAACAGAAGAAAAGAAGAGAAAGATCACCCACAAGAGTTGATGTAACACAAAGCAACAGCCCTAATTTTAATAGTCAGCACACAAAATATGCTGAACTAAAGCAGAAGCAGGATAAAATGTTAACAATAACATATAGAATATATTCAAATATATTTCAAATATAATACACATAATGTGTAAATAAATTCAACTATTTGATATTGTTGATTCTGGGAGAAAGGCCATAAGTGAATTATAATGAATAATTTTATGATTAATCATAAATCATCAGAAGCCAATTAGAAACAGGTTAATATAGATGGTCATGTTTCAAAGAACAACACTAGTAATCCTTGCCCATAGAAACCTATCATGATTCTGATATTGCTGGAGTTAGAAATCATTTGATGTTACAAAAATACAGTTAACAAATTTACAATATTTTCATTGACATTTATATTCCTTTTGCAATTATTTAATTGTAATTTTTCAAGACTATCAGTTCTCACATTACAGAAAAATATTTCAATGTAAAATATGTGTAAACTACTAATAGTAAACCTTAAAACTTGGCATGTCTATCAACAACATATCAAAGGATATGATAAAAAAAAAGACAAAGACAATGAAAAAATGCTTAGTCAAAATTGCAATGAATCATGGAACTAGTTGGAACCCAAAAAACTGGAATATACTTTTTTGTAATCTATTAACATGTGTCATATACATTAAAATCATTATTTTTTTAACCCGATAAAGAGGTTCAAATGAAAGGGATCAGCTTCACAATGGGATACAAAGAAGAGGAAAAAATAATAGTATCTGAGATTATAACAGCAGCCAGAAGTTGAAGAAGGTAGTGCATTCCAGATTCCCACATGATGGGAACCTGCCAGGCGATAGGTGAATTTGTAACCACACAGGAGGTGAGCATCCAGCTCCCACTGGCAGAAACAAGAGTCAAACTGAAAAGGCTACGCCTGCAGAAAACATGCTTGCTGTCAGCAGCATTGAGAATTTGAGGCAAGTTTAGCCAGATCAGTGTGTTGCTTAGAGGTTTTCTTTCCAGACATAATTCAGACAGGTAAGGAACACCCTTTTTGCAAACTTTATTATTTCTTTCTTCCCATTCTCTCGTTCTTCCTGGAAATCTGACTGCAGATGATTCAATGCAATAGCTGAGACGGGCCACTGATTTTGTTTTGAAGTACTGTCTCACAGTCAATCCATGAAGAAACAGGGCCTGGTACTGGCAAGTGCTTAAAGCCCATATATAAAAATTGCATTCATAGCCCAGGAGGGCTGGTCCTTTGTCTGACCATTATTAGTTCCACCAGTGACTCTGATATTAAAATTTAGCACCTACTCATTAAATTCTCCAAGATCATCAATATTGTGACATAGCATAGCCACCTTAGAGAATAGTTTTAAAACTCAATTTGACCATGACAAATTGTGGACGCAAGCACAAACAAATCAGATACAGCTTAGAAAGCAGAAGCAGCTAGCATATTTTTCTTATCAAATTCCACTTATTTAAAAATGGTTTATCATTATGCACACTCTCCTTTGATTTATTAATTAACTGAGTGTAGCAAATATTATCACTGGTTTTCAGTGAACTGGTACCACACAGCTATTTTTTCTTCCCCTTCAAAATGGCTTGTCTGCAATTGATTGTTAATTTGAAAAAAACACATTTCTTCTAAATACAATTTCTGTTTTAACAGAGATGGGACACACCTTCCCCAAGTGCTCTTTCAGGTTGCCCAAAAAAGGAATGTTTTTCTGTGTATCTAGTTCTTTATGCTGAGAGTTGTGTGAGATATTCAAATATGGGATTTAAACAAGGCATGTGGGCCTGGCATGGTAGCCTAGTGACTAAAGTCCTTGCCTTCCATGCACCAGGATCTTACATAGGTACCAGTTTTACTCCCGGTGGCCCCAATTTCCATCAAGCTGATTGTGGCCTGAAAAGGCAATCAAGGACTGCCCAGATCAGGACCTACCAGCGTGTGAGACCCAGAGGAGGCTCCTGGCTCCTGGCTTCAAATCAGCTCAGCTCCTAGATTCAGGATCAGCTCTGGCCGCTGCAGCCACTTGGGGAATGAATCGTTGGATAGAAGAATTTTCTCTCTGTATATCTGACTTACCAATAAAAATAAAGTAAATCTTAAAAAAAAAACCATGCATGACACATATCCTGCTGTAAATCTAAACTGTAATATGACCTTTTTTTCTATTCTTTATAAATGATTGTTAAATGTTAAAAATGTACTGGGTCAGAGGTTAAACACTGGCAATTCCTTCATAACCAAACAAAAATGGTTTCATCGATGCATCAGTCATGGGAATAATAGGAAGATGGAAATGCTAAAGTTTGGAAGGTAATCTTAATTGGTTAGCTATCATTCTGGTCTTTGAGGATGTTACTTAACAGTCAAGAAGATTTTGCAGGACCAGTATGCAAAGACATTTTGCAAAATGTTTGGATTTGTTACATTTCACTGTCAAAAAACAAATTCAAATTTCCTACAGAAAAATGGTAGTTAAACATATCATCAGAAAGTGAAAGACTTTGATTATCACATGGGTAAGAATTTCAAGAGTCAAACACAAAAGGGTTTTCCTAACATGGAGGAGAAAATGAAGCTAGAAGGGGAGGAAAGCAAGAGAATTGGGTGGGAAGATCCAAAGAGGTTCACAGAAAATCTAACCCTGGGATCATACTGTGATAGGAGTTCATGAATTTGGGGAGGCTCTTTAAGAACGAACGATACACTGGTACTGTCTATGAATAGGTAAATGATTAGGACTCAGGAAAAATAATTTTAAGCAAAATTTGCTTAGTAACTTTTTTTAAACAATCATTAACTGCAGACAATCTGTCTCACACATGAAGCAAAAAAAGTTGGAATGAGGAAGTCCCTTGTTCACCTTAGTCATAGCCAAGGATGGCCCAAAGCCTTGGGACCCTGCACCAATGTGGAAGACCCAGAAGAAGCTCCTGACTCCTGCTTTTGGAATGGCTCAGCTTCCACCATTGCACCAGTTGGAAGTGAACCAGCAGGTGGAGGATCTTTCTGTCTCTCCTTTTCTTGGAAATCTGTCTTAGAAAATCTTAGACATCTTAGAATCTTAGAAAAAAAAATCCTTCAATACAGTCAGCATGTTCAGGATTAGTGGATTTTATGATTTGTCCTATCACATGCTTGCTGTTCCTTACCAGTTTAAATAATACTGATTATTACTATTATTTTAAGATTTATTTGAAGGATAGTGTTACAGAAAGAGAAAAAGAGAAGAAGATCTTCCACTGCCTCATTCCCCAAATGGTCAAAACATTAGAAGCTGGGTTGGTCTCAAGATAGCAGCCAGGAAATTTTTCCAAGTCTTCCACTTACGACGAGGCTCTGAAATACTTGGCCATCTTCTGTTTTTCCAGGTGAATTAGCAGACAGTTGAATCAGAGGTAGGGTAGCTGTGACCCAAACCATCACCAATAGGGGACTGCAACGCTGAAGGCAGTGGCCGTACCTAACACTCCACAGCACTACCCCTATGGAATATGATACCTAAGATAAGTCAAGTTTTATATATTCATATATCTATACGTATATACATATACGTATATATACATATATATATAAATTCCAGGATATAGATACTTTTGAAAAAATTGTAAACATACTATACATATAATTGCATTCCATTAAATAGTATGCAAGCAAATAAATATATTGCTTACAAAAAGATTTATGTTTTTGAAAAGTACACCATACCGAGGTGAGAATATTTCATTCTCTGACATTTCTCAGGTTTAGTATGCATGAAATAGAGAAATACTCATGATTTACTGCACAATATTTCCTCTATCTTTATCAGAAGATCTGGAAGAGATGCAATTTAAGGTGAATGCATAAATGGTCACTTTCATTTTTCCTTCCAGGGGCAGACTCATATCACTTCTCATAAAATATATAGTTTGGTGGAGAATCGTCAAAAATCTGTATTGCTGAATAAACTTCCAGGCAAACTTACTAACTTGCAAGTTAAATGGATTTTTTATGAGTTACCATAATTGCAGCTTTTTCAAGTATCAACTTATAATTTAGAAATATTTATAATTTATTCCGTGACACTTTTCTAGTTCACTGAGAAAGTCTACTGGTGAGCATGGATGCTTGTTGGCACACGTAAGAAAATCAGTGGCTGGATTTGGAGAGCCAGTTCTCAGCAAAATGTTCTTGGAGCTTTCTCTCTCTTCTGGAAGAGTTCACTAACAGATGGCAACTTGTCATTGCTAATGGAGTGTTCTCCAGGAAAACTTCAAGGACCCATGCAGAGTGTGACACTCCTCCCCTTCTCTTTTCAAGCCACCTCACACAAATAGCCAATAATGACCTCTTTCTTCTAGCAGATGATGCCACCTTATGTCGGCTCATTCTTTCCAAGCCACATTGTGCTGCTCCAAATCAAAGATGACAAAAGATTTTCTGGTTTTTGACAGTTAATGTATGTGCTAAAGAGTAGAGGCATCATGATGTAGTTAGAAAGTATTTTGATCCAGAAACGGAAAAAAAGTCCCGAGTTCTTGCCCTGGGTTTGTGTGTCTTGGGCCAGATATCTTATCAGCTGTGGGTCGCATTGCTCTTAGTGAAACAGGAGATTGGCATGCACAAACTACAATACATAAAACATAAATAATAATAAATTAATTCTGTTTCATTTGTGAGGAAAGAGACTTTTTATATCAATAAGGAAGATCCTGAATTGATAGCCAATGTTAAGTTGCATTTTGCAGCTCAATTTATTTTACTAAAATTACATTTTCTTTTTTTTTTTTTTTTAATATTCATTTATTCATTAATTACATTGCATTACATGACACAATTTCATAGGTACTGGGATTCCCCCCCCCTTCACCCCAAACCCTTCCCCCATCATGAATTCCTTCACCTTGATGCATAACCACAGCTCAAGTTCCGTTGAGATTCCCTAATTAAAAGTTTACACCATACAGAGTCCAGCATCCCACTTGTCCAGTTCAAGTTCAACCGCCTCTTAGGGAGGCCCTCTCAGGTTTGTAGGCAGAGCCAGCAGAGCGTCACCTCGATGGTGCTTCTAAAATTACATTTTCATAGAAAAAAATTAGCAGATTTACCTGTTAAGTATGTAGTAGTTTTAAAAGTGTAAAACATGAGGAACAGCATCATTTTTATTTATCTCTGTTTGCTCAGAGATACATGAATTTCTGAGATCATTTATACCATAATATTTGCCCCCTCATATTAGAGAAGAAAGTGGTAAAATCTCTTCCGAGGTCAAAAGAATGTGAGGAGGTAAGCACCGACTAAAACCCTGGGAATAAGAAGCCTGCACAACACTTTGCTTACATATTAAGCCAAAAGTATCTGTTAAATACCACATAACACCTGTCAGTTGCATGGGGTTTTATACATTTAAATGTTTTACAGTGCAACTTTCTGTATATCTTGATAAAAATAGCCCCCCCCCCCCATGAAGCCCGGAAACTATGAGCATTGGTAAGTGAAATGTCATAACTGGCTAATCCTCCACCTGTGGTGCCAACACCCCAGATGGGCACAAATGCATCCCTAGATATTTCATCTCTGAAGTAACTCCTTGTTTATAACCTGGAAAGCAACCAGGTATGGTTCAAGTTCTTGGGCCCGTGCACACATGTGGCAGACGTGGAGGAAGCTCCTGGCCCTTGGCTTTGGAATGAATCAGCTCCAGCCATTGTGGCTGTTTGGGAAGTTAATGGGTGGACAGAACACCTCTGTTTCTCCTTTGTTGGGTTTAGTGCAATGGCTCAGTGACTAAATTCTTGTCTCACAAGCACCAGGATCCCATATGGGTGCTGGTTCATGTCCCAGTTGCTCCACTTCCCTTCCAACTCCCTGTCCTTGATCTGGCAAAAAAGTAGAAGATCCAAAGCCTTGAGACCTTGCATCTATGTGGGAAACCTGGTTGACGTTCTTGGCTCCTGACCTTGGCTCAGCTCCAACCGTTGCAGCCACTTGGAAAGTGAACCAGCAGCAGACAGAAGATCTTTCTTTCTGTCTCTGCTTCTCTCCATGAATCTGCCTTTCAAATAATAAATAAATATGTATTATTTATAATGTTCCTTTCATATAAAATAAATAAATCTTTCAAAAAGATGTTTAAGGTCACTGAGCCAATGAGTTATAAAGAGTGACAATTAAGGATAGACAAGTAGAGCAAGGTATCGTGATTATTCCTTCTCATTATGCCATATCCCACACCATTCTCAATGCCTGTTTAGTAATTAGAAAGTAAATATTCAGCCATACATATTGGTACTTCAATTGTTTTAATGTTTGCTAGCCATCTTAAAAAATATTTATTTATTTATTTGAAAGCAGAGTAACAAAACGAAAGGTTTTCTCTCTTCTGTTTCACTGCACAAATGGTCCTAACAGCTGGATCGGGCCATATCAAAGCCAGAATCTCCCTTCATTTTTCCCCTTCCTTTCCTTTCTCCTTTACTCCTGCCATCACTTTTTTCTTCCTCCTTCCTTCTTTCCTTCTTTTTTCTTCTTTCTTCCTTCCTGCCTTATTACCTTGCCATTTTGATTTATTTTCATAATTTCATCCAGTCCATCACTTTCTTCACCCTTCTTTTTTCAGTTAAGTTCCATACATAGTTAAATGTGCTGTCCCTTCCAGAAGTGCTAATTTCCTCTAACAAATACAAATACAATTCAACTTCCCTCTGAATAAAAATTTTACTTTCATAGATTTTTGTTTTAGTGATTAAATAAGTAATGGTTCCATTTCCCTGCAGATATAGACCAACAACAAAGTGAGGAAATTAACGTTCCATTGCATAAAATTTTTTACTTCCTTTGGATAACTTGGTGATTTTCTAAAGCTAATGAAGTTTGAAGCTGAAATGAATTGAAGGGACTTGTGGTTTAGCACGTAGGTTAAGCCAGTGCTGTGAGACACTACCAGCATTCCATAAAGACATGACAGTTGGTATCCTGGATTCTCCTCTTTCAATCTTCCTCCTTGTAAATGTATCTGGGAAAGCAGGAGAAGACGGCCCAAACACCTGGAGCCCTGTCATCCACGAACAAGACATGCTTGGCATTTCTCTCCCCTTGCTGAAATTTGGGCATCAAAAAAAAAAAAAAGATGTAAAATGGCTTTTTCTCTGTCTTTACCTTTTCTTATTACTCTTTCAATCATATAAGAACCACACAAAAAATTGAAGCTTAATATTCCAAAAATTATTTTTCTTTAATAAGCTATATAATTATGACAGTGCTTTCAATTCTGGTCAATACACTCCACTGAAACTTAACAGTCACTTTACAATTCCTAGCATCTTAACAAAAAGTGGTAAGAACTGTGTTTTTGCTTGATATTTACATTGTATTTGGTGGCTTCCAAGCAAGGATATGGTAGCTGGGGTGTAAAATCAGTTTTTGGCTGTAAAGGATGGCATTTCTATCCCTGTGGACACCAAAAGAATCGAAATGCTCAGGCTGTGTACTCTGTTTTAAATTAATGATTTCAAGAATCAAAGAAAATAGACCAAATGCATTGGCACTACTGAATAAAAGTAGGCTTCCAATGAAACTTCTAAATAAACCTAGAAAACAAAATATTAAACTTTGTCATTGCTTAGACCAACAGTATCATGATCCACGCAAAGAGCAGAAAATTGGCGTCGCAATCACACCTCATAGACTATTTCACTGCAAAACCAAGGGGACAATGGGAGGGAGAAAAGGGGTGTGAGAATGGCAGAAGGAGCAAGCCCAGTGCTGGCAAAACTGTAAAATAGAAAACAAGAATAAGAAAAAAGATCTTGTTGCCTCAAAAATAGTCTTAAACATTTGCATGCCAAATTCTTCTCAAAAGTCATGTAGTTTACAGTTCTAACTCAGCAGAGAGGGTTAGGTTCTGATTTGCCATGTTTGAGTGCATTTTCTATGATACAAATATTCTCAAGGATAATGTCAAACTACCAACATGATGTCTGTGAGCTCAGAATTATGGAGAGATACTCAGTACATCCTTAAGTTGTATTTCCACTCATATGTACACAAGAAGTATTAATAATATCAAGAACATGAATATTAGCCAAATATATTTACATGGGTAGGAAGTGAGGAGTTTTGTTTATTATGCTTACTTTTTAAACTTGCTTAATCATAGATTTATACAACCTAGTTTTTAATAATGGCTGCACTTAACCACCATATACTACGATCCTAAGAGTTTATCAATCAGAGCCAATGAACATACTGCTATTTATAGCCAAGGCTTAAGAAGCCTCGTTGGCTTCCAAAGAATTCGATAGTTACTGGAGACCAGTATACTTACTATAGTCCTTTCTTTTGGAGTTTTCCTCAATGACTTCTACTGCTGTCAAGCTTTGAACTGAGCCAAATTCTCCTAGAAAATAAAGACTTCAGTTGCTGGAAGAAAATGTAGGGGAAACATCCCAAATTATTTGTGTAAGCGGCGACATCAAAACATGCAGAAGAACCCGCCTTAGAAACTCCTGAACAGCAAAGGATGAGGTCAGGAATATGAGAGGTGTGCAACAGAATGGGAAATATCTTGACAAACCATTCATCTGACATAAAATTAATATATTGAGTATGTCAGCAAGTTGAATGTCTCAACAACAAAAAACAACTAATCCAGTAGAGAAATGGCCCAAAGACTTCAACAGGAAGATCTCAGAAGAAGAATTAAGATTGCTAGGTCTCAGGGAAATGGAAGACAGCACTACAATGAAGTAACACTTCACTCCTGTAAGAAAAACTACAATGTAAAACACAAAGACTAACAAATGCTAGCCAGGATGTAGAAAAAGGTGGACACTTAAAACATGTTGGGAAGAAAGTAAATTCGTACCACCACTTTGGGAAAAAAGTGAGGCAGCTTCTTAAAAATGTAGAAATAGATTTGACATATGACCCAGCAATCCCACAACTGGGCATATGTCCAAAAGGTCTTAACACAATAAACTGAAGAGATATTTGCACCACCATGTTTGTATTAGCATTTTCACAATACCCCAAAATTGAAAAGGAACAAGGTCTATACATCATCAAATGAGTGGGTGAAGAAATAGTGGGATATATACACAACGGAAAAGCGTTTGGCTATAAAAAAGAATATTCTTCCATTGGCAGCAAAAAGGACTCAAGTAGAGAGCACCATATTGAATAAAACAAACCAATCAGACAGATATTTAGTACATAGTCTCTTTTATATATGGAGCTAAACTTCAAAAAGAACCAAAAAAGTAGGAAAAGTGAACAAAATCCCTGTGCGTATTGATATTGCCACAGACAGGTTTGTTGAATTTTGTTTTATAATTTTGTCAAGCCATTGGTTAAGAAAATAGTTTTAATGACTTGTGATTATTTTCCACTGTACTGTTTATAGGATAAATGGTCATTTTTTTCTAATCAGCTGTTGTTTACAGCTATTTCCACTTAAATAAGATATTTTTACATTTTCTTTGCTAAAATTCTTGCTACTTTGCTACAGTATAAACCTAAAATATATTATCTTAAAAAATAAAAGAAGAGCAAAAGGGAGACAGAACAAGTATATAAGATACAAGGGAAAGGAGGGAAGAGCAGGTGTCATGTTCTTAGAAGTATAGCCAAAGTATTAAATATTAATTAAGAAATAAACATGTCCAGTATTTAGCACAGTAAAAAGATAAAGATTCCTCACAAAGTGACTTTGGCATGAAAAAGCAAATTATCAAGCAACATTCCAACATAAAATTGACACATTTTTGTATGTTTGTCTTACACTACGTATTATTTTGAAATATTTATACATCCCATGAGAGAAGTTTTTGACAAAGTACATACTTTATCCTTTTTTCTCAAGTTACCCACAAACAAAAATTTAAAAATAATATTTATATAGAACAAAAATATATCCAGTCAACTCCTGATATCCCTGGGAAATCAGTTTCAAAATTTCCAGTGATACCAATACCTACAAGGTGCTCCAGTTTCTTATGTCAGATGGTTCAGTACTTGCCTGAATTCCTGTGTGCATATTCTTATATACTGAAATAATCACGCTAGATCAGGTATAACACATACCTTAATGTAACTGCTATGTAAATAGATGTTAATCTGTATTTTTCAAGAAAATGACAGCAAGAAACAACTCTTTAACGGCTCAGTACAAACATAGTGATTTTCACGTGTTTTCCAAACTGCAGTTGTGTGAATCCAAGGACATGTAAACCATGGATCTGGACGACTGACAGTATGAAGATTGCAAACACATCCATCTTTAAAACATAGCTGATATTTGGTGTTGTGACAATTCCACATAATTGAGATTAACTTTCAGTGAAAAGCAAATGCAAATATAGACACAAATTTTCTCTCAAGGAAAGCTGATAAAAATCTTTATCTGATATTTTAAGTGTGACTCATACCAGTCCACACATATCAATAACCATCTAGAGAAAAGGTCATGCCATTTTTTTCTCTTTTGCTGCAGGCAGTGCTGTATGAATTATTAAGAATTGTGAATCATGTGCTGACTACGTGAGTGGCAGAGATTACTAATATGTCCAGTGGCTGTTCTATCTACATGACTGAGTGTATTTGGGAAGATCATGAATAATATGATCCAATGGTTCTAATATAAAAGATAGTATTGGATACCATTTCTTCTGAGTCTTACAGTAGAATTTGGTACTACAGCTGACATAATATCCCCCCATCCTTCCTTTTCACACTTGACAACCTCATTGTGTAGGAATGGCTGACTATGATTGTTCGAATTATTATAGTAATAAGTGGGATATACATGGCAATTCTCTGGATCTTAATTCGAAAATGTAGTCTAAGATGAGCAATATCAATTTTCTAGATGCACAGGCTTCCCCTTAGACCTGCTGAATTAGAATATGAATTTCATAAATGTCCTCAAGTGATTCCGACACCAATTAAAACTTCAGAGTGCCTAATCCAGACAGGACCCATGAGGGTGAAGCCAAGTAAAATCATCGCAGCATCCATCATCATTCCGACCCACACGGTTACTGCCAATTTTATTAAACAGAAATAGATTGAACAGAAAGTGCTTGTTCTGTGTACAAGCATTGCCAAGGGGAACATAAAGATGGAATACAGAAAAAAAACCACTGAAAAATAACTAACTGAAATGATGAAATACACAACAAAATACAACTCAAGATTTTAATTTTTTAGATTAGGACCAAATATTTCACATGAAATATTATTTTACTTGAACCTCATTCCTTTATTTTAGATAGCATATTAATATATTCATTACTTGTTTCTCAGAAATCACATTATCCCTATCTAAATATTTTTGCCATAATATAGCCCATCTAAAATATTTTAAATGTGATTAAAAATCGCTTGAGAACTTTATGACAGTGCATATTCATTTTATCAAAATATTTATTTATTTTTATTTGAAAGTCAGATATACAGAGAGAAGGAGAGACAGAGAAGATCTGTTGATTCACTCCCCAAGTGTCAGCAACAGTCAGAGCTACGCCGATCTGAAGCCAGGAGCCTGGAGCCTTCTCTGTGATTCCCATGCAGGTGCAGGGTCCCAAGGCTTTGAGTTGGTCTAGACTCTTTCCCAGGCCAAAAAGATGGGGCTGCAGGGGAAGTAGGACGGCTGGGATTATAAATGCACCCATGTGAGATCACAATGCATGCAGGGTCAGGATTTCAGCTGTTAGGATACTGTGCCGGGCCCAACAGTGCATATTCTTTAAGCCTAACTTGTACTCACTGAACAAAATTCCAGAAATATGTATTTTGGACACTTCTGCTTTAGGTAACCTTGCTTTGAGTGTCAGGGAATAAAATTTAATAAATTTAGTTTTAAAGATCTAGGAGTGTTTTAACAATTGATGAATTAGCTTGCATTCGGTCTTCAAAACAGGTGCTCCCTGCAGCGTGGCAGAGCACTTTCTGTAACCCAGTGGAAACAAGAACAAAGGGAACAGCTGAGGAGAGAAAATGGATGTGTGCACAGCGGACTACTTTAAGTTGCTCTTCTTTTATGGATTAACCACGAGATTCTTTCCATGTGTGTTAATAAGAAAGGATTTTCTTCTATTGTTGACTCAAGTACAGTGAGGTCCTTTTGATTGCTCTTGGTAAATCTGTGAAAATTCTGGGTTGTTTGGTTGGATCTCTCTGTTTCTCAGCTTGTTATCAAGCTGGCCAGTTTGCAAATCATGCTATTGTTTCTATCCTAAATTTTTTTTTTAAAGATTTTGTTATTATTGGAAAGCCGGATATACAGAGAGGAGGAGAGACAGAGAGGAAGATCTTCCATCCGATGGTTCACTCCCCAAGTGAGCCTCAACGGGCCAGTGTGCGCCAATCCGATGCCGGGAACCAGGAACCTCTTCCGAGTCTCCCACGCGGGTGCAGGGTCCCAATGCATTGGGCCGCCCTCTCCTGCTTTCCCAGGCCACAAGCAGGGAGCTGGATGGGAAGTGGAGCTTCCGGGATTAGAACTGGCGCCCATATGGGATCCCAGGGCGTTCAAGGCGAGGACTTGAGCTGCTAGGCCACGCTGCCGGGCCCTAGCCTAAAATTTTAAAAAGGACATCTCTTACAAATAAATAGAATATATTTTGATGTCATAATGTGGATTCTTGTATTAATCATTCCAATTCGGTTGTTATATGAGGTCCAATGCAAGAACTTATTCCAAAATAATAATCTTCCTTAAATTTATTTAGTGTTATTAATTTGTATCATTTCTTGATTGCCGAATCTGAGGTTAAAATATGACTTATTAACATTCTTATGATGAGGCAATATGTAATATATTTTCTCTTATATAATTAATTATCCAAATTAAGTATAATAAAGACATGTACAATACTTTTTCTTTACTCCTCTAAGTAGCCACAACTTGCATATTAATAATATTAAATTAATTAACCATGCTTTGAGTGTAATCTAACCCTAAGGACTAGTAAATACAGTGCCCATAAAAGTTTTTTTTAGAGATTAATTAGGAGAGAATAAGCCTTAGTATAAAATTAATTCGCAGGTATGCTAGAGTGACATATTGGTTTGAGTTAAAAATTATAGTCTGACAGGCCCAGCAAGATAGCCTAGTGGCTAAATCTTCTTGCATGTGCCTGGATCCCTTATGGGCACTGGCTTGTGTAGCCATTGCTCCACTTCCCACCTAGCTCTGCTTGTGGCCTAGGAAAGCGGTAGAGCATGCCTAAGGCCTTGGAACCCTGCAAAAAGAGACTCGAAAATCCTGGCTGCAGATTGGCTCAGCTCCAGCCATTGAGTTGCTTAGGGAGTTAACCCACAGGTAGAAAATCTCTCTGCATATCTCTTTCTCTCTGTATACCTGTGTTTAAATTAACAATAAACAAATCCTAAACATATGAATGATGAAAAATAAAGGTATCCAAATTGCCCTATTGTTCATGCATATTGATACACTAAGGATAAAGGAACTTACTCAACTGTGGAGACTGGATAAACTGCTTTTATTATGAGTATTGACTTTTAATTTGTTTTATTATAATTGGAGAGGCAGATATGCAGACAGAAGGAGAGACAAAGAGGAAGGTCGTCCATCCACTGGTTCAGTCCCCAAGTGGCCACAACGACCGGAACTGAGCCAATCCAAAGTTAGGAGCTAGGAGCTTCTTCCTGGTCTCCCACCCTGAGTGCAGGATCCCAAGGCTTTGAGCCATCCTCCACTGTTTTCCCAGGTCAAAAGCAGGGAGCTGGATGGGCTGTGGGATGATATGAACCAGTGCCCATGTGGGATCCTGGAAGATGTAGAGAGAAAATACAGCCACTAGGCTATCGCGCCCGGTCATTTTTTTCCCTCTCAGATGGAGGGAATATAGGCAGAAAACTGCTCACCTTCAAGTTCTACCTAGCAGAATATTGATTCAATTGTTCTAGGCGTGAACAAAATACATGCAATCATAAACCAAATGTTTGCATTTGTGAATGAAGGTCCTCTCTTTTTTATTGCAATATACATTCATATTTAATAGTTGTTGTGGAAATAGGTTATAAATAAGCAGCAATCATAAATGGTGACTTAACACATTGCACCACAACAAAAGCCCACAAACATACATTTTTACAGAATAAGCACCAATAGCATACTTGCAATTTTAGAATGAGTATACTTAATCGGTAATTAGAAGCTATTCTGAATAATGTAATATATATCACATAAAAGATGATATATACTTAGAATAATCTTTCAAATTTGGCAAATGTCTGAATACTCAAAAATTCATAGAAACCTAAAATTAAAAGGCAATTTATTTTACAGTAAAGTGTCTTAAATCTGTGTTTATAAATAGCTTCAGTTTTTTGAAGGAATTAGTATCATTTTTAAACAATGCATGTATTTCAAACTATTTTGCAACAGAAAATTATCTTTCAATTGCCACTTCCATGAATTTTTGAAAGTAGCTTGCCTTACTCTGTCCAATATGTTAAAGTTTGAATTTGTATTATAAGCTAATTATTTAGAATTCTGTATTTATATAAGTTCTAATGAAGTTGTACACTATGTAACAGTCTTCAAAATACTTAACCTCACCGTACACTGGTAAATAGTTGTGAAAATATTCACTTAATAATTATATGAGGATGACAGAAAGAGGCTTATAGATAGAAAAAGCATTCCAACCTGCTGGTTTACTCTCTAAATGCCCTCCACAGGAAATGGAAATGCACTCCAGGTCTCCTACCTGGGTAACAAGCACCAAATTGCATCACTTCTGCTTTGCAGATGCTGCGTTAGCAGGAGCCAGGGACAGTTATTGAACACAGGTATTGCAGAATTAAATGTGGGTATCTTCACTGACTGGCCAAGAGCCTGTCCCTCCTGTGCTCATTTTAGAAAGAAGTCAACTCATTCTTAAAGGAATTAAGTAAATGGTTCAAGATAGCCAAAATAATACCTGAACGAATGGGATTTATTAAAGATCTAGGCTTTTTTTCGATTGAAATTTGGTATTACATCATTGCATTCCAATTCCATTCACCCCATCAGTAACAGATTGCACTTGGGATTTTGGCAGTGATTTTTTTTTTTAAAGATTTACTTATTTTTATTGGGAAGGCTGATTTACACAGAGAAGGAGAGACAGAGAATAAGATCTTCCATCCATTTATTCACTCGTTCATTCCCCAAGTGGCTGTATCCCAATGGATGCAAGCCAGAGCTGAGCTGATCTGATTCCAGCAGCCAGGAACCTCCTGCAGATCTCCCATGCAGGTGCAGGCTCCCAAGGCCATGAGCCATCCTTGCCTGCTCTCCCAGGCCACAGGCAGAGAGCAGCCTGCGAAATGGAGCAACCAGGACATGAACCAGTACTTATATGGGATCCTGTGCATGCAAGGTGAGGACTTTAGCCACTAGGCTATAATGCCAGACCCACAATTATGTAATTATGGTTTTTTTTTAATTCTAGGGAAATTTTTAATCCTCAAGCAGACAAATACCTTAGGTACTTATTTCCACTATTGATTATGTAATCATTCATTGTGTATTTTTTAGATGTTTATCATGTTGCTAAATTACATAGACTGCAAATTAAGAGTAAAGCATTTCAAGAGTAGGGGAATCATGGTGTTGTATTATGCCTAACCGAATGAGTTATATGTTGTTTGTTGTTTTTTGCTTTTTTTTCTGTAAAGAAGCTTTGCCTGAATCTTACAGCCTCATCCCTTCTGCCTCTCTCAAACTGTACAATTTAGCATTTTTACTGTTTATGTTGTTTACCATATTTTCACTTTGGAATATTACCACCCTTTGGTGCCAACTCTTTAAAAATAACATTTTTTCTCTAATCATGTCGTATTTTGCACAGTGCTGAACACAGATCTGTGTGCTACAGTTTTCTGTTAGGATAAAAGGTGAAAGAACATTCCCACTCACCACACATGTAAAAAGAGAGATACAGGTGTCCCAAAGTGAGCAATAAGTTCATCATTTCCAGTCACTTGGGAACATCCCATTGTTCATGACACTCCTACAATTTCTTCTTGATCAGTACTCTAAGGAACTGAGCTTTAGTAATTAGAGCCCTGCCTGTTTCACATTATTTTATTGTTTTTCTTTTTAAGCATAATTTCTGTTTCAAATCCTTATCTTCAAGAAGCCTGCTTCATGCAATTTTTATGTTCTAAGAAGCAATGCTTTGCTATGTGATTGGCCTGTAATAATGAGTATTGCTATTTTGGAGATCTTCTAAAATGTATTTTAAAATATAATTTACTTGATTTAATTATCTTTAATACATTTACTCTTGGCTATGCAAATATTAGAGATGTTTGTGCAAAAATAACATTGTAAAAAAAGAATTCAGTTGTTTGATGTATTTCTCAAAATATCATCGCTTTTACTATTTAAGATTGGGGCAACAGAGGAAGCAGAAAAATAGCAGCAGCACAAAATATGGGATTTAGAGCAAATGCATCTTTCCTACCTACATAAAATGGCTAGTCACGGGAATGAGGTTGAAAATATGGAGGAGATTTTAATGTAAAACAAAAATTTTAAATCACCACAAATTTTAGTATATTTTTAAGTTGACATGCTTAGTTCAGTGTTGAAGGAAAATGGATATTTTGGTGTTATTTTTTTATTAATTATTTTGCATTATGTGACAGTTTCATAGGCTCTGGGAATCCCCCCACCCCTCCCCACGCCCCTACCCCCTGGTGGATTCCTCCACCTTGATGCAGTATTACAGTTCAAATTCAATCAAGATTCTTTCCTTGCAAACGTATACCAAGCATAGAGTCCAGCTACTTATTGTTCAGATGGGTTGAACAGTTTCTTGGGGAGACCATTTCTGGTCCGAAGTTAGAGCTGGTAGAATATCGTCCCAGTCAATTAAGAGTCCCAATATAACATCAACAGCAATTGGTGCTTTTCATTAAAGTTTTCCTTTGTTTTATTTCCTCACAAGGCTGCAGAAAGACAATTCTGTCCATGGAAAAAGAAGAGTTACATTGATTTTCCAAAGAAATTGAGTCAAGATAAGGATTCAGAATAGGACTTATGGAGTCCCATTAGAATAACCCTATGTTAGAATAAGTGGAATGAAACTGGAGCTTATGTCAATAGCTGTACTCTTCTGTTACAACAATTTTAAAATGATGGGTAATCACTCCATCCATTTGTCTATTGGTTTTCTTACTTGTAAAATATGACAGAATGTTAGGCTATTTTGCTCTGCTATTCCTGACATGAAATCAGGACAAGAATATAAAAACAATTGAAAATCACAAATCATTGTCACTGTTGTAATGATTGAACCATAATATTTGCTTACCAAGATCACTATCTTTACTTCCAAGTTGGCATTCATATCTTTACACAATGTTTGTATGCAGCTGAATTCCCAAAACTGCGTTTGTAGTTCCCTGTACTCAAGTAGAATTCTAAATGGATAGCACATTGCGTCCCTTCGCCTATATACCTTATTTGTCCTTAATGTTCACTCTTTCATTCTTTCTACACTATTATCTTGAACAAGGTATGCACTCCCCTGTCTTAGGGCCCTTGCTCCCTGCTTGCTTCAAAGGCTCTCACTCGGATATCAATAGGGTCATTCTCTCACTTAATTGAGTTTCCTTTCTTTTTTTTTTGTTTGTTTTTTTTTTTGTTTTTTTTTTTATTAAATTTATTCATTAATTACATTGTGTTGTAATTTCATAGGAACTGGGATTCTCCCCACACTTTCCCACACCTTCCCCCCATGGTGGGTTCCTCCACCTTGTTGCATAACCATAGTTCAAGTTCAGTTGAGATTCCCTCTTAGCAAGCATATGCCAAGTATAGAGTCCAACATCTTATAGTCCAGTCAAGTCCAACTACTTATTGGGAAGACCCTCTCTGGTCTGAGGGCAGAGCCAGCAGAGTATCATCCCGATCAAATAAAAGCACTAACATATTATCAGCAACAATTAACATCATTATGGAATTAATTGACATAGTATTGAGCAGCCAACATGTTAAAAATAAATGCGATTTCTTAACCCCGTTCTGTGACCACCCCATTCACATTTCCATTTTAGTTTATATAGTACATACAACATAACATCCATAACATGTTTGTCACCTCTCAGGGAACATCCCTGAAAAACCTACAACTTTTTTAAAAGCTCTACTTTTAATGTGCCTCTGTCTTCTTTATACTCTCCATAGCATAAGCATTTACCTACACAGAATATTGCATATTGAAAATGTATCTGTTTATATTTTTATCTACCCTTTAGAAACTGAAGATCACAGCAGCGGAGTTCTACCACTGCCTCATCCTCAAAACGTAATACATAGATGTACGTAGGAAATACTCATTAGGTGAATCATTGAGCAGAATAAAATTAGAAGCTGGCAACAGTAGCTACTTCATGATCAAGAGTGACTTCATCTGATTATATGGCAGTAAACTGAATGTCTAGATATTTATGAGCTCTCTCTTGAATTTGTTGTGTTAGTCTCACAAATTGTTGAAAAGGGTTGGAGTTGTTCATAAGGGTTTCCCCCATTGTGTACTATGAACAGCACGAAATTCACAATGGAAGACATGTGGTGATAATATACATTTTATTAGCTTATGCTTTCCTTCAACAACGTCCTAGGAATACAGCAGAATTGATACCTGAATTCATTATTCTGCTGCAGCGTTCGTATATCTATCTCCATCTAAAAGAGGGAAAACTGAGCTGCAGAAATACTAGTTACCTTGACTAATTTCAGCGAAATTCTAATTATTAGTTTATTCCATTTCACATTCTGTGACTGATAACACATTTCTTGCTCTTCGGCTTTGAAGCAGGAGATATTATGAGAACAAGACAATACAGCTATATCGCATGTTTCTCACATGTAAGCATTATTAGTAATATGGTATTGGTTCAAAAATATATTCACTGTAGCATTCCTTAATGATTTCTTCAGGCACATAGTTTAAATAAAAATTCTACAGTATTGTTGGGAAAAATTCATTCATTTAGTTCTGTTCTCTCTGTTTATATTCCAGACTCCCTAGCAGAGTAACATTATTTCACTCAAAACTATATGACAAGCACTTTACTCAAATCCTTCAGACGCCTTGCTCACTGCTGATTATGTCTGGCTCTGGCTAGTGTCCCTTAATGTCACACAACTGTTATAACACAAAAGAGTGTCCTCAGCCGCATTTTATGGGTTAATTTGAAGAAATAGAGAAATAATGCAATGGCTTTTCACTTCAGGAGTAGAAAATTGACTGTGCACATTGTATGAGTTGCTGTTAGCCAACCAATTAATGAAAGAGAAGGGATAAGAGTAGATGCGGAAGTCAGGTGAAAGACATAAGATTACCTATATGGGTAATTAGAACCACAGTACGATTCAAGATATTGATGTCAATGTCCTCAAAGGTCCTTCATGGATAAGGTAGCCAATACAGAGTTCTAAGTAAAATGTCATGATCATCAATCTTTAACACATATGATAGGAAATGTGTTATCTAAAATACCAACAATATCAGTTTGACAGAGTATCAAATACCACAACTCAGAAGTCCATATGCCCTGTTATACGTATGCAACATCAATTCATATGGAATGCAATGGTAAAAAACATATATAAAATCTAATATGCATGCACATTTAATGTTATTTAAATTTAAACATAAAATAAGTATTAGCATTATATCTGAAAAAGACAAATAAGTAAATATGAATCATGTATGTTTTTTCCTGTAGCTATTTACACATTGCTTATAGTAACCTCATATTTGACCAGAGTGCCAAATCCTCTTACTTTTAAAAAATTATCTATTTCTATTGGAAAGGCAGAATTATTGAGAGATAATAAGAGACAAATATCTTCCCTCTGCCATTTACTTGTCAAATGGCTATAATAGCCAGAACGATGCCAGACTGAAGCCAGCAGCCAGGAGTCTCCTCTAGGTCTCCCATGTGGATGCAGGGTTCAAGGAACTTGACTATCCTTCATTACTTTCCATATGGAGTGCCTAGTTCAGAAATGGAGCAGCTAGGACCCAAACCAGTGGTCATATGGGATGCTGACATAGCAAAGCCCAGATTTCTACAGGGTAGTTATTATAAAGAGTTGTTTTATGTGTCCAGTCAGTGTCTCAGCACTGTGTTTTACTGAAATAAGCCTCAAAGGACTGTGAAACTGGTACGGTCAATTTATGTGTTTTTTAATTGACACATATTCCTTGAAGCAAGTATTTGAGCATCATTGTAACTCTTCCAATGCTTTAATTTTGGAATAGAAATACTAATAAAAATATCATTTTTTAATTTGAATCACAAGACACACACACACACACACACACACACACACACATATATATATATACACACACACACACACATGATATATCTGTAGCTTGGAAAATATTTTTTTTTACCTAATATAAACTTGAGAAATTAAAAGGTTTAAATAAATATTTATGTAAGATTTTACTAATGATATACGTGGATACTTTCTTAAATTGCTTTATTGTTGTATAATATGCAGATGGAATTTGAAATACTAGATAGAAAACTTTGGATAAAACAAAAAGCAAAAGATCATAAATGAGTAGTTCTCTCAATAAACTGTAACAATGAAACAACATATGCATAGGTTTCAGGAAATAGACAGACTACAGTTGACATAGTCAATAGAATGCTTCATCTGCATTGAAAAACAATGTTTTTTGTTACTGCTATTTGGGATTCGTATTGGTTTGACTGTCACACAGCTTACTTCTATCTCATTTGATATAAAACAATAAAAGCAGAATGACCATAAAAGACCATTAGATCATAAGATTCCTTTAAAATAATTTGTAAACAGTGGATCTGCTTTAAATTAAAAGCTCTAAAGAATAATACACAGAGCTCCATTTTCTAGAAATACTGTTGTTTAAATAAAGTTATTTATAGACTAGTCAGGAAATCCAATGTCTTTTGGTAACATTCTTTGCACAGAAAAAAATAATTTTGAATTTTAAAAATAAATTTAAAAAGCAATATCTGGTATCACTGTGTTTTAATCAAAATACGAATTAAATATAGCCACAAAGACATTTCTCATACTTCAGAATTAATAGGAATAAATAATGCATATAGTAGCCACTAAAGCATTCATAAAGCTTTTCATATGTCACACAAATTTTTCATTTTTTTCTTTTTTAATTCATTAATAAACAAAATATCTGTGTCAGAGATTGAGAAATGAGATTTAATATAAAAAATGATGATGCCTTTGCCTTTGGGGCTCCTCAGTCTTAATAGGGAAAGAGAAAAACTTACAGGTAGCCATATAAAAGCGTGAATGATGTTCTACAAAATCTAAATTACATCTAAAGAAATCATGTGATTCATCATGTGGCCAGGACAATGCCATGGGTTCACAAATAGTAACTTTGTCAATCAAGTTGTTTCATCATCTCCTTACTGCTGCATCTGTTGCTTCCATCATTATTGCCAGTACAGGAGAAATAGTTTAATAAAAACATTGCAATTCTATCCTAGTCTGTGTGGTTCTATTTCATTGACCAATGCCTTCTGACCTGCTTGACTTAAGCCTGTAAGTGTCCTCTCTGTAAGGAGTTCCTCACAGTCTTGGGTTCAGTGACAGTTCTCCTCGAATTTGTGTGTTGCTTTGTGATTATTGCTATTAAAATATTACCCAATAGAGTTGAATTACACTTTTGCTAGCTCTCTCATTAGGCTGTAAGCTACTCATGAGGGAGGCTTGTTTTACCTTTATTTGTACAGTGTAGTATAATACTAGACTTCCATGAGAATCTTGATCATTTTTTAGAAAAAAGGAAGAGAAGATGAAGCACAATGCACAGTTTAAGGCATGAAGGCAGAAAGGAGGGCAATAAGCAAAAATCCATGAGCACGCAGACTGGATTTGTCAGGGAGATATAGCAGCTGTCTATTGACAGATATGTTGGAAGTAAAACAAGTGTATAAGAAAGAATAAAATCAATTTAAACAACATTTCATAATACATTTATTTGAGGAAAAGAAAATGTCTTTCTTCCGATTAATAAACACAGATATTTCAAAATTATACTAGCTAAGACACTGAAGAAGAATCTGGTCAATCAATTAAATATTGTTTTAACTTCAATAGAGAAAATTAGGCTGTATTTGTTGTCAAAATGCAGCAACGGAATGAGAGTTAAAAGGAGAGGTTAAGGAAATTCAGGGAACTGAATAAAAGCTTAAAATGAATTTTGCCGTAACATTGTAGAAAAGAAAAAAAAAGACATTAAAATATCCTGGGGCCTGGCACAGTAGCCTAGTGGCTAAAGTCTTTGACTTGCATGTGCCAAGATCCCATATGGGCACCAGTTCTAATCCCAGCGGCTCTGCTTCCCATGCAGCTCCCTGCTTGTGGCCTGGGAAAGTATTCGAGAACTGTCTTAAGCCTTGGGATCCTGCACTCATGTGCGAGACCCAGAAGAAACTCCTGGCTCCAGGCTTCGGTTTGGCGTAGTTACAGCCATTGTGGTTGCTACTCCTCTCTGTATATCTGCCTTTCTAATAAAAATAAATAAAACTTTAAAAAATAATAAAATAATTAAAATATTTTGGATTGGCAGGATCATCATCAGAATGTCCATATTCCTTAAAATTACATGCAAATTAATTGTGATCTCAATCAAAATCCAAATAACATTCTTCTCAAAAATAGAAACGATGATAGAAATAATTATTTGGAAATACAAGACATCCTGAATACCCAAAGTTTTCATGAAGAACAGAAATCAAGCAGGAGGAATCACAATTCCAGATTTCTAGAGATGCCGTAAGTAGCGGTAACCACAACAGTCTGGTACTGTTAGAAACAGGTAAAGATCAATGGACTAGAACAGAAAGCTAAGAAATGAGACCACAGACACATGCCAACCAATCTTCTATAAGTATCTGGAAATAATAGAACTTAAAGTAATCCATGAAAAAAAATCTGATGTTGGGACAATTGGATAGCAACCTGGAAATGTAAGACGCAAGGCACTCGTCTGTCGCTGTTTATAGAAGGGTCTAAATCTTAATCCAAAGCCATCAAATCACTAGAAGAAAACATAGAAGGCACTCTCTAAGATATAAGCACTGGGAAAGACTTTCTTGAAAAGTCACCAAAAGCACAGGCAGTCAAAGCCAGGAAAAACAAACGGGATGACATCAAGATGAGAAGCTTTGTAAGAAACACCGACAATCAACAGACAAGGACCTGGAGAAATGGGAAAAACAAAGTCTCCGCACAGCACACAACAGAGAGAGAGCATACCAGCACTCAGGGTTTACAAAGAGCTTCAGAAACTAAACAATAGCAGAACTACTTTATGAAGTATTGGGCCAAAGAACGAGCAGGCAGTTTTCTTTTTCTTTTTCTTTTTTATTAATTATTTTGCATTATGTGACAGTTTCATAGGCTCTGGGGTTCCCCCCCACCCCTTCCCGTGCCCCTCCCCCACGGTGGACCCCCCCACCCCGTTGCAGCTTTACAGCTCAAATTCAATCAAGATTCTTCCCTTGCAAACAGATGCTAAGCACATAGTCCGGCTGCTCATTGTCCAGATGGAATGTACAGCTTCTCGGGTAGACTATTTAGCTGCGATCGACCCCAAGTGGCTTAAATATTTCTCTAGATATGAATCACTACCAGTCTCGCCACTCCCATTTTGATGAGGTCGTTGTAGAGTTCACTGGTTGACACTGTCCATCATAGAATCTTCATTCGCCCGATTTTCGCTGCCAACATATATCTGAGATGGTTGATTGACCCGTTCTGTCCTCTGTCTTTTCTTGGCTAGGGTTCTGAGTCCAGCTGGTCATCGCCACAATCAGCTTGTAGGTGCAATTTTGGGCTGGTTTGTTTTCAGACTGGAGTTGCTCTGGAACCAGTGGGTGCTGCAGACTAGGTTGGTTCTGCCCAGCACGTACTCGGGTGCAGCCTAGTCGGGGAGACCCCCACCAGGCCCGTCCCCTATCCTGGTCCGCCTGTGTGTATAGCAGACTAGTCCAGTCTGTCCCACATCCTATCTAGCTCTTGCACTTGTCCCTGGGTTTCAAAGCTTAGTTCTGACTAAGCAGCTTGGCCATCCAGCCCCCACAGATGTTGTTGCGTTCCTCTCTGTCTAGCCACCCCAGCCCCTCTCCAAGTTATCATGTCCTCCCGCGGGAGCAGTGACCCAGGAGGGGGGAACCTATTGTTTCACTGTCCCGGTTTATGCATTTTTCGGGTGATTCCGATTTGACTTGACAGAATCAGTCCCCAGAGCCAGCTTCCGCCAGCCAGTGCAGCGGCCAAGTCCTTGCACCCCTCATCCATTCTGATCTATGCTTGCCCCAGTATGGGATAGTTAGTTCAGTCTGACGTTTCCCTGGTCTAGTTCCCGTGCGGCACACAGGTGTTGCAGCCCTACCTAGTGTGGTCTGTCCCCAAACCAGTCCATGCTCTGCAGTGGGAGCAGCTGTCCGGTGAGGGGACCAACCCCTAAATTCCGATGCCGGCTCTGCCCCTCCTGGTTCTCACGTGGAGCAGGCAGTTTTCAAAAGAACAAATTCAAATTACTTAATAGACATAGGAAAAAAAATGTTCAGGCTCCCTAGCTATCATTTAAATGCAAAAAAACAAACCGAAAAACAAAAACTACATCATGGTTCCAACTAATTCCTGTGAGATTGCTCTACATTTGGAAATCTATGAACAACACCTGCTGGCATGGATATGGGGAATACATATTCTACTCCACTATTCCTGGGAATAAAGGCTAGTGTATCCACTATGGAAGTCAGTATAGAAAAGGTTAGTATGTCTCAGCTGTTCCACTCCTGGGAATATATTCAAAGGAAGTGAAATCTGCATAAGAGAAAGTGACCTGTAATCTAACATTCACACCAGCACAATCTACAATAGCGAAGACATGAAAACAACCCAGATTCTGTTGAAAAAGAAATAAAGAACCAACGGTAAATTCTATGTGACGCTACTCAGCCAATAAAACGAATAAAACTCTAGCACTTACAACAAAATGATGTCAACTGAAACCCATTGTGTTGAGTGAAATAAAACAAACCCAAAGGACAAATATCCTATATTCTGCTTGATATAAGGTAACCTTTACAAAAATGAAAGAAAAACAGATACATAGGTAAACACTGTATATACATATATTCACCTAGAGGAATTGTACAATGGAGAAGTGAAGATACAGTGCAGTATGTATTTCTATTCCTGATTAAAAGGAGGACTCCCGATGAAACTGCTTCAGTCACCACATACGGTGGGCTATCTTGAGCAGCTGAAGTATTCGTCTTGAATGCGCCGCGGCATCCCATATGGTCGCCGGTTCTAACTCCATCAGGCCTTCTTCCCATCCAGCTCCCTGCTTGCGGCCCGAAAAAGCAGTCGAGGACGGCCCAAAGCCTTAGGACCCTGCACTGGTGTGGGAGATCCGGAAGAGCTCCTGGCTCCTGGCTTTGGGTCAGCGCAGCACCGGCCATTGCAGCGGTTACTTGGGCAGTAATTTATTGGAGGTAAGATATTTCTATTGCTTCTCCTCTCTCTATATATGTATTTTACTTCGCACTAAAAATAAAGAAATCTTAAAAAAAGAATGACTGGAATAATATATGTATATATAACATGCTACTCAAAGCATCCGAACATATTATTATCAAATGCACATGGAGGACTTTTCAGAATAAACTAAATGCAAACAGATTAAAATGTGGATGGTGGGTAACTATAGATATAGAACACATTATGCAAAACAGGTGCAACTAACAACAAAAAAGAAACTGGAAAAATATAAATTATGTGGAAATTAAGTTTATACTCTTAAACAATTGATACATCAAAGAAAACATGGTGAGGGAACTTAATAAAATAGTTTTGAAGTGAATGAATAGGAAAATACAACTTATCAAAATGTATACGATGAAACACAATTAGTTCTTGGATTAAAAGTCTTTCTTAAAACCCTACATTATGCAGTAGTGTAGTGGTTAAAGTCCTCACTTTGCATGCACCAGGAGTTCATATAGTCGCCAGTTCTAATCCCAGTGGCCCCGCTTCCCATCCAGCTCCCTGCTTGAGGCCTGGGAAAGCAGTATATGAAACACATTAACAAAATAAAGAAAAAAGCATTATTGTTTCAGTTAATAAAAAGAAAATAATTTCAGAAAATCCAGCACTCTTTAGTATGAATTGCTCAATAAACAGGAAGTATCAGAGAACTGTTTCTACCAGTTAAAGGAAGAAAAACGCACAGCTTATATAAGACTACAAATCATTGAGGACTTCATTGTTCCTATTAGAAGCAAAGTGTGGGTATCTAATTTCACCAGCTACAGCCAACATTGATCTGCAAGTTCTAGGAAGAGTAATAGGTGCTCAAAACTCACCTGCAGCCACTTTTTATGTATTTGCTGAATTAAACTGAAGAAATCAATAGATGCATTTAAAAATTACCTAATGTGACAGGAATGCATGAAGTGTTGTTGAATTATATGTGGTAAAGCAATCAGAGATTTTTCTTTTTTGGCTCTAGTTTCAAAATCCTGAAATCAGTCATCACGAAAAATGTTTATATGGCTTTTGAAGAATATTAATCAGAATTGAAACAACTGACATTTAAAATGATAGCTCTAAATTAAGGAAGAGATTAATTAAAACATCCATTTGGGCCTGGTAATGTGGCACAGAGAATTAAGCTGGTACCTGCCACATTGGCATCCCTTATGAGTTCTGGTTCCAATCGTCGTTATTCCACTTCCCAGTTAATGCACCTGCAAAAGAAATAGATGACTAACGTACTTAGAGTCCTGCTACAAATGCGGGAGAACTGGATGGAGCTCCAGGCTCCTGGCTTAAGCTGTTGCAGCCATTTGGTAAAGTTCTCTCTCTTCTCAAATAAATAAAATCATATATGTAACAAATAAAACATGAATTTTTTATTTTTGACTGGCTTTGTATACCTGAGTAAATATGAATATCCATTGCTTAGAGAAGATGGTATTCTATTCTACCAGCGACTGTCTAATCTAAGAAAGGAGTAGAAATCAGGTATTTGGTTAGCCTTGCCCTGGTGGGATTTTGATGAAATGCTGAGCAGCTTTGCATACTGCCCAGTATAAAAGTGTGCTTGATAAATATTTGGTGAATAGGGATGCACATTTCACTAACAAGAGATAGCAAAATACTGCTTGAGCAAATGAAATTGTGTTTAGATGGAATATTCAATCACACAAAATGGACAACGCATTTAAAAAGAGACAAAGTAAATGAAGAAAATGAAGGAGACTTTATTAATATCCATGTGAGAGTCAGTTAGAACCTAAAGATAATCAAATTTGCTAAGAGCTCATTTCATACATAATACATGTGACTAATAATTGTCGCACATTCAAAACTTCCCACATTTTAGAACAGACATTCAGATTTTATTTGTGAGTTAGAGGGCATGCACAATGCATTCTAGCTTTGAATACAGATAAAATTCAGCTATTGTTATACTTCTGTTGTGTGTATTAGAGGGAAACCTGGCAGAATACTGAAAGTTCAGAGAAGAATTCATGGAGGAAGTGAGTTCTGTGGTCATTTTAAAGAAGATATTTGATTTAACAAAACATGTGTAGCAAAAGGATCTTCTAAACAAGCATTTGTATAAAAACTAAACAACAAGAGCAAACAAAGACAAAATAATCCGAATGGGGTTTGTAGGACTGTCAATGGCAAGAGGAGCTAGTGGCAAATGCTTTACACGTATAAGCCAAGATTGATTAGTAAGGTAAAATTATCCAAGCAATTCAGATGCTATCCTTAAAGCATCAGAAGATAACTCAGTGTTTACAATTAGTATGTGATGTGATGCATTTCAATTTATAGAGTTCATTCTGGTTATGAAAATGACAATAAATTGAAAAATGGCAAGAATATAACAATAATTTAGGTGCTATCACTGTACCAGAGGTGGACACAAGATTGTAGCTCGTGTTGAGCTATTAGTTCACAAAATCTTAATAAAAATCTGTTATTTATTATTTGTTGGATCCTTTAACAACATGACAAGGAGCCTTCCTTTTTTATTTTGTTTAAATTTTTTAAAAAGATTTATTTACTTTTATTACAAAGTCAGATATACAGAGAGGAGGAGAGACAGAGAGGAAGAGCTTCCGTCCGATGATTCAATCCCTAAGTGAGTGCAACGGCCAGTGCTGTGCTAATCTGAAGCCGGGAACCTGGAACCTCTTCCAGGTCTCCCACGCGGGTGCAGGGTCCCAGTGCTCTGGGTTGTCCCCAACTGCTTTCCCAAGCCACAAGCAGGGAGCTGGATGGGAAATGGAGCTGCCGGGTCTAGAACTGGTGCCCATATGGGATCCCGGCGCATTCAAGGCAAGGACTTTAGCCACTAGGCCACGCCGCCAGGCCCTCCTTCCTTTTTTTAAAGACTTAAAATAACCTATATTTTCATTTTAAAAGTAAGTAAATGGAGTTAAAGAGATTAATTAGTTTTGTCAAGACCACAAGAATAAGAAAAAGAATTGATGAATGCTAGTATTGATAGCAATACTTCCCTGGGCGAAATGTTAATAAAATTTACAAAGGAAATGCTGATGATACAGTTGCAGGTGGGTTTACTAAGCCTGGCCACACAGTGATTGGTATGAACTATAGAGAAACGATTCGAGGACGTATTTTCTGAGCCTGCCAATGAGGTTCCAATTGAACCATCACTCCTGACATTGTTGGTGATTGTCAGACATATCGAAACTCATATTCAAAACTCTTCCTAAAGGATCACATAGCCAGATTCAAACCATTGCTATCCATCACTTTTAGAATGTGTCTTATTGTGAAAGAGGCTGACACATGGGCAAAAATGGTCTGCCATGGAGAACTTAACAACATTCAGAGTTTTGCTAGTTTTCCAAAAAAGACCTTAAGAAGAGCGATCTTGGTATTTACCTACGTCCAGTCTTATCCAAAACACATTCTGTGAATCTGACCGAGTAAATCTAACCAATATCTAAGCTTAAAATAGGGTAGCTACTGGTGTTTTTAACATTCCAATATTCCCAATACAAAGAAAGTATACAATTATTAGTTGAGCTATGCAGAAGATGAAAAAAAGGAAGTACAGAAGACTTCTAGAAGCCATTGTATCATTCCAAGTAAAAATAATCACTTCTTGGACCATAATTGCAAGAGTAGAGGTAAGAAGTTTATTTGCTTGGAATGTATTCTGAAAGTAAAACAAATAAGGATAGCTAGCACATTTGAATGAGGAAAATAAGAAATATATAAAAATATACAAAATAAATTGTGATGATTTTAATATCTTGAGTCTAATCAAGTGGAAAATTGAACTTCCTATATGCCAAGATGGGCAGTTTGAAAACACGGATTTGCAGACTTTTAAATGGTTGAAAAATTAATCTGGAATGTATAATTTCCTACAATGTTGATGACTAATTATATAAAAAAGTTAATGATTTTTAAGTTTCACATTTTTAGGAAAGCATTCTTTTTTTTTGTTTGTTTCTGACTCTGAAAGTTGTTATAACAGCATTTGTTCGACATTCTCTCTGCTGTACCAACAGCATGATCTAAACAGTATTTAATGCTTCACAGGAATGGGTATGATATCAAAAAACTCCTCATGTTCAAATGAACCAAAGACTAGTGATTAACAACATAATCAGAAGAATTTTGCAGGATAGCATAGAAGTTATTGAAACTTGATACAATCTAAAATCAAAAGAACTTGAAAAAGAAATACCATCTGTTGTTGCAAGAAAAATCAAGAAAAATGGCAGAGTATATATTTTAGTTTTTTCCCAAATGCCAATACAAACACAAAACTGACTTCTAACCATGCATTAATTATTATATATGCTGCTTAACAATGCTTACTGAAAGAGAGGAGGATTTAACAGTTCTGAAATATATTTCAAATATTATCCTAGATCATAACATTCCTTTTGTGCTCAATATGTAAAAGAGTAATAATAATTAAAATAATCTACTGAGACTAACACAGTAAAAGTTCACCAGTTATCCTGTTGCATGTTAAGCTCTGTTGTTTTGATTTTGATGCTGTCTCCACTCCTTGCAGCATTATTTATTCAATCTGTTTAGTTTGTTTTACAGGCTGTGGCAGCATTCACAGGGTGGACCTATTGAACCAAGCCGTAATAGATGTAATACATCAATACATTTGAGCTGAGCAGCTTTAATTAGGCCTTCCTGGTCATTTCATCAATTCAGTTGAGTACCACTGGGATTTGGTTAACACCGTGCCTCCTGTGGAGCATGAGAATTACAGCACTCCAGCAAGGCTCCACCAGTCTCAGTGCAAGGTTAGGCAATCAACGATAATTCACACAGGGAAGTGCTTGGAGCCTAACCCATAAACTTACTCTTACAGCGTTATCTTTCAAATTTGAAAATCTTTCAAATCAAGTGTCAGTTTGGAATTCAAAAATCACTCACACAGGGGAGTAAGTACCTTTTCAGTTCCATAACATAGCAGGAGTTTGCCTTGCTCCTGCTGCCATACCTGTGTAATCAACTTACCCTCAATGCACAGGTTATGATGTCGCACAAACTGTTAAGTGTAAAATTTTCATATTCAATTCCAATTTCCCGTAATGAACCTTGAATAAAGAAATTTAGACAAATAAGTATTGCATCAGGATAAGCCTGGCAAAGTCTTGAGAAGAAAAGAATATTTTACAGGCAACTTTCTTAAGCATCTGGGTATAATTTTACAAATAAAACAATGGCCAGTAGAGTTGACCAATATCTAGATAACAAAGACTTGCAGATATGTGCAGAAAAGCATCCAAATGAAAGTCTCCCCCTCCCCCGCTACTTACAGAATGTAAAATGCAGACATACAGGTTAATTGGGAAAACCTCAAGAAGGTAGAATACACAGTGTATATTCTATAACTGTACACACTGTACAGAAAATGGAACGCAGGGTCTGACCAAAAGTCTCATCAAGGAAGAGATGATATTTTGTAAAAAAAAAAATAAAGCAAAATGGATTAGACTGAGGCCTCCACTTGCTGAGAAGCAAGCTGACAGATTGGTATACCATACCCCAGGCAGTGTCAGGGAATTCCACTGGTTATCTAAAATGGCTCATCTCATTCCTTTTGTTTCACGTGGTCGCTTTCATTCAGTGTAAGTATTTCAGAAGCCCAACTATGCTGTAGCCACAATTGCTAACATATAAGAGCAGAGGCTATAGACTTTCTAGAACCATGAGGCATGTGACAACCAGGCTCATTATATGTTATTACTGGGGAAATTTTGGATTGGCTGTGTTTACTGAAATACCAATGTTAAACTAAAGTTTCTTAAGAAAAAAAATCTCAAATAAACGCATTTGAGTATAAAAAGAAAAGAAATTACAAGTATAGAGTTAGAACACAAGGATGGCAAATTATAAATAGTTTTATTACGTTAAAGCTTAACTGCACCACTTTGAGCTGAAAGTTTTGTGCCGGTTACATCTTAAAATAATACCAGACATTACATAGGTTAATTTGAAATCCTCTTTCTCACAGCTGCAGACAAGGAATTCAAATGAGTCTTAATTGGGTTGTGTTTAACTTGACCACTTAGAGGTTTCTTTTCTGATCTAGATGTACTTATTGATATCACATTATTACACAAAATTTTTTCTTTTTCCTTTTTTAGCACATAGAATATTTTAAACTGGACATTTTTTATCTTTGCAAATGGTTAAGATTAACGGCAAAATTGAACCAATACTATTTTGTAAATGTTTATAATGTACTATATTTCAATATGGATTGGTTTTGTTGTTTTAATACAAAGGAATATGATAAGACTTGGTTATACAGATGTTATATTAGATGAATATAAAAGATAAGAGTTGTCTGATTTGATAAGAATATTAAGTTAGCATGTAATATAATGAAAGTATTTTAAATGCTTATATAGCTGCTTCTTTTTAATGGAGATTTACATATATTCATTTATATGATTGCATTTGTTATGTGCATATACTGTTGTATACATATACATACAAATATGGAATGTGATGTGAGGTTCAGTAGATACATAAAGGACACCTTGTGAATATATCATAATACTGATAGGTTTATTATAAAGATGTATTTTCCTTACTCTCTCTTTGTATGCAGTGAGTATATATTTATAGATGTGTGCATATACAAAATCCACCCTTATGCCTCAGCAGTACACAGGCTGCCTCCATTACGTATGGAGCTGTGTATGTTCCAGTTCTCACTGTGCGTCAGATCCCAGCTCCCTGTTCACCTGCTCCCTGGAATGCCCTGGGCCAGATCCCAGCTCCCTGTTCACCTGCTCCCTGGAATGCCCTGGGCCAGATCCCAGCTCCCTGTTCTCCTGCTCCCTGGGAGGCGGTGGGCCCACTGGGGAACCTGCATTGACATCCTAGCTTCTGGCTTTGACCTAGTCAGCCTTCAGCTGTTTCTGTCTTCTGGGGAGTGCATCTGTGGATTGCAGATCTCTCTCATTTTCCATGTCTCTAATATTCAAATAAACAAATGAATTAAAATTATTATGTAACACTTGGTGTGCTAGAAAGAGTGTTATCAAAAAGTCTCTCTACTTTTCAACTTTGAAACAAATGTACCAGTGTAGAATTTAAACTAATAGAGTAAATAATTGGTGTGTATATCTCAAAGACAGAGAGAACAAGAAGGATGCACAGACATAGGCAAACCCAGGCAGCTCCTACTTGCTGGTTCAGCCCTCAAATGCCTCCAAGACTGGTTCAGATGAAACCAAGACCCAGGAGCTCATCCTGTGCCCCTCTCTTGCATGGCAGGGACTCAAACATTTGAATCATTGCCTGCAGTCACACACGGTGGGGTGTGCATTAATAGGATGTTGTGGTAGGAAAAATGTGAATCCTTAACTGTTACAGCAACCTCTTTCCTTCCTGTATCTATCCATCTTTGAATATAGGTGGAAGTATGTTCATTTTTTAAAATTTAAATGTTTAATGGATATACAGAGAGATTATTTATTAGATTCCCATTACACATTTATATATTTGCTAATTCTGCTCCAAATGTCTCACACAAATTAGTAACATAACAAAATACAGAATTATATCACTTCCCATTTTACAAATATCAAAAAATAATATAGTATCTATAATATACATTGCAAGTATTTTCTCTTTTTGTGAACTCACCAAGCTTCATTTGTTTTTTCTCACTTTAATTATTTTCGTTAAACTTAATATCCTCCCTAATGTCTTCAGAGTTTCAAGTCGCATTTAGAGTGTCATGGCTTGTAGTGCCTATAGTTTGCTAGCAAATTCTAAGATGGAATTTCAAGCACAAAGGACTTCTTCAGAAAGATATCTCTGAAGAAATTTCAACGTTCCTGAGAATCAGTGCAAGGAAAGGGAGCTGCTGAGCCAGTCTGTGGTAGCTTCTGGTGATGCATACAGAGTTCTGTAATATGTATCACACCCACAAGTCTCTCCAGTTTTGAGACAGGTATGTGATCCTTTGTAACCCACCATCATAATCGACTCCTCACTCCTTGAGCTGGGGATAACATATAGTTCCAGAAACTTTCCTGGCCAATCAACTGCACTCCACTGAGATGAGTCATTATCCACACCAGGCTGCAGGTACAATCCAACAACAACAGGAAAGTACAGAAATTAGCAAATCTCTGAGGAGAACAAGCACCTCTTGTTGCAGGTGTAATTTTTCACACTGTTGCACAGATTTATCAAATATGGGAATTTTTGCCTTTTAAGAAATTTTAGGTGTTAACAAATTGAGCAAAAAAATTGCAGAATTCTCATACAATGCCCGTCCGTCACTCCCCCATACATTTTCTCTCCAATTATGCACATCTCCTTTCTGGAGTGGCATGCTTTATACAATTGGTGAACTTCCATTCACACATTATTGTCATGGAAAGTCAATAGTTTAGGGTTAATTGTTTTTCATTTTTATCATGACTATTACCATTAGTAATTTGAAAGATTTCAAAGAGAAGGAGAGACAGAATGAGAAACATCTTCTATCCACTGCCTCACTCCCTAAATGGCCCTATTGGTCAGAACTGAGCTGATCTGAAACCAGGAACAGGAAACTTCTTCCAGGATTCCAGGTTTCCAGGTTTCTGGAGTGGTTCAAGGCACTCAGCCACTTCCACAACTTTCACATTCCACATGAAAGGAGCTGTATTGGAAGCACAGCAGCCGGGACTACAACCAGCACCACATGGGATGCTGGCACCGTTGAGTCATGGCGCCAAGCCCTAGGGTTAAACTTTGATGAAGTCCATTCTTCGGGCTTGGATAATTAACTGACATGAATCCATTACTGTAACATCACAGAATATTTTCACTTTCCTAAAAATCCTCTGTTCATCTCTGTGTTACTCACTTGCCCTCCCTCTGGCTCCTGGCAACCCCTATTTTTTTCTTTCATCTTCCTAGCTTTTATTTTCCAGAAGGACGTATTAAATAAGTCAAATCATATGTATGCTTTTTCATAAAAGGTTCTTTCGCTGAGTAAATTATAATTAAAATTTCCCATGCCTTTTCACAGCTTGATACTTATTTTTTTAAGGTCGAAGAATGTTCTGTTGTCCCAGTGTCCCACCAGAGCAGTTACTTTTGTAAGAATTTCACCTTGCCTTTTGGAACACTGCAATTTTTCTGGTATGAATATTTCTTTCCCTTTGAATGGTAAGCAACTATATTATTAAATTTATTCACATTTTTCCTGAAAAAATAAAAATACAGCATTGATTAGATGATAAATTTTCACAAAAGGCACACCAGTATTTAGAGTCTAAGTATTGGCTTATTTATCTATTTTCTTAATGACTCCACCATCCCATATTGTCTGAATTTAGACTTTTGGTATTTAAAAAGCAAAATGTCCCCCAATAGTAGTTTGACATAAACACATAACAACAGGATATATATTCATATTTTTCTGAATTAATAGGAATTGAATTTGAGGTCTCTTGTCTTTTTCTCTCTCTCTGTTTTTTTTTTTTTTTATTAATTATGTTGCATCATGTGACAGAGTTTCATAGGCTCTGGGATTCCCCGAACTCCTCCCCATACCCTCCCTCCCATGGTGGATTCCTCCACCTTGTTGCAGTATTACAGTTCAAATTCATACAAGATTCTTTCATTGCACACATACACCAAGCATAGAGTCCAGCATCCTATTGTCCAGATACATTCAACGGTTTCTTGGGGAGATCATCTCGGGTCTGAAGGTAGAACTGGCAGAATATCATCCCAATCAATTGAAAGCCACAACACAACATCAACAACAATTTACAACATTATGGAATTAGTTGACATGGTATTGAATAATGAATATGTTAAAAAATGCAAGTTCTTAATCACATCCTGTAACTACTTCATTGCCATTTTAATTTTAGTTTATATATAGAACTGGCTGCTATACACCTTAAAATGGCTATAGGGTATTATTCAGCTGTCTTGTGTCTATTTTCAGTTTAGTATTTAGCAGTTTATAGTGTTGAAGCATAATTTTGCTGAACTTGGCAGATTTTAGGATAGTCTAAACTGGCTTATAACTCTAACAAGGTATATGTCAACAGTTGAGGTGCAAAACAGTTTTAGGAGGGGTGTGCAGAGAAATCTCTAATACCCTAGTGAGGAGTAACTAATCTTTGTGTCCTACCTAGTAAGGTATATGTGGATCCACGCTGACCGTTTCCTGTCTGGTTCTAAGCTTTCCTTATTGTTCTCTATCTATTCTAATTTTTTGTTTGTTTGCTTTTTTTTTGGGGGGGGGCCCTCCGGAGTGACCCTGATGGTCATTGCAAGAGAGGTTGAGGATCCAAAGTTGGAACCAAGTAAGGACCCGAGAAAGCTCCTCTTCCTAGTCCCGAAGGAAGTTTACTGTTCTTCTGTTTCTGCGGACCTCTCAGGGCTCCTGGCTGTTGTTCCGGTGACCTTGGATCCTGCGAGGAAGAATTTGGGCTTCTTCCATCCCGTGTGGTAGATCCAAATGGGGGTGGGTGACCTCAGAGTTCTTGGCCTCCAAAGGCACTCCAATTCCCCGTGGTCTCCTTGGCAGTTGGGATGTAGTCCTTGGTGCCCCTACTGACAGTCCTTGGTGAGGATCCAGGAGTTTTTAGGGTTGGGATACAAGCCTCCATTTGAGGTCTTTTGTATGGATAGTTTCATTTATTGCAGATCCTTAAGTTAGAAATGAATAACATCAAAGCCAATGTGGTGAGTGGCACAGCCTGCTAAATCTTTGCCAGTGGTGCCACATGGACAGTATGTGCTTGCCAGTTAATAAATATTCTGTTATAGCAACTTGCTTCAATACTTTTCCATGTCATTAACATTCTTCTTTCCTCGTTTAGCATTATTTTTAGATCCTAAGTTGTGAGAGAGAACGTATGCTACAAATAAGCTTATAGACTTTAATATTGCATCAAAACACTATTTTGGAGTGTACATTGTTTTCTATTAGAAAAATTCTCAAGTTTAAACTAGCTTCATTCACTTCATCTTTCCTTCAAATATTATTTACCAGCTCCCATGCTGAGCCTCTTTCGGGGGCATAGAAATAGCAGGACAGATGCTATATAAAATTCTGTGCAATTGAAAGAGGTCACATGGTAGATATTTATGAGATAAAATCAGTATCCTGCAGTGCCTATGACTTTTTCAAAAGCTATTTACTTTCTAATACACAAAGAAGCTATTTCGTCTTTTAAATATCACATTATCTTTTGAGAATGGTTCATAGTTCATTCTAAAAAAAAAACCCCATCAACTTTAAATAATGGTGGTAGTTCACAAAAATAAAAGCAAAGTAAACCCTCATGATTTAGCATTTCTGCAAGTGGAGAATATGTTCAAGTCTATTGGAAATTAAAGACAATATCTGCATTTGGTTGCATTTTATGAGACATTTCACATTACATGTATTGGTTGGCTGAATCCGTTACTTGTCAACTCTAATGTATTCTAAAAAAAAAAAAATTACCAAATCTCTGGGCTTTAATTGTGACGACATTATGTGATCAAATTCTACCAAGGAGCATGGAATTCCACCATCTTTGGCAGTTATATGTATTGCTTCATAATAGATGAACTTGTGCATGCCTTCCTTCTGTTTTACTTAAGCTTTTTTTTGTATGAATAGCATAAATGTGGACCAATTCTGGAGGAGATTCAGTTACTCATATTTTAAGTTATCAAAAAGGAATTGCATGCACTGGAAGTACAGCATTACATTTAATAGTGATTTTTTTTTTTTTTTTAAGCAAGACACTGGTAGTAGATTTGGCAGCTGAATGATGTATTTTTGGGAAATGGGAAGGTGTCCTAGAAGGAACTTGTGGCTGTTCCTAAAGATTTATTAAAACTAAGCTGACACTTGCATCATTGATAGAGGTAATTTTAAAGCTCTCGAAATTCTACTGACCCTAAGATAATGAAACTACCACCTTATACACATTTGTATTCTGTGGCACTCAGTGCGGTTAGTGGTACAGAATTTGAAATGCTATCATTATCTTGCAGAAGAATTCACAAAAGTAACCGAGGGCAAACACGCAGACTCTGAGACAATACAGAGAAGGTAGATACAGTGCTGAGTGCCTGATGAGCAGCTATGTATAAAAATAAACAATAATGATAACGGATTATTTAGGCAGTTAATAAATCATAAGGATCAGTGATGCATAGTGCCTCACAACCAACACAGATTTCCTTTAAAAAATGTTTCTCTTATCTTATATTATAGCAGAGAATTTATATTATGCCCTAAAACAAATCAAATCCAGTGCATTTAAAAAGTACCATGCTGTGCTCCGAAGAACCTGGCTGAGGCGAAAATACGTGCATATTTACGACACGGACTGCCATAGGTCGCACAAATGAAAGCTCTACTTATAATCCAAAGAACATTTCTAACAGAATTTTCCGATAAGGAGAATGTGTGTTAAACTTTACTCAGAAGCATCAAATCTCGAGACTCATTTGAAATGCAGTTTGTCTGTATGAAATAAGTTGATTGTTCTTTGTTAAAACTCAGCAGAAATATTAATGAAAATCTATGGGGATGGCTAATGTTTAACTGCTCTCAAAGCTTACATGCTAAACTGTGATTCATTAATCACATACTCCTAGCAGTAGTTTATTGCACAGTTTACAGCCTTCCCTTCCAATACCGATAATTCAACAGTGCCAGGTAGAAAAGATTAGTTTCCAGGAAAAAAAAATCGGATGAGTAGAATGTGAGAGAGTAGGAAGACAAATAAAGGCAGAAGATAATATGAACAGATAAGGTCAGACGAAGCTGCAAAGCAGACTCTATCCTTAGAAATTGTTTACTTACAATTTCCTCAACAGAATTATCAAGAATTTTTCTGGTGAGATTACTCCCAACTATCCTGTGAAGGATACTATATTACAGTATAGTCAAATCTGCCATTCTATTGTCTTCCACCATTTTCAACAGAAGATTTCATCCCCAAACAAACATTTAGGAGCAGCTTTGGGTAAAAGCGGAGTACAACCCATTAAATTACATGCAGCCACTGAGGACTTTAACCACTATGCTATCATGCCGGGCCTGCCCTCGTAACTTCAATAAATGTTTGAATTTTACGTAGAGATCGGCTTCTAGTATACAAACTGTGCGAGATGGAGGACAAATGGAAACGTAATAGAAAATGCAACAGAATAGAGACAAAAGCCTAAATAATATTATCTATATGTGGTCCAGAAAGCAGTATTTTTATTATATTACTTATTTAACATTAATTTTATTTATATATTTACTTATTTCTCATAATGTATGTTTTGATAGAAACAATTCAGGACCTTTAGTCTTCGGGTACCCATTTTCTACGATGATGCCCCTTGGAGCCAACTTGCCCTTTCTGAGAATGGTGGACCATCCTCCGGCCATGCTCCTATGATTCTAACTCATAGATGGCTCATTAGTTTTGAATTAGACTAAGATCAAATAAAACCTTTGTGCCTTTTCCACTCATTTTGATTGATCAGGCTAGAAGATGAAAGTTCAAGTGGTCAGACATACTCCTTAGTTCAGAGGACTTGTTTGATTATTTTAAATTCTCTGGGAAATAGAAGTCACACCAAAGAAAGGATACAAAGGGTTTTGGAGCCTTCACATAGCATGAGACAATGTGCAGGGAAAGGTGGGGCAAGGCAAAGTAATCCTTAGTACTGTCCACCCTTGTGGAACCTGTCTTGTTGGACAGCAGGGTCACTCTTGCAATGACAACACCTTGGGATGAGATTGGATTTGCCCCCAAGTTCTTATGTAAGCTGCAGGGCTCAGGTTAGACGGGGAGATGGGGAAACTCTTTCCCCCCAGCCTCTTCGTTGTCTCTATTTCGTTACTTAGATGGAATTTCTCATCTCATGAGTGTACTCCTCAACCCCTTTTTGTTGTAACCTCAAAATTTGGGACTGATTTGACCCCTGGATCTTGAGATAAAAGGCTTTCATCTTCTTCTGTATGGAACTCTCACCCAAATACCCCGTGAATCTCAGAATCAGAAACTGCCCCCCCTCGGTTGCCTTAACTAAAACTTCTACTTACTTTACCTCCCATTGCTACAATACAAAGCCACCTCACTACTGCTCATCAGGGAGAAACTGAGCCACCAATGAGCTTTCTAGAATACTTCATAGAGGTGATTGTAAAATTCACTAATGTGGATCCTGATATGATGGAGGCTGGAGCAATCCTCAAAGACATGTTCTGTATAAAGCCTCTCCTGAGTATCAGGAGAAAGCTCAAAAAGCTTATAGAAGACCCTGAGAAATCCTCTTTGGACCAGTTGATGGCTGATCCTGGCAGGTGATACTGTTTACTATAATCAATATTTAGAGAAGCAGAGGCAGAAAGGTGCCATAGTGAAATGCTGGCCACTCCAACTGCGCCAACCTGAGGGAAAAAATCAATCCCCAAGATATTGCTACAACTGTTGGAGACAAAGATATTTTCAGAGGGAATACTCTCAAATCAAAGGCCAGGAGTGACTTCTGGTACCATGTCCCATCTCCAAAGGGGACCATTGGAAAATGCAAAATAAGATGAGGACTCCCAACGAAACTGTTAAACACACCTTGACAGTACAATAGTGTGGTTTCCACCATTGCCAATACCTATGATACACTTTTGTAAAAGATTTATTTTTATTGGAATGTCAGATATACAGAGAGGAGGAGAGACAGGAAAATATTTCATCAATTGGTTCACTTCCCAAGTGGTCACAGCTGCCAGAGCTAAGCTGAAACAAAGCCGGGAACATGGAACCTCTGCCAGGTCTCCCACATGTGTGCAGGTTGCCAAGGCATTGGGCCTTCCTCAATTGCTTTCCCAGGCCACAAGCAAGGAGCTGGAAGGGAATCAGGGCCACGGGGATTAGAAATGGCACCCATTGGGCCCAGCAGCGTGGCCTAGCGGCTAAAGTCCTCGCCTTGAACGCCTAGGATCCCATATGGGTGCCTGTTTTAATCCCGGCAGCTCCACTTCCCATCCAGCTCCCTGCTTGTGACCTGGGAAAGCAGTCGAGGACAGCCCAAAGCTTTGGGACCCTGCACCCGTGTGGGAGACCTGGAAGAGGTTCCTGGTTCCCGGCTTCGGATCAGCGTGCACCGGTTGTTGCGGCTTACTTGGGGAGTGAAACATCGGATGGAAGATCTTCCTCTCTGTCTCTCCTCCTCTCTGTATGTCTGACTTTGTAATAAAATAAATAAATCTTAAAAAAAAAAAAAAGAAATGGCACCCACTTGGGATCCCAGTGCATACATGGTGAGGACTTTTGCTGCTAGGCAACCATGCTGGGCCTGCCATGATACATTTAAACAGAAAAATGTTGTTGGGCTTGTGACTGTTGTTAAAGTACTATGATATTGTAATACTAAGTGGTGTTACAGAGGGTAGTGGAGAGTGAGGAAGTGGAGATGGAGAGGGATAAAAATTCAAAATAAATGTTTTATACTTGTTACACCATAGGCTGGGAATGTTTTGTTCCAATGGAAAAAAATTAAATAAATAAGAGAAAGGGAAGTGAAGTGTCCCTTTCTCAGTGCTAGGAACATCAGTGCTGTGTGGTAGAGGACTGCACAGGACAGAATCTTAATGGAAATGGAAAGTATGAATCTAAAAGTAAGGTCTCTAATTCTGCGTTTTCATTAAAGCAGTCATTTTTGTTTTTTACAACAATGTAAATTTCAATCTCTTAGACATTTTCATATATATATATATATAATATTACTGCCCCCTTGATACTCTATTATATACTTTCAATTTTATATATAATTAATACTTTTCTTACTTTGTAATGTATATTTATTTGTCGTATGGCTTCTTGTTTGTTCTTTTCAGTGGGATATAAAACCCAGGAGATTAGATAGTTTGCTAGGTTTAGCACTGTATCCTCACTGTCTATGCTGGTATTGAGGGTATATTAGACACTCAATAAATATTGCTGATGTAATACAAAAAGGTGGTAAGGTGGACCCTACGGCATCGCCTAACGGCTAAAGTCCTCGCCTTGAATGCCCAAGATCCCATATGGGCGCCGGTTCTAATCCTGGCAGCTCCATTTCCCATCAGGCTCCCTGCTTGTGGCCTGGGAAAGCAGTCCAGGATGCCCCAATGCTTTGGGACCCTGCACCTGTGTGGGAGAAGTTCCTGGCTCCTGGCTCCTGGGTCCTGGCTCCTGGGTCCTGGCTCCTGGGTCCTGGCTCCGGATCACCACAGCACCAGCCATTGCACTCACTTGGGGAGTGAATCATCAGACAGAAGATCCTCCTCTCTGTCATTCCTCCTCTCTGTCTATCTGACTTTGTAATAAAAATAAATAAATCTTTAAAAAAAAAAAGCGAAAAGTTAACACCAGGCAAAAACATAGTAATTCCAAAACCTTCCAAAACTAACAATACTTCTAGGAATGGGAAAAAATATCAACTGAAATTATTTGGTTTGAATTTATGATAGTATCAACATAAAAAATATATTTAGGTTCAATATTTGTGATAGATAGGTAGATAGATAGATAGATAGATACCTCATGCTTATAGGGAATGTGTAGTCTATCAGTTGGCACAGAGAAATGAATGTCAATAATACAACTTGCTGGGGTCCGTGCAGTAGGTGTGGAAGACACGAAGGTGTGAGGAGAACAGCTGCCCTGTTTGGCAGGGCCCAGGGGAGCTTCCAGCTGTTTGGCAGGGTCCAGTGGATTTCTCTCTGACCACCTTGATGAGGTTTCACTCCCTTTTTGCATGGACACTCAAGCACCTTGTTAAAAATTCTGTTATCCATTGAGGCATTGTTGTTTGCCCCTGTGAGGTGGTTTTGCAACTGATGTGAGCTTGAGAGTTAATGTCACTGATAATGTCTTGGTGAGCGGACCTTTAACAATTAATACATACTAGGACAATTAAGCCCATGCCATTTCTGGATACCTTATTGGGTACTTATCCATTGCCTCAGAATCTGGCCCAGACATTTAGCATACCTTCTGGGAAATTGGCTTGACAAAATATCCTAAATATTAATGCAAGCAATGGGAGTAAGAGCTGAAACTGCTATAAATAAATATAACTGCAATAAATATAGTTACTGTGATCTCAAAGGCTAGCTTGTCTTTGCAATTTCTTTGGAGCATAGGAAATGTAACTGTTTTAGCTGCTTTTATAATTTTTAGCTAGAGAAATTAAGGATGCTTTTATTAAAGAAATATGTTTTGGATTATTGTTTCATTGTTTATGGATTGTAGAGTCTGTAGTTGTAGGGGGATTTAACATTTGAAACTTTTGTCTTGAATTTTTATGTTTTTTTCCCTTGTAACCTATTTTTCCCATTAAATAATGGGCAAATTGTAGAAATAGAAATGTGGTAGGAATGCATTCCTGATTAGCAGGTAATCGCATGTGCCTTGGCCTTGGAATCCTGGCTGTCACTCCGTGGCTACTACTGAGGAATGAATAATGGCTTGCCTTGAAGAATATGAATACAGTATTTTGCAGAATTATCTTTAGGGGCACCTGCTTAGCCCTGAAGTGCAGACAGAATGACCAAATGTCTGTAATGCCCCTGTAGTCTTGAAGTAAAATTAGAACAATTAGTTTGTGTAGAAGCTTGTGATGTGTCTGAGAAAATAAAAAAGGACAGCTTCTTGAGCTGTTACTAGATGGCTCCAAGTGACAGTGTCCAGGTCTTTTTTTTTCGCTGACTCCATACACCCTTCCTGAGCTCTGAACTCGGCTGGAGCTGGTCTCCAGCAACAACTGTTTTGAAATATTTAAGCTGATAAAAATGTTTGCAAGTAGCCAGTGCAATGGCTTAGCTGGCTAATCCTCCACTTCAAGTGTGGCACCATATATTGCTGCCAGTTCATGTTCATGCTGCTCCACTTCCTACCCAGCGCCTTGTTTGTGGCCTGGGAAAGCAGTAGAGGATGATCCAATGGCTTGGGACCCTGCCCCTGCATGGTTCCTGATGTAGCTCTGGCCATACTGGACACCTGAGGGGTGAATCAATGGATGAAAGATTTTTCTGTCTCTCCCTCCACAGGTTAACCTCACTTTCCAAAGAAAATAAATAAATGTATAAAAATGTATTGGAATCTTAAACAACTCTGATGGAAGATTAAATAGAGCTTCTATTATTCTTTCAGTGCAAACTATTTGTCAGATCGTATTAATTTCAAACAATCATAAAGCAAAATTTTCAACATTTTTGTGAGTCTCTAAAAGATAGAAAACTACTATTTTCTTGGAGGTTTTTGTTCATCAGGCTACCATAAGAATATTAGAAATATGGCAAAATAGGAAACTATATTTGAATAAGATTGTCAGAGAAAATGTAAAATTACAAGTGAAGTTTTCATTTTGGGAAAATAATGAGTAATTTCATAGCATCAATGTTCCCAATATTGTATGGGGAGAGACATGGCATGTTCTTACAGTAAAATGTATTTTTTATATATCTAAAATTCGCATTTAAATGTGTGTCATATTTTAAAAGATACTTGACTTAGTCTATATATGTTCATATATGAACACTCTGCATACTTAATACAGGGAAGAAACACCTAGACTAAAAATAGTAATAATATCTACAAGATGATAAGTTACAAAAGACAGAATACAACCAACAGGAGATTAACACTGCAGCATAGTACATAAGGTTGCTAATCACGACTCCATCAGGACCTGGTTCTTGTCTCAGTCAACTCCTAACCCAGTTCCTTGTGCATACCCTGTGAAATAGCATGAAATCTTCTAGGCATTTAGTCACGAGCCAACAACATGGAACAAACCTGCCACCCTGAGGATGCTGTTGCTCCTGGCTTCTGCCTGGCCAGCCCCGGTTGCTGTGGCTATCTGACGAGTGAACCAACTAATGAAAGATTCTATCATCTATTTATCTATCTATCTATCTATCTATCTATCTATCTATCTATCTCTATCTATCTTATCTCTTTCTTTCTCTCTGCAACTTCTACTTTTGAGCTAAATAAGTAAATATTAAGCCAAAGCATGGTAAACAGGCAAACAAGAAGAAACCAGACTTCCACACTTAGAAATGCCTATACAGGTACTGTGAGCAGTAGGTAAAATCTCTTCCCTAAGTTCAAGTATTAACTTTGAAGCTAACTCCAAGTTTTTGTTGTTGTTTAAGATTTCTTTATTTTTATTGCAAAGTCAGATATACAGAGAGGAGGAGAGACAGAGAGGAAGATCTTCCGTCTGATGAGTCACTCCCCAAGGAGCCACAATGCCTGGAGCTGAACCAATCTGAAACCAGGAGCCCAGGCCTCTTCTGAGTCTTGCATGCGGGTGCAGGGTCCCAAGGCTTTGGACTGTCCTCGACTGCTTTCCCAGGCTGCAAGCAGGAAGCTGGATGAGAAGCAGGGCTGCAGGGATTAAAACTGGTATCCATATGGGATCCCAGCAAGTTCAATGCCAGGACTTTAGTGGCTAGGCTACCCCATTGGGCCCCAACAACTCTAAGTTGTTAAAAGAAAAATTTCTTTAATCAAGTTTGGATTTACCCAGTTGTTAATAAAAAGCTATTTGGTGTCATTCTCTAGAAACTAGTCGCATTTCCTTTTCAAAATGCTTTCAATTAATTGCACATGTTATTCTCTCAAAAGACTTATAAGCTAATGAATTATTCTGTGTGAAAATGTTTCAGAGAGGGTATCATGGCCCACTGGGGTACCCTCACTTGCAGTGCACTCATCAATTATCAACATGCCTATGTTCCATGCCCACTTCCGGATCTACACAACTTCCTGCTAATGTACACTGTGGAAGACAGATGTTTGCCCAAGTATTTGATTTTCTGCCATTCATACGGGAAACAGAAGGGCATTTTGGATCCTGGCTCCAGTAAGGGCCTAACTTTGATTGTTGCAGAAATTCAGGGAGTAAACCAGCAGCTGGAGAACTCTGTATCTCTCTGTCTCTTTGATTCTGTATGTATGTGTATGTCAGCATGCTTTTCAAGTAAAACTTAGTACATATTTTTAAAGAAGATTACCTCAATTTGTTTAGTTTAATATACTCAAAATTATATCAAGAATGACATGCTTGATATAAAATAAAAGATAATTATAAATGAAAAAATCAAAATAATCTAAAGCATACTGACATAACAAAAATGATTCAACATATATTCATATATTCTAGGGCAAAATGCAAAGGTTTTAACTATTAAAAAGTAAATTTGGTGGAAATAACATGTGTACTCCTGAAAGAGACTTTTCATTGGAGTAAACCTAATTTAATAATGAGCAACTAAAGATGCAAAAATGAATAACTATGATAATGTTATTTACAATCCAACAAAGTGTTAAAATATTCATGTGATATTTAGAAGAAAAGTATTTGTGGAGATTGAAGGAGATGGTATCTTAAATTTTAATATCATTTTGTTTTTCATTTTACTAGGTAATTGTGCCCCACTTCAATTATATTGAGTATTATTTCACAACATGTAATACGCTACTTTATACTTGAAAAGCACTTTGCAATCATTTGCTAATGAAAAGTATTTATGAAAGCTATTCTTTTTCTTCAGCTGTTATGCTGCTAAAAGCTTGAAATCTCTTATGAGAGAAACTACCAAAAAAGGTTCTAAAAAGCACAAATGTCAACACATTAAAAGAAAACCATGTTGCCTCAGAAAACAAGAAGTAAAAATGCACCAAGTAAAATAAGTTCAGATCAAGAAGCTTTTATTCAATCTCTATACATGTTAGAGAAAGAGAAAGGTAGTAATACAGAGAGAAAAAAGAAAAAAAAAACAAAAAAGTAATCAGGCTTTTATTGATGTCAACAGGAAATACAATTAAAGAGATAGAAAATAAATCCAAGTAACAATTGGGAAATATAATATAGAATAATTGGAACAAGGGAACACTTGTTAGTAGTCTCATCTGGAAGATAACTCGTTTGAAAGCACATTTTCAACAGGTAGAGAAACAGCAGGGTGAGTGTAAAAGATAACACAGTGAGTGTAAAATACAGATAAATAAATGCAGACAGAAGGCAACATATGTGTCTTAGACCTGTCAAACAGATAAGAAAGCATCTTTACATTAAAGTGATACTTTCCTTCTCCTTTCTTCCCGTCCAGTCCTTGGATTATTTTTCTGCAAGCACTGCTCCATTTGTGTAAATGTTTATTCTTTCTTCATGAATGAAGCAATGGAAATTTCATTGTTACAAAACAAGTTTTCAAGCCCCTCCTCACCCTGCTAAGTCATTTATCTAAAAGAGGAAATCACTCCAGCAGTCATTAGTGAATACGTAATATTCTATCAGTATTCAGAAACAATGTGGAAGAGAAATGACAAAATACACTGGTATGTAAGAGGAAAAAGTGATGAAACAAACAAGCAAACAAACTCATCTTCAGCTTCCTGAACAAATGCTTAGAAACACTGCATTCTTATTTCATGATCACAATATGTAAGGCATTGTATTTATATAAAGCAATCACTGATGGAAAATATTCAACAACTTAGTTTTTTTTTTTTTAGTATACATTAAATTGTTTGCATTTTGCTAATTGTTCAGATCGTTTTATAGCATTAAGGAGAAAATATTTTTAAAAAACCTGCAATCTCCAACTAATCCTTAACAATTTTCTAAATATGATTTAAGTGAATACTGGATTTTAGGTCAAGAGAAATAGTAGAGTTTAACAAAGACTTGACAGATCCCACTATGATTAGGAGGGAATGACTATGCTTAATTCATGAAAAACAAAATGAAAAAAAAATCAATCTAACATTTCACAAGAAGGCACAAGATGCTTTATATATATATATATATATATATACATATACATATATAAATACTCATATACATATATATGAAATGTATATATATATAACTGAAAAGTAAGCAGGAATGTATGTTCCGAGGAGCATTTAGCCACCACAAGCATACAGAATGTGCAAACAATTGGAAAATAGAGAAGAGAAACTAAAATCAGAGAATTGCAAAAGCAGGGAAAAATAGAAGGTAAATCACAGGAGTCTCATACTGATTGCTAAAATTTATTCCAAGTAAATTGAGTACTTCGTGCAATACATTTGCTATGTCAAAACTTATCAAGTGATTTTGTTGAGAAAACAAATGACTATTTTCTGTTAAACTAACTGAATAAAGAAAGTAGAAAGAAAATTTAGAGCAGGTATTAGAATTGAGAATCAGTCTGCTAAAGCCTAAAAGAACTCTGAAGACAAATAACTACGAGGCTTAGGTTTAGATATAGGTGACACTCATCAAATGAAACTAAACAAGGGCCTGAACTTAGATAAGTCACTGTTGCTATGTACTTCAGATTTAAATGAGATTAATTACAAATTCTCTTCTATTAAAGGTTTCTGCATTCAAAAGTTGGGCCTGTTGCTTAGTTTTAACTTAAAACCATATATAGATTTGTATTTTATTTAGTGCGAATTACATAGTGATTTGAGAGATACCAAATTGAAAAAGTATCTCTGAATTAACGAAACTAAAAACCTATTTGCTGTCCTCCAGTAACAGTTGCTTATGTATTTTTCTTACCTTTGTTTTTGTTACTAGAAAAAGTTACAGGAGAATATTCAAATATATATTATGTTTTGTTGTGTATAAACTGTGGTTCTTCAAATTTCTTTCTGCCACTTTTCTCCCTTCAGGAAATGCTAGCATCCAGAGTAATATAATCAGATATCATTATATAGAACCTGAGTATATTAAAATAATAAATACAGTTTGGTTACAGCAATAAAATAAATGATATTGTTTTAACATATGGATTACGGACAGATATCCTGGAGTCTGATGATGCTACCATGAAACGACTATTTTACTACTACTAAAAAGTTTCTAATAGGTATTATTTATTTCTTGCAACAAAGAAATTATTCTGATTATCTATCAACCCGTTATGAATGAACAATACTTAGTGGCTCAACAATCTAAAATGCTGACAGTGCTCATCAGGTAAAGATAGTATCTGCTATATTCACTGTCAACTGGTGCAGCTCAAGTCTGAACATTAAAATTATCTGAAAGGACCTCAAAAAGTTTTGTGGGGAAAATGAATTAAAACTATGATTGCACAGTTTTTGTTGTAATACACATTAGCCATGATTTTGAAGACTCCTGTCATCAGGAGCTATTTGGAAGAATACCTTCAGATGATGTGGGCTTCCTCAGTAACCTGCAGGTTGGGTTCCCAACTTTCTATGTGACAGAATAAGGCAGAAGCCGTATCCGATTGTGTCAGGATTTAGTAGTCCTGCCCATTAGTCAACAGGCAATCATTCCCTAAGGCTGCCCAATCTAAAGTGAAGGGTGTATGGAATTTACTTGCTGGAGTAATATGGTTCTAAAAGATCTCATGAACCAGAAATATTGCTGTATTTTGGAAGAAAATGTGAAGCTGACACAATTGTATTCCACGTGCAAAATATACTTACTCAGTTTCTATAATCCCCCTGACATTTTCTTCATGTTACAACATCAGGCAAGAACTCTTGACCGAGTAATTTTTTAAACAAAGGGCACACCTGCAATAGATTTATTTGAAGTTCATCACGCATAGTTTATTTGAAGAGCTGAAAATTAAAGCAACAAGTTACATGTCCCCAGTTCCCAAAGCAACATGCAGTGGTTAGGCACAGGACTGGCTGTGTGGCAAAGCTTGTAAAGTCATGTGGCTGTTTGTCTGGCATCCCATGTGCACATCTTTTAAATACTGGAGGTTTTACTTCTGATCCTAATTCCTGCCCTTGTGCCTGGAAAAGCAGTGGAAGATGGTCCAAGTGCTGGGGGACCTTCATCCGTTTGGAAGACCTAGAAGAAGGTCTGGCTCCTGCGTTTTGGCCAGACTAGCTCTGTTCATTTGAGCCATCAAGGAAGTGGATCTTCTGCTCTTTCCCCCTTGTTCTCAAGCCCTCTCTTTCTCTCTTTTTGCCCTATCTCTCCACCTCTAACTTTGTATTTTTAAGAGATAATAGATAAATCAAAAATAAAATGACATTGAGAAAGACCCTCAGAATAGGAAAAGAATGAGGCTCTCTTAGACTATAAAATCAAGCTTCACATGTGTTTATTTTCTCAGTTAATTCATTGCATTGCCATTCTTTCTCCATCAACATATCCATATAGACATTTCTTCTGGATAAAGATGTATTTTTATTCTTAGCAGTTTATCAGGTCAACTTAGGCTACTTCAAAATATTTGTATATATATGAAAGACTGGAGTTTACATACAGGAAGTGAACATATGGATGGGTTATAATAAAGTATGAAAATAAGAAGATAATTACTCACTATATTTATATATTTTATTGGAGGCAATCCACACGTCTTCCCAGTTAGAAGAAATTGTTAACAATACATCTTCATGTGGGAGATTGCTCCTAGATTTCTGACTGGTTGGCCTGTGTGGGAGGCCATAGGAGAGTGGCACACCATGTCCCCAGGGGAAACCCCTGACAATGGTCCCGGATCACTGACATCTCAACCTGACCTAACCACTGGCTATACAGGCAAGAGCGGTGGGCTGCACCCCAGGTTCTCTTTTCTGGTCTTGGACAAACTGTACTGGGACTTCCTTGATAAACAACTTGGAGAAGTCAAGTGTGACCTACAGCCTACCCACGAGCCGAACGTGGTGAACGTGACCTGAGGCATACTTGCCAAGTCATGTGTGTTGTATGTGACCTGTGACTTAACTGGAGGGTCCAGAGAGATAGACATGCCTTCTAATGTCATTTTTGGGTGGGAGGAATGTTGGGAGACAACCTTCTGCCTTCTCTTTCTTAGTCTATATAAGTCTATGCTCGCTTCAAAATAAGCAGACTTTCCCAACTCAACTGTCTCTGGTGGGTCATGCTGCTGAAGAACACTGCTGTCACCCCCCCTTCCTCGGTGGCTTTGGGGCCCTTCTGATCAGGAAACACCCGAGATTCATAGGCATAAGGAATTGGACTCTGCCATATCGATAGTCCTGAGCAGGGGATTCAGAAAGACGATGTGAGTACAGACAGAGATATGAGGACCTGCAGATATCACAGCGCAAGATATCAAGACACCAATAACATTTAGGCATAAAAAAATGATCTCTAAAAGATATGTCAGACTAGATACATTAGGGAAACTTTTATTTATGTAAGGATCCATGAATCACTTACAGACTAGGATTTGTTTTGCATTCTGGGATAAAAATCTATGTATGTAATGCAGATGTGTAGGCTAATCCACACCCTAATCATGCAAATAGAAAAGGAGATAATTTTACTAGAAAGAACAGATGGAGACGCAGTAAACATAACAAGTATTTATCAGGAGCTGAGTGGTTTTAGATATAGCTATAAGCACATATTTTATCTTAAAAATGAATGAACAAATAAAATAAATGTAAAATAATAAGAAAGCAGACTGGCATACTATAGAGGTAGCACAATTGTGGCATTAACCAGGTCCAGAATGTCTAGCAGCTACTGCCTGTTTTTCTCTCAGCAATAAAATGCTTGCTTAGATATGAGGCAAACTAGGCAGCTACCTGAAGCTGGAACATGTTTTTTATTTTCTTGCTGTTCTGTTATCTACAGTCAAATATGTGATCTTTCGTTTGGATTATTTTTATCTCCACTTCAACGTCTCTGCTCACATTTGTGAATCTGCTTGGATCAATCTTCTTTCTGTTCTCATCACTATCTATAGTAGAATCTAAGAACTATCTCCCAAGTTGTATGTTTCCCTGGCTCAGTACTGCCTATGAACAAATCTAAGCAGGACACAAAGAACTGCTTGAGCCTTATTCAGAAACATTCCTACCCTGGACTTATAAAATGTCTACAATAGAATGCACGAAAGATGCAGAAATCATTGCTTTTTCCAGAAAAGCTATTCCCTAGGCTGGTACTTCCTAGCATTTTATTTGTGGAGAAGAATAAGACATCACTCTTGGATAGTTTACCTTTACTTATTATCAAACAATCTATTTTATTATTAAAATATTAGTCTATAATTGATGCTATTTTCATTGTATGACTGAGAAGCGATACTAATCATATCATACTAGAGTTTTTTTTTTAATCTAAATCAACATGAAGAAGAAGAGGACCCCAGGAAATTGCTTGATCACCCAGACTGTCACTGGATATGGGTCCTTATTTAGTATCAATGATCTATTGTGTCACTGGAAATTAATTTTTGTCATAACAAAATTGCAGAACATTTTTTCAATGGGTTTTAAAGAAAGTCAAAACCACACTACCTGGGCTTGGCAGCGTGGCCTAGTGGCTAAGGTCCTTGCCTTGATCCCATATGGCTGCTGGTTCTAGTCCCGGCAGCTCCTCTTCCTCTCTGTCTCTCCTCCTCTCAGTATATCTGACTTTGTAATAAAAATAAAATAAATCTTTAAAAAAAAAAAAACCACACTACCCTATTCCATATTTTTTCCTCTTTCATACATCCTGGCATAAGATATGAGAGCAGTATATATTTTCTACTTTCACTGTGTTATGCCCATAATTTTGTTCCTCATCCAAATTAAAAAGTTCAAAGGAAAACGATAACATAGATGATTTAACTCACAGGAATACTTAATATCAAAAAGCTACAAATTTTATATCACAGTTTCTACCATCCCTCCAAACACTACACAGTCATTTCATTATTTAGCCTATTTATTTTTTTTAAGATTTGTTTATTTTTATTGCAAAATAAGATATATATATGTATATATATATATATATATATATATATATATATATATATATATAGAGAGAGAGAGAGAGAGAGAGAGAGAGAGAGAAGGAGAGACATCAGAGAGGAAGATCTTCCATCCAGTGATTCACTCCCCAAGTGACTGCAACTGCGGTGTTGCGCTGACCTGAAGCCAGGAGCCAGGAACCTCCTCCAGGTCTCCCATGTGGGAGCAGGGTCCTAAGGCTTTGGGCCATCCTCGATTGCTTTCCCAGGCCACAAGCAGGGAGCTGGATGGGAAGTAGAGCTGCAGGGATTAGAACTGGCACCCATATGAGATCACGGCATGTGCAAGGTGAGAACTTTAGCCACTGGGCTACCGCGCTGGGCTCAATTGGCCTGTTTATTTTGTCTATGTCTCTTTCCACTACACTTGTCTCCAATATATATTTATTTACAAGTCTTTGTGGATGATCCATCCAACAACCTGAACTTTTCCATCTCCATTCTGTTTTCCTGCAATGGCTTTTATATTTTTGCCATCTCAGTTTTTCACCAAGTTCACAGCCTATAACTTGTATTTGAAATAGCTATGCAATTGGAACAGAAGAATTCACATTGGTTGTAGAAAACATAAGGCTGAATGTAGAGGAACAGAAAAACCTCACCAAGGGGCTACTGAAACTTGTAAGAGAGATTGGAGCTGCAGGATATAACATCAACACACCAAAAATCAGTAGCCTATGTATACATAGACAATCACATGGCTGAGAAAGAACTTGCAATATTATTCCCATTCACAGCAATCACCAAAGATTTAAATACCTTGGGATAAATTCAGTTAAGGATGCTAATTATCTCTACAATGAAAATTACATAACAGTTTAGGGCCCAGCACGGTGGCCTAGTGGCTAAAGTCCTTGCCTTGAAACATGTTCCTTTCTGTCTCTCCTTTTTCTGTATATGACTTTGCAATAAAAAAGTAGCATTTTTAAAATTGCAGAACATTTTAAAGGAGATGTAGAACACTTAAAGACATTGGAAAATCTTCCATGTGGATGAAGTAGAATAATTAAGATAATACAGATTTAGCTTGATGCTAATCAAAATACCAGTGAGGACTGGTATGGCATAACAGGCTAATCCTCTGGCTGTGGTGCCAACATTCCAATGTGTGTCTGTCCGTGACATGGCTGCTGCTCCTCTTCTAATCCAGCTTCCTTCTGGGAAGCTAGTGGAGGACGGCCTAAGCCATTCAGCCTCTACATCCAAAATGGAGATCTGGGAGAAGCTCTGGATGAAGACTGGTCCAGTTCAGTCCATAAAGGCCATTTCAGGAGTGACCAGGTGGATGAAAGTTCTCTCTCCTTTTCCCTGTAATTTTGACTTTCAAATAAAAGAAATCTTTGAAAAAAATGGTGAAATTCTCAGATCTAGAAAAAATGATAATAAAATTCACATGGAAATACAAAAAATCACAAATGACTAAAATAATATTTTAAAGCAAGTGCTTATTTATTTGAGAGGTAGAATACACAGGGAGATGGAGAGAGAAAGAGAGATATCTTCCACCTGCTGGCTCACTCCCCAAATGGTGGCAATAGCCATAGTTGGGCAAGTCTACACCCAGAACTTTTGCTGGCTCTCCCGCTTAGGTTTAGGGTCAGAAACCTGTGAACCATCTCCAGCTGCTTTCCTAGGTGTGGATCTTAATGGAGTTTCTGGCTCTTGAATTTGGGTTGGCTCCACCCAAGCACTTAGGACCACTTGGTCAGTAAAACTGCTGTTGAAAATGGTTTTTTTCAATCTTCCATCATCTTAGAAGGTGTGAGGAAGACATGAAATATTAGTTACTCCTCACTAGAGTATTGAGGATTTCTCTGCACACCCCTCCTATAATTGTTCTGAACCTAAACTGTTGACAAATGTCTTGTTGGAGTTATTAGCCAGTCTGGAACATCCGAAAAAAAAAAAAAAAGCCAGGTTCAGCAAAATTATGCCTCAATGCTATAAAGGGCTAAATATTATAATGAAAATAGACACAAGACAGCTGAACAGTAATCTATAGCTATTTTAAGATGTATAGAACCTGGCTGTAATTAAACTAAAATTGAAATGTCAATGAAGTAGTCACAGGATGTGGTTAAGAATTTGCATTTATTTTTAACATATTGGTTACTCAATACTATGTCAATTAATTCCATAATGTTATAAATTGTTGCTGATATGTCGGGGCTTTTAATTGATCGGGATGATACTCTGCCAGCTCTACCTTCAGACCAGAGACGGTCTCCCCAACAAGCCGTTGAACTTATCTGGACAATAAGATGCTGGACTCTATGCTTGGTATATGCTTGCAATGAAGGAATCTCAACTGAACTTGAACTGTGGTTATGCAACAAGGTGGAGGAATCCACTATGGGGGGGTTAGGGAAGGGGTTGGGGGAATCCCAGTACCTATAAAACTGTGTCACACAATACAATGTAATTAATAAAAAAAAAAAAAGAAAATGGTTTCTCTCTTCTCTCTCTCTGGCTCTCTCTCTCTCTCGCCCCCTCTCTGAATCTATGCCTATAAAATAAATAAATGTTTACAGAAACATACACTGCTAGATCAGTATGCAACGAGCAAGGCCTATCCACACTGTAGGAAAAATTAGTAGCTCAATTAAAACCTCTTAATAATTACATGTTTAATATTTGTGCTACGTAAATGGCTTATAATTAGATGAACTATTCATCTGTTACTAGCTTCTCCCAACACAAGAAACACCCCTAAAGACATCACTTAGAGCAGCATTTTATAGCAATGTTACTGTGACAATTTAAAGTTTTGTGCAGTGTAAGCCATAATAAATGAACACATTTTCGGCATTTGAAGCAAAGTGAAATCTGTCCCTCACTATTACAATCTCTTGCATATCTCTTATGTTGATTTCCTTGTAACAGAATATTATTGGTAAATCTTAGCCCTTAAAATACACAAGTAGAAACTTTCTCCAAAGACAAAGCAAAAAAAATCCATCATTGAAGTTGAAAATGACTTAGAAGTTGATGAATTAATCAGGTAGCCATCTAATTAGATACCACAAAAGTATCTTCATTAAAAAGTGTGTTCCTTTACTCCTTAATACCTCAGGAGTCATGCTGTCTCTTAAAAGCTCAGGGTACTGTCTATTCATAATACAACCCAGGAAATATTTATTTATTTATTTATTTATTTATTTATTTATTTATTTTTGCTTAGTTTTCCTGCCAGAGAAAAAAACAGCAATTCCCAAACACACACAACCTATCTTTTTAAGATCATACACACAGATTTTTTTTTACTCGTGTCAGAATCTAGTAAGTAAGATGACTCTTTGTGTTGTGGTCAATGCCTTCTCCACCACTGCTCTATTAGGATTACCTTCTTTCAATAAATATTGCCAGGAAAAATACTCATAAGCCACAGCTCTGCTACAGGGGACATGTGCAGATTCACTTTAGTCATTCCAGCATAAACATAACTCTTCAGGACTAACACTAACCTCACAAATGTCCTCGCTCACTCCACCCTCTCCTTGCCCATTTCTGGATCTGGGTATCATGTCTCTTCCAACCATTAGTAAATAGCTATGTTCCAAGAGAGAAAAGAGACTGTAGTTTCATTTCTATAAGTGAGAAAAGTCTCAGAGATTTTGCTGCCAGTATATTTGACATAAATAATATTACATACTTAGAATCAAAATCTTCTGATATGTTGATGGAAATCTCTGAGGCTATTGAACTGTGTTACAAAAAATAATTTTAAAAGTACAAACTGAAGCTGTACAGTGTTAATTATTTGAATCATGTACATTAAGTTCAGCTTGAGAAGAACAATTTTTATGGCTTCTCTGCCATTCAAAGAAATGTCAAGGAAGACATGTGAGGCTGATCTGATGACATTAGCAACCACCTGTTCTCTGCTCCTCCTATTTTAGCTGCATCCTACTCAGCAGGCATCTTTATCCAAAACTGGGCTGTGTTTGATCTCCTTCTAGCATTCTTGCCTTCATGTCTGAGTCATTGGCCAGAGGAAGAAAGGAGGACAACATACAGTCTGCCCACTGTAAAAATTAGACGGACAAGAATCTAAAGGGACTAAAAAAGTTTCACTTTGGGATTTTATGGTTCTTACATTAAATTTAACTAAAGATAGCTTTCTTATAAAAGGGTAACAAAGACTGGTGTGTCCAACTGGAACATTCAAAATTGTCTAGTTACTTGTGATTAGTTCCACTTTTGATTTATATTTCTTTGATAGATGCAGGTTTTCTTCCATACTACCTAGAAATGTTTATTTCTATGTGTTTAGTACAATTTAAAATTAATATATACATACATAGCATGTATATATGCATATGCATATATGTATATGTACAGTTGTGGTTTATATATATACACACACATACATATTACAGCTAAAGCAATACAATTTCATGTTGAACTTAATGATATATACAGCAATCCAAAATCTTACCCTTTTCATATTTAGGAAAATTAAAATATGCTATTGTTCAGTATTAATGAAATGTACTTAAAATATTTTGGCACATGCTGTAGACACAAGAGTGAGTAACTTGGTAATTTTCCAGCTATTTAGGAATTGTTTCTGAACATGTGTGTAAAGCAACTAACACAGAAATTCATATTCCCAAATTCAAACTTTCAGTTTCAGTGAAAAAGAGCAAGCAGAAACACACACACACACAAATAAACAAGAATTTCAATTAAAAGAAGTAGTATAATCTGTTTAAATTGTTTTGCTACTAAATAAATTCTTAGAATTTTGAATATTTACAAAAAGATAAAAAGAAATGAAATATATTAGAATCTTGTAGCTGCTTAAGATTCAGAGACAAGCACTGTGTTGTAACCAATGAGTGGTGCAAGATGTTCAGTTCGTTCTTGATACTCTTTATTGTAGAATTTCCATGAATGACGCAACGGACTTGCATATGAGGAAGGGATACATAGATATTTTAAGTTTGGTAATATAAGCGAATTAACCGGTGTTCTAAATGTCATAACTAACATTTTGCATTATGATTTTAACATTCAACAAATGCTCTGGAAAGCAGTCGAAGAAGTAAATATTGGCAGTCAACAAGTTGAATAGATTAAAAATTCTTTGTGGTTGAAGGAATCCAAGTGAATAATGATAAGTATTAAGAAACCTGTTAAAAATGTTCTCTAGTTTAATTACAAATAGTTTTGCCTAAGTTCAAAACAGTGTTATTGAAATGTTCTCTAATTAATCTCATATGTATCATGCATTGACACAAAAACTTTATGATAGAGTTGTCACTAATTAACCATTATACTTCAGGCAGTCCCATTTTCGCACATTACATTCAATGCATTTTCTTTAAAAAACAAAGTGATACTACAAAACATAAATGATCAAGATATTATCACATTCCTCTGATTGATTACTCTCTGAAAAAAGGCATTTAGTGCAGCTGTGAAAATGCTTGTTGCCGTGTCAACCTCCCATCCTAGGGCTTGGGTGTGAACTGTAGCTCTTCTCCCAACTCAAACTTCTGGCTAATGCTCATCCTGGGAGACATGGGTGATGGCATGAGTAGTTGGGTCCAAGCCATTCATTCTGGGGAACCAGACTGGCTTCCCAGCTGCTGGAACTGGCCTGGGCAAGCCTAGGTGTTATTGGCATCAGGGGAGTGAATCTCTCCTTTTCTTTGTCTCTCTCATTCTATATTTCAAATAAATACCAGCAAGGGTGGAAGAGAGAGGAAGAGACTAAAGAAGGAAAGGAAGGACTAAGGAAAGCTGACTTTTATGAGTAACCATGGGAAAACAAATGCTTCAAAGCCATCATTTTCAGAAGTTGCACTTTCCAAGGCATCCTGCAGAAGCGATTTTCTCAAGCTCCCTTCTGGCCAATTCATGAGCAGCAGTAATCAATCATGATTGTTTTACAGAATTGAGTTGTGGGAACCATGTCACAACAAACTGATTAAACCCTCCCAGAAGAAATAGACAATCTTATTGGGACTAATGGTGTCTAAGATTTTAAGTTATAAAGCTGTTTTTCTTTACCCTTCAAGCAAAAGTCTGGCTTTGGAAAACTCAGCAAATTTGATTTAATTTTTTCCAAACTACATCTTACCCAAGTGGCATTCTACACCATGTTTCATATTTTAAGGTATGAAAAGACACTGTGTTTTCTGTATAATAGTGAAAATTATCTCTCTAGATGCATTTTTAATTAGTTCAAACTGCTGACAATTGAGCCATTAAGTTATTTTCAGTTTTTTTTTCCTGAGGCATTCATTCTTCTCCTATTTTAATATATTTCATGTGATTTTCTCCATATTGTACATTATGTGACTTTAAAATGACATATGTGGAGTCCAGACACAAGTATTATCAATATTTGATGATGCATTATATTCCATCAATATTATCGATGGCGATTTCTCAGTAGTCTGTAAATGATGATGAAGGATTAGGTCAGACTTTTTTCATCCAGTGTAATAGAGACAGTGAGGGAAGCATTTGGGTGCAGATCAATAAAACGATCCCTCTCCCATTTTCCTCCTGCCCTGCCTCTTGTACTTCACTTTCATTATTTCTCATCTCCTCTCCACGCTCTTTCAACTCTACAAACATCCTGGACGCTAATAAAGCCACACAGCCTATGAGTGATGGAGTCTAAACTAATCTAGAAATGATGCCCTATGTATCTTAAAATATATATTTATACCTTCTTAATTAAACTTTTCTTTATACTTTTATAACAAAGCGTAAATAGTGAGATTGTAAAAAAATAAGTAGCATTTTATTCTTCAATGAAAATGCTTATTTGAGTGCCAGCCTTGTGGTACATTGTCACTGCTTGCTTCACAAGAATTTCATGTTAGGTTTGAGTTACAAATGTTGTGCTATGCTGTGCTACCCATACAGCTACCTGCTAATGTCTCTGTGAAAGCAGAAAAATGACAGATAGATAGATAGATAGATAGATAGATAGATAGATAGATAATTTATAAAGAAAATTGCAAATACTAGATTTGAAATATCTATTTTTTATGAAATCACACAATTTCTGTGGATTTATCAACAGGTGGCAATGGATATATAAATGAATGAGACTACTTAAAGGTACAGTTCACTGGGACCAGTGTTGTAACGCAGTGGTTAAGGATTTCTCTTGCAGTGCCAGAATCTTGTATCAGAGATCCGGTCACATTCCCAATGGCTCCAGTTCCTTTCTAGCTTTCGGTTGATATGCCTTGGAAGGCAGTATGTGATTATGGAACAAGTAATGTGATCTCTACCATCCATGTGAGAAATCAACATTGAGCTACTGGATTCTGATGAGGTCTGGCCAAGTTCAGGCTTTTGTGATCATTCAGAGTGTGAAAAAAAAGGATAGAGGGCCTCTCTCTCTCTATCCTTGTTCCTCTTTTTTTTCCTCTTTTTTTCTTTCTCTCTCTTTCTCTCTCTCTTCCTCTACCTCTCCCTCTGTTGTTCTACCTTTTGAATATCTAAAATAAATTCTCAAAGCATGGTAATCTCTATTAAAATAATAGAAGTAACTAAAATTCTACTTGAAATAATAAACAAAAGACTATTAATAAAAAAAGGCAATTTTTAATATGGAAACACTACAAAAATGGCCCTGGGTCATATAGGAAGATGCAAATTTCAGGATAATTTCTTAGGTATACTCAATGAATTTATAAAAAGTAAATATATACTTGGCAAAATACCTAGTGTTTTAAACATAAAAATGCACAATCTATGTATTAGATCCTGAAAAATGAAAATATGAATTGGGGAGAGTCATTAAAAAGAATTGTGAGAGTGTCATGCATTGAACTTAGGGTATACATTAACAATATGAAGAAAAATTATGTGATACATTTAGAGCTTTATACACAGGGGGATGAAGCACAAAGAAGTGTTGGCTTATCATTTGCTCATTTTAGAAGCCTTTCATGAATTACAATGTGTGGATCAAGCTAATGTCCATGCACTGTCTTATAAATCAGGCTATAGTCAGTTAATTCAATACATTTCACTTACTAGTAAAGACAAGCAGGGTTATTTTAAATATTTGAGATTTGAACATGGATAAATCACTACTTTGATATGCTCAAACTGCTGAATATGGGATTAAAAATTTACTTTGGAATCAGTTGAACATTGCTCCAGATACGAGGTATTACATGCTCTAGCAACTACACGATGAATCATTGAGCTAAAACTATGGTAGTTAGAAAAACTGTGGGGACAAACTAACTTCACATGCAGAAAACAATTTCGTTTATACTGAAGTGTACATATGTGAAATTGTGAAGGAAAGCATAATTGACTTCATTAAAAGATTATAAACCTCTTTTCTATTGAAGCAAACCTTCGATTCTACAGATATTAAGTAAATAAATATGGAAGTATAAAAATCAATCAGAGACAAGATAGCTTATCTCAAGTTATACATCTATTATGATGCTGGAATTTAGAATTCTGCATGCTTTATATTTGAGTTATAAAATAAACTTATCTTCAATGGCCACTTGATTATAATGTAATCTTTTAAGCAGAACTTTTGTTATAATGGAGTCACTATTATTTATATTTCTGATAATCCTTCGTTACTATAACTTTTTAAAAGAATTATTTATTTATTCGAAAGGCAGATATACAAAGAGAAGAAGATACAGAGAGATAGATCTTCCATCTATTTGTTCGCTCCCCTAATGGTCACAACAACTGAGCCGAGCCAATCTGAAGCCAGAAGTCAGGAGCCAGACACTTCCTCCAGATCTCCCATGTGGGTATAGGGTCACAAGGATTTGGGGGCATCATCCATTGCTTTCCCAGGCCACAAGCGGGGAGACAGAGGGAAAGTGGAGCAGCTGGAACACGAACCACTGCCCATATGGGATCCCAGTGCAAGCAAGGCAAGAACTTTAACCACTAGGCTAATGCTCTGGGCCCTACAACATGATTTTTTTTTTCTTGGAACAGTTAAATCTAACTTGTTGTGACATTTTAAGAGATATCACAGTTTTCAATTTGAAGTGTTCTTTGTACTTGTTGATATTATAAAATTCTTTAATTTTATTCAAATTTTCTTTCACATCTAAGAAGTTATTCATGCATCATAAAACAAAAACCATGAAGTAGTTGCTGTATACATATTTACATTTGGCATATTGAAGTGTTTTCAAAAATTCATAGAAAGTACATGATATTGAAAAGTGAAAAGCTATGTACGGATTAAAAAGGATTTGCACAAAATAAATTTGTTTCAATTCAATTTTTCATGAACATTTTTGGAGTTTCCTCACATGACTACTCAGTATTAATTTGCCGAAACTTAGAGTTTACATTTTACCATTATCAAGTTTGTTATACCATGCAAATAACTATGCGTACAAAACTGAATATTGAATATTGAATACTTTCTCAAAGGTAGCTAAAATGATTTTGTATACACAAGTCCACCACAGATTCCCTCACAATGTGTACTGTTTTCTTCTTCCCATTTTGGAAGGAGACTGGCTCTGGGCTTTCACATATCACTAGGCACTATTGTGCCTAGTGTGATGGCTTAATAGCTAAAGCCTCACCTTGCATGTGCCAGAATACTATATGGGCACAAATTTGTGTCCCAGATGCTACACTTCCCATCCAGCTTCTGCCTGTGGTCTGGGAATGCAGTGGAGGATGGACCATAGCCTTGGGTTCCTGCACCTGTAAGGGGAGACCTAAAAGAAGCTCTTGGCTCCTGACCTCCAATCAGCTCAGTTTTGGTCATTGTGGCCACTTGGGGAATGAACCGGGGAACAGAAGTTCATTCTCTGTCTCTCCGTCTCTTTGTAAATTTCTGTTACCAATAAAAATAAATAATTCTTTAAAATAAATTGTTGTTCAATATAGGCCTGTCTTTCTATGCTTCTATATTGCGTGAAGCAAATAACACAGGTTTCAAATGAAGGTGTCTCTACATGAATCAGACACAAATTCAAATTTTATATAATTGATTATGGTGTGCTCTGAGAGACATAGGTATTTTTGAAAAAGATATTTCAGGAAGTGTGTGGCTCAGGTACTCAAATTACAGAAATGAGTGAAACAAAGGACAAATGACACGTTTTTACCTAAAGGCATAATGCATGGTACTTCTCATTGAATATTCAGCAACTAAATTTTATGATTTGTTTGCGGAGAATGGTGTTGTTTATTATCTAGATAGTAAATACATATTTTCCGGTATATGCATTATGTATTTTAACACAGATTCTATTTTTGAATTACTCTTTGTTTTTATTGGAAAGGCAGATTTACAGAAAGACTGAGGGCCCGGCGGCGTGGCCTAGCGGCTAAAGTCATCGCCTTCAACGCGCTGGGATCCCATATGGGCAATGGTTCTAATCCCGGCAGCTCCACTTCCCATCCAGCTCCCTGCTTGTGGCCTGGGAAAGCAGTTGAGGACGGCCCAAAGCTTTGGGACCCTGCGCCCATGTGGGAGATCCTGGAAGAGGTTCCTGGTTCCTGGCTTCGGATCGGCGCAGCACCGGCCATTGCGGCTCACTTGGGGAGTGAATCATCGGATGGAAGATCTTCCTCTCCGTCTCTCCTCCTCTCTGTATATCTGACTTTGTAATAAAAATAAAATAAATATTTTTAAAAAAAGTGAGACTGAGATAAAGATCTTCCATCCAATGGCTCATTACCCAAGTGGCTACAATGGCTGGAAATGAGCTTATCTGAGTTGATGCCAAGATGCAGGAGCTTCTTCCAAATCTCCCACGTGGGTGCAGGGTCCCAAAGACTCCCATCCTCCACTGATTTCCCAGGTCCCAAGCAGGGAGCCAGATAGGAATCAGGGCCACTGGGATTAGACCCAACATCCATATGGGATCCTGGTACATTCAAGGGCGAGGACTTTAGCTGCTAAGCCATCACGCTGAGTTCTCAGGCCACTTTTGATTCCACCCAAATTTTAGTATCTTTTTTCTCTACCTCAGATAAAATCGCTATTGGTATTTTCGTGGGAATTGCATTGAATCTGTAGATCGTCTTATATTTATTGTGAAAGTATTGATTTTTTTAAATTCATGACCACAGGATGTCTTTTCACTTCTGTGTGTCCTCTTCAATTTCTTTCATTAGTAATTTATAGATTTCACTGGAGACATTTTGTTAACTATTTGCTTTCAACCAATTGCTTTAATCTTACACATAGGTATTTTAATTCTTTTTCACTCATTGGAACTAGATATTTTTTTCTTGATTTCCTTTTCAAATAATTCCCAACTGACAAATAAAAACAATACTGACATTCTGGGTGGATCTGGAGCCTGCAACTGTGCTGCATCTGTTACTCTGATAGTTTAAGCTGGCATCCCTTACATACGCATATAAAAAGAGACACAACCATGTCACCTGCAACAAAAGACAATTTTTCAGATGCACCTTATTTACTTCTTTTGCATAACCGTTCTGAAGGAAATTGCATTGCTAGATTTAAAAAAAGTGGCCATCCTCCCATTATCTTCATATCACACCCCTCTAGGTAATCATATATTTAAAGTTTTTGTAACAATTTTGTATCCATGAAGAAGCATTGGGGCAATGTGACTAGATGTCTTTGGCCAAATAATGTCTTGAAACACTGTCTAAAATCACCCAATGAAAGAAACCTTCAACGGGCTCTTTGAGGTCAGTCTGTACCTTAGGAACCATTAAGTCTGCAACACACTGAAAATGCTAAGGATTTGTTACTGACTCTGATTATGGGGTTGATGGTTTTTTTGTTTGTTTTTTTTTTTAAAATCTATATATCTTTATAGAGATAGCAATCATCTTAAAAATAACTGCCAGTATTCAAATCCCCTTTTTGTATGAGGCTGAAAATTTTAGACTAAATTGCTGTTGGCTATGTTTTCAGAAAGGTAGATCTTAATAATGACATTTAATTTTTTTCTTTTGAACAAATAAATGAATTTCAAGACTGCTTCTATAAAGACAGAGCACTATATAAATTCCACATGAAGAAAACCTTAATTTAAAAAATAATACCCTAATGATGCCTAATTACTTCCTTGAGAATAAGCAGCTACCTAATTAGTCACCTTTATCTTCATGTGCACCTGGAACTACTATTGTGAATAAAGCATACAAAATACAAATACAGTACATTTTTTAAACAATTCTCTGCTGTGAAGGCAACTGGGAAGGGTTGTTCGAGAAAATTAAGGTGATTTATGACAAACCGATACAATGTATAATGGTATTTGATCCATTTTTTGAACAAATTGATAAAATAATTAAGAGAGTTTCAAAAACTTTCCATTACTAATTACGTGGAATTGTTTTAGAGCTAAACATCAAGTATTTCATGTAAGGCTATGTAAAATGTAGATTAAAGAGGATATTGATATGTTGGATGTTTCTCTGCCATAGCCAATGGCAATTATTAACTCCAAACTCTGAGATATTATGCAAAAAGAACTTGGAAATTTCTTCATGGGGAGGTAGTGTCTTCCCAGAAATGGATTGCAGACAGGGCAGATTAGCCAAAATGACAAATATACAAATGAGTTTCCGGAGGGGAGCCTTTGCAGACAGAGAGCGAAAGCAAGTTTCCATGTCTTAAACTTTGCCACATACAAGGATTCAGGAAACAATCAGCACAGTCTTGTAGAAAATTGAAGTGAGAAAATCAAAGGATAGTTGGCTTGCAATAGAAAAGCCAATCCTCACCTCTATTAACAGATTTTCAAGAGTATTCTATATGTTCATTATGCCCATATGGAAATGACTAGTTCAAGGTAAATTGCAAAGAAGTTGCCATGTGTGATAAAGGCAAGTTTCTTAACACTAGAGATATTTTGCTATTAATTATTATACAGGAAGCCCTCAGATAATCAGAAATTTCAAAATCACATCATTTTTTTAAGATTTATTTATTTTTATGGGAAGGTAGATTTACAGAGGAGAGACAAAAAGATCTTCCATCTGCTGGCCCTCTCCCCAAACGGACACAACAGGCGGAGCTGAGCCAATCCAAAGCCAGGAGTCAGGAGCTTCTTCTAGGTCTCCCATGTGGGTTCAGGGTCCCAAGGCTTTGAGTCATCATCATCATCTGCTTTCCCAGGCCACAAGCAGGGAAGTGGATAGGATTGGAGTAGCCGAGACACGAACCAGTGCCCACATGGCATCCTGGTGCCTGCAAGGTGAGGATTTAGCCAGGCCCACATGTATCTTTTAATACATTTTCCATTACCTAAATGTTCAGTTACATAGGGTTTCACAGTCTATAATCAAAGTTAAGCAAAGTTGAATTCTCATATGAAATCTCAGCCAGAAGTACTTGCTTCCAAACATTATCAGTTCACTAGATGGGGTACAATTCCTCGAAACTACTGAACTAAGAACACTGGGTCTTGCTGAGGGGCCTGTAGGCAACCCTTGGCTCTTAGAGAGTGTATGAGCTTCCTGTGGTCACCTGCAGGCCTTGCTACATGAACCTCCTAATCTCAACATTTACTTCATCTAACCACTGTGGGGGGTCTCCTACACTAGCAAGTATTGTACAACACTGATTGAATACAATACTAGTATTACGTTCCTCCTTCCACACTATGCTTATTGCAAACAAATTACTGATCCCACCACATTTAAGCAAAGAGCAGTATAAGACAGTGGCATTCAAATAGCATAGCTCTGTCGAGGCAGGTGGAACTATAAGAAATGATCCACTCTAGTCGTCTGTTGATCATGAAATTGTTTTCCCTCTGTCCTAGCAAATAGATTTTGGTGAATTATTAATTACAATCAACACAAATTTGCTTTAGTTTTTCAGTTAGGAGGACAGTCTAACAAAATCTGTTAAAATTCTCAACATTTCCTGATGCCAATTACAAGTCATTGTACTTGAGTTTCTCACCTTGTTCAGACACATCAGTGATTTGCAAAAGTACAATAAATCACAATTTAAATTCTAAACAGCTATGTTCAGTGTAGATGAATAAGACTCTGAAAGGCGCAGCTGAACAGCCAAAGCTCCTAAGCCTGACTCTCCCAACTACAGTGTTGAAACTCGTACCTCTCACTACATACGTACTTGAATAGTCTCTGCATGTGCACGTCTTGACATTATTGGTTGCACCTTCACTTTTGTTACTGGAGAGGAAATATCCTGTTAGAGTTCATTCTTAAATGCATCAGGTGTTCAGAAAAGGCTTCTATACAGATACTTCCTTCCAAGCCCTTGGATTTCCTATGCCAATGTTTTGTTACTAGAAAGTTGGATTTTGAAATATTTGATGTTATTTTTTCAGACCTGTCACTGCACCTGGCATCTAGATATATTCTGCTTAACTCTGCATGAAGCTTCCCTCTTCTCTTCAAATAAACCACAGATGGCTGGAAAATCATGTGATAAATTGTGACTTTAAAAATACACAAACCACAATTATTTTCTGAATTTTTTTTAGTGATTGCTAAAAAAATATTTTAACCATTAAAACAAAATACATTGGTATTTCTTCAATTTCTGTGCTGATTACTTATATAAGAAAGTGCTTTCTGTGCTGTTCTGCCTATGTACCTGTGCTGGGCTGTAAGAAGCACAGCCGTATGCTCTAGTATCTTGATTTCTGGGAAAAACTAATAATTTATGCATTCATTCATAACATATTGCGTTGTTCTGTAGTTTGTCTCTTTCTTCACACTAACATCCATCATGGCCCTTCTTGTACTTCCGTGTCTAAGCACCAATGCATATATCTAATTCTTTCACTTGTGTTTTGTAAGCGCTCACTTACTAATTGTAAAGGTTTATTCTTACTCTCCTGTATCATTTCATTTTGGAATTTCAGAGATAATAAGGTACTGTCACTTTTCCAATCGCATAAATTTCTATAGTGACCTTCATATTTATTTACAGAATCCCTATTCACACCAATACTAACATCATTAAACTTTTTTAGGCTGATTTATCTTTTCCAGAGAGTACTTAGTATGATCATGTTCCAGCTAAGGAGAAAGAAAACAATTAAGAGATATTTGTGAAGTTCATTGTCCATATCATCATCTAGAAGATGGAGATTTGATCATTGTACCCTGGAATGCTTTTACACTCTTACAGCAGAACCCGCACCCTGTAAAATGACAAATAGTTATCAAGAATAAGTAGAAACCAATATAAAACACACATTGCATCCTCCACCAACACTAACATACCATTATTTGAACAGTATAAAACATTGGGGACAGGCGCAATAGCCTAGAGGCTAAAGTCCTCACCTTGAATGCACTAGGATCCCATATGGGCACCGGTTTACTCCCAGCAGCCCCGCTTCCCATCCAGCTCCCTGCTTGTGGCCTCAACTCTGGCAGTTGTGGCCACTTTGAGAGTGAATCATCAGATGGAAGATCTTCCTCTCTGTCTCTCATCCTTTCTGTGTATCTGACTTTCTAATAAAAATAAATAAATCTAAAAAAAAAAAAAAAACCTACCTTGAAAGGACAGTTCTCTAGAGAGAAGGAACATAGTAGAGATCAGGAATTTTAAGGAAAGAGATCTGAATGAGGAATAAATAAATGTAAAACACAGGCAAATTCTCTGATATGTATTTTTAAAAATATACTATTTGTTGGCCAAGTGCAGTAGCCTAGTGGCTTAAGTCCTGGCTTTGAAAGTGCCAGGATCCCATATCGGTGCCAGTTCTAATCCTGGCCGCCCTGCTTCCCATCCAGCTCCCTGTTTGTGACCTGGGAAAGCATTCAAGGACGGCCCATAGCCTTGGGACCCTGCACCTGCGTGGGAGATCCAGAAGATGTGCTTGGCTCCTGCCTTCAAATTGGTGTAGATCTGGCCATTGTGGTCACTTGGAGAGTGAATCATCAGACGGGAGATCTTCCTCTCTGTATATCTGACTTTGCAATTAAAGCATATATAGTATATATAATATGTATAGTATATAACATATATATATCTATATATATAATTTGTTAGAGAAACAGCCCAAAATCTACTTATCTGCTTGCCTTATGCAATTATAATATTCATACCTACCTGCAAAATCTTCACCAGTTATATATTTTTCACATAAGCTTCAGGAGCTCTTGGTAGGATCAATTGCAGTTGCCGCTACTCTGCTTCTGATTCAATATCCTGCTAATGTGACTGAAGACAAAGATGGCCCAGATATTTGGTCCTTGCCACTCACGTGCAAGGCCAGATTGCAGTTTCTGATTCCAGGCTTCAGCCTGCCAGGGGAGTGTGTTGTTGTGGACATCTTGGAGACTAAGCAACAAATGGAAGATCTCTCTGTTTGTGTAACTCTTTCAATTGATACAAATCAACATTTTAAAAGTTCGTATTAGAATGAGTGAACTGAAAAAATCATCAACAAACATTACAGTCTGATTTGGTGCTATTCTTACAGTCTCTGATCTCACAAACTAAACGCATGCCCCTGGTCTTCACAAGACCTTTCCCAAGGGACATGACTGGCATCCTATAACTTTACTTCAAGTCTTATTCTTCAGTTATGTTTCCAGGCATTATTTGCCTTGCATTTAGTGTGAGATTGTCTATTACTCCAGGCATTTCTGATGTTTACTTTTATTCATTACTAATCCTTGCATTCAAAAGATACACAAATTATGTGAACGCTAGCCTGAAGTCATGTTGCATAGCTCCAAGGCATGTATATAGCACTGAAAACAGACTCTGTGGATTTTGGCAACATGGTGATATTGACTAAGCAGCATCCAGAAAAATAGTCTTCCAATTTTTAAAATTCTAGTTAATTTAGGGTGGAAAGAGTTTGTTTTTTAAAAAAGATTTATTTATTTTATTGGAAAAGCAGAAGTACAGAGAGGAGGAGAGACAGAGGAAGATCTTCTGTCCAATGATTCACTCCTCAAGTGGCCGCAAAGGCCGGTGCATTGCCGATCCAAAGCCAGAAGCCAGGAACTTCCTCCAGGTCTCCCATACGAGTGCAGGGTCCCAAGGCTTTGGGCCGTCCTCGAGAGCTTTCCCAGGTCATAAGCAGGGAACTGGATGGGAAGTGGAGCAGCTGGGACTAGAACCGGTGCCCATATGGAATTCAAGCGCGTTCAAGACTAGAACATTTAGCTGCTAGGCCACTGCCCTGGGCCCGGAAAGTTTTATTAATGTTTAGGTATGAACCAGTTTAACTAGTTAGCCAGTCTCAGTCATTCTCCCAGTAAGTTAGAAGAATGCAGCTATCAACACAAAAAGTAATAGAACTGTGTATTACTAAGTAAATTCAATAATTTTTAATGTTGATTATTTCCAGAAACCAAATGCAGGCATGTTATCACACAAAAAATTAAAATTCCTAATATTAGCACTTATATACATTTACATATTCTGTTTCATCTTTCTAAGTCTCACAGATATGAGGGGTCCTTAAAAAGTCCAAGGAATTGCCAGTTATGACAAAATCATTCATTAATTTTTAAAAATCATGATAAAATAATATCTCAGTTCTACTGATTCAGAGCTTTTGGAGTACCTTCAAACATACAATGCCAAGTCTTGGCTATATTACGACACCCCATTAATACTATTTCTGCAACGAATAGCTTTCAAAAAGAAAAAAAGTAAACCACTATACAAATTATGTGTCCTATCTGGTCCCCATGGTAACAGAGATTAGAATACTGGAATCAGAATCTAATATAGAAATACATAGCACTTCAGTTCCTGTTAAGGGAAAAAAAAATGACAAATGTGTAGTCTTGGAAAAAATACCATAAAAACAGTTCAAGTGCCATTTCACATTTCATTTTTAACCATCGCATTGGGGTTTCTGTTCTTTTTTCAGATCTATTTTATTTATTTGAAAGAATTTCAGAAGGAGAAGAAGGCATGAACAGAGGAATGTTCCATTTTTTGCTTCAATCCCTAAACGGTCACAATAGACAGGGCTTAGACCGGAAACAGGGCCTGGAAACAGGAGCTTCTCTGGGTCTCCCAAAATCTTTCCAAAGAACATTAGAAGAGAGGTGAATCAGAAGTGGAGCAAATGGGACTCAAACCAGTGCCTATATGGGATGCTGCTGGTGCAGGTGATAGTTTTATTTGCTATGTCATAATGCTGTTTTCTTGCCAATCAAATGGCCCTCAATAGGTATTTTATTAAACTGTACTATTGATTATTTCAAAAACCAAAATAGAATTTGTTTATTGATATCAGAGTGTACACAAGGTATTTATTTTTCCTTTTTAATTTCTATTATCATTTTATGATACAGTTCCATAGGCCCTGAGATTTCCCCTACCCACTTCCATAATCCAATCCACCCCACTGAGTTCTCCCATATTGTTACAAAAACATAATTCCTCATAAACAGTCATAAGTCCATCATTACACCCGTAGGCAGTGGCAGAGTCCAGCATTCCATCGTCAAGACACATCCAACAGTTTCACTGGAAGTCCATCCTTGATCTGGAAGTAGAGATGCATATTGCTCCATATCCTCACATCTGGACATGTCAGTTTCATATATTTTAACATCCTTTGTTAAATGATGGAAAAATAGGCAATTCAAGATCTATTGAACAATATTTTCCTACTAAGTGTTGCTCAAATTAGTACTAAAAGAAAGGTGGTTATCTCAAAAGTGTGAGGTGACCAGGTGTCTACTCTTTACCTCTTTTCAGTAAGGTGCTTTACAATAGGACAAAATTTTCCTGCTACTTTTAGCAATCATGAAGACAAATGTGTCTGTCCATACTCTTTACCCTTTCACTTATTTGGAAAATGCTATTGTGCAAATCATATTGAGAATGCAAAGCTGAATTTTGCATAGCTCATGCCTCGTGGGAATCACTTGATCACTTCTTCTGCCCCATATAGGTTATTCAGAAGCTTACCTTACAATGTTCTTTAGCATGTCTAAAAGAATCAGAGCACAGAGGGTGAACATTGGTATCGTTTTTCCGTTTTCTGTATTTTAAAGTGAGTGTAACATTACATAATTGGTGATATCTGGCCTTTGGTAGATCCCTATCTTGTAATTAAATTCCTTTCTAGTTATCATAGCTAGGAAATATTTTTAATAAAAAAGCAATGCTCGATGTTGTAAACATTTTCCTGTATCCTATGGAATTATCATCATTGTTTAGTTTACCAAAATAAAATGCTGAAATGCATTTATAATGTTTTATTTGTTTTAGTAAATAAAAATCTACATATCATAACAAGAAAGAATTCAAATGTTTTTTCATTCTTGTTTTTGGTTTTTGCATTACAAGTTTGAGTTATGAAAATTTGGCATTATAATATTAATCTTTTTCTTATACATTTTTTCTTTTATTGAAAAAATAATCATTACTTCATGAATACATTAAAAAAACACTTGAAAGCTCAACTGGAAAAATTTGTTCTGGTATAAAATTATAAAGTAGGGGATGGGCATTGAGTTTACTGTTTTGTTTTCTTTTGTTCATAGATTTATTTATTTTATTGGAAAATCAGATATACAGAGAGGAGGAGAGACAGAGAGGAACTTCTCACATCCGTTGATTCATTCCCCCAAGTAGCCACAAAGGTGGAAGTTGTGCCAATCCAAAGCCAGGAGCTTTTTCTGGGTCTCCCAATCAGGTGCAGGGTCCCAAGGCCTTGGGCCGAGTGCTTTCCCAGACCACTAGCAGGGAGTTGGATGGGAAGCGGTGTGGTATGGATTAGAACTGGCACCCAAATGGTATCCGGTGCATTCAAGGCAAGGCAAGGACTTTAGCCACTAGGCTGCCACGCTGGGCCCAACTTTACTGTTTACCACACCTATGTTCCATCATGAGGTGTCACACTGCTTTATCTGGCTCCAGCTCCTGTCTCCAGTTTTCCATAAATGTGAACATTGGAAGGAAGTGGTAAATGCATCCAAGTGAGAGATGCATTCAATAGAACACAACCTTTGCCATTAGAGGCATATATGCAGTAAACTAGTGGGTAGCAAAGCTCCCTCTGTTTTGCTGTCTCTCACTAGACAACTATGAGCAAAAGAAGAATCAAGTAATGATTAAATTACCCTAATGAATTTCAACTTTTTCAGGGTTTCTGCTTCTTTCTGATTCAGCATTACACATATATAACATTGTATTATTCTAAATATTCTCTTTATTTTTAATTTGGCATTCATGTACATTTCTATGAACCTAGCTTTCGATTCATAATATTTTTAAGAAACTGAATTTTATTAATTGTTTTATCTTTAAGCTCTACATTTTTATTATTTATTCTTGTCATTGCTATCCTTTATTTTTATCTTGGATTTTCTCTTAGTTCTTAATTTGAATGTTTAGTTCTTCCATTTTTTAGCTTTCTATTACTGATGAGGTATTTATTTTTGTTTTCACCTTGTATTTTTTCTCATGGATTATTTTATGAACTCCCTGGGGTGCAGGTCTTTGCCAAATACTTACCCAGACCCTGAAGCTGTGCCTTCCATGCTACTTCTGTTGTTCATGCTCTCCTCACACTTATTGGAATATGGAACATACTTTCCTGGGTCATGGTCTACTGGTTTGTACTTCTTGCCTTTGGAGAATTTCCTGATGTTTTATTTCTGAATCTGGTTAATGCCAATGAAGAAAACTAAGTGCGTTATAATTCATATTACATTTTATTCTTAGATAAATGTAAGTAAATATAAATATACTAATTATGAACATGATTTAACATCTCATTGTTCAATGGAATCTTTTATCCTTTTTTATCAGTATCTTTTTTCCATTTGAAGTTGATACATATATAATATAAATATATGATGCATATATATTTATGCATATATTTTTTATTTATTTGGAAGACATTATAAAAGAAAGATCCTCAAAACACCGGTTCATTTTCCAAATGCTTACATCAACTGTGGTTGGTCCAGTTCTAAGCCAGAAGCCTGGAACTCAGACATTATCCCCTGTAGGTGACAAAGATTCACTTCTTTGAAACATCATTTACTGCTTCCCATTGTACAAATTAACAAAAACAGCTGTAATGCTTGTCCCTGATCATTCACTTTTGCTCTGGTTATAATTTGTTCTTTGAACTCTATTGTCTTTGCATATTTTTTTTGTTTATACTCATCATATTTTCAATAATTTTGCTTTCAAATTTTATGTGTAGATGAAGTATGTTGCTAAATTTGGATTTTTATTGAATGTGAACACTAAAATGTGTTCACAGTTTGTGATTTTTTTTGTATGTATGATAACTATCATTTTATAACTTTTTTTCCCAGAAACTACAGTGTCAGACTTTTAATTTTTGACAACATGATTTTTTATCCTCTTTCTTTTTTCATTTGAAGGTATGTTCATTTATTTAAATGTCTTAATTATAGCAAGGGAGAGACCAAAAAAGAGAGAGAGACAAAAATTAACACAATAGCCAAGGTTGGTCCAGGTTGAAGCCAGAGGCTTCATGGGTTTCACACATGGGTAGCGGGGGTCCAAACAGTCACAGATGCCTTATTCTAGTTGTTATCGTGGAGCTGGACTAGCAGTGGAACTCTCTGGACAAGCCAATACCCATATTAGATGCCAGCATCTCAGACAACGACTATCCTGGTAATCCAGTATGCTGGTCCCTCAGCATCCAAAGAGACTGCTTAGTAGAGGATGGCTGTTTCCCAATTAGTACATCACATAATGGTGCTAACAATTGCTTTGGGGATGTTACTTTTGTCTTATAGCTTGTACATATACTTAAAAATTCATTAGACAACATCTTTATCAAGTCTCTGTAGTTACGTCATTAAATATTAATTATATCTAAGAATTTCCCATTCTTTGTTGGGTTCTAGTGCCATACATGTGATTGAAAGGTATTGTGTCATCTGAGATATTAAACTCTCTGGGTCACATTCCAAATGATGACAACAGCCAAGGACAAGACAGGCTAAAACAACAAAGAAAACCAGAAAATTTGGAAAACATGATCACACTCACTTTTCCCTAACCCTTGATCCATCTCACGCTGATCAACTATGTTAACATCATCTAAAACAAAGAAAAGACAGGAGTTAGTGGCTGTTATGTTATATATTAATTTGTTACTATATTGAACATATAAAATTCTGCAAATCTAATAATATTTAATTCAACCAGGGTATTTATCCACACCCTTGACATAACACCTACACAACCAATGACCTGCCTTTACTTACTGTAGATTTACTACACATATTGTGATTTCTTTCCATAACAATGTAAACAATTAGATTTATGACTATTTTACTCTTCATAACCATTTTGAGTTAAAATCTTGATTTTCAGCTATCATTAGTTCATTATTATTTAAAAATGAGTAACATTTCACTGCACAGGATGCAACTTGTTTTTTATTTTCTCACGGACATTTGAATTGCTTAATTTGGTCATAATATAAGTTAGAGTAATAATACATTTTTTCAATATGTGTCCTTATAATGATACAACCTTTCATTGGTCTTACGTAAATACCTAGTAATGAAACCACTAAACCATATAGACAACATGACTTATATTTTTAAGAAATTTAGCAGGTTTTGTTCAAATGAAAGTGTCACATATTTCCATTGAGAAATTAGTTGTTCAAGTTGCAATGCTTTCTCACCAACACTTAATATAGTAAATGTTTCTCATTTTCATCTTGTTTTAAGAATTATTTATTTACATTCAAAAGGCAGATCTTAATGGGAGACAGTGAGAAAGATCTTCTGCCCACTGGCTGACTCTCCAAGTGGCTATGATAGCAGGAAGTGAGCCAATCTGAAGTCTGGGGCTAGGAGCCTCTTCCAGGTCTCTCACATGGGTGCAGTGTCCCAAAGCCTTGGGCCATCCGATGCCACTTTCCCAGGCCACAGGCAGGGACCTGGATGGAAAGTGGAGCAGCCGGGACATGCACTCGTGCCAATATGAGATCCTGGCATTTAAAGGAGGAGGATTTGCCAATTGAGCCACTGAACCTGGTCCAGTTTTCCTCATTTCATATGCTATGTGGTAACATGTCACATTCTAAATAATGTTTGTTTCTGCTTAGTTTATTCAATGAGTAATCATGCTAAAGACTTTGTATATCTATAGTTGATAAAATAATATCCTGTTTGATATGTCATCTTTAGAACTTTGGGTTTAAAGAGGTATGCTTTCTTAGTTAATTATTTAGTTAACTATTTCTTAGATAATTTTTTGATCTAGATATAGATGCTTCTTCTTGTTTGTAATTATCATATTTTTCAAAATCAATTTATTTGAATGCTGAATTACAGACATAGAATAACAGAGAGATCTTCTACCCACTGAGTCCTCCCCAGACTACTTCAATGTCCAGTAATAGGCCAAGCCAAACTCATAAGCCAACAGCTTCTTCCACATCTCCCAATGGGGAGCAGGAGTATGACCACTAAGACATTCTTCCGCTACTTCTCCTAGACTAATAGCAAGAAGAAGGATCTGAAGTGCAACAGCCTGAAAAAAACTGAGACTGAGTAGGATGTTTGCGTCACAGCAGCAGTTGACCCACAATGCTGCAACACCGGAACTTGTAAATATTTTCTTGATGTCTTCACTTGTCTTTTCATGTCCTTAGCTGTGGTTTTTAGATTTTGTTAATTGTGATGATGTAATATCTACATATTTTTGTCTTCCATGAATTTTATTTTTCATATATCCAAAAAATATATTAGCAGACAGGTAAAGATAATAAAAATCATAGTTGTTTGGAAAACAATTTGGCTTAATAACAAGTATAAATTGATTTTGTATATGGCTTGAATTTGTATATCAGCATATAGTTTTGTAATGACTCCATAAAAGTTATTGCAAATTCTACATTTTCTCCACTAAACTGACTTTGCAACTTTGTTGTCAACTGAAAGTAAACTGTATGCCATATGTGTATATGTGCACTTCAGTATGTTTCTAAATAGGAATGTTTTATTCCATTTATCTATTTGGTTGAGTGCAAAGATAATGTAGACATTTCTGTGGTTTAATATTGAACAGGTTATTTAAGGACTATAACCTCATTATTTTTTCCAAGCTGCTTTTACCATTTCAGATTCTTGAATTTATATTTGAATTTTAGATCTGTCAATTTCTAGCATCAGCGACAGAAAACCTGCTGGGATTCTGATAGAGATCCAGGGAATTTATAGATCAATTTGCAGAGAATTGTCATCTTAAAATATTGAGCTCTCTAATCCATAAAAATGCTGTAATTCTTCACTTATTCAGATCTTTATTAAAGTGTCTCAACAATATATGTAGCACACAAAGCCATGTTACTTCCAATATTCCCAGAATTTGATATATAATTGTGCATAAATATTGTATTTCAGTGCAACTTTTGCATTTAATTCATATATAAAAATAGACAGCAGATTGCATATTAATTGACATCTTACATTCTATGTCATGGTGCTGTATCAGCTTTGTAGGAGTGCACTTGTTGTCTGTGATGCAACAAATTATTCTACATGGAGAGTCACACAAGTCCCAGACATCATGGACCAATCCAAATTTCCATTTCTACATCTTTAATTCAGGAAGATTACCAAAGGCTTCCGGTTTTATCTTACTACTCTGTGACATCCTTGTATTTTTCTATTTACAAAGCTGGGGCAATGTTTGATCTTCCTGTTGATTTTCATTAGCAAAACACTGTACTTTTGTCATAGCCAGCATAACATTAAGAACCATAATATTATTCACTTTCTTCAACTTTCAGTTGTTTTAGGAGACGGCCTAAGTTAGGATCCTTTCCTTCATGAAAGAGCTCCAGGTCCACTTCCTGGCATCAGCTTGGTCCAGTTCTGTTATGATTACTTTGGGGGTGTGAACCAATAGATTGAAAACTCTCTTTCTCTCTCTCCGTCTCTCTCCCTCTCTCTCCCTGCTATACATTAATCTTCAAAAAAAAAAAAAAAAAAAAAAAAAGAAAAGAAAAGAAAAGAAAAAGATTCCCTGAACAATCCCAATTTAAAGCTGAGAATCTTCTAAATTAAACAGACTATGCTATGATAAAATGCATTACATAACTGACGATGAAAAATCTCAAGTGTGGGGACCAAAAAGAGAATGCAGAGATAGATGTTTACCTGAAACCTGTGTATCTTCATATTGGTCTTTTCCTAAGTGCTGTTTTATAGAGTGCATTTATGCAGTATGTTTTAAATTAAAATACAAATACATTTTATATAAAATTATTTGTCCTTAAAATCAATGCCTGCAATCCAAGCAAATCAATTCAAAACAGATGGAGGGCTCAAGATAAAAGTGGATCATTTCGTGTAAGTTCTGGTATTCTGTGAATGACCAGCAGCATCCAGTTAGCATGAATGGTGATAGCTACAAAGTACTTGCCACATTGGTAAGCAATTTTCCCTTTGTTAACCATCCTGAAAGAAAAATCACCAATGTGGTCACACCGCCCTCACTGTAGCCCAGGAGAACAACCACACTGGCTGGGTTCATATTTTCACCAACACAGAACTGGCGCTTTTGAAATTATCAAGAAACTGATGTTCTGAAGTTTCTGTCATGAAACATTTTATCCTTTCTGGGCTCTGCTCTTCTAGTTTGCCTCTGATTGATTTTCTATAATCTTCCACATATTTCTTGTGGGATTCTTTCGTGAAGCTGGTGTCCTGCCAGTGATGATTCATGACATCAACAATGCTGGTGATCACTGTGCTTGCGTTGCCTTCTGCAGGGGCACTCCACCAATCAGCCGATCCACAATAAGCCAGTCATCAGTGCTACATGCTGTCCTCCTGAACATCTTCCCCTTCTGCTTGTGATTTCTAGTCTTGTAAATGTCAGAAAACATCTCCTTGTGTTTTTTGCGAGGTCCTGTTAGCTAATCCTAGTGGCTGCTAGTTTGAGAGAGTAATTGCAGGGCCTGGATCTGAGACCAACTGCATGTTGACAGAGCAGCTCTCAGAGGCAGGAAGGAGCAGGAAGTTAAGCTGATATACTCTTTTTAAAAAAATTACGTTGCATTATGTGACACAGTTTCAAAGGTACTGGGATTCCCCCAACCCCTCCCATAGCCCTCCCCCCGTGGTGGATTCCTCCACCTTGTTGCATAACCACAGTTCAAGTTCAGTTGAGATTCTTTCGTTGCAAGCATATACCAAGCATAGAGTCCAGCATCTTATTGTCCAGAAAAGTTCAATGGTTTGTTGGGAAGACCTTCTCTGGTCTGAAGGTAGAGCCGGCAGAGTATCATACCAATCAATTAAAAGCCCCAACATAACAAGCTGATATACTCTTTTAATAGAAGTAAATCATGATTTCATAGCACCTGAAGTTGATGATAAAATATTTGACATCACTTTTGCTTGCAGTCAGCTTATGTGACTTGAAGAATGCCTCTTCCTCATGCTTATGCTTCTAATTTTCATAGTGATAATTATTTCTCGCTCATTATCAATGCATGAAAACCTTGATTCACTATACAAAACTGAATGATTTTAAGTATTAGGAAAGAAAAATAAATAGATATGCCTTGATTTATCCAAAGTCTAGGACTATGAGATTTCTAGCCATTTCTTTTTTCTTTTTTTCGTACCAAAAAGGACAAATGGTAACGAGATGTTAACGACTTGTCCCTGCTGCACATCCAACAGACTGCTAACTTGGCTTACAGGAACCCACAGGGGAAGGGGTTCACGAGGATGCCTGACACTTCAGCCCCTGACCTTGAATTGGTCTCCTCCCTGTGTGGTACTACAAAGGTACTGGGACTTCTTCCCATATTGTTACATAATGATTAAGTAAGTTCAGAACTTAGTAGGAGGAATGTGTTTGTTATTTAGGTTTCTTCAAACCTGAACCAATAAGAAAAAGGTTAAACATGTAGCATCCATTAGCAGCCTGTTTATGCTACAGTATGCGTGCAGTTTGGTAATATGGCAATGGAGGAAAAGAGAAAACGTCGATAAATGCTTTCCAGACTTCTGTAAACAATCAAAAATCCTTGTTATTAAATAGTTCAGGAAGCTCTAAAGGTAAGCAGCTTTACCTCAGTATTCATATGGAACAATGCAATTTGAAGCAATAGACTGGTAAATTTGGTCTATTATATTTTTTCTCTAGCAACAAGAAAATAACAAAAAAATATATTTTTGTAAATTATCTGAAACATACCCATGGTTGAGCGATTTAAGATGAGGTTAAAACTGCTGCAAGAAACCAAGGGTGCTTTTTAAATATCTAGAGTGACTTTAAAAGAGGAAAACAAAATTTCACAGGCTAATTGTGATGACAAGTCAAGTGATTTCATGTTATTGAAGCAAGTTTCGTAAATTAAAAATATTGCATTGTTGACACTGAGAGTGAGAAGGGACAAGTACCAAGAAAAGTACTGTAGGGCAATATAAGACATGAGTTAATTTTTTAAAAGTCTACCTGAAATATTATATACTGATTAACCCATGTTTTATGAATCACATGTGGGAAATTATAAAATTACACACAATGTGGCAGTTTTTTATACTTCATTTTAAATATTTGGAAGAACACATGTGAAATGCTAATTTTAACGTTTTAAAAATGTGTTTGCTCTTGAAGAGGAAGACATTCACGTAATATGAGGATACTTCAAAAAGACAATAGAAAATGTGTTGTTATACGCGTATTATGCATGAAGTCTGCCTACTGAACCCTGAAAGGTGCTCATTGATTCTCAAGGAGCATTCCCAAGGTCAGCATCATATAGTAAGCTTCTGCTTCCTGGTAGAACCCTCAACCTGCTGAGAATGTATGAGTGCTGTGGTCCTTGCGTACCCAATGCACTGGTTCAGGGGTCACACTTTCACAGTCGTTTGCTTTGACCATTATTCACAGTGTTAATTGTTTTCCTGTCATTGTGTTTCTGAGGCTCTTTGTAAATCCTGAATATTAGTCCCATCTATTGTACGCTCTGTCAAGATTTTCTCCTATTCTGTTGGTTGTATCTATGCTTTGTTAATTACTTACTTTGCTGTGCAGAAGCTTCTTAGCTTGATGTAGCACCACTTGTTTAATTTTGCTATGACATTCTGTGCTCTTGGTAACTTCTAGAAGTCTTTACTAATGTCAATATCTTGCAGAACATTTCCTAGGTTTACCTCTAATAGTTTGATGGTTTCTGGGTGCAGATTTAGCTCCATGATGCATTTAGAGATAATTTGTGTATACGGTGACAGATACAGGTGTTGTTTCTTACCTTGGCAAGCTGCTTTCCAATTGCCCCAGCAGCATTTGTTGAAGAGACCAAACTTTTCCCCTGGATTGTAAGTGTCCAATGAAAAAAACAATGGATTGCATTAAAATCATGGTATCCCTGGACATTTAATAACATCTAAAATTATGTGTCAAATTCTTAATTGAGAAATTAAAGTTCAACTCAGATTTCAAATCAATACGTGTACAAAATATGTCATTTTAATGCATTCCATTGCTTTTTTCATTTGAATAACTATTTCTTCTCTTTCCTGTCCTTCTTTCCTCCTTTTTTTCTTCCTGTCTCTCTCCCTTCTTTCCTCCCATTTATTTTTTCACATAATAATTTTCCACTCTGTATGCTAAGAATAAGTACTAGAAGTGCCTTATAGATTGCTTCTTGATGGGTAGGAAATTTCTAGCAGTGTAAGCTAGCATAAAAAGTAATGAACAGAATAGGACGTGGCCATGACTCCCACAGCATATACTGCCCAGACCTTCGTCCTGCCACCTCAAAACCTTCTGCTGATGGGAACAGAGCTGTGAGGGCAGGCTATGGTATCAGTCTTTCCACTTTCTTTCACGTTACAGCCCAGGATTCAAGCTTTACGAAAGGTATTTCAGTACAGACTCTGTTCATGAGAACAGTAGAGTGAGGGTAAATCCACAAACTGTCAAGTCAAACTCAAATTATTTGAGACAGAAACAAATACTGATATCCCTGATGATGATAATTTTTCAGGATAACTCTGTTGTTCATGGTAAATATATAATACATGTAGACCATAATATCTCCTACCCCATTACATGGATTTATTATGAAGAGGTTGCCATGTGAGTAAATTTGAGAAGTCCATTTGAGTATTCCTAATAACTGGTCTTGATGCTCAACAGAAGGAGAAATATGTCAGTCAACATAAAGCATTTCTCACTAATTGATGATTATTCACTTATCTAATATTAAAAATTGGCTTTCTACCAGCTCATCAGTTTCATGTTGTGCCTATGTTTCATTACAAGTAAAATATATTTAATAGATACTATTCTTTCGTTATAAATGGGAAATATGCTTGAATCAATAAACCATTTATTAAATGCCTCAAGTTAAATGTTGGAAATCAGTTTATGAGTTTTCAGTCTTTCCCAAAAAAGTTGATTTGTTTGTTTGTTTGTTTTTAGAGATTTATTTATTTTTTGGAAAGTCAGATATAGAGAGAAGGAAAGACAAAGAGGAAGATCTGTTCAATGATTCACTCCCAAAGAGGCTACAAGGACTAGAACTGCGTCGATACGAAGCCAGGAGCCAGGAGCTTCTTCTGGACCACCCAGACGAGTACAGGGTCTTAAAGCTTTGGGCCGTCCTTGACTACTTTCCAAGACCACAAGCAGGTAGCTGGATGGGAAACTGGGTGCCGGGATTAAAACCGGCATCCATATGGGATCCCGGTCCATTCAAGGTGAGAATTTTAGCCACTAGGCCACTGTGCTAGGACCCAAAACGGTTTTAAACTGTGTTTAAAATTGGCAATTTTCACACAAAAAATGAAATTCTTTGGGGGATAGAAACATTACTAGCTGGTGTCAATTCTTCTTCACTGGTAATATGAATTTGTTGTTTTGCTCAATATTCCTGGTTTCTCATTCTTTACATCAATTAAAATTATTATATTGGTAAGAGTTACACTACCTTAACCCACTTATTTTGCTCCTGTGTGGCTTCATTTCATTGTTACTGGTTGCTGTTAGTGTAATTAGTCCAAAATTTTCCACCATTTATAGGAAAGTATTTAATTCTTTTTACTTTATTGTCAATTTCAAAATAATTCATGAAGCTGATTATGCTGTGCTTTCTGATGAGAGTGTATTTATAGGAAAGCTTTGTTTTTATTAGGAATAGGCAAGAGTTAAGCCACTTCTAATATGTGCTTAGTATACTGTGAAGATAAGAATATTGGTTAGAAAATACTTCCTGTTTAATCTTCATTCTCTGCCACTGTCAGACACAGTTTGCCATTATTTGCTCTTCTGGTGAATTCACTGGAGAAATACCTTAATGGCCCATCATGCCTATTAGTTTGCAGAGTCTGGTTTCTTAATACAATTAAGATAACAATGTGAGAGAATGAAACACTCAACATCCATCACATAATGTAGAGTGCTGAACAAGGTAATATTCTGAGGGTTAGTATTTGGGAAATGCGCCAGCATTTACAATCAGGAATTGCTGATATAGTTAAGATCAATTCATCCAAGGAGTTTGGCTTAGATCGTATGTGAACTTGCCATTAAATTGACAAATTTCTATAGGGGGATGAGAAATGATTTTACTCAGCTAGAGGGCAGTCCAGTTTATTAAAGGATTAAGTTAGGAATATCATGAACTCTGATATCAAATCATAACATTGGAAATGATAGAATCAGAAGCAAGATTCAGCCACTTCAAGATTTGTTCTGGAGTAGGTCCAATTTGTGTAGTTTAACAGACAGTGCAAAGTGCCTCTTTTGCTGATGTATATTCTTAGAAACAAATGTCAAAAGACAAACATCTCTGGAACATTTGCCTTGAAATAATATTCTTGCAGTCTCTTCTCATTCATGTTAAATCATCACTACCACCACAAAGGAGCAGAGGCTCCGCTTATCCATGCTGTGTGACTAGTAATTGGCATTTGTCTCTAGTTTCATTAATTTTCAGCTTTCTTAACAACACACAAATGCTTTCTACTTGATTCTAGTAGATGGTCTTCAATGTGTTCATTAATGTCAATCATTCAATTACAGAAGCAAAATTTCCTACCAAAGTCAACTAAAAATATAATTTCAGATACTCATGTAGCATTCTGCACATAAATACTCAAAATACATACTAAAATGGTAAATATGCTAAAATCTGAGAATATGATTAAAAAAAGTATTATAGCATGCAATGTCCTTTAAAAAGTGTAACAATCTTGAGCCCAGCGAGGTAGCCTAGTGGCTAAAATCCTCGCCTTGAACGTGCCAGGATGCCTTAAAGGGCACCAATTCTATTCCTGGCAGTTCCACTTCCCATTCAGCTCCCTGCTTGTGGCCTGGGGAAGGAGTCGAGAATGGCCCAAAACCTTGGGACCCTGCACCCACAAGGGAGACCCGGAAGAAGCTCTGGCTCCTGGGTTCGGATTGGAGCAGCACCGGCCATTGCAGTCACTTTGGGAGTGAATCATCCGACGGAAAATTCCCTCACTGTCTTTCCTCCTCTCTGTATATGTGACTTTGCAATAAATATAAATCTTTTTAAAAAGTAACAATCTTGAGAAGATCAAGATAACTAAATAGAGACAATGTTGCCATGTTTCAGCCATAGAAAAACATAAGAGAGACCAAGGGAAGCACTTAATAACTGCAAACTGACTGAGGACAGATGTGAACAAAGGGGCAGGAATGGCAAACAGTGCAGGGAACCTGATCATGAGCAGACAGTATCAAATCCTAGCGCCTTCTCTGTATGATCAGGAAAAATAAGCTAAGAAATTTGCAACCACATCATCACGCCAGACCAGCAGCCCTAAATACTGGGAATTGATGTATATTCTCAAGTTTAAATCTATTTCAGAAAGTTTATTTGGGTCTAAGCAACTACCTTGCTTCCTAAAAGGAACCCCCTTTCCTCCCTCCATACTCAGAGCACCAGGCAAGAGGCACTCTGCTCCACCTTTCTCCCTTAAAGGACCACAGGTAGTCCCAGATGCAGAATCAGGGGACTGCTTGTGGAAGTGAGCAGAGAACTTGCAAACTTTAGCTGTGGAGTTTCTGATGACAAGTACAATTAATTTGCATAAAACGGGGAAATTTCTCATAATTTCTTAGAGCTTGGTAAGCAAAGAAAATTGAAAGATACTTGTAGTTCCTAATAGCCAGAATGCACACATTCTATTCACCATTTTTCAAATCAGCACATGAAACATTTTACAGGATACCTAGTTGACCACAAATTAAGTATAAGTAAATTTTGCAAAATGGAAATCATATTATGAGTTCTCAGACTTCTACCAGTTGACTCTTAAGTCAATTGGTAGATGAGTTGTTTTTGAAAACATGTATTTTTCTCTTTTGTTAAATCAGCAAAAATATCAGATATATTTGGGTTTTCTCACTGTGTAGATTCCAATAGTTTTAGCTGATGCAAAAAGATTTGAAGTCATCCCAAAGAAGTTTTCAGCTAACTACTTTAAAATATATAGTATTTGGAATTATACAAGTTCCAGTACATAAAGTTTTGCAATATATTGTCTCATCAAAAAACAGCAAATTGCCTAAAAGAACAGAAAGATGGAATAGATAAGTGATTGGATGGGCGACTGGCTGTTAATTATAAATTGTAGCAAAAATAGGTTTCTGAGTTTATTAGAGGAAAATGACAGGGCAAAAAAGAAACATTATTAAGCACTAAAAGTGTTTTATAAAAATATACTAATGTAAGACATTAATAAAAGAAATTAGGTGTGAGGTATTTGGGAACTCTGTGTGAGACTTTTTTGTATATGTAAATAAATTTAAAGCTATTCTAAAAGAAAAACTTTTTAATAAGTAATTTGCATACTAAAATTTAAACCATACCATAATAGACATCAGAGTTCCTCATAAACTGGAAGTCATCTATTTTTGCAGAACACATATGTAAATGCAGTGACTGAATTATAAATATCCTGTTTGCATTGAAGCTGATCCACCTCCCTCAGACTTGAAGGTAACCACGGTATTGCTGTAGTACGAAGTGAGGGGTGACCCAGCTGACTCCCTCCCCTGGATTCAGACTTCAGGCAAATATTCAAGTGTCTTTTGAAATTTAAATTCTGTTCCAAACTTATTTTATGAGAGTGACACACAATAAGTAATGATGAATTAATTTTTCCTTGTGGTCATGAACTTTGGCGGAAGTACTTCACTAAGCTTAAATCTTTTGAAAATACTGTGCCTCAAAGAAGTGCCAGGAAAAAAAAAGTGAAAGTGATCCTGTGTACCTTAAGGTGATATTACAGCATTTCAGTACACAGTAAAAATTGAAAACTCTATTTAGCTGTGTTCTTAGATTTATGTCTTTCCTAGAAATGCAATGTGACATACAGTCAACCTTCTACCATGATTCCATGAAAAAAATGCAACAGCAAAAATGATGTGGGAATATTTGGACCGGAATAGAAGAGGATTACTGTTTTGTGATTTTTCACCAAAATATTAATTTACAATATATGCTGAAATTTATATTGAGAGTACTTCACCGTCATTTACATTAATGTATAAGATGCAGAAATCATTTAAAATAACCAATAAGGAGTACAAATCAAAACATGGAAAAACTGAAATCAGTAGAAGCAGTCCACATAATTTCATGTTCAAATGCGTTATGGGTCTTCAGTAAACAACCATTAATATATTCCTTTGAAGCCTCTCACTCAATTTGCCTAGTCTGTTGGTTCTATGCTCTCCAACTATAGGATTTCTGATTTTTAAAAAAAGGCAAGGATATTTGAATATATATCTAAATCTTCCTGTTATCTTTGTCCTTTTAACATTGTAAACATAGTATTCATTCACATCCTGCATGCAGGAGCAGTGCCATTTAATGTTCTGCTCAACATTTAAGAACGGATGAAGACACAGATAAAAGTCTAGCCGAGTTCTGCATGTGTGATCAGATTTTGAACACTGTCATGAACCATCTGTACCAACTGTCTTTATTGCTAAAATTAGGATGATCATATTTATGATTTTTCAACTTAATGCAGATCATCAATATGGTATGGGAGATAATGGTGATTTTTCTTTAAATGTTACAGGTACAATAGGTGTGGGAAAACTCTATAGTAAGGCTTATGATAAAATATTAAGAAAAATGTCTTAGGGCCCAATAAGATAGCATAGTGATTAAGCTCCTTGCCTTGAATGCCCGGGATCCCATATGGCCACTGGTTCTAATCCCGGCAGCCCTGATTTCCATCCAATTCCCTATTTGTGGCCTGGGAAAGCAGTCGAGGATGGACCAAAGCTTTGGGACCTTGTGCCTGCATGGGAGACCTGGAAGAGTTCCTGGCTCCTGGCTTCGGATTGGAGCAGCACTGGCCATTGCACTCACTTGGGGAGTAAAACATCGGATGGAAGATCGTCCTCTCTGTCTCTCCTCCTCTCTGTATATCTGACTTTCCAATAAATAAATAAATAAATAAATCTTTAAAAAATATGTCTTAACATGGGTGGAGGGCGGGGGGAGGGGTGGGGTGACTCCCAGTTCCAAAGAAACTGTATCACATAATACAATGTAATCAATGAATAAAAAAAAAAATATGTCTTAAAGTTGTGTTTGTTAAAATAACATGTTTTTGTTCTTAAATAAAAATAAGTATTTTTGTTATTGAACAGAAATAGAAATTTTAAATAAAATGCTAAAATAATCTCCTATTTGCAACAGGAATACACTGATAGCCTAACAAGGTACAAATGAAATGAATAGTGAATGAAAACTGCAGAATAAAAGTACAGAATTTCTGAAAAACATAAGATGTGAATAAGTTAAGAATCACATGGGTTTACAGATGAGAAAAACTAATTTTGTTTTTTCTTTAAGATTCATTTATTTTTATTGGAAAGCCTGCTATCCAGAGAGGAGGAGAGACAGACAAGAAGATTTTCCGTCTGATGATTCACTGCCAAAGCAGCCACAATGGCTGGAACTGAGCCTATCCAAAGCCAGGAGCCAGGAGTTTCTTCTGGATCTCCCACACGGGTGCAGGGTCCCAAGGATTTGGGGCATCCTCAACTGCTTTCCCAGGCCACAAGCAGGGAGCTGGATGGGAAGCAGGGCTTCCTGGAATAGAACCGATGCTGGTATGGTATTCAGGCACGTTCAAGGAGAGGACTTCAGCTGCTACGCTATCATGCCAGTCCCTAAAACTACAATTTTGACATGTTTTTTCTTAATAAATCCTTGTTGAATTTAACTTACTTGATTTACTTATAATTCAAATTGTGCAAACATTTTTAAATGCATCTTTCTATGTTTTGCTTGATATTTTGCATTCAAATACCATCCTCCCGTCTTTTTATTCAATTTGTTTCTAGCTCATTGACTGTGTTTCCTCCATTAAAGATGTCTTGCTTGCTTACCTTTGAAAGCAAGTACATACAACTCTTCCCTAATTCATGGAGTTATACTAGCAAATTAATGTCTAGCCTGTGCCAGCTTGAGTTTTTCAAATGCATGAATCAGGTCTCTTTTTATCACAAACTCTTCCAACTTTATAGTCTCAAATGTGCAATGCTCTCCCTTATTGTATAATATGCATTTACATGATTCTTTATTTCTGGAGAAGTATTTTATTCCTATAATTCTAAGTTTTCTTTCAGTCTTTAGGTCTTATTTGAAAGACTACAGCTTACAGGAGGAAATATCTGACATTTACACTTAGGTCTCAAGCAACAATTTTATTTTAAGTTGTAAGTTTTTCTTTTATCGCTAATAAATATTTGTCATAAGCATAAATTCAGTCATTTGTCCCCCTCAGAATATCAAGGTAAACAGCCACTAAAACATGCTATTCACTGTATCAAACCTTTCACTAGAACCATGACAGATGGTTCTTAATAAATAGTTGTTGAAAGGATGAACGGATTTTTTTAAGACACATGAAAGAAGAAGATGGAGACTATAGTTCTTCTCTACAATCTGTGTAGCATTACACCAAAAGCTGGAATTTCTTAAAAGCATTCAATATTTTTAAGTGTTTTCCAATAATCCTAGGGTGTAGGAGATAGTTGATAAATACCCTAATATAAGACCATCAAGCTGTATTGCTTGCAGAAGTAAAGGACCATAGATGCAAAGGTAGTTGACTTAATTGCCCACACTGGAAGTTCTTCCAGTATTTGCACGTAAGTTTATCTACTACACCATGCTGCCATGGAAGTATACACAATGTCTGAATGCATCTGTATTCTACAGCCCCTGAAAGATTGGCGTAAACAAATGTGGCTTACAAGGTCTTAGTCCTCCAATCATAATGAATGATAATTTTGATGGAACATCAAGAGTGGTAGAAACTTATAAATGCTTGTTAGGGTTTTTTTTCTTTTTAAGATTTATTTATTTTTATTGCAAAGTCAGATATACAGAGAGAAGGAGAGACAGAGAGGAAGATATTCCATCTGATGATTCACTCCCCAAGTAACCACAACAGCTGGTGCTGTGCCCATCTGTAGCTAGGAGCCAGGAGTTTCTTCTGGATCTCCCAAGTGGGTGCAGGGTCCCAAGGCTTTGGGCAATCCTAGACTGCTTTCCCAGGTCACAAGCAGGGAGCTGGATGGGAAGTGGAGCTGCCAGAATTAGAATCAGCGCCCATATGGGATCCTGGTGCATTCAAGGCTAGGACTTAAGCCCCTGGCCCTGTTTGTTAGGTTTTAAAAGTCAGTAAATGTTCTAATTTCTGAATTTGTATATAGAAGCACACATTCATAAGCTTAGTTGTCTCTTACCGTTCAGTAAACACAGGAGTACATCAGCACATAGGTAAAAACACCATTCTATAATTAGACTTTGGTTCAATTTAGATTAAAACATTACCAAAGAAAAATGTGGACACTTGCTCTGTACATACAGTGTTGTAATACTATCTCATTCCCACAGAGTATGCTTAACCAATTACAGGTAGTGAGCTGAATCTGTGAGCAATGGAGCAAACTGTGAGGAATTATATGCTATTTATCTGAAATAGTTAAAGTGACTTACATTCTAAATTAATTGGACTCATTACACAAAGAAAAACGATGTCTGTCATATACAATTCTTTAAGAATAAAACTACTGAACCTGATGAGACATTTTGCATGTTAATTAAAATTTTGAACATTTTTCTTAGCTCAAAGTGTTGAACTCTTCTGTATAGTTAATGTGTAATTTCACCTATTCCTTTTTTAAAAAAATTTTATGCCTCACAAGATGTAAAACCCCTAAAGAAAACAAAGGTAGGTCCTCTATTAATTTTGTAATTTTAAAATTTTGTTGCCTCTGCTAGTTTGCTTTTTCATATTTCCAAATCTACTACCATGGTTATTGTGGTGTCTATGTTTCTGCTCTAAGATTAATTCGGTAAGATTATCTCACATTGAGGATACCTCATATGTAACCAAAATATTATGATTTTTTTTACTAAACAAATAAATATTGACACCAAATTCATGCTGACATCAAGTATGAAGAGTCAAAGATAGAAGCACTGAGTTTCTTACATTCATGGGTAGAGAGAAATAGCTTTCTTGAGTCTGCAATGAAAAGAAATTTGATTATGCATAATTAACAATTTCATCAGCTGTTATAATTTAGATATGGTAAGGACTTGCAGCCGGGAAGAGTTGTTTTATACTGGATAATTCATGGCCATTAAGACCGATAGGATATGTTATGCTGATCTCATTTCAAATAATACATCTAAATATATTATAATTTTCCAATCGCATGTTTGTGTATTTGTGTGTTTGCTCATATGTTTAAGAGATAATAATCCCTCCTTCTAATAATCCAAACTTTACCATTACACATGCATTCAAATGGAGTAAAAGTGATACAAGCTCAGTAGGAAAATAATGATAGTTTTTTGGTAATGTTTGAGTATATTTTAATCCTTTACTTTCGTTTAATGAACTTATGATGGCAAGATAAATGTAATTAGAGCTGTCAATATTGAATTCCAAATGTTCACTGTGGTATGAATACAATTTAAATTTTTCTCTCCCTACTTCCCCTTTCCCTTCACCGTTGGGAGAAACTGAAGCACTTGACTGCTGCTGTGGCAAATTGGATCCTAATAAGTATGATGCTTTACTGCTTCTTGTTTTTGCTTAGGTACAACTGCAGTATTTCAGATGAACTCACCTGGGCATTAATTCAACAAGAAATGTTGGTAGGAAAATTGTATTTTCCACGTTTTGCTATCTCGGTGAATGACTTGCATATAAAGAACTGAGCACCTCATTTGTATCACTGACTGATTTGCCTGTCATTTCAACCTCAAGTTAGATTGAAACACTACAAACAGCTTAGAAATGCTCCACTTTGTGTTTCAAATTATGTGAGACTTTAACATTTAAAAATCTGAAAAATTAAGAACATGTACCAAGTAACTAATGTCTTTAAATAACTGAGAAAGCCGTCAATATATCTTTATAACAATCCTTAAAGGTAATTTTTGTTCAACCACAACCTTGCTTCATATTTCAAAGTGGTATCAACTGCCAGTGAGTATGAGAACATCTGGAAATATCAAACATTGCTTAAAACCTGTAAACTTGGAAAGACTTTGGAAGAGTTTTCTAGCGTCTATTAAATTTGAAGGTAGAGTTCTGCTGCTCTGTGTGCTCAGGCCTTCCAATCTGGCAGTCATGACTAGGAGGTGGATGTATCCCACCTCTCCAGCTGGATTCCAGAACCAACAACACCAATATCATCATTAATCTTCTGTTTTCCCTGATGAAGGGTGGTTGTTAGGTTCTCTCCACCAATTTCCCAGCCTTACCTCACCATGACTGGAGACCTTGAGATTGGGTTGGGGTGTTTCTTGATCATGACAGTGGACAGTGAGCTTCTGTGATGATGACAAAGATTCCTTCATGGATAATTTCCTTCTTTCCTCCTTCTCTTCATCTCTGAGAGCCCTTTCTTTGCCATGGTGTCCCAGAAAATGTCAGATATTACAATTGTTTTTATTTAACTCCCAAGGTGGAAAAATAAACAAAGATAAGAACTTAAAAACTTGAATGTACCTGAGAAAAGGAAGGACATAAGTAGAGAATGCACTGTTCACAAGAAATCAGATTGAACACAATATAAATATTCACTAATGGAAGCACAGATATTTAAGAGTAGACATAAGATGCATTATAATTCAATAACAGGGCAGAATAAAAACTACATGGAATAATATTAGTTAATCAAGAAAATACATCTTTGAAATAATGAAACGGAGAGAAATAATGGATTCTAGAGTTATGGTTCAGGATAAGTAAAACCAAAAGCAACAGACACTACATTATGTAGTTTTAATGGGATTTCTGGAGACTTAAAGTGTTCTACTTGTGGATATCCGCAATAGTTACGTACAGGGCTGCCTGTTACAAACACTCCCTCAGCTCTCTGCTTATTACTTTCCAACTTTTTGGATACATGTTAGATTTTTATTTTAAAAGTTACTTTTAAGAGGCACTATGAAATTTGACTGTAAAATATCTTCACAAAATACATTTGATTTCTGCTTTCTGTGTTCTCTATAGTACTTTGTATGTATTTTATTCTTGCTGACAACACACTTCTATTATACTTTCATTTTATGTTATAAATTTAAGTATGATTCCATTCATTACTCATCTTGAATACTTATGATTTGTCAGTATTTTGGACAGTCATTTGTGTTTTAATTTGTTTAAGATTTACAATTACATGCCTTAGTTAATACTATCTCCATTTTTCAGGTGAGAAAATTGAAGCACAAATGATATAAGTTACTGACCTAAGGATGTTCAGCTGTCAAGTTGGCAAAACAATGGAAATTCAGAGTTCAGGGGTTCATTGCCGGACTACAACACTAGAAAGGATAGAAGATTAACTTTGATATAATAATCTAATAATCCCAGACAGTAATGTTCAAAATGTAAACTGCAAATAAATTACACAAATTATAAAGATATTTAAGATGAAAATTATTCCTCTGTGAAGAATATAGAGATTGTACATTTATTTAAGTATAACACTTTACAACAGGCACCAAAGCTATAATGGATTAAAACATTAATGGTTTTTCCAGTTGTCAGTAACACTTAGTCCAAGGGGTAAGAATTATCAAAATAATCAGTTGTTGTTAGTGTAGCTAAGAAATTTGTATCACACGTATAAACACACATCACAGGATGTATGGTGCGTGATTTAAAAAAGTAAAGAAATATGATTGGACAAAATTACAAAAGAGCAAGATGAATGGCTTGAGAGGCAAAGGATTAGACGGTAGTCCAGAATAATGTAATTACAATCATATCGCAAATTTTAGTTTACCATTTCGACTAATCTTCGTTTCTACCTTGGAAGCCACACGTCAGTAGTAGTGGTGAATAGTTACAGCACCAGTGCCACTGTCATTCTGAAAGTATTTCTTCCCTCATGCTGCTGGCACAGTGACAATACCTTGATCACATTTTGACACTCATCACTTTTTGTAATATCGCTAAAATAACAACCCTGGTGCCTGGGAACCTGGCACATCAACATCTAATCAGAATTCAAGATTCACTCACCAACCACCTTCACGAATCCAGGGTGACGTTTTGTGGTTCAACATCATTGAAATGAACAATCCCACGATGACAGGCCATGCTGTTTGTTCTCAGTTTTATTTAAACATTTTTAATTTAGTTTATAATTCAACCTTAGAGTTGAGGCTTATGTTCAAAAATGTATTTGCCAAACAGTTTAAGTTTATTTCAAATTAATCTATGATATATCTGGGTTTCTTTTTCTGCTCTGCAGAAATTTAACCACCAATGATGACAGTCATATTTTAAGAACATTTTGCTGAAACCATAGGAGGAAATTAATGCACAGTCTTGCAAAATACTGAGTATCGTGGTCCTAGATATCTGGTAAAGGTTGAGGAAGTACAGGAAGAAATCAACAGGGAGAGATTTATCGATGGTGTCTGATTTGAGGAAAAGTCGGATTACTCATTACAAGCCACAAAGTTATCACATAATGATAATAGTCACTAAAAGAAATTTGATGCTTGCTGACACTAAACTGACCTGTTGCAAACACCTTATCAGCCAATTGTTAAAACGAGCACATGAAATAATTCCTTTACTCCCTTTTATAAAGAATCTGAAGATTGGAAATTCTCAAGAGTAAAGGTAAGTTTATCAGGGCAAAATGTTAAGCGTTAAAACCAAGATTGATTTTTACTCTTGGGAATAAAAGAAGTATAGTCATTGTCCTGTAAAATGGTCTGCGTCATTTGTGTTGTGAAAATACGATGCTCAAATCTTTATTCTCTCTCGAGAGTTAAACACCTTTGGAAGAAAGCTCTCTGTTTTGCCGTTTTCTTCAGACCTTTTCTTCCAGTTCTTCAGACAGTATGTAATCAATTATTTAAAACTACCTCATGGGCCGGGCGGCATGGCCTAGCAGCTAAAGTCCTCGCCTTGAAAGCCCCGGGATCCCATATGGGCGCCGGTTCTAATCCCGGCAGCTCCACTTCCCATCCAGCTCCCTGCTTGTGGCCTGGGAAAGCAGTCGAGGACGGCCCAATGCTTTGGGACCCTGCACCCACTTGGGAGACCTGGAAGAGGTTCCTGGTTCCCGGCTTCGGATTGGCGCAGCACCGGCCCATTGCGGCTCACTTGGGGAGTGAAACATGGGATGGAAGATCTTTCTGTCTCTCCTCCTCTCTGTATATCCGGCTTTCCAATAATAATAAAATCTAAAAAAAAAAAAAAAAACTACATCATAATTCTTATGTAAAGATTATTTGCAATATGGGTCCCTCACATGCGTGGTAAAAACCGATGTCCTTCAGCCACCACCTGCTGCAGGATAAGCCTTCGCAAGCTTTTTCAGAAGCAGAGGGTTCTAGAATGCAACCAGGCACTCGAATATGGAGCACAGGTGTCAATAGCATCATGTTTAATACTGCACCAAATACCTGCCCCTAGAAGACTTTTTTACACTGATATTTTATCACCCTGCCCATTTTGTCTAATTTAGTTGGTGTGAAACAACAATAGCTATGAATGTATTTATACACATACTCTTTTCTAAAAGAATTAAGTATTTTGAAAAGTCAGGGTCAGAAGTTTACACAGTAATGCTCCCCCAAGCCTGAACCAACTGCAAGCTACAGAATCAACTTCTATCCTACTCAAGATCCCTACCTTTAATATCATTCTGTGGGACTTAAGAACATTCTATTTTAAGTGTTGTCAAGAAACACACCATTATTCTTATATTCTACTCTTTGTAGGCAAATAAAAGTCTATCTTATTTTTCTCTTCGGTGAAATGAAAAACCAAATACAGATGGCCTGAGATAAGAACCTCTATCCTTCAACAGAGCCCCTGACCCCCAACACATACACCCTATTTTTAAGCAGAGTGGAAATCAACTTATCTCTTCTGTTATAGTATCTCTCTTGCACTCACTTGCTCTCTCTCTCTCTCTCTCTCTCTCTCTCTCTCACTTAGCTGTCATTCATTCTCACTCTCTCTCTCTTTTTCCTCTTTTCATCTTATTTGAAAGACCAAGGAAGAAGACAAAAGAGGGAGAGAGAGAGATCTTCCACTTTTTGGATCACTCCCAAAATTCCAGCTCAGGCAGAGCTAGACCAAAGTCAGAAAGACAGAACTCTTTGTTTTCCACATAGGTTACAAGGAGCTAAGCACTTGAACAGTTATGTGCTGCAGCCTAGGATACAGACAAGCAGGAAGCTGAATCAGTAGTGGGGATTCCACAATGCCATCCATGAGCAGATACAGACTGAAAGCTTCCCAAGCAGCACTGATAGGTGAACATGCCAAAGACATGTCCTTCAATACTTTTGAATGAAGCCTCTTTGACTGTTTAACTTAGTCTAGTGCAATCTTTTCTTTGACAGTGATCTAAAGTATCTCTGAGGAAACTAACAGGGTGTTCCTAATCAATCATGATACTTCATTGAATGAAGTGCAAAGATAATATACCAGACGTCAATCCTAGTCTGTGATCAGAATGTAGACGGAGAAGGTGCATTAGCATAGTGGTGAACACACCAGCCTTTGCAGTTATTAGGAAATCCGGCATTTTAATTATTCCACCAGGTACAAGTTTATGTATGCGCAAGGCAAGTTTCCAAAGTGGGACTATGTGATAACTTTCTACACGTGTGTCATGTATGCTGCACACATTCAGCAGAAGTTAAGGAAGAATGTGAATATTTAAAGTAAAATATTTATATTATGTATGGTATAATAGAATGTGTAGAAATTAGAGAATCTGACAGAAATGTAACTATTGTTTTTTTTCATCTTTCTAGGGATTACATTGAAAGGACATATATAGAAATCCCTGTTAAGGATCCTTCAGTATATTTGGCTTAAACATCCTACAGAATAGAAATTGTCAAGCCAAAGGCAAGTTATGACTTTCTGCGACCATATTTTCTTCATTATATTTATTCATTAAAATTCACAATGAATACATTTATCATTCATATCGTATTTCATATTTATATTTTTAGTGTCAAAATGGTTGTAAAGAATGAGTTTGTGTAAACATATATACAAACATATTTACATTAACAAACAAAACATAGTATCATGTTTTCTACTTTTGTGTTACATATTACCATGGGATTACCAATATAAAACAATATTTATCTCACAATTTCTATGGGTCAAATGTCTGAATGAACTCAAGTGGGTAATCCCTGCTAGCCCTAACATGGTTGAAATTTGTTTGTTGACAGGTAGCGATCTTATCTGGGAATCCTGAAAGAACACACTTCTAAATCCATTGAAGTTATTTGAAGAATTTATTTCTTTTAATATAGAAGACTGAGTTCCATATTTCCCTATTGTCTGAGTCAAGTTTTGCAGTTTTCCCTTTAAAATTACTCATTTTCCTGCTTACCTAGACATCCCACAGCAAAGATATATTAAGTTCCACTCATAACATAAGCTTTTCTGACTTCTAACATCAACCTTAAAAGTAATTAATTAAAAAAAGTTCTCTTCTTTTAAAGAATCTCACCATGACATTAGATCACACAAGACAACTAGAGATAATCACATTATCTTGAAATCAGTTGGACTGTATAACTTACTAATAACAGGAGCTCATTATTTTTATAGGTTTTGATGATCATGGCTGTGCAATTTTTGAGGTTCCATTACAGAAATTCTGCCTACCACAGAGTTAAAACATATTCCATTTATACAGAAAACCTGTTTAGTTTATATTAAATGCATATTATAAAAATAGCTTTTTAGGTAGTAACACAAACATGATTAAAATAATATTTTATAATTGCCAAAGGGTAATTATGAATCTTCTACTCTGCATAGTACTTTAAATGAATTATTTCACCTTGTTGGCACAAAGGAAATTACTGTAGATAGTAGTTGCCATTCTCAACATTTCAACTAAGAAGGCCAAGGTAAACAGAGGTTAAGACCTTGGCTAAAGTCAAATACTTCCAACAGGGTTAATGACAATCCCCTGTGGGTCAGTAATCATTCAGATCAACTCCAGATTTGAATCTCATTATGTAGGCGTAATCTCAAGCCAAACCAATCCATGAAGCAATGCATACAAATATTTTCTTCAAGCTTAAATTTATATAAATGTTTGAGATTTGATTATGAGAAAATCAACTCAAATTTTCTTAGATTTTTTAAGAAAAATTGTGACTTCCCAAGTAATTATGAACAATAACTAAGTTAACTTTCTAATCTTCAAGAATTACACGTGACTGATTCCAAGTATCTTTCTCTGTGTGCAGTCACTGCTAGTTAACTTTAATTTCTCGCTGATATATACATATCAGCAATATGTCTGTGTGTATGTATACATATATATATTTCTGTTTGTATGTGTCTAGTCAGCTAACCAAGGGATTAAGATGAGGCTTTTTTTCAGAGGAAAACAAATGTGTGAAAATCTATCATCTATGGCTCATTTACTGTTGTGAGAGGCAATAGATAATTGACTCTTCTGTGTTGCCTTGCTCCTTGCTGAAATAACCCACTTGAGATGAAATCATGCATAGAAAAATTAACTGATAAACTAATATAACAAAAATGAAACATTAACCAAGAACAAGTGATCTAATTGCTTCATTATTTTGTCTTAATGACATTCCTTGGTCAATATTCCTGTCCTTTGTCTCCAATATGTTACATGTACAGAACAAAAGAATCTGCAGATGAGAAAAAAGTCAGATACCATAGCCAGATTCTGGTTTTAAAAGAAAAACATATGCATTAAATGTACTCATGTATGAAAGAGGCTTTTACAACCTTTATCTCTAAATCAGAATTGTTGCTAACGGAACTTTCAGTTCAGAATGTACTGATAGACACCTCAATACAAGTTCCTTGTTTGGGATTGCTACACTCATGCAATGAAACACCATACCTATCATTCCCTTCCAGACATACCTCAGGTTGCAAATATATCTTTTTAAACACGGGAAAAATCTAGAAGTATTATATTCCATTATATTTTTATTATATTTTCTTACAACATAAAGAAATGTCTTATTTTTAAAAGATTTATTTATTATTATTGGAAAGCCGGATATACAGAGAGGAGGAGAGACAGAGAGGAAGATCTTCCGTCCGATGATTCACTCCCTAAATGAGCCGCAACGGTCGGTGCTGCGCCGGTCTGAAGCCGGGAACCAGGAACCTCTTCCAGGTCTCCCAAGTGGGTGCAGGATCCCAATGCATTGGGCCGTCCTCGACTGCTTTCCCAGGCCACAAGCAGGGAGCCGGATGGGAAGTGGAGCTGCTGGGATTAGAACCGGCGCCCATATGGGATCCTGGGGCTTTCAAGGTGAGGACTTTAGCCACTAGGCCACCATGCGGGGCCCAAGAAATGTCTTAAAATCAAATATTACTTATTATAATGAATATTTCAAGTCTAGAGCTCCTCATTAAGTCCAAATTTATCTGAACAAATAATAAACTATTGAAATAATTATGACTACATGATTGAAAAGTTTACTTGATCAAGTGGTTTCTTCAGCCACGGCTCTTTATCACAAAAAGAAAGTGTATAAAATGTGTATATACTTTGCTTTGTGGGATGTTTTAAAATACTTTGGAATTGCTATATTTATTTAATAATCATGCATATTACTTCATATTCTTATATCTCTGTATAACAGGAATGCTTAAAGTGAAACTGCAAAATACAAAAATAACAAAAAAGCAGCATTATTCAGTTCTGATAATTTTTTTACAAACAATTTAGGTGCAAAACATAAATATATCAAGATAGTTTCAAAACAATAAACTTCTTTCATTACAGTTTGGTGAAAGTTCTTGGCCTTTAACACATGTTTTGGTCAGGTAGTATAAACAGCTATGCATTCTGTCATACATATGGCTGATGTATTACTTCCCTGGATTTATTCTATACAATTTTCCCATGGTTTTTGGGGCATTTTTAAATACGTGACTTTGCCATATTCTTGGAAAAATTGCAGTGCTTCAAAGAACCAATCCCTATAAATTCCTCCCTAAATAGAAAATTTGCCAAAGTGTGTGTGAATAATATGATTAAACTAGTGAGTAATATGATTAATCTGCAACTTTTTAAAGATTGATTTACTTATAGGCCAGCAAGGTGGCCTAGCAGCTAAAACTTATAGCCTGGGATCCCATATGGGCATCAGTTCTAATCCCAGCATCCCTGTTTCCAATCCAGCTCCCTGCTTGAGGCCTGGGAAAGCAGTCTAGGATGGCCCACAGCCTTGGGACTCTGCACCTATGTGGGAGACAAGGAAGAAGCCCCTGGCACCTGACTTTGGATCGGCTCAGCTCTGGCAACTGCAGCCGCTTGGGGAATGAATCAATGGATGGAAGATCTTCCTCTCCATCTCTCCTCCTCTCTGTATATCTGACTTTCCAATAATAAATAAATAAATAAATAAATACCTTTAAAAGATGTATTTTTGACGGTCTCTAATAGATACCCAGGCATGCAATCTGAGTGTTCATCAATGGAATGAAAGATACACACATAAATGATCACTACATAACACGGATTGCAGGTACACACATGCGGGTCTGGATGTATAGCCTCATTTATCCCCACATTCAGTTATAGTTATTATTCTCACTTGTGGAAAACAGATGAGTGAAACACAAAGAGATCAGGAGTTTTTCTGGGCTATATGATGAGACAGCATTAAATAATATATTTCCATTGAAATTGTAATTCGATAAGATATATCAATTCCATAAAAAAACAGCATTGTACTAGAAATATTTGAAGTTAAGCTATAAGGAGATTTTAAAAATATTTATCTTCACATTTGAAAGTCTGAGTTTTGGAGAGAGCGAGAGACAAAGAGAAAGAGACATATCCTGGCTCACTCCCCAGACAGCAGCAATGGCTGCTCCACCATGGGAGGCTGAGCATATGCTTAAGGCATCTCTCACTGTTTTTCCCAGGTCATTAATATGCAGCTGGAGAGGAAAGTGGAGCAGTTGAATTACAAAAATAGCCTATTTGAGGTGTAGACATGTTAGATTGCAACATTATACACTATGCCAAATCGTTGGCACCAAAACTTTCTCTTGGTCTCTATTATTCTGTGCTGCACTGTGTTTTTCAATTACATAAATAAATATAATTTAAATTAACATAGTAAAACATAATTCCATTACAAATTAGGAAATATGCTAAATTATTTCTTATTCATCATGAGTCTTCCCAAATATGGGCAAAAATTCATATGACAAAAACTGATACATCTGATTACATGAACTATTTTAAGGTGTAAAACTAAAAAAAATGTAAATTTCTTCCTCTCAAACTACAGCTAAATGGACATTTTATCTAACATGGCAGAGTTTGTAATACAATTGAAGCAAAAATCCAATAAAAATGGACAAAGGCATGAGCCAGGAAACCACAGTAGAAGCAGAAACAAGCCAAATGACATGTTAAGTTCACTTCTGGTGAGGAAAATCCAAGTTAAAACTACATTGAGACAGTAAGTCTATTCCACTCTATAGCATCTAATGATTGCAAATTTCTGGGCTGGATGTGGATAGAGCACAACGTAAGTATAAAATGTTGCAAGTTGAAGGAATTTGGAAAGGTGTATCAATATTACAAATACATCTGTTCTTACTTTAACAACTTAACTTGCAGTAAAACAGTTTAGAATAAATGTAATATATGCAATACAACATTAAGATGAAATAAAGCTTTTTCATGACATAAGAATTCCATTTTCATATTTTACAAATACATACTTTTAATTCACATTTTAATCATGGGCTAAATTCACCATCAATAATATTCAGCAAATAAGTTATAGAGATACTAGAGTTAAACAGGAATATAAAAAAATTGGCCAACATAACAAAATATTGAAAGAATCTTATTTATAAGGGAATACCTAAGTATCCTCAAAATGGCAAAATACACCTATTTAAAAATTCTCAAGTTTTTTTTCATAGTTAAATGGAGAGAGATTCATAATGTTAAATAAGTCAATGAGCAGAAAAATACATGTGCTAAAAACTCAATTGGGTAAAAAATGATGAGTAAATGAAGATGTGTACATGAATATGTAGAGTCATATTTACACACAATGCTAGAAACACTAAGTTATTCACGTATGATTAATAAAACCAATTATCTGTGTAAAATAAAGTGAGTGAGCAGGAATGTGTAAAGAACAAAATCCTGTGTCTTCTTAAAGTTGAAATAATTTCGGTAGCATCATTGTAAATCAAGGCACATCTGTACATGCAACAATAGCTGTGGTATTGATATTTCATTCTGTGAGTTTTCCTTGTTACTCATTCTTACTGACTTCACTCTGCTTCAGGTTTTGCATGCCCCATCAACATTTTTTTAAACTCAATGATTTGACAAGCCTTTATATACCAACTGGATCTCATCCTACATTCTCGTCCTATTTTAATTGTTATATTCTGAAAACCATTTTGAATATTTCTCACTTCCAAATATTTGCCAAGTGTATATTTTAAGCCTCATGTCAAGCTGCTTCTTCATCTTAAGTGAGTCTGTCTTCATGTTCTAAAGTAATATTCATTCTTAGCCTTTTTGTTTCTCGTGCTATTGAAACTCTCTCCTTGCAGGAACTATCTCAGATTCCTCTGGCTAAGCTTTGGATGTGGTATAAAATAATCTGGTCTCAACCACTGAGGTCTTTGCTGCTCTCGTAATTGACTAAGATTAAACTGTTCAATAAGAAGCGCATAAATAGGCTCTATTCACATCTTAAAAGCCACCGTAATGTAAATCTTAATTTTCCTTGCATGCTATGTGTCTTAGTGTTTTTCCCTTCTTATTTCTAAACATCTTCAGAACAGATTGTCTGTCTTTTTCATCTGTGTCACATACAACAGCTTGCACAGTTCAACATATAGAAGTGAATTGAAAAGAGGCAGAATTTAAATGCACTAACGAGAAAATTAGCAGATGTGGGAGCAAATCTTATTTTTTGACTCTGTGACATTTCTTACTGAGTTTATTTCTTTTCGTAAAAAGGCAAAAGATGAGGCAAAATTCCTGTGATGTTCATTTTAGTAATAAATTATGGTGACTAAAAATATAATTTGAGCACATTAGCGTGCTACTGCAAGACAAATTTCAAAATATTACTATCAGCAAAATTAAAGATATTCAAATAATGTTGGGTATGTTCTGAATATTTGTATTGATACTGTACAATTTGTATTGATACAGTATTGATACTGGATTTCAGAATTACTAGACTTTTTATCCTTAATTTGGAATAATGGTCCAAAGCCAAAGGTTTTTTTACGCTGGCTTGTGTCTGCACAGGTATCCATTTAAGGATGTACTGTTTGCCCTACATAATACAAAACCAATTACTTTTCCACTTGTTTGCACCTGTATCATAAGTACACATACTTCAAATGAAGTCTGTGATCTTTAGTGTTCATTATAAGGCTCAGTTGATCAGTAAAGTAAGACCATACTCCAGTGAAGATGATGGGATTTTACCAATCTGTAGCTTTCTCCCAATATGTATTTGAATGAATAGAATGTTGTCAATTGTCTCAGAATCTGATATTTTAAAAAAAATGGATTCATACCAAAGTTTAACACAGTATTTGTAAATTTGGAATAAGTTCAAACTAACCTTGATGAGTTTTACCGTGATTCAACTCTGTAGCTGAAATAAAATTTTGACAGTGTTCAAATTGGAGATTATTCAGTTTTATTAGAAAGATTAAAATCTGTAAATGACAGAAAACAATCATTGTTTAAGGACTTTATTTGCTACAGATATTTAAAGGTTGGGAATTTCAACTGTTCATGTGTTTAAATTTATCCACAAATATTCATAACAAAGAATTTCAGGCCGAACACTATGCCAAGCACCAACAATTGAATAGACAGATCTGCTTCCCTCATAAAATCATTCTCAAGCACTCTCTTTCCTGTATACTTCCCAAGTTACAACTTGCTCTCAATATTCATATCTTCCTCTCTTTTTTTCCAAATTTCCAGCAATTCTTGTTCTGTAATCATGGAAGTGATTTATACATCTAATATTTTTTTTAAATAATCCCTTCACTTACTTTGAAAAATAAAGCCCTTGAAATTGCTGCCTTTTCTAGGCAGGCTAGCAAAGGAAAGCTTAGTATTTTTTTGCTAGCTTTTTTTTTGCGTGACTTAAATTATTTCATTAAAAAATGCTCCCTTAAAATGTCTACTTGCACCATCCTAACTACTTCTTATTAATTTCAATTCATCTCTATTTCTTAAATGTGTAAAGATTTATTTATTATTTTTCTCATTATACAGATTGATAAGCACAGTGAATTGAGCCCTCCCTTGCACTGCTTATTTTTGCATTTATTATTTGTCCCCAAGTTATTAGAATGGCACAGTAATTTATGTCACTGTTGCAAGCTTAGCTTCTTGATATATAAATGTATCATGCCATGGCAAGTATAGGAAAAGGAAGAAATTAAGGATAGCAATATAAAAGTTGGATTAAAATAATGATGGGAGTCTTACTATTATTTGGGAGTAAACATGCACACTGAATTCCTGTTATTTCTCAAAATGCTAATCCTTGTAGAGTTTACAGTTGTGTGTGTTCTGTGTATTAGTTGCATGTAAGGGAGAGTGTATGATATTTGTCTGTTGGGAACTGCTTTCCTCACTATACCTAACCATCTCCAGCTGGGTCCATTTCTTTGCAGAAAGATACCACTTTTTATGGCCGGGTATTATTCCATTGAGTAAATGTTGTACGTTGTTTTTGCATTCATCTGTTGATGCTCATCTGGAGAGTGGTTCCATGTGTTAGCTATTGTGAATTGCCCTGCTGTAAACATGGGCTTGTATCTCGTTTGTTTGTTTGGATATCCCACTATTTCTTAAATATTTTATTTCTTAAATATTTCAGCACATGGCTTTATTTTTTTAATTGGATTAACTTATTTTATTATTTTATAATACAGTTCCATTGACTCTGGAATTTCCCTTTCTGCCTTCCAAGTCCCACCCCCCCCAATTTCCCATATATCATTACAAAACTATAGTCCTTTTTAATCTGTCATAAGGCCATCATTCTGTTCTTTAAGTGTATTCTGACATTGTAAATATGGACAATGACAGAGATTTCAGTATCCTATTGCCAAGATAAAGTTAAAAATTTCACTGGGAGACTAACTTTGATTTGAAAGTAGAGATGTGTAATGCATTGTATAATTACATCTGGCTTTGATAGTCTCATCAAAAATACTTATTTATTTATTTGAAAAGCAGAGAGACATAGGATAGAATTGGGAGAGAGAGAGAGAGCCAAAGCCAGAAACACAGAGGTTTTCCATCCTCTGATTCACTCACTAAATGCCTGCAAAAGCCAAAAGATCAAAACCAGGAGACAAGAACTCCATCCTTGCCTCGGTTGAAAGTACATAGGTCCTCTATGCCTTTTTGGAGCATAAGCAGGGGGCTACGTGAGAACTGAAGCAGCCAGATGTCACTCAAAACCATCACTCCAAAATGAAATGCCACAGTTGCAAGTGGTAACTTAATTTGCATAATGGCAGCTCTATAAGCTTTCAAAAATACCATAAAATAAAGTCAAGTCACAGTTCATTCTTTGAATTAATTCAAATACAGATTGCAGTAAGAAGAAATATTTATTCAGCCACAGAAAAAGGAAAAAATATAACAAATGCACAATTGAACCTCTGCTTTTTAAAATTTTTTTTAAAGATTTATTTATTTCTATTACAAAGTCAGATATACAGAGAGGAGGAGAGACATAGAGGAAGATCTTCCATCTGATGATTCACTCCCCATGTGAGCCTCAACGGCCGGTGCGGCGCCAATCCGAAGCCAGGAACCAGGAACCTCCTCCAGGTCTCCCATTTGGGTGCAGGGTCCCAAGGCTTTGGGCCGTCCTCAACTGCTTTCCCAGGCCACAAGCAGGGAGCTGGATGGGAAGTGGAGCTGCCGGGATTAGAACCATTGCCCATATGGGATCCCGGAATCTTCAAGGCGAGGACTTTAGCCACTCACTAGGCCATGCCACCGGGCCCTGAACCTCTTCTTTTTAAAATTAAGTTTATGTGAGTGTGTGTGTATTGTTTTTTTTCCAAAAGTTTTCTTCAGGAACAAAAATCACACACAAAAAAATTGAAGGTATTTTAAAATTAAAGACCATTTCTAACATAACTTAGAATAAAAATAGGGGCTGAGGTGACGACTCAACAGCCAGCACAGAGTCCCATATGGCCTCTGGTTCATGTCCCAACTGCAACACTCTGACCCAGCTCCTTGCTTATGGCCAGGAAGAGTTGTGGAGGATGGCTCAAGCCCTAGACTCCTCATCCTTGTGGGAAACCCATAAAAAGCTTCTGGTCAGCTCAGCTCTGGCTGTTTACAGCCATTTGAGAAATGAACCAGCAGACAGAAGATATAGCCCTCTCTTTTTTTTTCTTTTTCTCTGTGAATTTCCCTGAAAAATAAAAATAAGTAAATCTTAGCGAGAAAATAAAAAAAAAATTAAAAATAGAGTGAAAGCTTCAAATTTGCTATTGAGGATTTGATCAACTCAGGAACCAGGGATATTCTTTTGAGCATAAACTTGTTTTTTCTCTATTTTCTCTTCTTCAAATAATGTATAGTATTTGCTTCCATAGTTTCTCTTCTTGTAATAATTGTTTTCTCATGAAAGCAAAACAATGTGAGAGTAATTGACATGTTGTTATACTGAATATAGCATTTGTAGTAAAGCTACATGGTCAAAAAATTTCTGCTTTGCAATTACTATTGTCAAAAATGCAATGAAATTAAAATTGGCTTGGTGCTATTTGAAATAGTCTTTGTTTTGGAGCACTGACAATACTAAACATGTATTTAAAGTGTGCACTTGACTAAGGAATGAAGCAACACTTCAAGATTGTTTACAACATGTTTTAGAGTGTAAGATGTCATTTAAAAAACTTACTAAAAGCCATTTAACTAATTTTAAATATATCATTTGTAGATAAGATGAACTATGGTTTACTTTGAGTAAGTGCCATGAGAATAAAACTTGAAAGCTTTTTTCACAGATAAATTAATCTCTTGATGTAATTTCTATGCAATTTTAGGTGTTTGCTTTCCTCAAGTGAATATCTAATTTCAGGGATGACAAAAGTCTGCTTTCAACCACAAGCAAAGCTCTACTCAATCCTACTCTCCTAAGTGCTTGTAAATGTCCCCTCTTTTCTCAAGCATCAAAATTTGTCTGCATAATACCTTATTGCTTCTGAATTTCCCTATTCCCTCTCCAGGTTGATAGAGATTTATTCCATTGATATAGTAAAATTTTTAAAAAGAGAGATGGTAAGCAGAGGTGTAAATAAGGAAGTCCCAAAGAGTGGCATTGTTAGAGGTCCTGCATAATGGATTACCACAATCCAAGAAGCCAGTAGTATCAGTTTTGGTAAACAGTGTTTCATGACACTATTAACCAAGCGAAAAGCTTATGATAACATGATATAGGGTCAACAATGCCACTATCCCTGAGTACCTGAGTATTTGGCTAGGAAAATATCCATCCTGCTATACTTTTAGTAGTGTCATCTCTATACTCAAAAAAAAAAAAAAAAGAAGAAGAAAAGCTAGTGTCTGGGCCAAGGTAGATAGCTATTAATCCGTGCAATGCAACCCCACTGAATAATTTCAGTAAATTTAAGTAGCTATTCTATTTTTATAATTACTCTATACATTTTCTATAAAATTTTGACCCTTCTCTCCTTGTTCGGCTGTGAAAATAATGCAAGTATGCAGGATGAATCAATTATATCAAGCAGAACATGCAACTGCATCAGTAAAATTGTGTTATTAGACATTTTAATATTTTCTATTTTATCACATATTTTCCTACTATAACCAACACCCCTAATTACTACTTCTCCACTGTTGACGATTGATTTAGAAATAAATGCTCCACTTTTTGCTCTCCTATATTCAACATCCACAGATTCCTGAATTCCCCAAAACCCAAAATTAACTTTCTTGTGGTTGCATGGAAATTCATAAAGATAGAATTGAGAACTGTAACAACAAGTTGCAATTGTTGTTCCATAGTGCTTTTTCACAACACATTTGACATTTTGATTATCATTGTATTTAATGTTATTATCCATACAAAATATTGTTATTCTCCTCTTATCCTTGTAGTTGTTCTTTGGTTTGCTAAGTTTTTTATAAAATAATTGCTGTACTAACTGGGACACTTGGTTGTGAAGACAAAAATATATTCATGTAAGTATGATGTGATGCCTGGGCTGATGTATACAAACTTAGGATTAATGATCTTTAAGTTTATAGAATTTTAGGTGATCTTCTTGCACATAACTCTCTATCAGTTCAAGATCCACTAACACTGTTCATCTACCCCAAAATTACGATGCCCTTTGTAAGGCCTTCCCCATTGACACCTTGCATGACTTAGCTGTACCGTCTCCTACATCTTCTTAGGTTTTGAAAATGTAATACTTTTATTATTGATAAGTCAAATTCCAAAGGCTGGCACTTAAAAGTCACTCCCAGGTTAGCATCTATGAGAAAGGTTAAATTTCTAACAAAAACAAAGCAATCGATATTTTAGTAAGGATAATACATGTAATGTGGACATAGGAAATCTTAATCTCTTTGTATGAGTATTTAGAAGAAATATTTATAAAGTTACATTATGCTGGAGTTAACTTATGTTATTCTGGCATCCTTGCAATTGCCAGATAAAAGGGAAAAAATGAAAACAGGAGTAAATGACAAAAACTAAGTAAGAGATACAGAGAACTAAAGAGTAACTAGATAAGGAATTGAATGTGATAGAAGAAAGTTGAATGCTATTAGATCTAAAAAAATAGAGTGTAAAAATATGTTCCACAGAGAGATGAGGATTCTTTGATATAAATGTTGCCCATAACTCAAACAAGATGAAAAACATGTATTGATGGACAAATAGAAGGATAACCAGATAGGGGATTCTCACAGTCAGAAAAAAAAGTTAACAGTGCATGGACCAGAACACCTCTGTGTATCATTCAGAGACAACTGGAAATGCTGTAGCACCAAGGTTTTGAAACCACGAATGGGTTTCAAAAAATGCAACAGGATGATTGAAAGCATTTTGTATTTCTGGTTATGTCCTCCCCCATCATGACGTATATACACAGTAAGTTGGAGGAAATCCCAAATCTGATAGCTCTCTCACAAAGGAAACAAGAAATACATATTGCCTTTCACAATCTGACTTGTGTTGACTTGCCCAAGGGACTAGTTTCTGTCTTTCTTGACTTGAAGCGTTGAGGGAATGAATGACAGCACTTTCATGCAACTTCAGAACCCAGAACTTCTGCAGGAAGATTTTAAAGTGACTAACAGATGAAAAAGTGTTTGGAAAGCCTGAAAACTTCCTATTTGACTGCATAAGGACAGTTTCCTCCTACACCAAATCATAATGCCAGTGTTGTTTGATTTTTAGAAAATACTTATGTGTTCATTTTATTTGAAAGGCTGAAAAGGCAGAGGACAGAGACAACAGGAGAGGGAGAGAGAGACCCTGCTCTATTACACTTCTCTTAACATCTGCTACATTCTATCAACATGTAGGGCTAGAGCAAGCCAGCCCGTGAATCAGAAAGCTACCCAGTTTTTCCACATATGTGTCAGGGACTTTAAACATAATTGACTCTTCTCAGGTACACTGCAGGAATCTGCATTGGAAGCAGAAGTTAGATTCATTCCAGGGCATGCCAGCATGGCGTGTGGACAACCAGCTGGAAGCATCACCTGCTGTGCCATAATGCACAGCCTTGCTTCTTTGTAAATGTTCAAATTTCAATGAAAGCGACAATTAACACAGAAAGGAGGCAATAACGGACGAACTAAAGGAATATAATAAACTTTAGAAACAGAGCATAAAGAAATGCACATTTACAATTTCAAAGAATTTACCATTTATAAAGCTCCTCAAAGAACTAGAAAAAAGGAGCACAGATATGCTTAAAAAAAGATCAATGAACAAAATGAGGCAATCAAAAATGAAATCAAGACTAAGAACAAGAATAAAATCAGAGCTAAACAGAGTGTTGAAATTGAAAATACAATAACAGCATAATAATTTAGGGAGGGTTTCAGGCAGAAAAAAAAAAACTTGATGTAGATGACAATAAGTCAATGGAAATCATAGTCACAAGTGCCGAAGAAAACAGAATAAGGGAAAGAGCACTTGAAGGACTCCTAGGAGTCTCTTTTCATGCACCTTATGCAAATCTCAGAACCAAGAGAGAGAGAGAGAGAGAAAGAGAGAGAGAGAGAGAGAGAGAGAGAGTAAAAAATATATCGGAAGAAATAACAGGTCAGATTCTCAGTTGTAAAGGATGGAGAGAGAGGCTTTGAGTTTGTTTCTCTGAGACCATTTGGACATTGGGATGGGCAGATTTTTTGAAACCACGTTATCTTGCTCTGGAGCATCACGGGATGCTTTCTCCTGTCTGGAGAACGTGAGCTTTATGTTTGCTGATGGGAGCAATGACCCAACTGGAAAGCCTGTGCTGTCCACTTACCAGGCTTGCCCACTTCCCCTGGATCACACGTGTACTGGTGGGTGCTGAGGCCCAGTCTGGTACGGCCATCTGGGGAGTAAACCAGCAGGTAGAACATCTTTCTGTATCTCCTTCTCTCCATAAATCTTATCTGCTTTCCAATAAAAATAAATAAATCTTTTTAAAAAGGGAAATAAAATGCAATGGCAATTATATCACGATAATTTGCATAGACACCAGAGACATCAAAACCAAAGTAAAATACTACAATTCACTAACTTCAGGTATCTTTTGGTAGCTGATTCAATCCACAAACATTCCTCCTAGTACGAATGTGTTCACCTTCAATTAAAAACTTAACATTTACATCGTAAAGTAAAATAATGACATTAATTGTGAAAATATAATCACAACACCTGGGGGAAAAACTTTCTCAGAGACAATTTTCTTATAAACACTGTTAACATCAGTAAGTGTTCGAGACTGATAGCTCTTTAATCTGTACTTCCTTTGAAGTGCAAAGATAACCCATGTAAGCCTCTAAGATTACAGCACAAGCCTGACTTGTACTTCTGAACAAGTTTTTAAATGTGTGGACCTCGGGGAATGTGTGTGCATATATGCTGATCCAATTGAGTGTGTTAGCACTGTACAAGATAGTTAAAATTTATCCAATATTTTCAGAATGGCAATTTCAAATGCTTAAAATTTTCATTTAAAAAATATATATTTTAACTTGTGCATATTGTCTTCAATAAAGTATAGCTTAAGTATTGCAGTTGCTCCTTTTTATCTTACCATTTTCTAATGCGGAGAGGATTTTAATTGTAGGGGACATATTTTTTATTCAGTCTGTTTCTCCATCTGTGTTTTAAACAGTTTTCTTTGTACACTGGGCAGAAAACCAGTAGAGAAATGGAAGAATAACAAAAATATTTCTGAATCTGTTCATGTACCACAGACTGGAAAGGTCCTAAAATAGCTGCTTCATTAGGTTGGAGGCCAAAAGGCAAGATGAACTTTTTCATCTCTTTTGCTTATTATTTTTAATATGCTATTTGTGTATTTGAAAGTCAGAACTATAGGGAAATCTTCTCTTTACTGATTGATGCCTAGATAATTGCAACATCCAGTGCTAGGCTAGGTTGAAACCAGGAGCCAAGAGCTTCTTGCAGGTCTCATACAAGGGATCAGGGACCCAAGCACTTGGAAGACCTTTTATTGCTTTCTGTGCTCTTACAAGGAGCTACATTGAAAATAAAACAGCAGATACTTGAGTAGCACACATACTGTATGCCACACCACAATGTGGTCCAGTGTGTCTATTTTTTTTTTCTGCCTCCACTATGGAGGTATTTTTCTTTAGGAGTACGTCAGAATACCAATCAAGGAGGGAAAGGCACTACATCGCTCTAGAGTATCACACAGCGTTTTGAAAGCATCATTGCATATGTGAGGGTTCTCTAAGGTAAACATAAATCTATATGATGCATCTTGTACTTTTAGGAGGCTAGTAATAACATGATCACTTTCTATTTTCCCCATATGGAGAAGTGTCAGAGCCAAAATTCTGACTCAAATGTTCCCTTTCCTAGATTATACATTTTATTTATTATTTATTTATATTTTATTTTTATTGGAAAGTCAGCTATACAGAAAGGAGGAGAGTCAGAGAGGAAGATCTTCCTTCTGCTGGTTCACTCCCAAAGTGAACTCAACGGCCACAGCTGCACCGACTGAAACCAGAAGCCAGGAGTCTCTTCCTTCTCTCCCACACAGGTGCAGGGTCCCAAAGCTTTGGGCCATCCTCAACTGCTTCCCCAGGCCTCAGGCAGGGAGCTGGATGGGAAACAGGGCCTCAGGGATTAGAAACACTGCCTATCTAGGATCCCAGTAAGTGCAAGGCGAGGACTGCAGCCACTAGGCTATTGCATCGGGCCCCCATACATTTTAAATAAATAATTATTTAGTTAGTTGAAAGGGAAAGGTACAGAGGGACAGAGGGACAGAGGAATGGAGAGATTGCCTAGCTGATTTTTCATCTCCAAATGGCTATGACAGCCAAGATGAAACCAAGCTGCTGCCAGGAGCTAGGATCTCAATGTTAGCCTCCCATATAAAGGTGCTAAGGGTCCAAGCACTTGGCCCATCATTTATTGCTTTCCCAAGTGCATTAGAAGACAAATCGGAAGCATAGAAGCTGGAACTCACATCTCCTCCAACCTGGGATGCAAGAGTCGAAAGCCGGGGTTTGACCTATCGCAGGTGCTGGTGTCGGGATCACATTAATAAAGACACAGAAATCTCTTCCAGATTCTTCATGTTTGGAAAGAATCAATTGTGTCTAAAGCACTGAAGTAATTGGGTCTTATTGCCTAACCAGGATACACAAAAATTCCAGCAAGATCTTTAGCATGCTGAAAAACACACTAAAAATAAGAGTCAGGCAGCAAGCATTTAGTCTAGCTGTAAGGATTTCCACATCTCATGTCAGAATCTGGTTTTAAATACCAGTGTTGGATCCTCACTCAAGCTTCTTGTTAAACAGATGCTGGAATGCGGAAAGAATTTATCAAGTAATTAGGTCACCACCACCAGTGTGAAAGATGTGGATTATATTTATAAATTCCATTTCCGCCCAGGTCTAGTCCTCTAGTTCTGACAACTGTGGGCATTGGGGTTTTGGGGAGATTACTAGTGGTTAAGAGCTAATTCTTTCTCTCTCTTCTCTCTCTCTTTTTCACTAATAAAATAATTTAAATAAGTACAAATAATTTAAATAAACACAAATAGAATAATTTAAATAAATACATGTATGCAGCAAAATTATATGTCCCCAAACTTTTATTGTAATTTTTGAAATCTGGACATTAAATGTCTTGTTGATAACTGATGATTTTCCTTTACCTGCAAATCCAGTTCCACAGCTGCACAGGCACCAAGCCACAGTTTACATACAAACACATACACCAGCACACACATGCATGAAAACACAGATGCACACGTATGTTCAAGAACCCCTCTCACCCTCATATATTGAAGTTGAAAAAAATCTATGAATGAACATTCTAAAGCTAATAGGAGGTTTTCCTGAATACTAACTTTGTTTGGAATGGTCCTGGGTCCTATATCCAGCACTGTCTCTCATTCACCTTGTACTTTCTATCTTCCAGAGTAATAAAGAAAATATCATTTTAAATGTGATTATAAAATGATAAAATGTTGCTTGACTTTTTTCCTATCAGAGAATGCAATTCATTGCCTTGTTTGGGAGACTTTATACACTTTGCCCTCATATGTTAAAGTGTTCCCAATAGATATTGCTTTTTATCATTCTTTTTTTTTTTTTTATTTGGTTATCTAGTATTTTGTATTACAAGCCAGCCATTTTTGGACAAATAATTTATAAAAGTCTATGTTGAAATTTATATACTAACTGAAATTACAAGTTCCCATTAATGGTATCCCAACATGGATTAGATACGTGTTGTATAATTGCAATTAATACAATTATATCATTATTAATGTGATGCAAATAAATGACTGCAATTTCCTTGTCTATATGTTAGGCCATAATTCTCCTTTGAAAACATGTGTTATTATCTCTATGCTGTCATTTATGACTCATTTCAAAATACAGTAGGACAGAAGATGAGTTACTGATTTTTGGAATTGTTGTGCTTTATTAGAGTTATTTTTGATTGTTTATCGTAATAAAAAGCATCATAGAATATATATGCTTGCTTTGAAAAATTTGCTGTGGGCACATGGTAGCAACAACACACCTCTAACCATTAATCTTCAGCGGATAATCAAATCAGATATCAGAAGCCACAAGTTGCTACTGTCTTAGCAGTACACTTCAGCTCTGTTTTCTCTTAAAGTTTTCATGAGATTTGAGTCTATAACTTAAAAACAAACCAGAAAAGTCTGGGGATCTCTGAGGTGTATGAAAATGGTAGATTTCAAGTAAAAACAACTCTGCCTCTGAGCAGCCTTTTCCTTCTCTCCTTTATCTTCAGTAGATGTGCTACTTTGCTGTGTGGTCATTCTGCTCTCTTAGGTTCATTGTTCAGCCTCATTACACACAACGGCTGTGCGCACACATACACACACAGAGCATATTTTGTTCACTCTTACTTTTGAGAGTTTTGTATCCTATTTCTAGCTTTTTCATTTGAATATTGCTTTGTATACTGCTACTGTTTATTCTTTTTCTGTTTTGCACTTGTTTCTCAGAAAGAATTTTTTGTTATATTTTTGAAATCTTTTTTTTTTTCTTCAAGTAAGCTGGGACAGTAAACTGAACATTCTTATTAACTCCTACAAAAAAGAAAAGTGATCCAAGAAAAAGTATAGTTCTTTTTTGTATAAGCAACAATATCAATATTATCACAAAATCTCTTAAAAGCAATCAAGTGAATCTTACTTGTTACACAAGTGCTCTACCAAGGAGTGAATGTATTACCTTTAAATTGGAAAATAACTCAAACATGTTTTCCCAGTATTACCAAAGAAACACACCCTCGCTCAAATATTATGTTTTATTATGGACTGGAATATAAATCAAAGGCATCCCGCTTTATTCTGCATTATAAGTCTCTTAAGAACAAAACCATATGCTTTCACTCATATTGCCAAGCTGCAACACCAGTGTTCACATTGTGTTTTAGCTTTAAGTAATGCTCATCTTTATCCCATTAGTAAAATCCTAGGAAATTAGATAGTTTTTTAACTCCCAATTTTCTGTGCTTTCGGGTAAATCTAATTTGTGTATTTCTGTGTGACTTGTAGCACCTGTGCAAATTAGGCTTTCCATTTAGAAATTACCATAGACCTCACTAGTAAATTTTTTCCCCTTAAGTTTATTCCTTGTGCATTCATTGCTAAGATCTTATGCCAATTCCCCGATTTCCCCTTAACTCCCTGTGCAAGCATCACATTTTGGGTTTGTGTTGAATCATTCGAACCAATTGTATTATTTGAATGGTGTTGAATGATTTCATGAATCTATTCTTCCATTATTTCAATCAATGATATTTGTCTTGGTTCCCAATTACCTTATTTCTTCCTTGTGACTGTACTTTTAAACTGCCAGAACATATATGTTATATTAAAGTCTAAATTACCTTTCATAGGATACCTAGACCTGTGACAATTTTGTCTAAATTTCATATATTTCCCTAACCTTGAAGCCTTTAATACAAATATAAAGAATGTTTTTTGCAACTGAAGGAAAATCTCACTGGACTTCCTAGGATTGTAGCTCTATCTTACCCCCATTGTGTTAAACAAACAAACAAGCAAAAAAACAACAGCAACAAAAACTTTATGTGTGCTAAAGCCTTGTATAAGTAAATCTTGCCTCCTTTCAATAACTGATCACTGAATGTGTTGGAGAAGTTAAGGAAAGAATATTAAATTCAGGACACAGCATGATTTTTGTTTTGCATGTGATGGGATAGTATACGAATGCTCATTAGAGTCCTGGTTGCTCCACTTCCCACCCATCTCCCTGCTTATGGCCAAGAAGAGCAATGGAGGACGGCCCAAAGCCTTGGGACCCTGCACCCATGTGGGAGTCCCAGAAGAAGTCCCTAGCTGAGGGCTCCTGCCTCCTGGCTTCAGATCGGTTCAGCTCCATCAATTGCAGCCACTTGGGGAGTGAATCAGTGTATGAAAGATCATTTCCCTGTCTCTCCTCTCTATAAATCTGATCTTCTAATAAAACTAAATAAATCTTAAAAAATATGATTTTCATATTTCAAGGAACTCTAAGCATGAGAAAATTATATATTCATTTCTGTCTTCTCATTCTCTGGATATGGTCATATATGTGGTAAACCCAAGCAAATGTACTTGATTTTGTGCATGTCAGAGAACTTTGACATACTTTTGGCATGAGCACTGTAATCTTACTTTTACCATCTTTCTTTTTCTTTTGTGGTAGCAATTTTGGATTGTATATAAAATTCCTTTGGCTTGGTGGAATATAACAGAGTAAAAGAGGAAACTTTATGGAGAATCATGTGACAGAGGTGCTAACTAGCTATCAAAGAAAAACAAAAGGGAAAATAATGATACACATTCCAGCATTCTAATCAGTAGATCAGGTATAAAAGGGGAAAACATGATCTAAGCTTGCATGTGGAAGGTACATACGCCACAGTGTCAAAGCTATGCTGACAATCATTCCCATTTGCTGAATGCTATTTCACTTAGTTTTTATTTTACATTCACAATGATATGAACTATAGGTGTTGTGGCATATTTATTTATAGTAAATATGGTATACAACAGAAATCTGTACTAGCTTCTTATCAGGTATCTCCCTAGATTAATAGATACACAGTAACTTATATTCTTGCTGATGTACACATAATTTTGCACAAATTTGAGAAGCAAGGATTTATGCATATTAACTCTAAAATATTTTTATGAAAAATATAACATGTCAAGTTGTATCAGGAGAAAATATAGCAATAGGATAATTCCAAATATTCATGTTCAAGGTAACATTACGCTCACTGATATAGATAACTCTAAATTGACAGGTTTTTGCTTTATCTACCTTAGCTTTACTTTGTAAAGAAAACTAAAACATGTTGAGAATGCAATAGTATTTTTATAGAACACTGGCAAATATCTCATTACAAAATATTATAAGAAAGAAATACAAAAAAAGGAAAATTAGAAATTTATTTACTTTAACATATCAGCAAAATCACTGTAATTGCTTCTTTTATTGGAAAGCCTTTTAATTTTGACCTGTTCAAGCAAATATATTCTGTGAAATATACTTGGCCCAAAGAATGAAAATTTACTGCTTATAAATATATTGATCAAATACATTTCCTTATGTAAATTAGTTATAAGATTTAGAAACAGAAATTTTTCCAAATATCATTTAAGTAATCAGCAATTATACCAAATTTTCAGGTTCAAACTCACCTAGACACTACTGTAATTCAAGAGAGTCCGTTTTATCAGCATTTGTAAATGAATCAAACTACTTTGCAAGATAAAAAATATTGCTGGATTTCCCCTTTTGCATAATCCATGCATTGGCTCCTTTCTATCAGCAATCACTTCCTCCATTTCCAAGTATCAAAATGTTTGCCCAGGTACTCTCTGCTATGGTACCACTATCAGATTCAGATGACTGATCCATACACCATGTAACAGTATACAAATGTAACCTTTCTAGTGAGGAAGAGTAATGTTAAATCACCACTTGTTGTAAGACTCTAATCTACTGACAAAGAGGGGAAAATGCTAATTTGATACTATCCAAGAAATGCTTTTATTAATAATTCATATATATTAATATAGAATAATTAATAGGAATTACTATGTAGACACATTATTATATTGCTTAGTAATTGATTCTACCTCTTGAAAGTGTAAACATTACTCAGGTTCTGGCAGAGAAAAAGTGTGTAAGTAGGAAAGTGTGTCAGTTTTTACCCATTTACTTTATTTCTACAATATTTCAGCAGTCTAATAATGATTCCTGTTTACATCATGTTATGCTTTAAATCACACTTAGTTTTACAAGTAGACTTCTCTTAAAAGATTTATTTGTTTCTATTTGAAGGACAAACTTTTACAGAGTGAAAGAAAAGGCGGAGAGAGTTATTTTCCATCCACTGTAATTTTATCCTTCTCTTTTATGAAAAACAGCCCCATTTAAGTCAGTCTATCCCAAAGATGGAATCTAGTTATATAATTATGTGTGTTTGTGTGTGTACCAAAAAAGGTTAATTGTCAAAATTTTACAAGTAACATCAGTCATTAATCATTAAAAGCGTATATTTTACCTAACCCTGAGTTTTTAAGTCTAGGGTATTTAAGATAATATGTCCTGATAAAGTGTAACTAATGTTCTTTTTTTATTATTTCAGAGAAATGAAGACAGCAAGTCATAGTACAAAAGATTTCAAGATTAATAAAAGTGTTTAACTTGATGTTTATTATGCAGATAATGGACCACAAAAATGCTTATAAAAGAAGAAAATAACTACAGGTCACAAAATGGAAATGCCATAAAAAGAAGCAATAGGTATTTCACTGTAACTAAAGTAATGGAGAAAGAAGGTCATCAAACAAAGTCGAGAAATATTCTTTGCCTGAAATATGAAAATAGACTGAAAATAAATGTTAAAGGTAATTCTTAGAACTTTGATTTTGTAATATATATATATACATATATACATATATATGGTTGCGTGTGTGTTTGCGAATCTTTATATATGTTTTCCTGTTCTGATTTATTCTTTAAAAGACTCTAGATACTGAACGATAAGGGGAAAAAGAAGAAATGAGAAATGCTCAACATGTTAAAGTGATGGATAGATATTTTGCATATATGTAAAAGACTTTTAAAACAGATATCAAAAAGTTCTAAGATATAATATATAATAAATATTTAAGAGACAGACATCAAAAAGTCACCAAATACAGTACGTTTTGTTTTCTGTGAATGTTAAACTAAATGCTGTTTAAAAATCACCAATAAAAATACGAGATAAAAAACGCACACGTTCATATCACTCCACCCGGTACACACAACATAAACACAGGCAAGAATACTTTATGTCATACAACATACATGTCCTCCTCCACTGAAAAGAAGTCAGACGACTACATCCAAGTTTCGCATCTCCTTTCAGCTATAGGTGAAAAGCCATTTGTTTTGAAAAGGCAGCTTACTAATTTCAGTGAAAGCTCATTCATTTTCTTTCATAGAAATCCTACCTTTACATTTTAAAGAAATATATGTTAACTACCTCTTTCACTCTTTTTATTAAAATGTAACTCTAACCTAAGTTTTTGTAACAGTAAAAAAAAAAAAAAATACCACTAATACATACCATGCTTTCCCATAGAATAACTGTGAAAGGTATTTGACTAGAAGAGAATTTAAAAGTCATGCCTCTGACAAATAAAGTTAGTTTCTACTGTATACTAAATGCCAAAAGAATTATTGAAAATCCTGAAGAGAATTGTTTAGACACTGAAAGAAGTTGTTCAAGCCAAGAAATGCTATTAGGCAGCTGAAACAAAACTCTTCATCTCTTTCATGGCAGTGCTGTAGCTTCTGTGGTCACACTATGCAACTGACCTAAACTGCTGAGTAATAAATAACAGTGAACAATTACAATTTGATTTACAGAAATTTACAAAACTATTTATGCATTGGAACTATCTTGAAAACTTCTAGAATATGAATGCCAAATCTTTAGAATTTCAGATGCAATTTTTCTGTTTTGATATCAGGTACAAAACTAAGGATGATTCCACAACAGTGGGAGTGGTAATGGCCACTGGAGGAGTGGTCACATCCTGAGTTCAAAAGTATCAAAGATATTGATGTGGCTGTTATGAAATGATGTCAATCCGAAAAACAGTAATATTATTTCAACTCCAAACAGCCTGTATCTCACGCAATAAGATATTGTGAGGTAACCAATGAACTAACAATCAATATGAGTCAGATTGCTTATGATCTACATCAAAGAATTGTAAAACTTAATATACTTGTAAGTTCCTATGCTACTTGGTAATGGGGAGGGAGAGCAGAGAAATCTTACATCACCCTAGAAGGTGTGAGGAAGATGGGAAGTATAACCTATTAGGATCATAACCGGTAACTCATAGACAATAGACTCGAATCAGCATTAGACAATAGCAAAACTACAAAGGCATATGGGGGGAATCAGGAGCAATCCTAACAACCTCTTAACAGGGGGTCATATGCATAGAGCAAGGGGGCAACCCAGAGTGGAGCAGGACAGGAGGAGGCTTGTATCCCAACCCTGAAGACTCCCAGATCCTCACCAAGGACTATCAGTATGAGCACCGAAGACTACATCCCAACTGCCAAGGAGACCACGGGGAATGGGAGTGCTTTCGGAGGCCAAGAACTCTGAGGTCATCCACCCACATCTGGATCTCCCACATGGGATGGAAGAAGCCCAAATCCTGCCTTGTAGGATCCAAGGTCATTGGCACGACAACCAGGAGCACTGAGCAGTCCGCAGAAACAGAACAGTAAACTTCCTTCGGGACTAGGGAGAGGAACTTTTTCTGGTCCTTCCCTGGTTCCGACTTTGGGTCCTTACCCTCTCTCGTAATGACCATCAGGATCGCTCCAGAAACACCTCAAAACAAACAAACAAAAAATTAGAATAGATAGAGAACAACAAGGAAAGCTTAGAAATAGACAGGAAACGGTCAGTGGGGATGCACTTATAACTCACTGGGTGGGACACAAAGATTAGTTACTCCTCACTGGGGTATTGAAGATTTCTCTGCACACCCCTCCTAAAACTGTTCACCTAAACTGTTGACATATGTCTTGTTAGAGTTATAGAGTTAGACTACCCGAAAAACAGCCAGGTTCAGCAAAATCATGTTTCAACGTCATAAACTGCTAAATACTAACATTAAAATAGACATGAGACAGCTGAATAGTAATCTATTGCCATTTTAAGGTGTATAGAACCCGATTGTATATAAACTAATAATTGAAATGTCAATGAAGAAGTCACAGGATGTGGTTCAGAACTTGCATTCTTTTTTTTTTCTCTTTTAACATATTGGATACTCAATACCATGTCAACTAATTCCATAACGTCATAAATCGTTACTGATGTAATGTCGGGGCTTTTAATTGACCGGGATGATACTCTGCCGGCTCTACCATCAGACCAGAGATGTTCTCCCCAAGAAACCATTGAATTTATTTGGACAATAAAATGCTGGACTTTATGCTTGGTAGATGCTTGCAATGAAAGAATCTCAACTGAACTTGAACTGTGGTAATGCAACAAGGTGGAGGAATCTACCATGGGGGGAGGGCTTGGGGAGGGTGGAAAGGGTTTGGGGAGGGGTGGGAGGGAATCCCAGTGCCTATAAAACTGTGTCACATAATGCAATGTAATGAATAAAAAAATACAAAAAAAAAAGCATCAAAGATAATGAATCTATCGGTGACCTCCATAAAGCATGTTGTAGTCCCACCTCCCAGTATCTGGGTTAAGACTTCGACAGGCGCATATACACATATCCTTACTGCTGAGCTTAAAGATGAGATAAATCTGTATTTTGCTTCTGAGTTTACTGTGTGTCCTCCCAGAGTCTGTTGAGAAATGAACCAATTGTCTGTCTTTAGCCACCACTGGGTTTCAAATTGCTTGCCTGAGTGCAGACTTATCCTCCATCCATTTTTACATGAACTATGAAGGTAAACGAACATGCATTTGCAAAATATTTATTTTCTTTTTGAAATAAACTATTGAAACAAGTCGATGAAATATGATTATTATGGTTATTGCAACTAATAACACTGTAAAATTCTGTCAAGTGTAATTTGTGTATGTTGCTCATATTGATTCTTTACAGTTCACTAAATAACTGCCAAGATTATTTTGTTTATGTCATTTTCTGAGAAACAATGCACTACCAGAAGTTTCTTGATGTTTTAAGAAGATCAAATTATTTTTCATTCTTAGTTCAGCATGATTTTTATTTATGTTACTATATAGCTAATTTGGAAAAGACCACAATGTCTTCAGATGAAACAGTAAAAGCATATTAGCAATACTGATTTGAGCTATTTTTTGTGTCTTTCTTTCTTTGTTTTGCTGGATCCTGCTCCAAACAGGAAAATATTACAACCCATTTTAGGTGAAGATTGTCATTGTTATAGAATCCTATATCAGATAATAATCTTCAGGATATTGCATCTGTTCAAAAGCTTGATATGGTCAGAGTCACACAGAGACAAGGAGAATTATCGATGTTTTCTGTTTTGTTTTGGTTTTAATATTTATTTATTTATTCATTTATTTATTGTAAAATCAGATTTATATAGAGAGAGACAAAGGCATTTCACCTGCTGGTTCACTCCCCAAGTGGCCCCAATAGCCAGAGTTGAGCTGATTCAGGTCTTCCATGCTGGTACAGGGTCCCGAGACTTTGGGCTGTACTTTATTGCTTTCCCAGACCACAAGCAGGGAGCTGGATGGGAAGCAGGCAGCTGGATGGGAAGCAGGGCAGCTGGGACACGAACTGGCATCTATATGGGATTGTGGCACATGCAAGGAGAGGACCTTAGCCAATAGGCTATAGTGTGTTTTTATAAAAATCTTTATTTAAGTATGAATAAAATATCTCGGTCTCTGAAATAGGAACAGAAAGATTATGATCGGGTGTTACCAAACTATAGCCATGACAGACACAGTAGAGTTAACAGAAGCCAAATTGGTAGTCTTAGTTCCTTTAAGAGCTTAATGCAGTGTATTGGTACTGAGATGAAGGGTGAGGATTGTTACGCTTCCCTGCTTAGGACAGCGAGCTGCTAGAGTAGAGAAATCCCACTGCAAGACACCCAGTCACTGAGAAGTATTATATGTTTTTTTCATTAATTACTCAAATTCAGGAAAAAAGAAACTAGGAATTTTATCTCAAATATCTTTGAATGAATGTCACTGCAATTCTCAGGTTTTTGTCTATTTCTTTTAAAGAAGCTTGGATCTGACAAGAAAACAGCTGTTGATCTTTCCCCAAAAGCATTTCTACATTTGTTCTGTATTCTGTACCACTCAGGAATTTTTGGAGGTGAGAAATACTGAGATAGGGATCACTATATCAATTTCCTGGAAGAAAGAGAGGATGGTGCGAACCAAAGAGCACTTGACTTCTTGGATCTCATGACGTCACTGAGCGATGTTCATTCCTCTCTTCTTTTTGTGCATTTTCTTCACTTCTACGGTCCCTTGGTTTCTATGTGTAGATTGCACTCTATCTACTTGGGCAGCATAATATGTAAGTAAAATCTTCAGTTTATTCATGGACCTCCTGCAAAATTGTATGTGTATTTGTAAATATGCACACTAATATATATACTGTGTGTGTCATCTAAGAAAAAGAAACATCGTTCCTGCAATAAAGCATAAGGTTTAAATATTTGAAAATGTCAAAATTAACCTTAAAGCCCAGAATGTAACCTAAGGAAGCTTTTAATGAATATAAAAAGAATAAAGCGTTTAAAAGGGACTTAGTCAAGGAAACAAGTATTGAGCATGTTCATTTACTTATTGATCAAGACAATGACAAAGACCATAAGATCAAGAAGTCTAACACCTGAATACTTATATGTAAAAGGACTCAGGCAGAAGTAAAACACTAGACTTTGTCACTAAATACTTGATTTTTGAACTTGTATTCTTTAAAAAAGATTTATTTTTGTTTTAAAATTTTTTACTGCAAAGTCAGATATACTGAGTGAGGATAAGAGAAAGAGAGGAAGACTTTTTTCCCCATGAATCATTCCCCAAGCAGCTGCAATAGCTGGAGTAGCACCAGTCTGAAACCAGGAGCCAAGATCTTCCCCCTGGTCTCTCACATGGGTGCAGGGTCCCAAAGTTTTGGGCTGTCACCAACTACTTTCCCAGGCCACAAGCAGGAATGTGGATGAGAAGTGGGGCTGCCAATATTAGAACTGGTACCCATATGGATCCTGGAGTGTGCAAGGTGAGGATTTTAGCCAATAGGCTATCACACTGGGCCTTAAATTCTTGATTTTTTTTAAAGCTAACTGTCAACAATAACGAAATAGTTCCCAAATAATTTCACTAATGATCAATCTCACATCAATTTTCTCAAAAAAATTGTAATTTCTTAAATCCACAGAAGCTAAGTGGCTGCTTTCTACAGAGAATTTTAAAAGGTTAGGTTCACTCATAGGCAACTGAGATTGCCAGCCACCCCATGCCTAAGCTCATTCCAAAATAGAAAATTCTTCCTCTCACTTGCAATATTTCCAGCAGAACACAGGTGTTGTGAAAATCCTTGCTAAATCAAAGCCAAACACAGAAAGGAAAAGCTACTATAAACATCATCATTATTGGACACATAGAGTCAGGAAAGTAAAAAACTTGGACTTGCAAGCTACAAAATTTTTTGGTAACTACAAAAGAGCCTTTAAAAAATTTGAGCTCTTTCTTCAACCAGAGCTCAACGAGGAGAAGACAAATTCAGCTTGAGCATTAAGATCATCAAACCCAGTGGGGAGAGGACAGGCCGGATGAGTTTTTGAGTTGGGCATCTCCCAGTCATTGCAGCAACTAGAAAGGAAGGCTGACCTAAAAGCTCAACTAAGCAAGCCAACATCACAGCCACCAAGGAAATCGAACTTCGTGGTGGCTGAAAAGCTATCATTGTCTTTGTGCTCGTTCCTCAAATGAAATCCTTCCAGAAGACTGAAGTCTAGCTGTACATAAACTGCAGAAGAAGTTTAGCAGGAAGCATGTTGTCTTCATTGTTCTCAGGAGAATTCTGCCCAAACCAATTGGAAAAAGTACAGGAAAAATAAGCCAAAGCGCACCTGAGAAACCTCACGCTGACAGCTGTGCCCAATGCTATCCTTGAGGATATGGTCTTCCCAAGTGAAATTATCAGCAAGAGAATCATGTGAAGCTGAATGGCAGCCTGCCCATATAGGCCCATCTGGACCAAGCATAGCAAAAAATGTAGAGCACAAGGTGGACACATTCTCCTATGTGTAAGAGACTCATAGACAAGAACGTTAATTTTGAGTTCCCAGAGTTTCAGTTGTAAACAAAAAGAAGACAAAAAAGAGTAAATAAAGAATGGTTTATTATTATATTACAAAAGGAAAGAAAAAAGGAAAAGGGAAAAAGCAAAAAGGAGAAAAGGGTAGGGAAAAGAGGGGAAGGGGAGGGGAGGGGAGGGGAGGGGAGAGGAGGGAAGACAACTTTGAAAGGGAGGCTGCCAAGGCGGGAAAAGGCTGCTTCAAGTATGCCTGTATCTTGGACAAACAGATCTGAATATGGTATCAAAACTGACATCATGCTGTGGAAATTTGGACTCTGTGTCCCAGGACACAGAGACTACCTAACCATGATCACAGCACATGCCGGGCTCACTGTCCCACTGCTGCTGGTGATACTGGGGAATTGAGACCGCAATCTCCAGGAGTGTGAGGACCTAGGAGCATGATCTGACACACTGGCTCTGAAAGAGCTAAGTGTTGTGCTAACAAAAAGCATGCCATTTTACCAACTGCAGCCAGAAGACATAAGGGAATCACAGGGAATTCAACACACACATTGAGAAAATTAGCTACAACTCTTACTTTCTAGAAAAATAAATTTTAGAGAAGGAGAAACAGAGAGGAAGATCTTCTTTCTACTGGTCCATTCTCCAAGTGGTCACAACGGCCAGAGCTGAGTTAATCTGAAGCCAGGAGAGCAGTGTCTTCTGGATCTCCAATGTGGGTACAGCGCTGCAAGGCTTTGGGACCTTCTCTACTGTTTTCACAGGCCATTAGCAGGGAGCTGGATGGGACGTGTTACACACTGTAGATGAGCTGATGCCCATGTGGCATCCCAGCCCATGCAAGGCAAGGGGTTAGTCATTAGGCCATCATGCCAGGCCCTTCAAAAAATCTTTAAAGGGTGTGGCAGTACAGTGGCACAAGAAGCCAATCTTCCCCCTTTAGCACCATCTTTTCTTTTTAAATTTTTAAATTATTATTATTAGTAGTATCATTTTGTGATACAGTTACTTAAGTCCTTGAGAAGGGGGTAGGGTTAATCCTAGCACCAAAATTTTAGATAGACACCAATAGTAGTTCCTTTTGCTCCACTCCTGATCCAGCTCTCTGTCATGGCAAAGTGAAAGCAGCGGAAGGCGGCCATTGCTCTTTAATCCACCTGGGAGACTTAAAAGAAACTCCTGGCTCTCAGAATATGACTGGCCTAGTTCTGGTCATTGCAATAATTAGGGAAGTGAACCAGAGTTTGGAAATTCTCTTTCACTCTATATCTCCCTCTCTCTTTGCAATTATTCCAAGTAAAGTATATTTCAAAACACCTTCAATAAAATGAAATAAAAATTTGCAAAAATTCTGATACAGTAGCATCCGTACCAATTTCTCATTGAAAAGTGACAACATGATGTAGCCATATGTTAATAAGCCATAGTTCAAGGGACAGAATGTCAACCACAAAAATATGAAGGCCAACGGAATTAAAATTCCTTCAAGCCCTAGACTGCCTCCTCCAACCAGTTAGATCAACATCCAAGCCTTTACATCTGCTCCATAGGGATGTCTACAAGGCTAGTGAAACTGGTATTGGTACTCTCCCCATGGGCTGAATGTCACTTGGTGTTCTTACACTGAGCATGCTGGAAACCTTTGCTTCAATCAATGTCACAAATGAAAGTTAAACCATGTAAATGCACCACTAAGCTTTAAATGAAGTTCTCCTTGGGGACACCACAGGAGTCCATGTCGAGAATGTTTCTGTCAAAGATATTCATCATGGCAGTACTTATTCAAACCAAAACAGCTGCTGCCTATAGGATGAATGCAATGAATGCTTTTCCAATGTTTATTGAAGCTTTTGGTTGTTAAGACCATTATTATTTCATTTTCTTTTAAGTAGCTCCTATAATTCATCCCTTGACACACTGACATATAAAAATATGACAATATTTCAGATTTGATTCCACTAAAATTTCTGTTTAATATATAGAGATGAAAGTATTACATGCAGAATCATCTATTTATTCCTATAAAGAGCAACATTTGAGAGATCATTTATCTGTTGCTTTATTCACAAATGATACCATTAACAAAGTCTGGGCTGGGACAAAGCGGTGAGCCAGGATTCCATCAAGGTGACATGAGCCCAAATATTTGTAATATAAGCTGTAACTTTTCCAGGTGACATAGCAGAGAGTTGAGTCAGAATTCGAACAACAGGGTTTAAGACCTGCTACGCTGGAATGTACACCAGTGTTTCCTACCAGCTCTGTGTTCTCTATGTAATGCCTTTATCATCATGACAATAATCACTGCAACTCTAGATAGCGATAGGTAGATAGATAGATAGATAGATAAATAGATAGATAGATAAGATAGCCTAGTAGCTAAATTCTCACTTTACATGTACTGGTATCCCATGTGGGCACCGGTTAGTGTCCTGGTTGCTCAGTTTCCCATCTAGCTCCTTGCTTGTGGCTTGGGAAAGCAATAGAGAATGCCCCAAATCCTCAGGACACTGCACCCATGTAGAAGGCCCAGGGGAGGTTCGTGGCTCACGCCTTCTGATAGGTTCATCGCTGACCATTGCAGTCACTTGGGGAGTGAGCTAGAGGATGGAATATCTTCTCTCTGTCTCTTCTCTTCTCTGTAAATATGCCTGTCCAATAAAAATATATAAATCATTGAAATTTTTATCTTATATATAGACATATACATATATACATAATATATGTGTTTCTATATATATATTTGACAGCTTAAATACATATATGTGTGTATGTCTATATATGTGTGTGTATATTTGTATATGTGTGTGTGTGTGTGTATTTGAAGGCAGATATTCAAAGACAGATATGGATCTTCCGCAACTGGCCTCTACAGCTTCAACAAGGCCAGGTCAAAGTCAGGAATATAGAACTCCATTATTGGCTAAAACTTGAGTGGAAGGGCCAAATAATGAGGATATCTTCTGACGCTTTCCCAGGAGCATTAGCAGGGAACTGGGTTAGAACTGATCAGCTTGGCATTAAGACCGTGACTTTCTAGTATGCCTTGGGTGCTGACACTGCAGAAGGGCTTAACTCAACGTGCTACAACGCTGGCCTCTATTTTGCTTTTTCAAAGCAGTGTTTGTTTTATCTGCTTACAAAGCAGAAAGACAAAGGAACACCGACCCATAGACAGATTATCTTAACTACTGATTCACTTTCTCAATATCTGCAACAGTTGAGGTTGGATCAGGAGAAACCTAGGAACCTAAAGCCATGGTGGTCTCCCACATGTTTGACAGGGATTGGAATACCTGGGTATTTCGCTGCCACCTTCTAGGATGTGTGTTATCACTGAGATGGAATAAGGAGCAGAGTCTCAGTACTCCTCCGTGAAGAGCACATCCCCAGCATCACCCTAAAACGGCTGCACAAAACACCTATGACCCTCCATATTACACCCAATTATATACTGTCCTTGATCAGCTTTCTGTGTCAATAATTGTTCTTTCCTAGATTAAAAAATACATTCACCACTTTTATGTTTATATTAACTATGGTATTATGTTGGCTCCTAAATCTCACTTGTATATCCTCAACCATTTCTATTGAATTTATTTTGGGAAAGATGCTGCAAACATATGCAGGTAGCAAATAATTCTAGATCCTTAAAAAAAAACCATCACTTTGATTATATATATATATACACATATACATAAAGTATAAACAGTCGTCTATAATATATATTTATACTTTCCTGAACGCTTTCTTTTCTTTCTTTCTTGTTCTCAGTTATCTGATTTTCTGTATTTCTTTCTGAAGAATTACTCATCAGAAGAATTGTTCTGATAAGGTTCTATACTATGCATTCATCTATCTTTGTCCACAGTTTCTTAATTATCAAATAAATATTGGATAATGTCTTCTTTGTATACCTTCCATTCACGTATAGTATAATGTTATGTTAAGGTTTAAAGACACAGACGGATTGTAAAAATCTACTCGATATATAATTTAATCTTTGACTGTATATTGTAAGTTGTAGGAAAGAAGGTCTTTCCCTAATCTGCTGCCTAAATTTGAACTCTAGAAATATAACCAGATGTTGTCATTAAGTATTAAATGAATATAAGACATGTGTATCATTTCTTTTTAACGTGCAATATGGCTTGCAATTCTACTTGTAATTAAATATGGATTTTCTTTTCCACATAGTGCATTCTTCACATAGCTACACTAACTGTAATAATATTCTTAGTGTTCTCCAGTGCAACTGCATTTTTATAGAGTCAGTGCCTCACTGTGAAACCTCAGCAAGAAACATACGACATTTATGGTTTCCCCACACAAAGTGAGAACTCCTAAAATAAAACATCCACTTCAAAGTGGAACACTTACTTATTACTAGCATGGGAAAAATTCATGAGATTTATAAAATGTATACATTATGATTTAGAGATAGGGAGAATAGTTGTCCATCTCCTCAGAGTTAGACTTAAAGTATGTTCTAGTCTACACAAAATGACAATATCTGGTTGGGCCTCAGTGATAGCTTAAAGATATACCATAAAAGAAACAGTCACTATGACACCTCTGGTCTTTCCTTTTGACTTAAGGTAACTGTAGGGCATCAGACAAGTGTCTGGCATGGAGCTAACATTCATGTTATAAAAATAAGAGGCCAGAACTGCTGCCATCTAGTGTAAACAACAACGCTCATACAGGAGAAAAGAATAAATATTTTAGCAGTGTGGATGCAGATGCAAGCACTGAAGATACTGCACAAAGGATTATTAACTGTCCTAATATTAAAAGCAAAGAAAAACTCTTTGACACTTGCTACATGCTAAGCTAACACGAGGGAACACAGTCATTAGTATTTGCACACTGAGAAAAAAAATTGTTAACAGCCAATAGTAAGGCTTTCAAGCAAAACATTGCAAATTTTTTACTTTCACAATCGACTATGAACTCAACTTCCTAAGTTAAGAACCTGAGACAAGCTGCTTAAACTTTGTATGCCTCGACTTCCTTAGTTGCAAAATTGTAACTGCATTCTGTTGTTACTATGAGCAAAACATGAGTCATTATATGAACTACTCCCCATAGTGCCTATTTGCGTATCTGTTAAATTAATACAATTGGGAAACTTCAAGTTTTCTGGAAAGAAAATAATTGATCAAAGTGGCCAGATTATAATCATTGCAAACCCCTATAATTTTTTTTACAAAGAAATGATGTGGTAGATTAAGTGCAGTTCAAATCCTTTGTTGTTTCTGAAATGGGGTATACCAGTGGTCTTAACAACAGCTTTGATGAGAGTTATGTCCAGAGCTGTGTGTCAATTTCTGGTTCCAGACATTCACAGATTGTTAGTTCACAATTCCAATCCTTGGAACATTCTCTGGAAGCTGTGGGACCCTACAGCGTCTAACTGGGCAGAAAAGGCCACCACACACAGTTGCTCAGGTTCATTGATTATCCCTGTGGGCTCAGTGTTGCACGTTTTCCCCACCAAGGAGCCATACATGGGAGCAGGGTTGGCTTGGACTTCTGGACCAGAAAGCAAGCAGCACTCAGTAAACCCCACTGACATTAAACATAAAAGAAGAACTTATTTAGTCCAGCTGAATTTCAGGCCTACAGAACCAAGAGGTATTGTAAAATAGTTGTCTTTTTAAATACAAAAAAAAATGTTTTCACACAATATATGTTTACATGTAATAAATAAGGCATTATCCCTGCCAATTCCCTCTCCCTCCCCCCACCAATATCCCCCTCCAAAGTTGTTATAATGGTATAGTCATTCATTTTGCCATTACAAACTTAATTTCCTGATATATAAATGTATCATGACATGACAAGTGTGAAAAGGAAGAAAATAATGAAACCTAAAAGAATGTTTAAATGTAATAATAGGAATCCTACTATTGCCCCAGAGTAAGATACACTTTACACAACTATAAAAATAGCTGCCTTTTAGTACATTAACTTGTAGCTCAGTTTGTCCATCACCATAAGTAATATCAATAGAGTAAGGGTGAGAACAATTACTTTTGTTATGGAAATCCCCTTGACCTTTGCAACAGCACAGGGGTGAAATTTCCAGAATTAAGTGTGGAAGTGCTAGCATGACAATAAGAATAATGCAAAAGGACAATTATCAGGATATTTAAGAGTAATTAGTAGAGAAAAAATATACTAATTATAATTATAATTATAATTATTGTCTTTTCTGCTTTCTTTTTTCTTTTTTTCCCACTTTTTTTTCCCTTTAGAAATGTCACATAGGAAATCTGTGTTCATTAGTTCATTAGTTCATTAGTTCATTAGTTTCAGGCTAGAAAGATCATATTCATCTTGTGTGCTTCAATATTTCTTAAAAAACATTTTGTTTTAGTACTTGAGAGAGGAGAATGTAAAATAACGTAATTGCTTGCCATGGCTATAGGGTTCTGGGTAATTGGAAAGAAAAACAGCAAAGATTAGAAACTCAGGACAGTGATGATAATTTCTGAGCATAATTAATACACTCCTGGCTCCTGGCTTTAAATCAGCTCAGCTCAGTAACTGTAGCTGTTTAGGGAGTGCATCAACGGACAGAAGATCTTCCTCTCTGTTTCTTCTCCTCTCTATGTATCTGACTTTGCAATAAAAATAAACAATAAAAAAATCTTTAAAAATAGTTCTATTTCTATTAAAAAAAAAAAGTGTAGGCAGTGCAGCTTTGCGGCTCAAATGATAAGAGCACCTCCTGCAGTATTGGTACCTCAGTTGGGCAATGGTTTATATCCTGGCTGTTTCATTTCAGATTCACCTCCTTGCTAACAAGCCTGGGAAAACAGTGGAAGATGACCTGCATGTTTGGGTCCCTGTAACTCTCATGCAATACGTGGAAAATGCTTACAGCTGCTGGGTTTGGTCTAACCAACACAGCTCTCTAGGTAAGGAATTCTGATGTGGAAGATTATCTATCTATCTATCTATCTATCTATCTATCTATCTATCATCTATCTATCTATCTATTTGTCTGCCTATCTATTTCTTCCTCACCGTCTGTGCCTTTGAATGTCAAATAAATATTTTAGTAGGTTCTAGAAATGCTATGATTCACGTTGTATTTCACTCTAAAATAAAAACACGCAAAGAAAATGAAAACAGTTATTTCACAAAATGTTCCCTGGGTAATAAAGTGGAACATGTGTGTTTTCTGGGTAATTTCCCAAATTCTGATTAAATAATACAATCCAATATATTCCTGTCACAAGCCTAATTTTTCAAGCATTAATGTTGAGAAAAAATAGATATGCATGTGGATTCCAAAGGTAATGAACTTCAAATACTATTCCAAGGCAAGACACTGTAAACGTTGAAGGGTAACGTTTCATTGGCCAGTCACCTTGACACCTTCTATCTCTGTGCTGTGGCTCTTACCTAACGGCTCTCACAGAAGACTCAAATAATACACTTACTGACAAAAATGTCAGGTGGTTTCTTTCATTCTTTCTTGTTTAAAAACTTCACAGAATGTGTTACCTATTATTCTAGTAGTTGTTTCTTCCTTTTGTTTGATTTCATATGCATAGGGATGTTTGCCTCCTTATTCATGTGGAGATACTGCTTATCAATATCTTTTATGAAGACCGTTTTCTTTGCCCAGCAAAAATTACAAGAAACTTGCAATTATTTGTCGGGTTTAATATAGTACCATCTATTACCGATCTAGTGATAATACTTATCAGCTCTAACTATCTGAATCAGATCTTTAAACATATAAAGTATTTGCATATAAATATATATAATATTACCATTACTTGAAATTTACAGAAGTGACTTGCATGCAAATTGTTTCAAGCAACCCCATTATTACCTTTAAATCCTCTATGCCATGTTTCTGTCCCATAAACGTTTCTTAATGAATGAAAACTCTATCTGTATAAATAACGTTTTGAAGACCTGATTTCCGCTTACCATTCTTTCCTGTAAATTGTTAGAATCTGACCTCTAAACTTTCATACAAAGAACTGCTAACACTGGAACCATCAACTTAAAATCCTTCCAGAAAGTCTTCTAAGAGGCAAAAGGTTTGCAATGGAATATGTTAGGAGACATCTATGCCTTTCAGACAATTTATTTAGAGAAATTATCTTTTGGAAAAGGCAATTTTCAAAGAGGCTTTGCTAAGCTAATTGTTTCATATTTAGTGAAATAATCCTCATTAGTGTATATCAATACATAAGAAAATCATTACATTTAGCTGAAAGAAAACAAAGCAAGGCAACTTATGTAACGAATACCCAGAATATTGGGGTTTTGTAAACAGCTGAGTTTATAGGAAATGAAGAATAGCCAAATCAACAGAACATTTAAGAAAATTAAAAAATTTTTTTTTTCTTGACACTGAAAGTATGGTTTTAAATAAAATTTAAAATAGAAAAGTGAGTGATATAACAACCACAAGCATTATCTTTATTGTTAAAATTGCTTTTTAAAATAGTATTTGGATGTACTTCCTTAAGTTTACTATTAAAAGCTTCTAAAAGCTATGAAATGCTTCCCATACAAAGTTGTGGGAACTCTACTGCTTTGGGACCTAATCGCTGCCATCTTGTGTCAGAAGAATCAAATTGCAGTGGCAGCTGCCTAAACTAACAAGCTTTATCTTCCGGAACTGAAATTGCAAAATGAATATATTCAAGAAGACAAGTTTGACATTAAGCATTCTACCACACTCCAAAGTATTATGAGTTTAAGCAATGGCAAACAATTAAAGCATTTTCTTGTAATGCTTTACAGTGAGGCACCAGCTCAATGAAGTAATGTTTATGTTACTGAAAGGCACTGCAACAGTAAATCCTACTTCATTGCCAATAAACTGAAGATCAAAACAATCAACCAAGCTCCAGTGGTAATAAATTGAAAATCAGTGGAGCACAAAATGTATTACTGTTAGAATTAATTTTGGCACAAAATGGGTTGTTGAGTATTCCCCTTTTCTTAAGGCAAATCAACCCCAAGCAAATACTTAATTGCCGAAAAGCAAATTTAATCTGTTCAATGTGTTTTGATGAAGTTTGAGTTCTATATTTAATTTTACAGCACAGTATTTTCATTTAGACTATACTTTACAGGTATTTTGGATAATTTTTTCCCATAGTTTCATGACTAAATTGCGATTTTCAAAGTCCATTGCCCTGGATATAGAACTTTTTCATACTCTACCAAAAAGATTCCAGGGCTCAATGAGCCGTCAAATCATTGGCTAGAACACACTGGATTGATATGCTATGGGCATCTATGTTGCAAAACTTACTAACAAAATTGAAGCATGTGAGAAGCTGTTTCGATATAGCGGATTAATGTGATACCAATTCAAAGAATACGAACACTTACAAAAGTATTGTAATAGTTCAGAAATGAGGGAGCTAAACTACACATTTGAGTAAATAAAGGATTATATATGGGAATTGCAAAGATTAGAAAAATAATTGACTGTTCTCTTACAGATTGTTACCTGACTCTATTTCCGTTCTCGCTCATTGCATTGGAGAGATGTTATTTAAATGCATTCTTCCACTTATTTTTTGCCACTGATGCTGAGTATTCCACTTACATTGTTTACCTCAAGGTGATGATTTTTTAAATGTCTAGAATAAGAGACACACTAATATCTAAATAATCAATGATATAAGACCAATGTTTTTCTAAATTGAATTCACAAAACTGATTCAAATAGTTTATAGCAATGGTGCGTCAATACGTTTTGGTTGGCAGTGTGGCCATATCTCTTTGTCAAGGTAGATAGACATTTTTAACCACCTATTTCAATAAAAGTTCCCCACCTTCATAAAAATCACCTAAAAATGGACTCCATCTTTTAATATTCACAAATGTATCATAGGGTCACACATTGCTTTTGTGTGCTAAGCCTCACAGAAAAGGCCAAACGTCTCTCAGAAATCATGACATGGTTTTGCATCAATTGGATAAGCCTTGCCAAATGCCATCAACACCCAGTGGAAACATGTTTAATTGTTTCTGTTTACTCACTTTGGGAAATTAAGATTAGCATTTTTAAATTCCTGAGTATTGTGTAGAAGTATGTATACATCAGAAATTTTCAAATAGTTCCTGTAAGATTAATACGAAAAACTGTGCATGTATTTGAAAATGTTTTCGTGTACCAAAATATTTAGTTTCATTTTTCCATGGATTTTCTAAGTTACCCTCAAATTTCCAAAGGTTGAAGAGATTTGACTCTCAGTATTCCATTCAACTTGATCATATCCACCAGATAACAGCGTTAGATTTCTGCTTCAAGTCTCATGATTCACACAGACTAATTTTAGCTATAAACCACAAAAAAAGGAAAGAAATTTTGTCTTTCAAGAGAAATTGGTGAAATTGGATACCATTATACTTAGTGATACAAGTCAGTTCCCAAAAGATAAATATGTTTCCTTTGATTTGTAGCTGATAAATGTAAAACAAAAATGCAACACATGAGAGTGAAATCGAAATATTAAGATTGAATTATTTTATAGCCACTGTTATAAACCAAAAGAATAATCGTTTTTATACTTACTACATGTTCGATGTTTCATTTAGCACAGGATTAAGACTGTGGTTAAATTGAAAGCATGCCATTTTGATAATTAAAAGAAAAATAGGGCAAGGCAGCATGGCCTAGCGGCTAAAGTCCTCACCCCGAACTCCGCTGGGATCCCATATGGGTGCCGGTTCTAGTCCTGGCAGCTCCACTTCCCATCCAGCTCCCTGCTTGTGGCCTGAGAAAGCAGTCAAGGACGGCCCAAAGCCTTGGGACCCTGCACCCGTGTGGGAGACCTGGAAGAGATTCCTGGTTCCCGGCTTCGGATCGGCGCAGCACTGGCCGTTGCGGCTGCTTGGGGAGTGAATCATCGGATGGAAGATCTTCCTCTCTGTCTCTCCTCATCTATGTATATCTGACTTTCCATATAAAAATAAATAAATCTTTAAAAAAGGAAGAAGAAGAAAAAACAAAAGTGGAGCAAAGGCAGAGGGAAGGTGGGTGGACAATGTCATTATGTTTTTAAATTGTATATAGGATATAAGAAGTTCCTTCCCTTGAGGCAAATAAATATATGAAACTGTGGGTCCAGTATGTTATCCTAGTGTCTAAATTCTTACCTTGCAACTGTTGGGATTCCACATGGGCGCCGCTTCATGTCCTGGCTGTTCTACTTCCCACCCAATAACCTTCAATTTCAGACTATTAAAGCTTTTGATAGTCCATGATTCATTTTTCTTTTCAAAGGCTTAGTTGTGCTTTATTGGAAATTCAGATTTACGGGCAGAAGAAAAGAGAGAGAGAAAGATCTTCTATCTGCTGGCTTACTCCCCAAATGGGACAACGCCACAGCTGAGCCATTGGAAGCCAGGAACCAAGAGCTTCTTCCAGGTCTGCCACACAGGTCCTGGGTCCCACAGCTTTGGGCCATCCTCTATTGCTTTCCCAGGCCACAACCAGGGAGCTGGGAAGGGAAGTGGAGCAGCCAGCATATGAACTGGTGCCCCTATAGGATCCTGGAGCACACAAGGTAAGAACTTGAGCCACTAGGCTACCATGCTGGGCCCATACTGCATGATTCTTTATAATGAATTGCCATATGAGACATAATTTTGCTTCAAAATTGTTTTTCTCAATCTAAAACTGAATACACCATGATATGAGAAACATGATGATGATGATTCGCACTACCAACAATAAGGTCAGCTTCTGCTGCTTAAGTGAGCAATGGTTGACCATAGGAATTACTGATATTTTACAACATTTATGGTAATCTATTTTATACAGAATAGAGTTGATTTATTTAAGCAAAGTTTAAATGAACTAAAGAAACCTTAAATAATTGAAATCAGTTAAAGAATGCTGAAAAGTCACACAAGTAATAGTAATAAGGCATTAGAGGAAATATAAAATTGATAACTGTTGAAATGATTGCTAAAGTTAATGAAGTTGAGCAAAGATAACTGAAAAGTTAGAGAACAGAAATGAAATAAAGAAAAAAATATTATAGGACTGACAAAATCATGTAACTGATTTGAATATTTAAGATGATGTAATTAACATGGAAGGACAAGATACGGAGTTATAAAAAAGAAAATTACAATAAATTCACATCCTGTTCTTACAGCAACCTGCTTTTCACATCTATCTGACAACAAAACATATCTATAATAATTTTCAGCTGTCACTAGATCAGTTTGTGACTCTGCTTATACGTTCTTAAGTTTGTATTTCATCATTTTCTCTCAAGAGAGCATGAAGATTACACTAAGTATAGCACTTGAAAAACAAATTAACATAGCTTACAAAAATCTGTATTAATTAAATTCTTATAACTTTAGAAGCAATGATAAAATCTGGCATAACTAATTTGTTTATATTGCGTACTCTGAAAACTAAGTGAATATAGTGATAAATAGTATTCTATTAACATTTGAAATTTTAATAATTAAATGGCTGAGGCTGCACCAAACCCACGAAAGGAGCTTCTTCTGAGTCTCCAATGTGAGTGCAGGGTCCCAACGACTTAGTTCATTCTATGCTGCTTTCCCACGTCAGCTTCCAATCCAGCAGGATCGAAGCAGAGCAGCAGATCTAGAACTGGCACACATATCCGGCGCCAGCACTACAAGGAGAAGGATTAGCCTATTGAACCACCACACACGTCCTATGTATTAGCAGGTTTTTTTACATGAGCATTTTCATTCAGTGGTTTACTATTTATTGAATGTCACTTTAGTTAAAAAATTATTTTTTTTAAGTAGGAGCTAGCTCAGGAACATAGCAGCCTATCCTCCACCAGCCTCACGGGCAATCCATGGGTGCTGGTCCATTCCCTTCCTTCTCCAATTCTGATCTAGCTCCCTGCTTGTGACCCTGGAAAGCTGTAGAGAACTCTTCAAGAACTTGGGCTTTGTGGGAGACCCAGGAGAAGTTCAGGGCTCCTACACAGCTTGGCTCTGGCAATTGAGGCCATGTGGGGACTGGAATAGCTAATGGGATATCTTTCTTTCCTTCTTTACCTCACTGCAAAATCTGCTTTCTAAATGAAAACAAATGAATCTTTAAACATTTTAAAAATCAGAAGATTGTCTATGCACAAGATCAAAGTGAAATTCAGAGGATAAAAAAATAGAATGTGTTTACAGAAGACACTGTTTTGAAAACCAATTCTTTTTTTTTTAAGATTTATTCATTTTATTACAGTTAGATATACAAAGAGGAGGAGAGACAGAGAGGAAGATCTTCCGTCCGATGATTCACTCCCCAAGTGAGCCGCAACCGGCCTGTGCTGCACCGATCCGAAGCCGGGAACCTGGAACCTCTTCCGGGTCTCCCACGCGGGTGCAGGGTCCCAATGCATTGGGCCGTCCTCGACTGCTTTCCCAGGCCACAAGCAGGGAGCTGGATGGGAAGTGGAGCTGCCGGGACTAGAACCGGCACCCATATGGGATCCCGGTACATTCAAGGTGAGGACTTTAGCCGCTAGGCCACGCTGCCTTGCCCTGAAAACCAATTCTAAATAAGGTTCTTTAAGTAGTACATGCAGTTGATATGACTTAGTTTAAATTTGTCCTTTAATACACTGTGTCACACTGCAAACTATATAATCATAATTATGAGCTCAAAATGAAAATACCATTTTACATTTATATGCACATAAATATGATATTCAGTATAAAACATGTAGGTCATTAAATATCGAGAAATGCTTCGTCAGCAGTTGGCAATCTTACAATAATAAAATACAAGTCTATAGTAAGTAGTTTTAATTAGATCCCTTCCATGTTTATACATATTAGAACACATTACTGGTCAAAGTTTTGCTAATAATAATCAAGGCATGGAAGAACTTGCTTCAGAATTGATAATGTTTCTATATTTCATTATATTCACCTGTGAAATACATCATATTGGCATATTATTGAATTCATTTAAGAATATCAGTTTACAATGATTAAGATCATAGATCAAGATCATAGTAGACTGATAACACAAAAAAAATACAACAATTGACAGTATAAAGCCAAGATTTTTTTTTCAGCCTAAATTAGTAAGTCATTTGTAACCTGTTAAAGTGAGGTAAAAGAATTGGTAGTGTTTTAGAAATGCCTTTTTATGAAGGAAGTAAGTACTAGGAAGCCAATTTTCTGAAATTGCTAATTGAAACATTTCAACAAACACACAGTTTTTAAGATGACTTGCCTTTGGCCAATTTCATCTCTAATGCTATCACAACTCCAGGACCCTCATCAGTTAAACGTGCCGAGTTCAATCAGTTGGTGCAGTAATTGAGGATGGCAGCAAGATTTCCTCACAAAGCACACGGAGATGAATTGCAACTTTCAAAAACCTTTTCAGATTTAGTATGGATCTGAGATGAAATATCCCATGGAAGGAGAAAAAATGTAAAGTCAGAGGTCATTTGCATTTCATGAAATAATAACATAAAAACATTCTTCTAATGTAGTAGAGAATTAAATCAAGCATTAGTAATTGAAGAAAGCATTCTCTGTAAGAATTTGAATAAAAGTAAATCCTGAATTTTGGCATTTTTGTGGTTTTCAAGTATCAAAAAGTATTGTATATTTTATGCTCTTTTGAAGAAAGAGAAAACATCTGTGCCATCCATATGTCTTAAAATATACACTCATTTAAAGAAAGATAAAATATTTGTAGAAAGATAAAATGTTTGTGTTTTACATCTTTATATAAGTCTCTTAACATATTCTTATACCAAGTGTACCTTGTTATTATGTCTTCTGATATTGTCATATCCTGATGAAATCGCATTGCATGCTGAAGGTTGCTTGGTCTAAAAGCTGGTCACATGCCATAGTTGAGGTTCATTTGAAACATTAGAGGGAGAATTGAGGAAGTCAAATGATAACCATATCAAAATACTAGCCAAATGGTGAGAACAACAGCAACAACTACCCATCGATCGGGAAAATAATGAGTTAAGGAAAAGTTTCCATGGAGAAAAATACACGAACACTATTATTTCCATCAAGGTCAAAGATGTATTCAACTTTGACTCATAAAAGCACCAGTATTAGAGTAAATTGTGGAGAACAGTTTTGTTTGGGGAAGCTTGTTTGGCAAATAAAGAAGGCAGTAAACTAAAAAATTCATATCCATATGCCCCAAAGTCTTGCTACAATCTGACCTGATATAAGATGAATTTCTGTCTGAAGCATTTCTGCCTCAGATGTCCTCCAAGGGAGTTCATTAGAATGAATAGCCAAAGAACCCAGCTGCATTATTGTTTAACCTGTAACAGACTAATGTATTGTTGAGGCTGTAATGTACTCCAGTGTCCTTTTGAGGAAAAAATAAATAAATATAAATAAATGAGGCATTTAAAAAATTCACTCAAAGGAAATATATATAACAGTACATTATTTATTTGTTCACTTGTTTATACCTTAACCATGATACATTTTCAGGTGCTGCAGAATTTATAAAATATAAAAAAATATAATGAAGATCCTCAGTACAAGCATCTGTATTAACAAAGTGAAATGCATACTAACAAAATAATCCAATTTTTAAAAATCAGTGTTGATCTGATTTTCTCAATTGTGCTCAGATCTTCAAGAAATGAATTAAAGTGAGGCTATGTGATTTGGAGGATTATTCCAAAAATATAGGAAGATTTATTTTATTTGGAAATTCAGAGTTACTGACAGAGATGGAGAGGCAAAGAGACATAAATATTGCATCTGCTGGTTCACTTTCACAAATGGCTGCAACAGTCAGAATTGGGCTGTTCCAAAACAGACAGCCAGGATCTTTTTCCAGGACTGCCAGGTGTGTGCAGGGGCCCAAGGACGTGAGCCATCCTCCTCTGCTTTCCTAGGCCAGAAGTCCAGCGCTAGACTGAAAGTGGAACAGCCAGGGCACAAATGGCACCGATATGGAATACCAATACAAGCAGAAAAAGATGAGCCTGTTACACCACTGCGCCAGATCCACCAACAACATTTTAGTTCAATACAAGACATTCATGGAAAGTCATCATACCGAATGCATACTAACTGAAACAGTTATCAGAATGAAACACAATAAGAACAAGATACTCTTCTGTGGGTGCAAAAAAATAGGCAAACAATTATATTACTAAATAGGAGAAATTTCCAAATATGTATAAATATGTTAATGAGAGGATGTCTGTGCACAACACAGCAGCTGAGTAGAAAGAATCTATGTTTCAAGGACAGTGAGCTTCTGTGTGAAATGTGGAATGTGGCATACTGTGTAAAATGAGGGTGAGCTGGGCACTTGAGCCACTGAGGCCGTGCTTCAGGGCACTCACCTTCAAAACTGCCTCATGGTGTTCCCTTCTTCATAGGCTTGGTGGACATTGTATCTGAAAGTGCTGTGTAAATGGAGACGAATGTGAATGCAAGGTGGTTGTAGAAAATGGGCACTGAAGGAACTTTCCCAGTGTGGTCAGGACACCAGGTTTCAGGGGTTGCAAGATGACAGTCTGTATAATCCTTGTCTGAAAGTCAGCAAAGCGACATTTCCCAATTACACCTGTCCTTTTCCTTTTACTTGACTGATAACTAACTAAGGAGAATTTTAAGATGGAACAATAATGTTCTGAACAAGAATTGATTATGAAATTATAGGGACTAGAGTTTTTTGTTTCACCTCTTCCTACAAATGGAGTGTGGCATATTACTTCATCTCTGATCTTGGGTTTCTTAGTATGTCTCCTTATGTTAACTTAGTCTCTAGTGCCCATTAAATTCTCAGATTTGGTTCTTGTTCTTCCATTTCTTTTCTGCCTAAGAAGCATTCGGTTTACCCAGCCTGAAAGGCAGGAGTCAGTAGTTCATGCTTTAGTCTGAACACATAATCCCCAATTGCCTTTTTTTTTCAGGGGTGAGGTCAGTGGTCCTGAGGGAGTGCGAGAAGGAGGCAGGTCTCTGGTTTGGGAATCTTGTAGGCTTCTGGTCAGTTTGGCCTGAGGTCAGGGGGGAGGTGCTAAGCACCGAGAGTCCAGAAAGAAAGCAGATGATGTGTGCTTGAGGAAGCACTCAACTGAGGAACAACATGGAGTCAAGCACAGGACACTGAACTAAGGATGGAACCACTAGAGTTCTATCCCAAGAAGCTTAGGGATTGTGACCACAGATTTACAGAGTTGTGAGACAAATCTCACCTTCAGCCAGAGCTCTTTAAATATGTGAAAAGTGTTATTCTATCCAGAAAGGGTACAACTAAAAAGAAAACAACCAGTCAAAATGACAAGCTACTTTGTGTTCCCAAAACTAAAGAAATGTACCTTAATTAATCAAGGTACATGACAGCATTGCTGAAGTTTCTAGCCATTATGCATTTAGTCTTTGATAAATGTAAGAACATGTGTTAGAAATAACAGGTCTTTGTGCTGACCAGTGAAAGTGTTGACTATTTATACATGAACTGTAAAGTTGAACTGTGGCTGAGTGTGACAGTGTAATTAGGTACCGATGGACAGCAAACCCAGACATGTGAGCTGACCAATCAACTTTTGCAGTTACGGAAGTCCTGTGATCAGGCTTTCTGGGGTCCTCAGATCATGGAGTGTGGTCCAGTCTGTGTTCCTGGTTGTTCTGCAACTTCAGCCAGCTAAGATGACCTCCAAATGATCTCCGCAGGTGAGCATCTTGTCCTGACAGAGGACTTAGGATATAGAATATTTAGATGTATTAAGGTATATGCATGAGATAAAATGTGCTAGGTACAATATTAAGAAGGGTTTAAGAAAGTCAAGGTCAGGTCATTGCCATTCGCTCTAAGGAATCAATGCAGTTTATTAAATCCTTAACATCTAGAAAGCAAACTTTGCACAAGTAGGAAGCTTGTATTGTGATGACAACCAAAACTTGAATTTTAAGACGAGGGTTTGCTTCATTCTCCATAGTTTTGATGCATTTAAGATCACTTAATATGCATTACGTTTATAAATTTGGTTTTTGGGTATATAATTAAGTACTTCAAAAGGTTCAATTCAGTCAGATAAGTGAAATACTTAAGGAAATCAAAGAAAAATAAAACACGTAACTCATATTGGTGATCTTCCGAAACTCACAATCATTTAATAAGACAAAAATGACCCATTTTTTCTGATTCTGTCTCTATGAAATCAGTATTCAAGATGACATTTCTTTTCTGATGTAAAATTCTTAAATTCACCAGAATTCTTCTCAATAGTGCTCATCCATCTTTTGTCACACTGGCTATAGTTATGTAATTACTTCAGATTACATATTATTTCTTTAGTGTATTAAAAAGTTTGTGATTACTTTCAAGCTTGGTTTCACGAAAGAAATCATTATTTTACACCTATTACCCACTTTTATTATTTTTTCTTTTTCTGCAACCATAAGTTAAAATATAGTCTATTTTTGTTATTTACAATTTTATAGTTCCATCACTGAAAAAGTGTCTTGTTGTGCTTAATATTATTGCATTTCCAGGATGAATCACATAAATTGGTGTGTATTTTTCATGCATTTTATACCTAGTTCACTACTCAATGATACTGAGCTATTTTCAGTTAAATTATTATGTAAGATTGAACACAGCCAGGCTTAACACATCCTAGATAGAAGATAATGTATTGCTGAACTATACATAAAAATCACAAATGGTAATTTTGCACTCTGAACAGGTTTTGCTTTCACATATTATGTTTACCTGTTAAAAGCATATCAAATATCTACATAAATATACATACTTGTCAATATAGATATCAGCTTTTATTATAAATAGATTTTTAAAATTTTCACACGGGCACACATATATAATAGAACACAGGAATTTTGGCAAGTGTTTAGAGCAGTGGTTAGGGCACCACTTGGAAGAACCACATTGCATACTGGAGTGCTAGATTTGCACTCACAGCACCTCCCCTGCTGCTACACACTCTGGGAGATAATAGGTGATGAGCCAAAGGCTTCAGTCCCCATGGTCCAATCAAAAATTACAGATTGAGTTCCATTATCCTGACTTCAGTCTAGCCCTGGATTTTGCGGTCATTTGGAAAGTAAGCTAGGAGGTGTAAGGTGTTTCTGTGTGGGTTTCTCTTTCTCTTCATCTACCTTTCCAATAAATAAGCATAAACTTTTTAGCAATAAGCCAAGAACTTTAGCCATTTCTTAGAGCTCTTTGTAAATATTTTTTCCTAAACCTTCCTGATGTTAACTTGAGATAATGCTGCTGTATTTACATAGAAATGCCTCTAGATGGGAGCTTGCATCATGATGCAGTGGATGAAACCACTGCCATCCGCTATGGTGCTCCTTCTGTACCCATCTGTCTCTCTTTCAGTCCAACTCCCCACTAACATTCCTGAGAAAGAATCAGAACATGGTCAAAGATCGTGGGCCCCTGCTTCATGTGAGAGACTCCGATGAGTTCCAGTCTCTAAGCTTCTGTAAGACCCAGTCCCAGCCATTGTAGCTATTTAGGGAGTGAACTAGAATATAAAACATCTCAAGCTGTATGTCTCTCCTGCTTGCTCTATAATCTGTCTTTGTTGTTGTTGTTTTTCCTAAGATTTATTTATTTTTACTGAAAAGTGAGATTTACAGAGAGGAGAGACAGAAAGATCTTCCATCCACTTGCCCACTCCCCAAGTGGCCACAACGGTCAGTGCTGAGCTGATCCAAATCCAGGATCCAAGAGCTTCTTGTGGGTTTCCCATGTGGGTACAGAGTCCCAAAACCATGGGCCATCCTCTACTGCTTTCCCAAGCCATAAGCATGGAGAAAGTGAAGCAGCCGAGATACGAACTGATGCCCATATGGAATCCTGGTACATGCAAGGCAAGGACTTTAGCCACTAGACTCTCACACCAGGCCTTATAAATCTGCCTTTCAAATAAAAAGAAAGACAATCTCCTCCTTTACAAAGTTGCCAACTACACATGAAATTGATGAGCATCCTAATTTCTGATTGGGAAGCACATTTATACAGACATGTACATTTTTAAAAAATATTAATGTTCATAGGATCACTAAACAGAAAGAAACCCTTCTTCTCCCCTCTCCTCTCCTTTTTTGGTGGGGAGAGTTAAGCAATATGACCCATAGCATTTCAGATTCTTTCTACATTTATGTGGGATTGTTCTAGTTATTGCACAATTCATTCAAAGCTCAGGGAATATGGGCCTCACAGACTGTGCTGTACAGCTTTCTTTTCCTCTGTTCATATTTTGGCTTTACTGGAGTGTTTGACCATCAATAATGCAGCAATTAGAACATTGTTAGTGTTTTAATTAATAACAGCCAGACAGACTTTATAGTTCATAAAAGACACTTAGCACGAATGAAAACATTCTTGCAAGAGAATTTTAACTTCACTCCTCCTAGTTCATTATGTAGAGTCCCTTTACTTTGCAAAATATCGCATAAATGATTTAGTTAACCTGGCAAGTCTTAAACCTCTCAAGTACACATATTTTAATTATCCTCTTAAGTTCAATTTCATAACTAGATCAAAACAGAAAAATGTATTATTGGAATTTTATAGAGGTCACAGAAATAATTAGTAGTAATAAGGGCTTAATGTTTACATGGTAATGTAAGTGTAACTTAACAAGGTAATTAATCTTCAGGGATGCATAATCCATTTCAAAGACTTTAACCTTATAAGGGCTAATGGTAAGAGCCAATGAACTACAAATGTTTCTCAAGACTTTTGCTAGGACAAACTATGCTTTCATTTTAAATATAAATGCTGATGCAATGCATACTTTATATTCTCTGTACTACATGCATTATGTTACATATTAAGTATATATATGCTTGCAGATTAATATACACACATGCACCACTCTATATAGATGCTGTTGTGGTCAACTGAGGTTTTATTTATGGGGTTTGGAGAAAGTAAAATACTGTTATTGTGAGTGTGTATATATCTTTTTTTAAAAGATTTATTTTATTTTCATTACAAAGTCAGATGTAGAGAGAAGAGGATAGACAGAAAAGAAGATCTTCCGTCCGATGTTTCACTCCCCAAGTGACCACAATGGCTGGTACCGCGCCGATCTGAAGCCGGAGCCAGGAGCTCTTCCTGGTCTCCCACGCAGGTGCAGGGACCCAAGGCTTTTGGCCGTCCTTGACTGCTTTCCCAGACCACAAGCAGAGAGCTGGATGGGAAGTGGAACTGCTGGGATTAGAACGGGGTCCATATCGGATCCTGGTGCATTCAAGGTGAGGACTTTAGCTGCTAGATCACAACGCCAGGCCTGTGTGTATATTTCTTGATCATTGCAGAAAAATTTTATCTAGGTAATATTTGTAAGTATTTGTTGTGGTAAAAACACCTAATGGTACATCTTCCTTTTAAAGAACTTTAATTCTACAATGCAATACTGCGAAATATTGATACACTAAGAATTTTTTAAAAAAAACACTGTCAGTTGAATTTTCCTGTGTTATAGTTAACAGCAGGTTTGCAATGAACTGATGATGTTTCTTTCCTGAAAACAAAAAGTACAATGCTTGTAAAATGTGGTGATTAGCCCAAAACACAAAACAAACAAACAAACCACAAGCACATGGTATTCTTACATCTAATAGTCATATTATCTGCTACTAGAAACATTTGGCATATATTTTCTAGGAAAAGAGAAAGTTATATGAAAATATTATTTACACATATAGATGTTGATTAGTAGAAACTTGAGAAATTTTTATAAATGGCTTTGGATTTCTCATTTTTCTCTAAAAGAAAGACAAAAATCCTGACATAATCACCCTCCAAAATTCTTTCAAATAGATTAGTAAGTGGAAATTGTCTACATTTGTATTTTATCATGTCCATTATGTTATATTTAGTTATATTTATGATAATTTCTGTGAAAGCAAAGCTATTGAACACAACTGAAGAATAGAGAAAAATTCAATATATAAATATCTGGGAAATAGAAATTGAAAAAAGATAATACTCATGATTAGTCAATACTTAACTTTGCATTAGTATCTCTATAATTAATATCCCTAATTAAATACCCTATCTCTAATGTTATTACTATTATAACAACTTAATAAGTGACAATACCTGAATTCGAAAGAGAATATCTCCATATTGCTCCACTAGCAAGTGAATTAGCTACCTTCAGAACAAGACTACCTATTTATTTTTTGTTATTCCAAATCAATAATTCCTCTCATACATCCACAAGTACGTTTGATTCAATAGTTGTGTACAATTAAATATTATTATCTTTTAAAAGCATAATGGCATTTATGTTTTATAAATGTGGTTACAAAACTATTCAAATATTTGCTTATTTCAAAATGAGCTGTATTGGAAAGCTCCTAACTATCAAACATTTCTTATAAACAATTCTTGTGAAGGAAACCAATAGGTATAATCTTCAGTAGGCATTTAAAGTCCCTAAAACATACAGCATGTTCATAGTTGATAATATATTTGATTAACTGTGGATGGTAAAGTTATACTCTCCCTTTTTGTAATAGTTTATGCTCATTTCATTTGAAAGCCAGAGGGAGAGTGTTGTTTTTCCATCTGCTGGCTCAGCTTGCTAGAGGCTCACAGCATTCAGGCCTGGGTGAGGCAGCAACCAGGAGTATGGGACTCAGCTGTGATCTCCCACATGGTACCACTTTGAATGAATAATCATCTCATCTCTATTTATTTTTTTCTGTAAAAAGTAGAACAACATCTGGAAGAAATAATAAATTTAGCTATAGATATCCATATTGCTTTTTTTCTCTGCAAAAAATATTATGGATCTTTGTATATATCTTTCAATTTGTAAAACAATGGTCAGACTTCAATGGTCCTAACCTATGCATGATAGTATGTAGGAAGACAGGACAGAAATCCTCACTGGTGTGAAAACATAACCAGCTGGAAACCTCTGAGAAAGCTATGAGAATTTAGGGCAAAGGTCCTGAAGCAGTTGATATGGAAATCCATGGGCACAGGAACAGATCAAAGAGGCGCATGCCAGAGCACATTATTTGCTGATTGATACCCCTTTCACTGCTAGTATGTAAATCACATCCTGCCTCAAACCCTCCTTCCTTATGTCTACCTGCAGTCTTTAAAAGTTATTTACTGCAGAGGAGACTCGCAAGATGGCCGACATAGGAGGAAGACTGTGAGAGAGCTCACAGACAGAGAGGGCTAGAACGCGACAAAAGCGTAAGTGGAGCAGCATAGAACTACAGGGAGAAGAACGTGAAGTTCCCTGGACAGTGTGGAGCCAAAAAAATCCACACAACTCGGAAGAGCAACCAGGGAAAAACAAAGCAAAGGACAGGGAAGACGACTTTCCGCTCCTGACCTGCTGAGTCATCTCTGAGTGCAGACGCTGAAAGCCGCCGAACCCACCCAAAGACCGACCTGAAGACGCTGTGGCCGTGAGGACCGGAGGTGATTGGGACCCGCTGGCATCTGCTCACCCTGGTCACCAGGACTCGCCAGGACCTGCCCCGCTGCGGACACCAGGACCCTGAATCACCGGGACCCGCCGGCATCTGCCCACCCTGGTCACCAACCCCCGGGACCTGCACCAGCCGCAGCCTCCAGGCTCCATCGCGACCCGCGCGGAGACCAGCAACGGACGCAGCAGTCGGGAGACGCACTGGCGGCCAGGACTCCCACCAGAGGAAGAGGCAGACTGCAAGAACCTGAGGTTTGAGTGAGTTGGGTGGGGACAGTGGTGGGTTGGAGGCTTCGGGAGTTGGCCCCCCAGGGGCACGGACAGAGCCTGAACACAATTGGCCTCCCCGCCCCTCCCCCCCCCAGGCTCCAGCCTCTAGAGACACAGGGCGAGTGCCTTGAGACTGCCAAAACTGTGTCTGGGAGAAAGGCAAAAGGCACACTGGATACTCCCCTGTGCCTTTGCGGTGTGGCACTCAGCTGGGCGGTGCTATCCCACAGGAACCCAAGCACGCCTCTGGGCTGGGCAGTTCCCTGCTAGCGCAGGGGCGGTCGGTCCCCTGCAAGTGCTGGGGTGGGCGGACCTGCGCAGGAGGCGTTTCCAGAGAGCACCTGGAACACGCCCTATAGTCCCTTGCTCCAAGCCCTGTGATCCAGTAAACAGGGTGCGCACACAGAGAGTGCCTTCACTCCCCCACGCCCTGTGGTAGCATACCTGTAGGGGACGAGCTGAGAGTGCGCTTTGAACCCTCTGGGCCCTGGAAGAGGCGCCCTGAGGTCCAGTGTTCTGGAGACGCACCAAAAGTGCCTTGAAAATTCCCACACCCTGCTACTCCACGCCTGCAGACTCCGATCTCTACAGGATAGTGCTTGGAGACCCCTCAGCACACTGGTGCCTAGGTCTCTCAAAAAAGAAACACTAACACAATGGGAAGAAATACCAGAAAAGGTAATGATCCAGATGAGAGTGCCAACACCCTACCAATAAAGGATCGAAAGCCAATGTCTATTTCGGAGATGCGAGATGAAGACATAGAAGATCTACCAGACAAGGAATTCAAAAAAATAATGTTAAAATATGTCAGAGACAATGAGAAGAATTGGGAGGACTTCAAGGAATTCAAGAACCACATAGCCTCAGAAATACAACAAATGAAAAGTAAAATCCTTGACTTAGAGCACAAAATTGAGAGCCTAACCAACAGAACAAATACAGCAGAAGAGAGGATCTCTGAAACGGAAGACACACAAAACGAACACACCCAGTTCATGAAACAGCTGGAGACAAGTCTGAACAAAGCCAATAAGACCATACAAGAAATGAAAGACAACCTCAGAAAATCAAATATTAGGATTATTGGCCTTCCTGAAGGAGCGGAAAAAGAATCAGGAATGCAAATGGTGCTCGATGAAATTATACAGGAAAACTTTCAAAACACTTGGAACATGAATCCAGCTCAAATCCAGGACGGTCAGAGGACTCCCAGCAGATATGACCCAAAGCGATCTTCACCCAGACATATGGTGCTCAAGTTCCACTCCAACGAAGACAAAGAAAGAATCCTGAGACAAGTACGAAGCAGAGAAAAGATCACATACCGGGGAAAACCAATCAGGATCACGGCTGACTTTTCTGAAGAGACCTTACAAGCAAGCAAGAAGAGAATGGACAAAGATCTTCCAAATCCTGAATCAGAACAACTGTCAACCAAGAATATTGTACCCAGCAAAGATCTCATTCGTATTTGAGAACGAAATCAAATACTTCCACAGCAAAGAGAAATTAGAAGAATATGCCAGCACAAAACCAGCTCTACAAAATCTCCTTAGAAATGCACTAATTCCAGAAAAAAAGGAGGTGAATCATAAGCAAAGATGGCAAACAGGAAGGTCTCCCCACTAAAGTCCACACAAGGAAGGGCAATAACACAGATATCAACACCCACAAAAACAAGTATGGCAGGGCAAAATCACAACCTCTCAATTTTAACTCTCAACACAAATGGCCTGAACTCACCAATCAAAAGGCATAGATTAACAGAATGGATTATCAAACAGCACCCAACTATCTGTTGCCTACAAGAGACACATCTAACCAGAAGAGATTCAAAGAAGCTGAAAGTGAAAGGTTGGAAACAGATATTTCATGCCAATGGACGAGAAAAAAAGGCTGGGGTAGCTGTCTTAATTTCAGATGATGTGGACTTCAATCTGACACACATCAAAAAGGACAGGGAAGGACATTATATATTGGTGAAGGGACTGATCCATCAGGAAGTAATTACCATTGTGAACATATATGCACCAAATTCAAACGCACCTAGCTACGTGAAGCAATTACTCACGGACTTAAGGGGAGACATAGATATGCACACAATAATAGTGGGTGATCTTAACACCCCACTAACAACTATAGACAGATCAACAAAACAAAAACTCAACAAAGAAACAACAGAACTCATACAAACAATAGAACAACTGGACTTGGTTGACATTTATAGAATTTTTTACCCTAAGGCCACAGATTATACATTTTTTTCAGCAGTACATGGCACCTTCTCCAGGATCGACCACATGATAGGACACAAAGCAAACCTAAATAACTTCAAAAAGATAGGAATCATACCATGTACCCTCTCAGACCACCACGGAATGAAGCTGGAAATCAGCAATTCAAAATGCCCCAGGAAATACAGAAACTCTTGGAGGCTGAACAATATGCTACTAAACGAACAATGGATCAGAGAAGAAATTAAAGATGAGATCAAAAAATTTATGGAAACCAATGAAAACTCTGACACAACATTCCAAAATTTGTGGGACACTGCCAAAGCAGTGCTACGGGGTAAACTCATCGCAATTGGAGCTCATGTCAAGGCCCAAGAGAGGCGCCAAATACAGGAACTAAACACACACCTCCAGGAACTGGAAAAACAACAGCAGAAGAGCCCCACACACAATAGGAAACAAGAAATCATCAAAACAAGGGAGGAAATCAACCAGATAGAAATAAAAAAAACCATACACAAAATCAATGAATCAAAAAGCTGGTTTTTTGAGAAGATAAACAAGATAGACACTCCACTGGCCCGACTGACAAAGAAAAAACAAGAGAAGGCAAGAATTACCAGCATCAAAGATGAAAAAGGCAACATAACAACAGACACCGCATCCATTAAGGCCATAATTAGAAATTACTACAAAGCACTGTACTCCAACAAATCAGAAGATCACCAAGAAATGGAAAAGTTCTTAGACTTCTACCACTTGCCAAAACTTAGCCCAGAGGCAACAAACGACCTGAACAAACCCATAACTGAAGTAGAGATTGAATCAGTGATTAAAGACCTCCCAACAAGGAAAAGCCCAGGCCCAGACGGCTTCACTCCAGAATTCTACAAAACATTCCGAACAGAGCTGACCCCAATCCTCTACAAACTCTTCAAAACAATAGAAAAAGAGGCAACCCTTCCAAACTCATTCTATGAAGCCAACATTACCTTAATCCCAAAACCAGACAGAGAACTAACAGAGAAGGAAAACTACAGACCTATCTCTTTGATGAACATTGATGCTAAGATTCTCAACAAAATCCTAGCCAACAGAATTCAAAAACACATCAGACAGATCATTCATCCAGATCAAGTAGGATTCATCCCTGGAATGCAGGGATGGTTCAACATTCGAAAATCTATAAATGTGATACACCACATCCAAAAACTGAAAAACAAGAATCACATGATAGTATCAATAGATGCGGAAAAAGCTTTCGACAAAATCCAACATCACTTCCTACTAAAAACCCTAACCAAGGTAGGCATAGATGGAAAAATCCACAACATAATTAAAGCAATATATGAAAAACCCAACGCCAGCATCATACTGAATGGAGAAAAGCTGGAACCCTTCCCACTGAGATCTGGAACAAGACAGGGATGTCCACTTTCTCCACTACTATTCAACATAGTCCTAGAGGTACTCGCTGAGGCCATAAGACAAGAAAAAGAAATCAGAGGAATCCAAATGGGAAACGAAGAAGTCAAGCTCTCACTATACGCAGATGATATGATTCTTTATGTAGAAGAGCCAAGAGACTCAATACAGAGACTGCTAGAACTTGTACGAGAGTTTGGTAGAGTGGCAGGGTACAAAATTAATGAACAAAAATCAACAGCCATAGTGTATGCGAACAGCCCCAAGATGGAAAAAGACTTAACCAGCAAGATACCATTCAAAATAACAGAGAAAAGTATGAAATATCTGGGAATAAATCTAACCAAAAATGTAGAAGACTTATTTGAAGAAAACTACAATCTGCTTAAAAAAGAAATTGAACAAGACCTCAAAAGATGGAGTAATATCCCATGCTCCTGGATAGGTAAAATCAATATCATTAAAATGTCTATACTGCCAAAAGCAATATATACATTCAACGCAATCCCAATCAAATTGCCCAAAATATTCTTCATGGAACTGGAAACAATGATCCAAAGGTTCATCTGGAAGCACAAAAAACCACGGATAGCTAGAACTATCCTGAAGAACAGGAAGTTAGCAGGGGGAATCACAGTTCCGGACCTCTGGACATACTATAGGGCAGTGGTTATCAAAACAGCGTGGTACTGGCACAAAGATAGAGAGGAAGATCAATGGAGCAGAATAGAAACGCCAGAAGGAAACCCACACAGATACAGCCAAATAATCTTTGACAAAAAGACAAACGACAACCCAGGCAAATGGGAAGGTCTGTTCAATAAATGCTGCTGGGACAACTGGTTGATAGCCTGCAGAAACAAAAAAATAGATCCACATCTCTCACCATACACTAAGATCAGATCTAAATGGATAACAGATCTAAACCTACATCCAGAAACCTTCAAACTTTTGGAAGAAAATGTTGGAAACACACTGGAACACTTAGGGGTAGGCCCTCACTTCCTAAAAAAGACTCCAGATGCAGTAGAAATCAAGACCAAAATAAACAATTGGGACCTCATCAAACTAAGAAGCTTCTGTACAGCTAGAGAAACAATCAACAAAGTAAAAAGGCAACCCACAGAATGGGAGAAGATCTTCGCACACGACATAGGTGATAGAGGGCTAATATCCAGAATATACAAAGAGCTACAAAACAACCAAAATGTCAAAACAAACAAGCCACTCAAGAAATGGGCACGGGAAATGGGCAGACACTTCACAAAGGAACAAACCCAAATGGCAAATAAACATATGAAAAAATGCTCAAGTTCCCTGGCAATAAGGAAAATCCAAATTAAAACATCAATGAGGTACCACCTAACGCCAGTAAGACTGGCCCACATGAATAAAAGCACCAACGACACTTGTTGGCGAGGTTGCGGGGAAAAGGGAACCCTACTCCACTGCTGGTGGGGCTGCAGGCTGGTACAGCCTCTATGGAAATCAGTATGGAGAATATTCAAACAACTCAAATTCAACATACCGTATGATCCAGCAATAGCACTCCTAGGAATATATCCAGAACACTTGTTCTATGAGAAACCAACATGTACTCCTATGTTCATAGCAGCACAATCAGTAATTGCAAAAACATGGAAACAACCAAAATGCCCATCAAAAGAGGATTGGATAAGAAAGCTATGGTTCATCTACTCCATGGAATACTACTCAGCTATTAAAAAAAACAAAATGCAGTTCTTTGTGGCCAAATGGGCCAAACTGGAAACCATAATGCTAAGGGAAATGAGCCAATCCCAAAAGGTTAAATACCACATGTTTGCCTTAATTTAAGATGATATGATGTTATGTATAACATGTTATGTTTTGAATGTTATATGTTGTGTATAAACTAAAATTGAAGTATAGGTGAGGTGGTCACAGAAGGTGGCTGGGAACCCGCATTTACTTTTAACATATTGGTTACTCATTACTATGTCAATTAATTCCATAATGATGTAAATTTTTGCTGATGGTATGTTGGAGCTTTCAATTGACTGGGATGATACTCTGCTGGCTCTGTCATCAGACCAGAGAGGGTATACCTAAGAAACCGTTGAACTTGACGGGACAATAAGATGCTGGACTCTATGTTTGGTATACGCTTGCAATGGGGAAACCTCAACTGAACTTGAGCTGTGGTTATGCAATAAGGTGGAGGAATCCACCATGGTGGGAGGGTTTGGGGAGGGGTGGGGAGAACCCAAGTATCTATGTAACTGTGTCACATAATACAATGTAATTACTGAAGTTAAATAATAAATAATTAAAAAAAAAAAAGTTATTTACTGCAAATAAACATACTGACCTCCGTCAGTAGCCCATGTATGTGATTATCAGTTCCGTGCACCAAGTTCATCACCTCTGTACAGAGAACAATATTGGAAATCACAGACACTAACACAGAGATCTAGAGATAGAAGTAGCATTAAGGGGGGGACTAGGTGGCAGAAACAGAAACCAGGGCTGGGGGCCAACACAGAGCGAGTTATTGGGGGTCATTCTGACTAGGTTGCGGCTCCCAATGGTGTACATGAGGGCCAAGTATGTGGTTGACCAGGGTTGGTTTGGGCCATAGCACCCATTGGTTTGCACCAGAGATGAGGGTGGAGATTGGTCTGACCTAGCATTTGTAGCTGTCAGTGTGTGTGTGTGGCTGATGTGGGTGACAAGCCTGACCGCATACTGGTAAGCTCACACAAGAGTCAGGTGTGGGATAACTTCAGATGAGATTTCTATGAGGGTTCCCTCCAAGTAAACCACTGGATTCAGAACCCCAACCATGGGGAGAATCACAGGATATGTGGTCTGATAATGGAGTGCATATGTCTGAATGGGGCCTCCTCGGTTACTGAAGTTACAGAGTGTATGGTAGTCCATTGGAGCCTGCAGAGGACATCTTGTACCATAGCAGAGTAAGTAGGGCAGCACAAATTGGTCAACTATCCCAGTGAAGCTTGACAGCAAATCTCTGAGCAAATGGAGACTCTTAGGTGGACTATGTCAACCAATGGGTCTTGGAAGGATTTCCTCATCCTTTGATCTGTTAGATTGACAGCATATCAGAACTATTGAAACCACTTGAACAGAAGTCTTGGAGTATGCTTTACACTGAGGACCCTGGGATGACATCAGATGGCCATTCCCTATCCCCAGGTACTTAGGCGTTTGGGAGACTGGTTGTGGCTTCTCTCTCCGCCTTCCCTCTTCCCCCAAACTCAGGAAAAAGAAAAAGATATTTTGGAAAAAATGGTCTCACCCACTTTCCCATAATTCTCAATCTTTCCCACCTTAATCAACTATGTAAACATCATCAAAAATAAAATTTAAAATAAAAGGTTAAAGTTAAAAATTGAAAAAAAATAGGAGGAACCAACGAAACATTAAAAAAGAAGTACAGGGACTAGGACAAGTCTCAAAAGACTTTTAGTTATTATCTTTTGCCTGCGGATCTACATCTTAATCTCCAGCTAGAAGCCTGTGCATTAAGCTGAAATACTTTTAATATGTCAGGGAAAGAAAAATGATCATATGTAGATCATGTGCATGTAAAAATATGGCAAAGTAAACCAGAAGAATTCAGTGCCAAAGAATTTGAAGGATAAGAGTTATTTCTAGGAGGAGTATTTCCAACAGAGTTAAAGGATACTGAGATGAAACATTATAAAACTCTATGAACTTCATTAACTATATGGCCTTAGTCACATGGATTTGGATAAAATGGAGAGAATAAAAATGAGATTATATGAGCATTTTTGACATGTTTTCAAAGCTTTTACACTCTGATAGGCACAGGGTTAAGAAATAAACATATAATTATAATAGCTTGAGATGATGCTATTAAAGAAAACAGGTAAGGATCGTATGAACTCACACAAGCCATAAGCAGGTTTGTTGGAGAAAATGATGCCTAAACCACATTTTAGGAATCAAAGTGGTAAATTGCATAGGAAAAAATATATTGCATGTGGCTGAGGAGCAATCAATGTTTCTGATGTATTTCAAGTAGAGGACTTCTACCTACAGAAACAGACCTACAAATGTTGATTTAGGTAACTCAGAGTGTTGCGTAAGGTTTCAGTTTGCATGATGAGCCATAGAGCAGGGGATTGCCTGGTCTGCTTTAGGATCCCTCACTGTTTCAAGCTCATCCAATGTATTTAACTGAAACTAGAAATGCAGCATCATTATTTGTTAACTACTAATCGTGTAGTAGCTGATTCTTTTAAAAGATCTAAATTAGCATTACCCTTATACAAAAGAAAATGCTATTCAAATAGCAGTGTCTTTTCAACTTAGAAAGAAGATATATTCTTTTCAGCTCCCTAATGCATACATATAGGGAATCAAGCAAATGAGCACAATGAGAATGTAGAAGTACATAGTAATGGAAAAACTGCACATTTTAGTTAGGAATATTTCCCCACAAAAAAATCACAGTACTATTTTCACTCATCTACTACAATTTGGGGTAATTTGTTTTCCAATGAATTTATAACAATGGACTAATGACAGAAAATTTTAGAATGACTTACACTTATGAACAATGGTTTTATCTTAGTAATGGTATCATTATTATGCAATTGTAGGAATGGTGGTATAGCACGCTAATTCATCTGCAGCACCAGGATCCCATACAGGTGCAACTTGTGTCCTAATTACTCCACTTCTGATCCATCTCCCTGCTCATGGCCTGGGAAGTCTGTGAAAAATGTCTCATTTTCTTGGGTTTCTGCGCTGCCATGGAATAGTTGCAAGCAGCTCGTGGTTCCTAGATTAAGACTACCCTAGCCATCACAAATATTTGGAGAATAAATCAGTTGATGGAAAACCTCTCTTCGTCTCGCTTCTGTAAAACTGCAGTTCCAGTAAAAGTAAATCTTTTCAAAAAGAAATTTTAGGGATACATTAAATAAACTGATTTTTATATTTATTATAGAGCAATGACATTAATCTTCAGATGTTGTGCAGAAAATAAACAAATCCCTATTTTGGAGCCTACATAATAAATATTATCAATGAAAGCGTTTTATAAATGTACCCTGCAATTGCATTACAAAGCTAGATGTCCTTTGGGCATATCCATGCTTTTGTGTGCATAGTGATTTTGATACCAGAATTTCTTTTTTTTTAAAGATTTATTTGTTTTTAGTGGAAAGGCAGATATACAGAGAGGAGAAGAGACAGAGAGGAAGATCTTCCAACCAATGACTCACTCCCCAAGTGACTGCAACGGCTGGAGCTGAGCCAATCTGAAACCAGGAGCCAGGAAACTCTTCCAAGTCTCCCACACGCGTGCAGGGTCCCAAGGCTTTGGGCCATCCTCAACTGCTTTCCCAGGCCACAGGCAGGGAGTTGGATGGGAAATGGGGCTGCCGGGATTAGAATCGGTGCCCATATGGGATCCCGGCTCGTTCAAAGCGAGGATTTTAACCACTATGCTATTGCACTGGGCCCAGATACCAGAATTTCTTACAACTAAGATTTTGAATATGATGTACCTTAGATAAACTTAATAAGTAAATCTAGTTTTATTTCCCATTAGATATAAGGAAGTCAAATATTCATTTGTATTTATAAAGAAAATTTGTGTGAAGTTTAGAAGATAATGAAAAGTGTAAACTTATATTAACTATCTAAAGACAGAAATGTAAAAATATGCAAATTATAGCCTACATCAGACAAAAATTACCACTGTTTGCACACTGATCTTGCCTTCACAAAACATCCAGTGTTCTGGGACCAAATGTTTATTATAGAATACTTGATATAGATTATGCTTTATAGAGCAATATCACAAAATTCAAACTCTATGCTCAGAAATTCATTTAAGACCAGTGCAAAAGAATATCACGTCTATTAGACATAACTTCCTTTAGGTAGAATGAAAAAGAGTTATTCTTTTTTAAAATACGTATTTTATTTACTGGAGGACAGAGTGACAGAGCGATGGAGAGAGGGAGATCTCCCATCAGGTTATTCACATGCCACATGGAAGCAATCCTGAGGTCTGGGCAAAACTGAAAAAGCAAGGAGATGTTTCTGGGTCTCCCACTAAGATACAAGGGGCTGGACAGGGGTTCAAGCACGTAAACAGTCCTCCACTGATTTCCTAGGCAGTTGACAGAGAGCTGGATTAAAATAGGTCAGCCATGATACAAACAACTGTCCAGATGAGATACCCATGTCTTAGGTGGCATCCTTGCGTGCTATTCCACAATGCTGGCCCAGAAACAGGTTTTACATGTAGGAAGACAAATGAAAGACAATTCAAAAAGATTTAAAAACAGAGTTCTATTATGATACATCTCAAGGAAAGCTTTAAATTGGGATGAATAGGAACTATTAAATTTTGTATTCTGCAAATCATGTAACATATAATGAAATGACACAAAGAGATTTGAAAATTCAGTTGAATGAGCAATACTATATATATATTTTTTATTTATTTATTAATTTCATTGCATTATGTGATACATTTTTTTTTATGCCCTGGAATTCTCCCCAAACCCTCCCCCAAACCCTCCCCCGCCACACGGAGGATTGCTCCACCTTGTTGCATTTCCATAGTTCAAATTCAGTTGAGATTCTTTCATTGGAGGTTTTGACCAATCATAAAGTCCAGCATCTTATTGTCCTGGTGAGTTCCATGGCTTCTTGGTGAGACCATCTCTGGTCTGAAGGTAGAACCAGCAGAGTATCATCCCAATCAAGTAAAAAACCCAACATAATATTTACAACCATTTACAACATTATGGCATTAGTTGACGTGGTATTGATTAACCAACATGTTACTAGGGAGATGCAGGTTCTCGACCAAAACCTGTGACTTCCTCATAGACATTTCAATTTTGGTTTATATTCAACCATGTTCCATATACCTTAAAATGGCTACAGATTGCTATTCAGCTGTCTCATGTCTATCTCAATGTTAGTATTTAGCATTTTATAGCATTGAAGCATGATTTTGCTAAACCTGGTTGTTTTTCAGGTAGTCTAACTCTATAACTTTAACAGGACCAATGTCAACAGTTTAGGTGAACGTTTTTGGGAGGGGTATGCATAGAAATCCTCAACACCCCAGAGAGGAGTAACTGATCTTTGTGTCCGACCCAGTGAGTTATAAGTGCATCCCGGCTGACCGCTTCCTGTCTGTTTCTAAGCATTCCTAGTTGTTCTCTGTCTATCTATTCTAGTTTGTTTGTTCATATGTTTGTTTGTTATGAGGGGTTTCTGGAGCAATCCTGATGGTCCTTACAAAAGAGGGCAGGGACCCAAAGTTGGAAGCAGGCAAGGGTCAGAGAAAGCTCCTCTCCCTAGTCCCGAAGGAAGTTTACTGTTCTTCTGTTTCTGCGGACTGCTCAGGGATCCTGGTTGTCGTTCTGATGACCCTGGATCCTGCAAGGCACGAATTGGGCTTCTTCCATCCCACATTGTAGGTCCAAATGGGGATGGGTGGCCTCAGAGTTCTTGGCCTCTGAAGGCACTCCTTTTCCCCCGTGGTCTCCTTGGCAGTAGGGATGTAGTCCTCGGTGGTCGTACTGAAAGTCCTTGGTGAGGCTCCGGGAGTCTTCAGGGTTGGGATACAAGCCTCCTCCTGTCCCCCTGCTCCACTCTGTGGTCCCCCCTGCTCTATGCGTATGACCTCCTGTTAAGAGGTTTTTAGGATTGCTCCTGATTCCCCCCACATGTCTTTGTAGTTTTGCTATTGTCTAATGCTGACTCGAGTCTGCTGTCTCTGAGTTACCAGTTATGATCCTGCTGGGTTATCCTTCTCCCGTCTTCCTCACACCTTCTAGGGTGATGTAAGACTTCTCTGCTCTCCCTTCCCATTTCCAAGTATCATAGGGCCTTACAAGTTTATTAGGTTTTACATTTCTTAATGTAGATCATAAGCAATCTGACTCATATCGATTGTTGGTTCATTGGTTACTTCACAATGTCTTATTGCATGAGATACAGGCTGTTTGGGGTTGAAATAATATTACTGTTTTCTGGATTGACATCATTTCATAACAGCCATATCAATCACAACAACAACAACAACAGAGTATAGCACCCTGATAAAATAATGCGCCTCTGAGTAACCAACACATGCTTAATTAAAAGGAAACACAGAAGTCTTTTGGGAAAAATGATGTCATCGTCTGCTTCATGAGCACGTGATGAATTCTGGAGGGAGGCGGTAGCGCTTGGGTCTGGGAAATAGCCAGGGACCCCTCACTGCCTCGCGGCGGTGGTCTTGGCATGCTGGGTCCTCGTTCTCGGGTCCGGCGGGTCCTGCCCAGCTGGGCCGCTCCCCCAGGGCTGCCCCTAGCCCTGGGGGGTAGCCAGCCATCCCCAGGCCAGCAAGGTTCCGGTCAATACAATATATATTTAAAGAACACTAAAAATACCTGACAGGTGTTTTGCCTTTGTTACAGTAAAACAAATTAAGTATTTCAGTTTTCACAGATATAGAAACAAACAAAACTAGCACTAGGTGATCAAATGTCAAATGCAATGATGTGTACTTCTAGGCAACGAATCTTGAAATTAACTGAAGTTGGTGGAAAAGTATTAAGATGAAATTCAAATAGTAACTTAAACTGTCTTCATTTGAGCAAATTCTATTGGCCAGTTAGAAGAGTATATTAAACAGAATTATCTTTCTTAAAATTCTCACACTTTAAGATGGCAAATCCATTGACAGCTTTAAATGATATGAGAAATAGTAAAAATGAAGACATTAAAAGAATGTAATATAATTGGGAAACCATACTACACATAGCATGAGTTAGAGAATCACCAGTCAGATTCACAATGCCGGTAGCATTACCTCATCCTCTATTCAAACAAACAAACAAAAATCACTTTTACAGATAATTAAATAAGTTTAGTGAGTGTTATGTATATCTTGTTGAGTACAAACTTATTTTCCTTCAAGCAAAATGAAAATTCACTTATTAATCAACCATCAAGAGTGATTAGAAAGTTTCTTCCTAGTTTAGAATTGTTCATTTGCAATAATTTTGTATAGACAGTCATTTAAAATGTCATAGTTTTGTGGTATCCAAAAACTTACCAATCAACCATGAGGATTTTTAAATCATCATTTATTTTCAAATAGTCCTAAAATGATTTCACTCCAAATAGATCTCATTAGAAATGAATCAATATTCATTTTATGTAACTATGCACAGTTATTTAAAAATAAAAAGGAAATTTGAAACCAAAGATGATGAAACCTCTCAAGAGATATGAAGAAACAGTAAAATTCTACTACCTCAGCCTGACAGGAATTTGTTTCACCTCGTTTAGGGTAGTCTAAGGAATAGATACAAAAGACAAGAAGGGGTTGTTAGAGGAGATTCATGAACTCACACACTTCTAGGGAATGGTCATGTCTTTCAAGGAGCTTACTTCTCTTCAGGGTGCTGTCATAACTGCTACTACAGTGGTCATAGAAACAATTTTTGCTTCTAACCGTTAGCCAGGTAAGAGAGCTTAGACAAACTTCACTGTCGCTGTAGGGCTTATTTCTGTCATCTCTAGATGGAAGGATTTCGTTACAATTTATACTTTTCCCAACTTTATAGCTTCATCATTGATTATAACAAATGCATAGCACCTTATAAAAAAAGAACATAATTCATTGGTATTAGAAGTACTATTTTGCAAACAAATTATTTTAAAGTAATTCTGGCATTGATGTTTCTTATTGTGAAGTTAAGTAAAAACATTAAGTTTGAGAAGGCTGGTTTTCAGTTTTGTGTATAATCTTTATAAAGGAAAGGAAGTATGTTTTATGGGAAGAAGTTATAACAATACTACCATTTTCATAGAAACAGAGACACAAAAATATGTACTTTTAGATACTTATCCATCCAATCTCAACTATAAATGTCTTTATTGCCTGCAGTTTTCTTAGGAATTAAATTTGAGAGGTGAATAGCTTGTGAAATAATAAAATGTTTTGTGGTTATACTCGTGGTAATCTTTACTAGTGTTTTAGAAACAGGTTTATAGAAATGAAAATCATGTTAGTGATCACGTAGACCATTTATTGACATCTTAAATCAGAACCAAAAGTTTCTCTCCATTCCATTACCACACAGAGGTGCTGAGTGAGAAGCTCTACCGCTCTGAGGATCCCAGCTGGAGAGACCAAGTGTAGACATTCCACATTTTCATTCCAGGTGAGGTTGTCCCTCCAGTCTTTCTCGAGGAGTCCTGATGGGATTGAACTCCTCCACCCCTGCCCAACTTCCTGCTGAACATCCTTAAGTGACTTCTGTCAAAGTGATCTGTAGGAAGAGAATCAGGCACTTAGAGGCTGTGGAATCAGGGACTCACAAAGACACAGAACGATATACTAGAAATTCACTTTTGTTTTAGGCAATCCAGATTTGAGTAGTTTTGTTTATCTAGCTGCATCAATGGATTTAGCACTTGGAAGTGACATTCTACCATGACAAAATTCAAAATGTGCCAATTTTTGGAGGACAGAGCTGCAAACAAACAAACAAACAACAACAAAAAAAAAAACAAAAAACAAATAAAAACCTCTAAGAAACCTTGATGTGCCAAATATGGACAGCCTGAAGCAGGCAGAAAACAAAATTAGTGAAACTGATGTAACATTTGCTAGTACTGTCACCTAGGGTCACATGGCAGTGACACTTAATGAACTTGATATCCAGCTATGATTATATCTGCACCAGTACTGAAGATATCTCCTGTTTTTACTCAGCTGTCTACAATAAAACAAGAGAAAAGAAGGATGAATCATGTAATCTGCTGTTCAGTCTTCTTGCAAAATGTGAGTGGAACATAAGGAGCTTACAACCTTCTGTGCAGTTAGAGAACCCTTCTCAAATTCAGAGGTTTTTGTGGTGTGAGATCTATTCTGTGGCACTGCTAGATACATAGTCCTGTGGCTGAAAGATCCTTTGTTAACACTAAGGGAGGATTTTACATTGCAGCACAGATAGCCTCATGGTTAGCACAAGGAAATAGGCCTCTAAGGGCATGCCATTTAGATTTCCTAAAATGAATATTAGTGCCTCTTTATCTCATTTTATAAGGCTTAATTGTACCTATTTATGGATTACACTGTGATAATTTGATTTATGTTTCTAATATCTAATTATCAAATCATATAGCTAACATGTTCACTATCTTGATGCTTTGAAATTTAATTAACAGTGAATAATTATGAATACTTTTGGAGTACAGTATTTAAACAAATGTGTGAAATGGGTCTTAATGAAATCAGGAACATTAGCATTGTCATGCCCTTATCGTGACATCTTTGGAGTTGTCAAGCTCTTGTCGCCTTACTCTTGGTAACATTCATAACAGGCAACCATGAGCTACAGTGAACCACACTGTGTTGGGGAACAATAAAACTTACTCAATCTCTTTGTGCTTTGGTATCCGTTACTAAACTCCCTCGGGATTAGAAGCTTGCCCATATGGAACTTTAGCCATTATGTTATCGCATATAGTTTCTCATTATAGTTTTGATTATGCCTCTGATGACTAATGATATTATTTCATACTCATGTTGGTCATTCAAATTTCTTTTAAGAAATATCTATGTTGTTTGCTCATTATTTGTTGATTTTTAGTATAAGTTTTAAATAGCTAATTACAAGATGTTGGCAAGCCTGGTGGTAGAACAGAGAGAAAAGCAAAACATTCAAAAATGTAGACTTAGGTTTAATTCTTCAACAGTCATGAATGCTAATGACCAATATGTTGAAACTAAGATACTAAGGTCTGGTTCTCTATAACACTGTGACACAGAGGGCTAACACTAGCCTGTTTCTTAAACAGAAAAACATTTATTGATGTACATACTAAGAGAGAGAAAGAGAGAGGGACTCATCTATTGACTGCTTCACTCACCAAATTCCTGCTGGGACAGGCTGAGACCAGGAGGCAGAAATGCCATTGAAAAGGGTGGCATGTATTGAAACTGTGAAGCCACCAGCCGTTGCTTTCCAGGAGGTGCCTTAGCTAGGAGTTGGATTGGAAGCTGAGGAGCCAGGATGCATATCGGCACTGATAGGAGATGAGATACCTCTTCCCAGGAGGCACTCAACATGCTTTGCTACAGTGCCCACACACAGTAATCTATATTACACTTTACATAGAAAGAAAAAGCAACAACCAAAAAAAATCCAACTATGAAGTATAAAGCAATAACAAGGAAAGGGAAATATTAATCTCTGGAGTTGATCAGTGTACACTGTACACATTTACTAAAATGTCACACTGTAACACCATTCATGTTATGATTGTTAACTCGGTTTTAAAGAAACCTTTGAGAAGATATAAATATTAACCAACCTTATTTTATGATCATACATTGCATACATGTTTCAGATCATCTGTACCCTATAAGCATGTATAACCAAAATAACTGTTAAATTATCCTACTGAAAAAGAATTTTAAACAAAATTGTGAAAGGAGGAAGTGATGTATGTATCTTCATACAATTATGTATGTATATATACACCACTACAACTCATTATTCTGAGAAGAAATACTTTCATATATAACTCTTGCAATATTTTAGAATTCAAATAATCAACTTTACAGATAAAAATGTCTTTGCTAGTTCTTCCTTATGTTCCTACTTCTTTGTCTTATACTGCTTAATACTTCTAGACCTAGCAAGATAATAAACATAAGTTCACTCAATTCTCAATAGAATTTCAAATAAATTTCAATATAGAAATGTATCCTCTTTGTGACAACCATTTTATATCCTATCTGTTCATATGACTTCATTCAATCTCATCCCTTTTAGGGAGAACTAGCAACAATTAATTTCTCACTACCGTCATGTGTGGCTATAAACTTGGCTCGAGAAGCAAGAAAGATTATAGTCAGAACTCCAGTGCTTTATCTCCGGCAGTATGGAGTAGTATGAGACGCCACAACCTCTAAAGTCAGTGAATCCCAGTTTGGTTTAAGTGCACTATTTTCATATTCACTCCAAAGTATAGTCTTCCTATGCTCTTAGCAAGTTTATACACTAATTTGCCTTGAAAATTTAACAGTGCTACAGGAACCATGTTACTTTTCTCCAATTTCCATGGCACTCCAGTAATACTTTCTAGCATCTTTGCTCTGGGATTTAACTGCCTTAACTTTGCTGTAAGTTATTTAACACCTAACTTCTACACTTGCACTGTATTTCTGACACCAGTATGATTCCTGCCTGTCTATCTCCCTGTCTTCATCCATTACAGTCTCATACTCACTGTTATATTCTCCTGATAAACTACTTTACCTGTCTGGATAGATCTCCACCATTTGATTCCGGTTCAATTTCCAGGAACTGATTTTATCTCAAGGTTGGTTTTTAACTTCTCATTCAATACAACTTAAACCCTTTCAGCCACTTTCAAGTCCTAGGCTGATCAGAGAACCATTGCTATACAATAGCTAATTTTGACACAATCATGTCACTTTACTAAAGAAATATCATGGTAAGTCAGTTATGCTAACAACGTTTTAATGTAAGCTTTTTCAAAAATTTGTAAAAGACATAACATTTGCTGTGTTGCTGCCCAGGATTTGATGATAGTATGAACTGAGGTTCAAGAATATGCAAATTAAATCTCAATGCCTTTAAATGTGTCCATATCTTTATAAACACTCACTTTTAGCTTCACTAATTCCTTAAGTGAAAGGAGTGGTTTTTAATTTTTGGTTTTAAATAACACTGATTGTACAGTTAAATGTATTACATAGCTATTTATTAAAAAGGCACAGCTTCACTCTGAAGTAAATTGAAATAAGGCATTACTACTGTGTGCATAATGATTTTCTCCTAAGGGGGAAATCATTTGCGATACCGGGCTTGACTCATCCTCAAACTTTAGTATCACAAAAAAATATGCATGTCAGCTGTTACCACCACTTGCAAAGTAAAAAGTTTTTACTAGTCAAAAGTTTCAAATGCTCTCAAAGTACAAAGTGTTGAACTGGGTCTAATTTGAGAACAGAGACAAGGCATTATTTAAATACGGATATTTAAAACAAACAAACAAAACCTCAGTGTTCTCTGCAGGATTTCCCTGCCTCTAAAGTTAGAATACCGTCTTCAAGAAAATCTGGGAAGATAAACGGTCGCTTTGGATTGAGCTTGCATAGTCCCTTAGTTCCTGTATGCTCTGTGTGCATGGATGAGGAGAGCAATATCAGATGTCTTCATGCACCTGATCCTTGACAGACAATGGGACAGAAGTAAGAAAAATCAAAATAGTAGGCATTTTAACAACAACAAAAACAAACAAGCAAACAGGCAAAAAAAAAAAAAAAAAAAAACTACCCCTTACTCTTTCAGTGTCTCCCTGGTTCCCTCTACTGACAAAGTTTAATACCTTCTCTGTAACAGATAAAATGCTTAACCCGTTCCTTATTAAACTTAGAGCTGCAAGGCAATGCATTGATGACTATCATAGACATTATCTAATTATACCACATCACTGTGCAGTAAATGTCCACTATACATAAAATAAAACAGCTCTGATGTGTTCCATACTTAATCTTTAAATGTAACAAATATGTAAATCAATTAATAACTTTAATAACCCTCAATAAATAGATGTAGATGCATACAATTGATATATTGCTGATGCCTGGATATTTTTGAAAACTGCAATTCAAATTATAACCCATTTATTTTATGCTTTAGGTAAAATCCTCAGTATTTCCAGAAACAGTTGAAATTGTTCTGTGACCTTAAATTGCTGCTTATATGTGGCTGATATTAAATAGTAGATAAATGCATAGACTCCTGTGCCTTTCCTAATATCTGTGTGAATTTCAAACATATGACAATTGCAAAAATGGACATAAATACTAGAAGCAGCTTGCAGCAAATGTCTGCCTACTATTACTCCAACATGACAGCAAAGCGCCATTTGGGTCTAAAGTGGTTAAATTTGCATGTAACTTTTTGTGCTCAGTATAATGTAGTCTTTCATTTTTTGAACAGCTGACAATGAGGATCCCACAGGAACTAAAATACTTCTTGCACTTAGAAAATGAAGATGGTTCTAAAGTGACCACATTTTGGTTCTTGAAATCCTTCTGTGTGGGAGATTGATACTGAAACAGCATCTGGAGCAGTGCTCACGGCTGTGCTGAATGCCAGTTCCTTTGATCTTATTATATTAATGAAAATGCAATGGCTATTTTAATGCAGTTTTTAATCTGACCAAAAATCAAGTAATTATTTATAATCATTATCACGAATATAGGGGCACTTAACAAGTAGAGCTGTGCTTCTAAATGTATTAACCTCCCAAGAGCAATCGAAACCCATAGTAGAATTAGATTTCCACTCCTATGCCCACAGGCAGCAAGTGTTTTTGTTCTAGATGGTTAGTCACATTGTTAGCCCCGTTTTCTGACAAAAGGTATGTGACGTGGGGAAAATGTACATGGAGCCACTGGATTTTAGACTGATTTATTTATTCATCTATTCCTAAGGTATTGTGATTTATAATGGGAAGACAACAGTGAGTCAGGCAGACAACTCCAGCTCCTGTGTTGTGTCCATGCTGACCAGGGGGAGACTATAATCTCTCTTGCATGTTAGCGAAGTCTTTCTCAGGGAAACTATACGTGACTTTTCCATGCTGAAGAGTGATGGGGAATAGTGCAGAATAATTGGAGAGATACCAAAAAGAAAATAGTGTTTTCAGGAGGACGTGATGGGAAAATTAGCTGCTGAAGAGGCAGGGGTTGAAACTTGCATCATTTAAGATAACTTTGGGACTGATTAGTTCTATGTCCCTTTCCTCTTCTGTAAAGTAAATAAAGTGATGTATCAGTTCTAGAAATACTCTAAACATTAAAGAGCAGAATCTTGCCACATGTAACAGTCTGTAAAGTATTTCCAACAATGACTCTATGTAATTTGACTACACACATTGTAATATTTACAGTTTGGCATAGTTATAACTCTAAGGATAAATTCTTTAAGGGCAATGTTTTCTACTAATTAGTTTATTTATGCAAATGGAACATATTTCATATACACAGCTTACACATATTAATACTGCCTATGCTCCTATCTCCATTTTTAAACTTTTTGTTTTGTTTTTGTGATGATATGCTCTCAATTTACTTTATCAAAAGTGTAATCCCCTACTAACTAAAGATCCAAAACTCCCTCATGAACATAGACAAGGGATACAAAAATATCAAATCTGAAAATGTCAGTTTAACTTACATTATTTTTTGTCTCCAAATAGTAGTTACCAAATTGAAAAAAACAAACATGAAGGATTTATTGATTTATTTCAAAGATAGATTTACAGAGATAGGAAGAGATGATGAGAGAAAAAAACAGGGAGGCAAGGTGAGCAGAAGAGATCTTTAGTCCACAGATTCACTCTGGCCACAAAAAGCCAAGGTCATACCAAACAATACACACACGTTTTCCCAGATCTCTCACATAGTGGTACAGCCCAAGGGCTTAGTTCATCTTTCACTGCTTTTCTCAAGCCAATAGCAAAGAGCTGGATCATGAGTGCTGTACCTGGGACTTGAACCAGCACTCATATGGCTGCTTGTGTTGCAAGTGGTGGCTTAATCCACCATGCTGCAATGCTGTCTCCAAGGATGACTTTTTTTTTTACAGTTTATTTTTATTTTTATTGAAAAGGCAGCTATTCAGAGAGAAGGAGATACAGGGAGAAAGATCGTGCACCCGCTGGATCACTCCCCATGTGACCTCAATGGTCGGTACTGAATGTGTTTGAAACCAGGAGCCAGGAATTTCCTCCAGGTCTCCCACATGGGTGCAGGATCCCAAGGCTTTGGGCCGTCCTCGACTGCTTTCCCAGAACATATGCAGGGAACTGGATGGGAAGTGGAGATGCCAGGATTAGAACTAGTGCCCACGTGGGAACCTGGAGCTTTGCAAAGAAAGGACTTCAGCCACTAGGCTATATTTTATATCAGATTTTTAAATTATTTGTCTCGTTATTTATATTTGGATAGATGATTATTAGAGATATGGAGAGTCACTATTTAATTATGTATAATATTAATATAAGAAAGCCATGATGTATAGATTACCCAAAATAGATGCTCAAATATTAAAACAAATATCTAGACTTTAAAATGAAAAATGTCAGTCTTATATAATTGCCTACCATTGTATTCCCATTTTTGTGTTTTGGAAACATTAGAAACCCAACTAAGAGGCCAGTTTTGGGATGTTGCAGGCAGAACTACCATAAGAAACACCAGCATCCCATATGGGTGCCACTTTATGTCTCAGCTACTCCCCTTCCTCTCTGACTTCATGTTCATGGGAATGTGGCAGATGATGGTCCAAGTGTTTAGGCCTCCACAGGCATATGGGACAACTGGAAAAAGTTTGGTGCGTCCTGGCACCTCTCCAGCCCAACCAATAGCCATTGTGGCCATGTGAGGTATGAGCCAGCAAATGCAAGATTTCTTTCTCTCTTTGTAACTTGACCTTTCAATAAATAAGTAAAACTCAAAGAATCAGCCAAGCAACATCATTTTTATTTGACATTCTGAAAAGATAGAGGGAGAGAGAGAGAGAGAGAGACAGACAGACAGAAAGAAAGACAGACCTCTCTTGCACTGGTTACATCCCAGATTCACTCATCAGCGGAGACTGGGCTGGGCTGAAACCAGAGTTCATGGAATCAATTTTGTCTCCCCAAAAGTATTTGAACTATCACATATCGCCTCCCAATGTGTGTGTTAACAGAAAACTGAAATCAGAACATATCTGGGAATTACATACTCCATCACAAATGGAATCCATTGCTCTGTGTTATGGGATGCAATTTTCCAAAATGACAGTCTAACCAGGAGGCCAAATGTTCTTTCCCGTGGGTTTTTTTCACCTTTTAATTATTGTGTAAGCAAAATGGTTCAAGTTCAATTAAACAGCCTTTTATGTAAAAGAATGACCTTGGCCCTTCTTGTGCCTCCATTAGGACACTGAACCTGCTTCTCAAGGGTAAGGTGTCTCACTGGCAAGGTGAATTACAACAACCCTGGAAGGTATGTTCAACAATTCCTTAGGAATCATTTTATTAAGTGCTGCCTGACTCAAATTTAAAAGGGATATTGTTTTTCACTTATACATGTTTAATAAAAGTTTTAAAATCTCTTGGAACACTTATTTTTTTTACCTTTGTATTGTAGATTTCCCTCAGGGAGAATTTTAAATGGCATGTTAACACATTCCCTCTCTCCCATTTAGATCTATTCCTCCAAGGTATTCTTTTTTAAGCAGTGTTTTACACAGGAAACTGACAGCTCTGGCCTTGCTAAAAGGATCTATTGTCTGTTTTTTCTCTGATGAAAATACTCACCCAACGTTCCATTGACCTTTTGAATTTTTCCTCTTTACCTCAGCTGTTTGCTAGTTGCAATATGCGCTCTCTTTTCCCAGCAGCTATAAGAAAATACGTGGATGATGATAGAGAAAAATATATCAGAAGCAAAAAAAGCCAGTGCTGTGAATCTAGACAGTGCAACTATGAAATTTGAACCCTTCACATTCTTTGAAGAAGAAATATGTGCCATGACATTTAAAAAAAAAACAGTGAGAAGTAAAGCATGAAAGATATGTATTGAAACATGAGAATAGTCTCATCAGCTTCTTTAGGGATGGTTGCCAAAGTTTAGCATGATAGTTTAATTTGGGTGAAAATCTACTTTTGTACAAGATCAAAGAGCCACATAACAGCACCCATGTGGTCTGAGCCTAACAAGGATGGCTGTGATGTCTGTGGGATCTGCTTCAGGAAGGAGCTGGGAAAACGTCATACTGCCAACGCCAAGGCGTCATCTTTTCCTTACTGTGTCATGGTTCCTCCTTTAAGAAAACGATACCACTTGCAGGAATGTCGGTGTGTCTTCTTGTTGGCACAAGGGTGTATGCTCCAGGAATGATTAAAAAGTAAAGATTAATCAAACAGATATAATTCTCCCTGTTGAATCAAAGGAAGAGAACACTACCCTGTTTCTTGGAGCTCTGAATTTAGAACATTGATAATTGCACACACTTCTTTGAAACATACATAAATACTTTTTGAAAATAGCTTAGGCCATTTTCCAGCTGTGAGACCCAAGGGTAGTTTTCTCAAGACTTAGAAGCCATGTTCACAATATCAAAACCAGGGGAGACAGCACCCTATTTTCTCATTTCTGTGGGAGGATAGGAGCCTAAGATCAATGAGCACTAAATCCCAAAGTGCAAATGCATCCTTTGACACAAAAAAATAGAAGACATTTGTGTTATCTCTGAATAAAAACTATTTGTTAATACTAGGCCTGGCGTGACAGCTTAGTGGTTGAATCCTTGTCTTGCATGCACTGGGATTACAATATGGGCACCAATTTGTACCCAGGTGTTCCACATCCCTTCCCAGCTCCCTGCTTGTGGCCTAAGAAAGCAGTAGAGGATGGGCCAAAGTCTTGGGACCCTGCACTGGCATGGAAGAACCAAATGAAGCTCCCAGCTCTTGGCTTCAGTTTGGCTCAGTACTGGTAAGTGTGGCACTTAGGGAGTGAACCAGGGGATGGAAGATCTTTCTATCTCCCCTCTCTGTAGGTCTGCCTTTCCAACAAAAATAAAATAAATATTTAAAAGGATTTGCTAATAAAACCAATCTTCTTACTCAAGGACCGCTTTATATTTATCTGAGAAAAAAACCATCTATTTTGTTTGTGGTGTTATAGCATGAATTATGAAGTGCAACATGCAACACCTGAATCCAATATGAGCATGAATTTATGTCCCACTACCCCATTTCTGTCCCAGATACATGCTAGTATCTAAAACATCAAAAGAGGACCCTACGTGGGAAACCCTGATGAAGCTTTTGCCCCCTGGTTTCCTTCTGGTGCAGCTTTGGCCATTGCAGCCATCTAGTGAGTGAACCAGCAGAGGGAATCTCTTTCCCTGCCTCAGTGCCCACGTGTGTGTGTGTATGTGAGAGAGAGAGAGAGACTCTGCCTTTCAACTAATCATTTAAATACATGCAGTTAAAAAAAAATTATCTGATTAACTGTGTATAAGGGTGAAGTTTCTTTCTGTCTCTGCAATTTCTTTGTCAAATATATTATGCATTGCCTTCTGATCTGATGCTTATTTTATCACAAAAGTGTTTCCCTATTGTTTTGTACAGACGACTTTTAAATAAGAAGATTTGTGTTTATTTCAATTTTCTTAGCATAATACAGTTTAAGATAATTGTGTATTTCTTGAATGGATACATGTCCCAGCAAATAAATGAATAAGTAAATAAATAAATAACCCAAATGAACCATATCTGAAATAATTACACTTCAGCGCTCATGTATTTCTATAACTTCAAAGGTCATGTCTATGGGTAAGAGTAAATTTGTATGGAAGTGAAAAATATAATATGCATGGTCAAGAAATTGTCTGAGACACATGGAAACCATCTTTGTCTTCATTATCATGATTTTTCTGAATAAATCATATAAGCTGGTTTAGTTAGTAATAATAAAAATAATGTTTATCAGAAATAAAGTCTTCTATCATATTGTAAGTGTATGATTAAGTAATATAATTTTAAGAAGGCAGTTAAACATCTTCTATTACATCCTCCTGAATGCACAAAACTTTTGAGAAATGAGAACTTATCAGTAAATTAAACCCAGCAACAATGTTATGTTAAGATGTATGCGTTCTTATCATTTACAAGTCAATGTTTTCATTACTGCATGAATACCTATGAAAAGATATTTGTACTTTCTTACTATTTAGAAGGTTAGTGGTGAATTTCATCAAAACGACCATTTCACATTTATTAGGCTATATTTTTCCTGTCGATATAAACAAACTGGAGCTACCTGTTTCAATCAAAAAGAACTTAGGACATGGTAACTAAGAAACACATCAGAGCAATAGCCCCAGGTGCAATGTAGCCAGGCGAGTGAAGGGTGTCAGACACAAGAATTGCCAAGGGGCTGTGTGTCTAATTTTCATGCATTTCCTTTTGAAACTTTGCATGTTGAACTCTCAAAAGGAATACTGGAGAAATCCCACTAAAACCTGCAGTAGAACAAGGCTGTGTACACCCCATCACCGATATGGAAAGGAAAAATAGTAGCATGAGATCCCTGCCTGTGGTCTGGAAAACCAGCAGAATGTAATTCAAGTTCTTGAATTACACATCTGTATCCACATGGGAAACCTAGCAGCAGCTACTGGCTCCTACCTCCTGGCTTTAGATTGGGCAAGCTCTGGCCATTGAGGCCATTGGGAATGAGGCGTCAGATGGAAGACCTCTTTCTCTGCCTGCATGTCTTTCCTTCTTTCTGTAAATTTGCATTAAAGCAAAAGCAAGGGCCCAGCATGGTTGCCTAGTGGCTAAAGTCCTAGGTTTCCATGTGCTGGGATCCTATATAGGTGCCAGTTCTAATCCTGACAGCCCCGCTACCCATCTAGCTCCCTGCCTGTGGCCTGGGAAAGCAGTTGAGGATGGCACAAAGCCTTGGCACCCTGCAACCGCATGGGAGACCCAGAAGAGGCTGCTGGTTCCTGGCTGCAGATGGGTTCACTTGGGGAGTGAACCAGTGGAAAAAAAGATCTTCCTCTCCGACTCTCCTCCTTTCTGTATATCTGACTTTCCAATAAAAATAAATACATCTTTTTTTTTTACAAAAATCAAAATAATTTTAAAGGCTTTTTACTATATAATTTATGGTTTTGTCAAATATTCTACACAATAGGAACTGACTGTGGGTAGTTTTCAGGCATTGAGGAGGAAAGGTCAAACAATTCCGAGGTTTTCCTATCACATATGGAAACTACTAGAAGAATCACACACTGAGAATTGTAATTATTAGTAAGTTCCCTAATATGCTGTTTTTCTCATTTCTAATGAGGCATGGAATTGACAGAAGAGGTTCACCAAAACTTGAGAAATTAAAACAAAAATAAACACTCTCCTTTTAAAATACACCTGAAGTTTCCTGGATAAATTTCTACCTACAGCAGACTGAATTGTCCAGCCATGACCTATTTCAGATCCATTGCCAGGAATTCCAATTGGGATGTATGTGTCCAGAATCTTAGCTGTTTATGTCAGTTATACAGCCTCCTTTAATCTCAAAAAGCATTTAGTACGATACAGATGTTCTCCATGCTCTTGCTTCTGTGATATTTCTGGTATGCTTTAAAAAATATACTGACATCAAATATTTAAATGCTCATAAATACAATTTATCAGTGAAATATCCAAGTGTTTTTGCTTTCTCATCATTTTGGGGGGTAGTGTCAAGCTTGTGAGAAATGAAATTCTTTTTTCTTTTTCCTCTTAATAACCATGAGTCAAGTGTCATGTTATAGCTACCCAAATGGAATAATACAGCTGTTAAGAACATACCAGAATGATAGGCCTGTTTCCTCAGCCTACTTAGTGACTCATGATGAATGCATGGAAAACTCCTGTCTAGTGGCTGTGGGATTAGCGCTTATTTGGAATTTTGTGCCGTTTCCTGATTTGCGTATTTCTCATCCACCAATAAAAATCACACCATATTCGTTCAATGAAACTTTAGATATTCGATAGTATCCAATGACATTTTTCTTTTAAACAAATTTCCTGTGATTCAAAACAGATTTTCAGCCAAGAGTTCAAGTGCTGAAAAATCTGGTAGATACCAAACAGGAAACAATCAGCGTGGATCCACATATACCTTACTAGACAGGACACAAAGATTAGTTACCCCTCACTAGGGGATGGAAGATTTCTCTGCACACCCCTCCTAAAACTGTACTGCACCTCAACTGTTGACAAAGGCCTTGTTAGATTTATAAACCAGTTTAGATTATCCTAAAATCTACCAAGTTCAGCAAAATTATGCGTCAACACAATAAACTGCTAAATACTAAAATGAAAATAGACACAAGACAGCTGAATAGTACCCTATAGCCACTTTAAGATGTATAGCAGCCAGTTCTGTGTGCAGACAAAAATTGAAATGTCAATGAAGTAGTCACAGGACGTGGTTAAGAACTTGCACTGTTATAATGCATTGATTACTCAATAACATGTCAACTAATTCCATAATGTTGTAAATTGTTGTTGATGTTGTGCTGGGGCTTCTAAGTGATCAGGATGATATTCTGCCAGCTCTTCCTTCAGACCAGAGATGGTTTCCCCAAGAAACTGTTGAATTTATCTGGGCAATAAGATGCTGGACTCTATGCTTGGTATTTGTTTGCAACGAAAGAATCTCGACTTAATTTGAACTGTAATACTGCAACAAGGTGGAGGAATCCACCATGAGGGGAGGGCATGGGGAGGGGATGGGGGAATCCCAGAGCTTATAAAACTTTGTCACATAATGCAATGTAATAAAAAAAAAAAATCTGATAGATACAGGATTACAAAACAAATTGTGTTTGTAAGGGGAAGAAATGCAAGTGAATTGGGTATGTATCTACAGTCTAGGTTGTATTTGATTCTTTTCTATAATACCTGAAGTCAATCAAACCTATTTACCTCAGCAAAGGAATAAATAAATACATATGTATGTAATATATGCATATGTTACACATATGTGATATATACATATATGTAATATGTGTATATGTGGTTTATGCATATATTAGATTTATTAATGATTCATTAATGTATATATTAGATGTATTAATGTTTTATTTATTTGAAAGACATTTGCAGAGAGAAGAGGAGAGACAGAGAGATCTTCTAATTGCTGATTCACTTCACAAATGGCTACAGTGCCCTGAGCTGGGCTAGGTTGAAGCCAGGAACTTGGAACTTCTGGCTCCCCAACAGGCCTACTGCAGCCCAAACATTTGGACCATCTTCTGCTGCTTTCTTTGCTGAATCAGCAGGTTCCTGTTAGAGAACAGCCAGCTGCCCAACTGGTGCTCACATGGGATGCAAGTGAGTCAGTCCAGAGTAGTCAGTCCACAGTGTAAACTACTGTGCCACAATGTTGGTCCCAGGAACATAATACTTCACAGACACTTACCCAACCTACATGAGAAACATCTTTATTGTTTTTGTCAAATCTTGGCCCAATCCTTATAAAACAAACCCATGCTTATATTTAGAATATTTTCTCCCCTTTTCTCTATATTTCATAAAAATTCTAGTAGAAAATGGTAACAAGTGACAGTATGATCAAAATGGTTTTTCATGTATATTTATTCACTTATTTTCATTTAAGAGTGAAAAGTAGATGTGGAAATTTCAAATGCAAGCTCAACATTCACATAAGAAACTTAGCATCAGTTCACAATCAAAGTAACTATATTTATTTCATAGGAACTGGCAAAGCTGGGATGCCTTATATTTCTATGTGAAGTTACACTTCTGATTTTTTTTTTTTATTTTTTGAGTTGTAGTAAGAGGGATGTCTGGGATATTAAGACACATACTTGTCAAAAGGATTACAGTTGCCCTTTTATTCTCTTTTGATTTCAATAGAGAGAATATATTTAAATAAAACCTACACTGTATTCACCTGCCTGATGACAGGACGATATTTCACTGGTCGGGAAATCTTGAGGCCTGACTCTGACATTGATTCATTGTAGCTGAGGAATGACAACAGAAAGAGCACCGAGGCATTTGCAGTGTCTGTCTGGACTGCTGATGGAGAGGAACAGGCAGGTGACTAACTCAGCTTCTGCTTGGGTCCTACACACAGATTAATGAGACCTATATCTACAATGGACTACTAGTAACAACCCCTCTTGCCCAATTTTTTTTTCTCTAAACTATGGCCGTTTAAATAGGTTGGGGAGATAAATATGCGAACAATTGAATACATTATTTACCTTTCTCAATGCATGTATCCTATGATGTGGCTTTAGTTTGAGCAATGACTACAGTATAGCAATAATGTTTATTCCTTTGTAAAGGGCTTATGATTCTTGATGCCTACTAGGTAGATGAAGTCTCAGGAGAATTTCTCTGAATATTTTTCATTATTCATTTAACTAACCACAATTAGTTTTAATAATATGGTATGAAATATATTGTCAACTAATTGTAATTATAATGGGCTAAGATTTAAAATGAGATTTTGAAAGTGTCTTTGCAATGTCACTCTAGACAAAATTTACAAACAAGTTAGGGGTTTGTGGCATAGCAAGCGAAACTGCCACTTGCAATGTCATCATCCCACATTGGGTGCATATCCACGACTAGGACTCTCCACTTCTGATCCAGGAATTCACAAGACGGATGTAGTGCTTGAACCTCTGTACCCACTTGGGAGACTTAGAAAACACTGGGCTCCTAGTTTGGGCCTGTCCTAGCCCCAACTGTTGCAACCATTTGGGGAGAAAAGCAACAGTTAGAAGTTCTCTCTCTCTCTTTCTCTCCCTCTCTCTCTCTCTCTTTTTCTTTCTCATCCTCTTCTCTCTCTCTCCCTCTGTAATTCTGCTTTTCACATACATAAATAAACCTTTTTTGTTTGTTTGTCTGTTTTACCGAAAATTCACAAATCAGAGGAGCTTTCTAACAAGTATGCTTCTATCCAAAGAATTCTGGCTAAGAATGACCTGTCACAAAGCAATCATTTTCTCATGGTCATACTGCATTGTTCCTACGCCTCACATTGTACTTCTAACCCAATATTAATGAAGGCTGTCATTATAAGACTTTTGAATCATATATATTGTGTTCATCTAATTTTAAACCCCCAAAAAGCAGACATGTGTACAAACAACTTTACTCATATTTAGAGCAAATATCATTCAATAAGATCTACCTATACATACTCCATAAGGCATGAAAAGAATCTATTCAGAAAAGACAGATTCCTGCTATTATACTTCCACTCAATTAAGAACAAAAAAAAATTTCTATAGACATTTGACTAGAACAAAACTACTTCCTGGTGGAGAAAATTTGATTGATTCGTTTAATTGTTTGTGTTCATAAAGGATTAAAGGGTGATAGGCAGCATTCATTAGGAATGGTTTTGTGGGAATTACATTCTAACTGAAGGGGAGAATAAACAAAAGGACAAAGGTGGGAAAGTGTTGGATTGGTTTTCAAAAAGAAGTAAGCCAACGGAGTGAAAGATTAATGTGACCGTGAGAACCCAGAGAAATAAAGCATTGATATTGATATTTGACAAGTCTCATTAAATGTCAGAAAATCTCCTTGCCTTATTGCAGGAACACTATGAATAGTGTTGGGTAAAGAAGGAACACATAGCAATTCTGAATAACATAATTATTTAGAAACAAAAGAAAGGAAGGAGATATCAAGGAAGATAATATGGCTAAAGATGCAGCGGTTGTAAAAAATGAATGCTGCCAATCATTACAAATCAAGTCTACCAGAACCTCAGAATTTCACTTTATATGAAAGAGGAAATTAACTAAGAATTGAAACATTACATTCTTGGATAATTAACCTAATACTGTGTTCAGAGTTCCTGAAACAGAGGACAGACAACACTAGTAGAAAGAGATGAGGATGTAGTGGTTGAGGCAGGAACCTGAGTAGTGCACCTACAAGCCTAAGCGTGTGAAGGGGTGTGGCAACCTCCAGAGTGTAGGAAAGAAGGTTTCTCCCTCAGAGCTTCCAGAAAAAAATCAACCTGGTTGACACCCTAAATGCAAATCCCTGGCCTCCTGAATTCTGAACAAATACATAAGAATACATCCTTACGTTAAGTCACCAAGCGCATGCCAACCTCAGGAAACAAATGTAGGGAGCTATTAACAGACATTCATAAAGAATAATGAAGGTTTGAACTGAGATAGAAGTAGAAATATAAAAAAAAGTAAAGGTAAATGTATTTTAAAAAATTGTAGAAACGGAATGAAATAAAAAATCATTTGCTAACATATTTTTTGAAACCTACACATAATTATTTCATGGGATTTCCCATTAACTTTTTGAGGATCCCTTGTATAAAAATTAGGTAACAGAAAGCTTCACTTGCATTTTCCACTGGCGCTGGTAGTGAATTGTGAATAATCTGGATGTTTTTTAAATTCATGTCCTATAAATTGGTGGTTGTGAGAGATCTACAGTGGCTCTTGTTTGTATGACTTGTAAACTGCTCTATTAAATAAACTTCAGACAAACAGATGCACCAATGTTTCCAGCTTAAATGTCTCAGAAAATGGAGGTGTCCTTTTTTGGAAATGATTAAGTTAAACTGAGAAAGGGAGCTTTTGGGAAGTAAGTAAAGTTCCTGTTTCCAAACTACTTGTCCTAACTAATGCTTCGGAATAATTCCCTGATAGGGTTGTTCTATAGTACATACTTTGCTGATCATAGTAAAGGACATAAACATTGTGGGGCCCAGCGTGATAGCCTAGCAGTTAAAGTCCTCGCCTTGCAAGCGTTGGGATCCCATATGGGCACCGGTTCTAACCCCGGCAGCTCCACTTCCCATCCAGCTCCTTGCTTGTGGCCTGGGAAAGCAGTAGAGGATGGCCCAAAGCCTTGGGACCCTGCACCCACCAGCGATACTCAGATGTGGCCCCTGATTCCTGGTTTCAGATCAGTTCAGCTCTGGCAATTATGGCCACTTGGGGAGTGAATCATCAAATGGAAAATCCTACTCTCTGTCTCTTTTCCTCTCTGTATATCTGACTTTCCAATAAAAATAAAATGAATCTCACCCAAAAAACAGAAATAAACATTGTGAAATATGAATGGTAGTATAAGACAGTTATGTATAGGGCTTAAAATAGACAAAAGGGGTAAGGTTTGTTACTGCTGGGATAGCTATATATTTCCCAATTCCTATTAGAAATTGAATCTAACTGCTCTTTTTCAGATACCAAAAAGTTTGAAAACTGGTAGTTTAAGTCACAGGCTTCCAAAAGGGAAAACACACTTACTTCCTATTCTTTATACTCACAGTGACTTATTGAATACATTGCATAATAGCTGCTAATTCATCTAAAAATGGAGAAAATGTGGCTTCTCAAATAGGTATACAAATTGAGCATCAAAACCATGGTCTTGCTCTCAGAAAACACACTGGGATTTAAGTAACCAAAACAGATGTAATGGCTGCAACTGAACTGCCTGTGAGAACCTGGGGGGGTGAGTAGCACAAAAGAACAGATGTGAAGGTGAACTTTGATAAATACAAGTGCCTTTTTGGTTGCAATGAATGGAGAGGGGCATTTTAGCAGTACTAATTGTGGAATCAAAAAGATACTTTAAATAATTCTGTTCAATAAATTGGTGAAATGTAACTTCATTGTAACTCTGGCTTTCTTTGGCTTTTTCTCATTTGGTCCATCCCTTACAGGAAATGTCAAGTGATTCTGAAGACCACCTGGAGTTGCTTTAACTTCAATCCCCGGAGAAGCCTCAAAAGGTCAAGTACCATCCCCTACTGTTTCTCAGATGCCTTTGCTCCAACTGAGTTCCCAGTTAATCTTCCCCAGTCCTGTAAAATTCATATGTGTTAGTGCTCTAGATAGAAATGATACACATTCTTTCCATTTTGGAAACTGAGCTTTTTCTCATAGACCCAAGGGGAATTTTAAGATACATTTTAAAGTGTTGAAAAAAAAAAAGATTAAAACAGCTCTTAGAATCCCATAAATATATTATATAATAGAAAGTATACTGTTTTAAAACATATAAATTTATTTTTTAAAAAAGTAAGGAATTTGGAGATAGATGTAAATCAGAATATTGTGGCATATAAAAGGACATGTGCACACACGACACATATAGGAGTTGAAAGTCACACATTTAAAATTTAAATCTAAATGACTGAAATTCATTCAACAAAATTAATATAAGCCTTAACTGATGTATAAGCATACATCAGTGATGAACTAAAACACTCTAAAGATTGGCCTAAATGTCTTCCTCATAATCATTTGAATTATTGTTTAACACATGTTTCGACAACTGTTATATATAACCCAAGCAATTAAAATCCCAAAGCAAATGGAATAAGCCGATTGAATTAAATTAATCCATTGAATTAAAGAAACTTTTAGGTATCTTTTGTCTTCCAGACAGCTTACCTTATACTTAGACAAACTGATTTAGTCCTACATTTCATAAATGATAATAATACGTTAAGATAGTTTTAGGTAACAAGGGAACTGTTTCCTCCTGATGTAATATTAGTGATGACAGTTAATACTGAAACACCATCATCTTTCCTTTTCCCTGTCTCTTTCCTTCACTGCCTTTCCCTTCTTACTTTCACTTGGAAAGCGAGCACTCTCTCTTTTCTTTTTGTCACAACTGATCCTTTTTTTTTCCCACAAAATAGAGTAAAGGGACACAGAAGCAACTTCTTATTTGCTATTCCCCAAGACAGTTCTTACGTCCTACTTACGCATTTGCTAATTTCTTTTTCTTTTTCTTCTCATTCAGAGAAAGAAACAAGGTCTAACAAAAATTTTAAAAACAGAATAGAAAATAATAAACAGTAGTATACCTCAGAAGTTATTTGCAAAGGGAATTAGATGTATTTATTTGAATCCAATTATTTTTGAAATTCATTTTATACATATATAAAGCCTTTTTGCTAACAGACACGGTAGTTGTGGACCCTTTGGGGATTCTTTTCCTCACTGTGACAGAGAAATGATGAATAATTTTATATGAAAGATTGTGCTCAGGATGTAGGAATGAAAAATAATAAATGATTCTCTTTTTACAAAATGGGTATTTTTCAACTAAAAGGGATGTAAGATTGAAGGGATTTAAGATTTATTCTTATTTTGTTTCCAAATAATATAGAAGGTGCTTCACACTGTTTGTTTAAATAATTTTTTTTTCCTCAGGAAAGTGTAATGTAAATGCTGCATCAAAAACAAACCAAAAATTCTGCTTCTGTTCATGTCTCATGGCTATTAGGATTTTATTTATTGTTAGTAAGAAAACTTAGCAGACACCAGGTTTTAAAATTACTAAGAGAAAATCTGTTATTCTAAACAATATCTGTTTCATTGTGGGAAACAGATAAACCAATAAACATACTATAACTCAGCCACTCATTAATTCATTCAAGGATTATTTTTATTGAACTCCTCCAAAACTGGACACTTTCCTGGGTATTATAGATGTTGCGGTGGAAATATTGGCACCCACATTGGATTGGGCATTTGAGGGCAACAACTCCTACAAGGTTGATCAGCACAGAACAAATAGACAGTAACTGCAACGGAGTCTGAAAGCACTCGCTCTCACATCCACCTCTCATGGAAGGAGGAGTGAAATATGGGAAGCCGTTTGTGAAACAGAAGGCATTGACTTAGTGAGACTTTTAGTTTATTTGGTTTACCACGTTGAGACTTGAATATCTGTATAAATAAAGAGGACTTACTAAGGGCTCTGCATGCCACGTTACAGGACTTGAACTTTATCTGAAAACTATTAAAATAGATTAAAAAATTGCATTGGGAGAGGGAGATAATGCATGCACATTATTGTTTTAATAAACAGTAATGACACTTATCACACCATTGTTCATGCAAAACACAGTTCTGACTCTAAACACGCATTGTCTTGCTAATTTTTTACGAGAGAAGGGTATTAGAAGCAAGTACTATGATCACCATCTAAGACAGAGGAAACTGCCGCAGAGAAACATTAGGAAATGCGGAGTTAGTATTTGAAGTGAGAAAACCTGACTCCAAAGAATCTGCTTCTCTACCCTACTAAACTAATTCTGCTTCCCAGGAAACATCACACTTCCTTCAGGAAAGTTATATTTTGTGTTTTGAGTAAGAGTAAGGCAGTTTGCCGTCTTGAATTATGCAAATCAGCAAGGAATGTGTTGCGCTCCTTACTTACATCTCTAGCTATGAGAAAACATTAAAAAAGTTTTTTTCAAAAGGTAGTGTTGAGGACAGGTTGAAGGAGAGTACAACTTCTGTCAGAAAAATTCATTAAGAAGCCATTACATATCCCAGACATGCCTGGAGGAGACTGAGAAATAAGGTAGTACTGTCTTTGTATCATATACTCCATACTCATTACTTGGAGAGAAGGATGTAAGTACCAATTGCGCAGAAAAGAAATAAAAAGATTTTAATCCCACCTTCATTTTTGTATGCATTAGTGTTTGGTTATCGTTTAAAGGAAAACTAAGCAATATCCTGAGCACTCAAAAGTAAGATTGTTGGAGAACTAGCAGGTAAAAAAATTATCACAAGGAATTTAACTCAACAGAATACAGTTTGAGACATTCCACAACTGTCCCAAACCAGAGACCTAAGAGACAATGAGATCATTTAATCTGAGTCCAAACATAAAAGGACCAGGAAAGCAGGTGGAGTATATCCATGCCCAGGAGATGTTCCAGCACAAGCAAGGAGGCAGCAAGAAAGGAGGAAATTTATCTACCATTTCTATTCAGTTCCACACTTTTTTGGGTGATACCTATTAATACTATAGATGTCAATCTACTTTATTGAATCCACTTATGTAAATGCTAACCTAGTTTGGGATTCCACTCATAGACATACTGAGACACAAAGCTTCATGAACCACCATAGAAAGACCATAGAGTCTATTTCCCCAAAAATATACAATTTCATATGGGACATAAGCAAATAAATGATCATGTTCCTATTCATTCCATAAGTCTGCTCAAAGAGAAACAAAAGGATAAGTCTAAAATTATTACAGGAAGTGTTGGCTTTCAACAAAGATGCCAGGATAAGATGGAAGAGAATGGTCTGGGAGGATGATTAGTTAAGAATCTGAAAAGTATACTTAAATTAGTTTTGTGAAGACAATGATGGACAAGATATCTTCAGAAATTCATGAAATGAATATAATGAAAAAACGGCATGGATTTCATCTTTTTCACTAAAACGAATCTGTTTTACTCCATTTTCCAGAAACTTATTGAAGTACATTTTTTATAGTTTATTGTTTTTATTGGAAAGGCAGCGTTACAAAGATAAGAAGACAGAGAGAGAGAGAGAGAGAGAGAGAGAGATCTTCCATCTTCCGTCTGCTGGTTCACTTACTAAATGACCACAACGCCTGGAGCTGGACCAGTCTGAAAGCCAGAAGACAGAGCCTGCTCCCAGGTCTGCTCACAAGGATGTAGGGCCTCAAGCACTTGGGCTGTGCTGCACTGCGTTCCTAGGCCATCAGCAAGGAGCTGAGTCACAAGCAAAGCAGCCAGGACCTGAACCAGCATCCACTTGGGATATTGGCACTGCCGACAGTGGCTTTGCAGGCTATGCCAGGGCACCAGTCCTTTGAAGTACATTTATACTTACAAGATGATGAGACAAAAAGTTGACAGTACTAAAATAATGATTTTCATGTTTTTTAAGCTGCTAGAAAGGCACTGCATCATAAATCAAATGAATGAGACAGCAAATTTTTATGAACATTTTGTGAACCAAAAGTTGTGAGTTTACACAGTAAGGAGGGATTGATACAGGATTTATTATGGCCTTGCTTACATCACTTCACTCTTTGGTTCTCAATTTGCTCCTCAGTGAAGTTAAGGATTTAGCTCCTTTTCTCCCTACTCGCTTCTATTGTCAAAAGATTTTTTTTTCCTAATGAATAAAGTACATGGTTGGAATTTTAGTTGTCCTTATCCCATATCAGATTATGACTCCATATTGTGACTCCAGCCTCCTTTTAACCCCAAAATAGGTGACAGCAGTGAAAATTCAAGTTATTTCATTCCTGCTATTCACCTGGGAGAGCTGGACTGAGTTCCTAGAACCATCATGGTTATTTGGTAACTGAACTAATACATGGAACTATTTCCTGTCAGGTTTTTTTTGTTGTTGTTGTTGTTTGTTTTCTGTTTTTTTTCTTACTGTTGCTCTACCTGTCAAATAAATTCCAGAAGAGCTAAACCTATTTTTCTTACACTAAATCTAAGTGTATTCTTTTTTTTTCTTTACTCATCTCTTTGTTCTTACCAAGCACTGAACATATTCTTATAACAAACAATAGAATCAAATAGGTTAATATGACAGAAGTAGTTGTTTATGTCCTGTATGGACATTCTCACACAGAGACAATGGAACAGCATAAACGCAAGGTGGACATTGCAGCACCATGGGTAAAGCTCCGCACATTCCATATTTGAATGCTTCGGTACAAGTCCTCCTCCACTTCCTGTTCAGGTTCCTGTGAATGCACACAATGAGATGCTGCAAGATTATGACTCAAGCATGTGCCCCTTCTGTAGAAGAGCTGCATTGAGTTCCAGCATCCTGACTTCAGCCTGGCCCTGCCACAACTATGCTGGGCATTTGGTGAGTGAACCAGTCAATGGAGGTTAGTGGTCTCTTTTGTGCCACTGCTTTTGACACAGATACAATAAATAAATAGACAAACAAATGCTAAAGCGTCATCAGTAAGTAATTTAAGAGATGTGTTGCTTGAACACCTACTTATTTTTAACTTCATCTACTATTAATTTCCTTTTGTGTTGTTGGAAACCTGAGTCAACTCCCCCCTAAAATTTGTTTCATAATTTTATTGGAGACTGTGCCTTGTTGTCATGTCAGTGACTAGCAAGCTTGACTCTCTCAGGAACAGCTGCAGACAACCTTCAGTGGAAATAATAGAATCTTTACTGTTATACAGACAGGATGGTTGAGCAGTTTTTAGACATAAGATTCTAATTTGTGCTAGAAGTTTAACTATGTTCAGTATATAATTTTGTGCCGTGATGAGAGTCGCTGAGTATGGCTCACATAATGTCTTTTTGACATAAAACATTTCATGAACGAGTAAGAATTTTGAGTAACAAAAGCAAGGATAATTATAGAAGGTATTCAATATCATTTCTTCCAATTTAAAATATTCTAGCATACATTGTTAACTGTATTTTTAAGTAGGAGTTTCAAGTTAATATTACTCTATTATTATAACTATAAGGCCTATCTCCCAATTCAGAGTAATTCATTTGGGATGTGGAAATAGATTAAATAGAAAAGTAAGGGACAATCGATACCTGAAAAGAAGGAAAGTGAAGCTTTTTAAGGGAGAGGATTGTGCTCCTGGGAATGTAAATATAAAGATTATGTAGCCACCTGCCTTCCAAGCAGCATGAGAGTTCAGTTTCATGGGAAAATTAGAACAAAAAACTTCTAAAAATTTACACAAACACACACATAAGTACAGCTAACAAATTCTGAAGACAAGAATAAAATGCTGAGTTTAAACAAAAATATCAACTGCTACTCCAAATTATTAAATATTTCAAACATTAAATGGATAGACAAAAGCCTACATTTTCTCAAAAATGATACTAGACTTCCATGAATGCTATAAAATGTTATCTTACAAATGTTATCTTAAGAATACATTGAATTTGAATGAATTTCAGGATAACAATTTATGACAAGAAAAATAGGAAATGTTAAAATATTGCAATTGATACTCATGATAAACCTATTACCAATAACAGATGATTTTTTTTTTTTTGTCATAACAAATACCAAGCATGAGTCAGACACCTCTGAGTCCTCTTTTCAGCTAGTTTTCCCCTTTGATCCCATACTGCTACAATTGCATTTCCCGGTTTTATCAAGGATCCTACTAAGTTCTTTTCAAAAGAATTCTCCACTCTTGATATTTGAGCATCCTATATAACTATCTCATTCTCGATAACGGATCAAGTTCCTTATCCTCAGAGTCCCTCATTTGATATCCTAACACCATGTCCTGCCTGCTGTGAGCATCAAGGCAGGTCAGTTCCTCTGCCTTTGATGATTTACAAGTGTGATTTATCCATCTATCAACACTTCATCCAACTCATTGGCTATGAATTCTTGCTTATTCTTGTTATATTATTAATATTTATATATATTCACAGTAAGCCCAGCTATATTTTGTGTATAAGCCAATTAAATTCTCTATTGTGTGTATATATGTATATTATTTATTAATGTAATTATTTCCGAAATAAAATAATTTTTTAGTAAGCAATCTACTTTCTGCCTCTGACTGTTTCTGTTTGTTCATTTTAACATTGTATGGATTCTGGGCAGAAAAATATGTGCCAAGAATTCAGTATTGAAAATAACGATGCTTTGTATCCCATCTTTTAGAATGCTTCTATTTAGAAGAGTTTGCATGGACGTTTTCAGAATGTGGTCATTTGGTTGAAACATGAGCAGGAAAGTTCTGTTGATTTGCTTTTGTGATATTTCTAAACTCCAGAGAGGAACATGATTGTTTACATAGCTCCTTCAAAATACCAGCTCTGCCAAGTGGAGATGCACTGCATCGTTTAATGTACAAGTGGGCACTGTCCTACCGAAAAATTACAGAAACAACGTGAAGCATGCTTTGGAGCTGCTCCTTCCCACTAGTTCTTTGTGGCTCTGATTAGGATTCACTGTGGCCAAAATAATACCCTTATCTTCCTGTTTGTTAGATTTTATAAGCAGGAAATATCTTTGCAGAAGAAAAAAACAGTTTGATCTCCGATCCCTTCTCCACAGGGTAAACCACTGTTATCATGGATAGTGTGCTTGTGGGGTGAGATTGTGTTTCTCAAAACTGAATTTCATGAGGCACTCAGAAAAGATTTTCAAAGATCATCAAGTGAGCACTTTGAATACCAGTATAACAAAGGCAGAGTTTATCTTTTCTTTGATAACAAGCCTGTTGTGATTTTTCTTGTTTACTAAAAAAACCATTTGCATTAACTGCAATAAAACAACAAGACTCAGCAGCAGTTTTTAGATGGACAAACTTCCACACAGTTAACCCCTCTAAAAAGCACAGTGTCTAACTTTTTGACTGTCTGACCATGGATTTTTATCATTTTTATTATAGTACACTATTTGCAGGCCAGGAAAAGCACTTTATTCCTACCAAATGCTCTGAAAAGAAGTAGCTCTGTTTATTCGGTGGCATGACTATGAAATGCATTCCATTGCCTGAGGTCCTGCAATAAACATTCCCATTGTTTTGTCCAAGATGCAACAGGCCGCCCTTGATTTCAATCAGGTCAGACACCCTGTCAGAGTGCAATCTTGACACATCAATGACAAGGCATATCAGAGCAGTCGAAAGTTGACAACATTTAATAAAAACTGAACTAGATTCAGCTATGTGATCCTCTCATGGGCTGAGGGAAACTCTAGGCAACCAGTGATTTGTAGGCTCCATTACATTCCAAATGTTCGATGTATCTAGCCCTTGGCAGAGTGTCAAGGACAAGAAATAATCAGTCTTTAGAGATCACTCTCGAAATGCTGTGCCCTCTGCTTCTGCAGGTGAGTCACTCCTTCCACATCGTCAGGATCCACTGATGAAAGCTGACGACTTCCAATAGCCTGTGACAGGCGAGGCCTCCCCCTCTCCAGATGTGGAGAAAATGATATTGTGCAAGCCGTTTTCACCCAGCGTGCTATGAATGATGAACTTCTCTTCCTAGTGAGCTCCTGTGGCAGAGTCGAAAGTAAACACAAAAGAGAGCTGTGTTCTTGCACGCCAGGGTGCAGTGGTCAACTGCAGGGTACACAGGAAGACATGTAAAAATTACGTACAGATATTTCAGACTTAGACTTTGTCCAAGAACAAAATAGAACACTTTTATGATCCTAATTGTCTTCATTTTCAAATCTATAATTCAATCACACTTCATAAAACAGAACATGTTTTCCAATTAGGCAAGAGGAGTATGTTGGTTTTCTAGACAGAAAAAAAAAAAAAGATGGAAAGTAGAAACAAAGCCAGAAAATAGATTATGTATTTAAAACTCACTTTCATCATGAAATATAATTAAGGAAAACAGACTGGTTGATATCAAGTAACTTTACATTACAATTTCTATTTAAGGAAAAGCTGGTGGGAATTTCATTATGCAAATAGAAGTTGGCTTGTCTGGGAAATTGAGCTATTTTCTCTCTAATTCTGATTTTTTGAAAGGCCAGATAACAATTTAATCTCAGCTTGGTGATTTGGAACCTTGCAATAAATTATTTTATTTTGACTTTTAGTCTAGTCTGCTTGATTTCATTGTGGGAAGCTATTGCAAAATAACACATCAATGTAATTTTTAATTTTATATGCATGTCCTAATATCAGGTATCTGAACAATATGGAATTAAATGGCAAAGTAGTTTCAGAAGTGCTTACACTGGAAAACTTATTACATAGGCAGTCTTGTCATAAAATGACTTTTGGCAGCCAGCATGGTGCTACAGAGAATTAAGGTACTTTCTATGATATTGGCATCCCATATGGATACCAATTCAAGTCACACCTGCTCCACTTTTGATCCAGCTCCCTGCTAATTGGATGGGAAAATGAAAAGATAGGTCAAATGTTGGGACCCCTGCTACCCACTTGGGAGACCTGGAGAAGCTCCTCTTTCAGCCTATCTTGACGCTACCTGTCACATCTGTCTAGAGAGTGAACCAGCAGATAGCTGATAGATATTTTTGGTTCATTCTCCAAATAGCTGCAGTTGTTGCTGCTGTGCCAGGATGAAGCCAGAAGCCAAAAAGTCCAGGTTAGTCTCCCCTGTGAGTTGCAGGAGCCCAGTCACACTTGGGCCAGCTCCATTGCTTTCCCATACTCTTTATCAGGAGCTGACTTGGAAGCCAGGAAGCTAGATTTTAATTTGCCCTCTGATACAGAATGCCATTACTCCAGAGGTTTAGCCAAAAGCAGTACAACACTGCCCCCATAATGTATTTATTATTATATGAATAATTAACTATCAACCATTTCACAGATAGGTGATACGGTAAATGATGTCAGAATTCTTGGTAATCTGGAACGTCTTCCTAGAATCCCAGGGCATGCAAATTCATACTGGTCAGACGGATCACTTAATAGTTAAGGGTTCACTTAAAAGGTGTCAAATAAGGAGTTCTTGATGTCCTGAGTGATCTTAGCATTTTAGGTTTTAAAACAGTTGCACAGTGGCTAATTGGGGAGTGAACCAGCGGATAGAGGATTTTTTTTCTTTGTTTTTCTTTGTTTTTTTTTCCTTTGCTTTTCTCTGTAAATATGACTTTCCAAGGGAAAAAAAAACTTTAAAAAAGTTGCACAAATTGTCATCATCTTTACAAAGAGGATTGCCTTTGAGTTTCAAATAGCAACTTCCTTTTCTTCTTCCATCACTACTCTAAACTTACTATCCTGGCTTAGCCCCAGGCACTGCTGACATTTGAGCAGTGAACCACCAGATGAAAGATTGTTTTTTTCCCAGTCTGCCTCACTGTCAATTAAATAAAAAATAAATTCTGCTTTTAAAATAGTGTGCACGTGTACAGATATGCATAAATTCACATGTACCTTATATATTTTTTAATTATTTTAATTTTAAATTCTTATTGAAAATTTTGTAAATTAATGAGAGATGAATTGTAGCATGATATTGTTTGTTACATGAGAGAAACTTTTATTTGAGGGTGACGGTGTGAAAGTTAAAAAAATGAGAACCCAAATTATAGGCAATTCTTGTGTTAGTGAATCATTTTTAATTATGTTTCTTTTAAAGATTCTAAAATATGTCTATTCTTCCTTAAAGTTGAATATTTGTAAATATTTCTTTCATTCCATTTCACAGTCTAATTCAAGTATAATAATCTGAGGTTTTCATAATATAGCATTACAGTTGTTTGAGATGCTTTTCCACCGCAATTATAGAATTTTAGCTGTGTACAGATTCATTGAAAAACATATATAGCTACAAATATAAATAGTGCTATGTATTTAAGTATTTGTATTCTTTTATTTAAATATCTCACATCGAGCTCTCTGTATCATAGCACAGTTAAGATATCTGAAAGCCTTCCTCTGGGTAAATTATCATTTTGTTTCTATTCATTAGCATGAAGGGATTATGTTGAATTATCTGCTGTCTCAGACTCCCTGAACTGCTACTTTATACACCCAGGCTCTCCCATTCTCTTCATCTTTGTTCTCATGTTTTAGGCCCCTCTTCACATACATACAAGGTAGAAATAGTCCAATTTATTTACTTTTTACATCTAAAATGACCTTATAATTACACTCAATTAATTCAGGTTGAATAATTCCAAGGCAAATAAATAGCTTTAAAAACTTGCGGTAGATATCTAAACTCAAACCTCATTATAACATGAAAACAAATCAATGGGTAACATTTTTGAATGTGCTCTAAAATACTCAATGCTCTTTGAATTGAAACATCACAGACATATGTATATTTGCTTGCATATGTATGTTTATGTGCATTTTTTCTCATATCCATAAAAACACCTTAAAGAATTTTAAGCTGAATCAATCCACCAACATGAAAAATGTGAGAAAACAATTTTGAATGCATATGCAAATCAAATTTGGAAGACTATCATGTTATAAACATGTCACATCTTTCTTAATGATTAAGGAAAACTGTAGTAAAAACAGGAACACAAATTAGTATCAATGAAAAGCAGATGTGGGAAAGGCTCAGCGACGTGAGCCAGGGCTTTCTTCCAAAGGTCCTTAGGAACATCAACAGAATTTCTGAAAACGTGAGCCTGTTGCATGTAGGCAACGGCCCCTTCCTGCTGTGGGAAAGGGGCAGCTTCTACAGCTGAAGATTTTTTCCCAGCAGTACTTGGCCCTTGAAGATCACTGCTAAGTTGAGTGCAGAGGTGAGGCTCACTGCCATAAGCAGAATTACAAGAAGTCTCTACATTTATCTTAAACTTATCTTCACAGTCGCAAACACTAGAAAGCCAAAAAGACAAGATTGAAAGATTTTTCCAACATAGGGGAAGTCATGTTAATATTCTGTAGTGAAGTCTGATAGGCAAACCTGTCCCAGTCCTACTGACTCCATGTCTCCTCTCCAGCGGTCTACACTTCAGTGGTCTACACTTAGGTCTAGGCGGCAGGTGACTAGCTGTAATACGTGAGGAATGCTGTTGATAAGGAAAATAGAGATCCACAGAAGAAAAAGCAGCAAGGACATGAGTAAATTAAAAAAAAAAAAAGCAAAAAAAAAAAAAAATAGCTAGAAGGAAATTGAGACCATGCATGGAGCAGTAGTAAACTTCCAAATATTCATTAATCCTTAGAGAACTGAAAGATGACTGTGCACAAATGCTACCCCCCCCCAAAAAAAACCTGCACTGCAGGAAAGAAAGTTCACACAATGAAAAATGCTTTTTAATTATAAATAGGAGGGCAAAATTCCCCAAACAGCAACCACTACAACCATTGCCAAAAACCTGTAGAGAACTGGAAGAAAAAGGCAGAAATATCCTTGGGAAAATTAGAAAAAAAAAAATGCAGCAAATAGAGAGACGAAAGAGAAGGAAATATATATTTCAAAAGTAGTCTATTGTCTGTTGACTCTTGGTTTGTAATGACTAATAGTTTCTAATACAGAAATGGACCAAACAAAAAAAAGCAAAGAAAAAAAATACATCAAAAAATAATATAAGAATATTTCTTTAAACTAGCGGATACAGTATTTCACTGGGAAAATCAACAAGGAATACTTAGGATAATAATTTCATTAACTTATTTTAATGAAATTTAAAGATCATAAGATTCAAATAAGAATATAATCTCCCAGAAAGAAATTTAAAATCTGTATATTAAAGACCTAAACTGAAAATAATGTGCAAATTTTAATCGCGTTGTAGCTTCAAAATATTAGAAAAGTGCCTTCTTAATTAAGAAGAAATAAAACTGTGATTCAAGAGACAGACAGGTAATATTTGAAAGAGCAGAAAATTATCTTCCTGAGGGAACTAATAAGACAGACCTTAACACTCCCCAGGGCTACACTAAAAACTAGATTACCCTTCTGTACTCAACTTTCCCTAGTCTCCCTTTCCTTGGTGCAATTACTCCTGAAAAGTTGTCATTGTAGCTTATCTCTGCTGCTTTGAGATGTAAACCTTTCAAAAGGGCTGTTCACAATTTCCCAGCCCAGTCAGGGGTCCCTAGAGCCACGCCCTTAGGACAGCATCCCTAACTACAGATTTCAGCCAGCAGCTTTCTCCCATCTCAGATCAGGTATCTTGTGTCATAAAGATATGGGGTGCTTATCATTGTTTTTTGAATAAAACTAATTAGAAAGCAAGATTGGCTTGTAATTCACACCCCGATTCTTAAATGCTCCCCAGGGTTTTGAATTTCAGTGCAGTGGAGCTCAGACTCAGTTTCGGCTTTGTTCCTCTAATGGAATGGGATGGCTGGAAAGTAATCGTTCCTTGCCTGCTTATATCTATCCAGGGCAATTTTAGCTTTAGCAATCTATAAATTATTTCTCCAAAGAAGGCGTGTGCATCCAAAATAGGATATGGAATAGCAAAGAGACAAATAAAATCCCTAGATTGTGAAAGAAACCCCATGTGAAAACTGTCAGAGGTTGACAACTGGTAAAAATTTGGAACGAGAAGGTTGATGTCTTATGCAGTTCATGCTGTTCTGCTACTTAAGAAGACTTTTGACTTTTGACAATTCTGGAAAAGGGGAAATTCCAAATCAAGATGTGCAAAGTTTGGAGAGGGTGGTCATCTTCGATGCATTTCCTCTGTGTCCTCCACCCCTGCCCACGGTTTCCCTTGGATATGGAAAGGAATGCAAAAACAAGGGGGAGACCTGAATTCTTACAAAGTCACTAATGCCACCCTTAAGGCCCCATTTTCATAACCTAATCTTTCCCTAGTTTTGTCACAAAGGGCCCAAACCCAAATATTATCACGCTAGAATTTAGAATTTTAGTGCATCAATTTGAAGGGTGCACAAATATTGTTGTTCTAACAGGAAGTCTGAGAATGGATGTAAATGGAACTAGTGCCATTCCTTTCATTTTCTTTCCTTTCCTTTTGTTTCCTTTTCTGTTTTATACTTATTTGAAAGGCAAAATTCCACAGAAGGAACACTAGAGTCAGAGACCGTGCATCTTCCATCTGCTAGTTCAATCCCCAAATGGCTGCAATTTCCAGGCCAGCACCAGGTCAAAGGCAAGAGCCTGGAGCTTCTCAGGTATCACATGTGGGTTCAGGGGCCCAAGCACTCAGGTCTGCTTTCACTGCTGCCCCTGGCATACTGGCAGTGAGATGGATGAGACACGTAGAAGCAAGGTCTTGGGATGCTAGTGTTGCTAGTGGAGTTTAACTCATGGTGCTACAACGTCCTTTTGTGGGCAGCTTTGACAAAGTTAAGCAGTCATCAGAAGCTGAAGCATCAGAATCATGACACATGTCACTGGAACATGGCCTATCCAAGTTCTCTAAACTGAGCCCAGACCAGTAACCAACAAGAAAGCAGGGAAGCCTATCCCAGAGCTGCAAGATTCAGTTCAGTGTGCTCATAAGAGAGCACTAAGTCTTACAGGAGACTTTTTCCCTGGCCACACTCTGGTTTCAGCTTGGTGCCTGATTCTATGTAGAAGCATCAAACAAGTTGTAATTGGGTTCCTAGAAGCCGTGTGACTACATCAACAAATTCGATACTAAATGTGCTGGAGTATGTAGAATATCCAGCCAAAATGAAAGTTATATTGAAAATATTGTTATAGAATAAACTAATGCAAAAGTGCCATTCTAATTTGTCTCTATATGAACAGCATTTACATAGTTAGCATGTGATAAACCTAAAATAAATGTGGAGGTCAAATAATACTATGATAACTTTCTGTTTTTTATGAGTTACATAGAGAACATACTTGCAATGATGGCCTCAATAAGCTAAATTGTCAATTATCATATTGGAATAAAATCTTTTTTAAGACTTATTTAGCTATTTATTTTCATTTTATTTTTTGCATTTATTTATTAATTTTTACTGGAAAGGCAGATTAACAGAGGAGGACAGACAGAAAGATCTTCCAATGGTTGATTCACTACCCAAGTGGCTATAATGATTGGAGTTTAGCCCAGATGAAGTCAGGAGCCAAGAGATTCTTCCAGGTCTTCCACTCAGGCACAGGGTGCCAAGGCTTTGGGCCATCTTCTGCTGCATTCCCAGGTTACAAGCAGGGAGCTGGAAAAGGAAGTGGAGCAGCTGGGGCACAAACCAATACCCATATGGGATCCTGGCACTTGCTAGGCAAGGATTTAGCCACCAATTTGCCATGCGAGACCTTAGAGTAAAATTCTAACACCACAGCTGCCAATAGCTAAATACTAAAGGTAGTGGGAGAAACAGTTTAAGTAGATTGCCAGTTCAGAAACTTCGGGTAAAAGTGGTAAAATCAGAACATAACTATTTTTTTTCTTTTTAAGCCTAGCATTGGCAGTTGACGTTTTAAATATCAGATATTCCAAATTAAAATATAATAAAAGCAGGCTTTACATGAGGTAGAAAACCACATGCCTGGTAAAAATGAAAGTAAGAATTAGCAAAGGACAAGAGATTGGAGAGCAAGAAAACAGGGAACTTGGGATATAAAATATTTTTTCATTTTTTTTAAGATTTATTTATTTTTTAATTGTAAAGTCAGATATACAGAGAGGAGGAGAGACAGAGAGGAAGATCTTCTGTCTCATGATTCACTCCCCAAGTGACCTCAATGGCCTATGCTGAGACAATCTGAAGCCAGGAGCCAGGAACTTTCCCTGGGTCTCCCACGTGGATGTAGGCTCCCAAGGCTTTGGGCCATCCTCAACTGCTTTCCCAGGCCACAAGCAGGGAGCTGGATGGGAAGCAGGGCTGCCAGGATTAGAACTGGCGCCCATATGGGATCCTGGTGCATTGAAGGTGAGGACTTTAGCCGCTAGGCCACTGCGCCGGTACCGATATAAAATAGATTTTATAAAAAGATAAGCAAATATGCATTTTGAACAAGCTGCTCATAGGCGGTCATCTCTAAATGAACATGTGGATGATCATTGCCAATGCTCAATCCAGTAGCTGATGGTCTAAAGCACGAAAGAGAACTTCCCAGAATTATGCTCACTCCCTACATCACAAACTAATCTGAAACTACTCATTATTCTGTGATTATCCTCAGCATCAACTATTATTGCTCCAACTAAATATATTAAAAAATGATTTAGAGGTCTTCAAACCTATTCTGCCACCATCTCCACATCAACACATTTTGTCTCAAATGAACTATTTTAAGAATACACCATCTTCCCTGGGTCCTTTTCCTATTCCCGCTACTCTCATTCTCAGCAATTAACCTTACTTCTTACCTCCAAGGGGAATTAGACACCATCCTATTTCATCTGTCTTTCTCCCTTTTAAATCCCACACCTTCAAATGTATCTTAATTTTCACCTGTGCATTCTTCTTCTCTCTCTTCACAGGAGTGTTTGAAAACTGGAGCTTGTGCCTCACTTCCATCCTCCGGGTGATCTCTGTAATGTTCCTGGCTAAAGCACTGCTTGCCAAGGACAGTCCAGCCCTGTTGATGGTGTGAAACCAACTAGTGTCCAGCAACATGTAATAAAACACCTTATGCCCAGCTGTTAGAAAAGCTATTAGAAAGATTTATATAGGTGTTTCTATTATGTAAGCATCTTTTCACGTTACAACTCCCTCTCAGTCCACACAGTCCCATAATATCTCTCACTTCCACTATTCAGTGATGTTGCCAAAGAGGAAGGTGGAGCAGCTTTTGATTTTGCACATGAAAACAACAATATTCTTCGTGGTGACTGATACATATTCAGCCGATCCTGAAGGTATCAGGTCAAGAGTAAGTTTGGAATCAGGGATTCCTCAGGAATTCCCAATTTTTCTTGAGCACTTGTTCATTTTCTTAGACCCCTTAATTCTCACGGATTTCACGAATATTTCTCTTTCATCTGCGATCTTCACTGTTTTCCTCTTAACACACGTTTGTTTGTCAACACCTCCCCAGAGACATCCTTTGGCCAATAAGCTGTGGATACACCTATCTACAGATAGTAAAATTCAATATGTCCAAATCTGAAGGCAGACCTTAAGTACACGCTGGACTCATTCTCTTTTTTACTATAAACCAGCGAATGTCTTGCAGACAATTTCCAAGATTACTGGTCATCTTCGGTTTTTATTTTCTCCTCTAAGCACTACGTCTTAACAGACACAAACTTGCTGATAATTTTACCCTATAAATATCTCTTAAATCTGTCCATGTTCCCGATTTCCACTGATAGCATATTTACTTAGAAAATGATTATTTTTATCTGGATTTCTGAATCAACTTAAAGACTGAATTTCCTGTCATCAGAATTTTTTTCTCTGTTGTATTTTCCCCTGATAATTTTATGCGCATACAGTAGTTTTTGTAAAAACAAACAAATACAAACAAAATACCTACAAACATTATTCTATGCTATTTCTGTTTGGGAAAATTTATTAACCACCTATGTCTATGGATAAAATACTAACATTGTTAATTTGCCTTAAGAAATCTTTAATAGCCAGTTCCTATGTTCTTTCTTTAGCTATGTCATCCCTCATTTCACAAATCACAGCTATAACAACTTATTTTGCAATGTGTTCTCCATTTCTTCTGAAACTTTACACATTTTGGGTTATTTTGCTTGAAACAGTTCCTACTTCTACCAGCCACTCTCTTTAACCACTCTCTATTATGACTTATAGCGTCTCTATTAGTTTCTCAGAGCTACACTAAAAACACATCATAAATAATGGCGTAAAATAACAGAAATATATTCTATCACAATTTTGCAGACTGAAAATCAGAATCATGATTAGAGGACCATGCTCGCTCTTTGAGGACTAAGCACATTGTTCCAGGCCTCTCTTTCTAGACTTCTATTGATTGCTTATTTTACTGGGCAGTCCTTGAGTTGTAGTACATCATTCTAATCCATGTTTCCATCATCCCACAAATGGCTTCATCAAGAATTGTATGTGTCTTTATGTGGCTTTCTTAGAAGGATATCAGTCAGCATACTTAACACAATTTAGTGTAACGATATCTACAATTTAGTGTAACGATATCTTATTCAAATAAGACCACATCTGTAGATTATAAAGTGGCACAAACTTTGAAGAAGCACACTATAACATATCTTTAAAGTCCTCCCTAATACAATCAAATAACGGTTGGCATACCGGTTGTACAATTTTATTGAGGATTCCTCGATTGATTTTTTTTTTCTCTAAGTGCAATAAGATAGTTAACATGCTTACCCTGTCCATTTACGTTTAGCACACAGGGCACAGCACAATCAGCAGTTTAGACTCAATACTGATTTGAACAAAAGAAAAAGGAAAGACTACAGGGTAGTAAAACACTCTTAAAATTCTAAAACATTCTTAAAAACACTTGTCATCTCATAGTTTTAAGGATAACTTACTAAACTAGAACAGAAAGAGATGTAAGCCCTATATGAAAAGAAAAATATTAATTTCATGTCTATCTCATTCAATTTGTTTTCATAGTAAATATAAGCACAAAAGGAATAAAATCATCAACAAGCATCTTCTGAAAGTGTACTGTACTTCATTCGACAAATTACCTTTCTTATTATCCTACTTCATGCTTTATGTTGCTATTACCAGTTTATTTTTAAAATTCCAATTGTTACTATTCTTCTTCTTCTTCTTTGGAATGGGTTATCAGTCATGTCTCCTATTGTATTCTCCTCATACAGATAGTTCTGAAAATTTTCATAATTCTGTCACTATTTCAATCACATCCTCATCTAATTATTGCTATACAATCTGGTAATATCATACCACTAGCAGTTATGCGTGCTGGGATGGTTGAAATACTATGAATGAGAAGTTCTTCAGAATCCCCCAAACAGGAATCAGAATCAAACCTAACAACCTGCTTGACCAAAATAACAACTTGACTTTTAGCACTCTGTTTTTTGTGGGTTTTTTTGTTTGTTTGTTTGTTTTGCCCTTTCTCTGTTTCACTTTCTAAGTTCTCTACGGAGATTTCTTGAACTCAACAACCTAGTGAAGTACTAATGTGCCCTTCCTTCTCAGCATCTATTCTATGATTAGACCTATTTTCAGGCATTTTCCAAATCCTCTTTTAATAGCATTTAGCATGCTCCCCCCATCTATGTGCTTGTCTTTCTCTGTTATTGCTAGGCAATATTTCCAATAATAAGAATTCACCTTGTTACTAACTATACCCCATTGTCTTGTATAGTGTTTACCAAATAGAGAACCCCACAAATACTTCTGATTTTCATTTGCTCTACTGACAATAATCTCTTAGTGTGAATATAATATGAGAAAAATTGAAGGAAAAGGGAGATAAATTGTTAGGACTTTGATATTCACAACTAATTTTGACCTGATGCTAGGATAAAGACATTCATTTTAAGATTTATCTGTTTGAAAGCCAAAGTGACAGAGAGAGAGAGTTGGAGGGAGAAATCTTCAGTCTGTTGGTCTAATCCCCAGATATATGCAACATTAGCGGTTGAACCAAGCAAAAGCCAGTATTATGGAATTCCATTGAGTTCCCCTCATGGGTGCGATGGACCAAGCACTTGGGCTGTCATCCACTGCATTTGTAATATACAGTTAAAAAGCAGGGACTCAAACAGGACTCCAATAGATGATGTGGATATCTCAAGCAGCGGCTTTAGCCGCTGTGCCACAACATCCACACCAATAGATTCATTTTCATTGGCAAACCGCAGACAGCGTATCTTTTTCAAATGTAGGCAATTTTATGAATATTCCACATTTCTCTTTGCTACTACAGACACTTGTCATGTTTACTGAATGTTATACTGATCAGTTTTCAAGCTTATTTTAAACTCTTTAAGATGCTTTTGAAATGCATTTCCATGACGATGGATAAGTAATCTATTGCTTGATAAAACATTCATACATGGGTGAGTGAATTTTGTTACATCTTGTAACTTAAAAGTAATATCAAAGACACTCCATAAAGTTGTCAGTTTTTCCAAAGTCCAAACCTGTATAGAAATGCATTCATTTAATACAGAGGAATTTCATAGTATTGTTTGGGAGCATATGTATTTAGCTACATTGTTTTGCAATCAGTCAAAATACAATCTGAACAAATTTTTTTCCAGCTAAAAGCCATTTCTCCCCACCCCCTTTATTTGAAGCTTTCTCCTTTCAATGGTTCCTATATTACTGAATGTTTTCCCTTATTTAAGAAGCTTGCTAGCACTGTGCCCAAAATTTGGCTTCTTCTGAGATCAGATTTATCTGTTACTACATACAGGGTGACAGGGAGCCTTATGTTTGGTTCCCTCCTATTGTCTTCCATTTTCTTATTATGTCCACTGCTGTGTGGAAGAGTAGGGCTCAAAGACTGATTCCATCTTAGCTGTGGGAAACAAGGTATTTAAGCTGGTATTGTGAGCATATTTACATAAACGTCCTACCTGAAATATTCTAATGTACCTGCTGCTAAAATTAGAGCATGCTTTGATGAAAAGCTATATTTTGTAGCAGAAAACAGCTATAAAATGGAAATCATTGCTTTAATCTGCAGCTATTAGGTCATTAAAGAAGTAATTTTTTTAGATTTTTCCAAAGTTTGGATTTTGGAAGACTTTTAAAGCTCTTGATGTCAATGTGTTTATTAGAGAACAACTTTTTGAAAAAATGTAAATTTGGCAAAGTTAAACTGTCAGCTTGATAATTTTAGTAGTTTTTCAATTATGAGGAAACATGTAGAAGAAATTATGTGGAATTGCCATTTGATATAGATTATAGCTAATAATTATCAATAACTGTCAGAGAATAGGATGCAATTCACTTGGAAACAAAATGATGTATTTTTACATGCAGTTGAATTTATTGATAATCTTTAGGATGGTATAATGTGGTCAATAAGAAGGATACACTATTTTCTTAATATGTAAATTCATTTGAAGCCCATGGCTTCAAATCTATAAAAATCTATAAAACTTTGAGGTCCTAACATTTGTTTTAAACCTCAAGCAATTATTATTCCTAAGGTCTATGGTTTGTTTTTATAATAACGTCCAAATTTTTAAAATACTTTCTAATTTTTCTGATTGCAACAAAAGTCCTATCTATAGACATGCTACCAGTTGTTTTTGAGTAATACCACTTTTCTGGATTTAATTTGAGTAACAATTTGTCATCTTCCCAATGGAAATGAATGCATTTGGTTTTCTCTCAGCAACATGTTTTTTGCTATACAGAATTCTTCAGGTCACATTTTATCATTACAATATTTTAAAATAGATAATACATCTGCCCACCAATTGGATTCTCCTACCTTGTCAGTTTTGCATATTACAAGTAGAGATAAGTACTAGATAAGCTGCTGGTGTTGAAAACCACCTCATTCTGTATTTTTTCTTCAGATGCTACTTGTATACTCATCTCCTAAGTTACAGCTCTTGTATTATCCTGGCAATATAACCAACAGCAACAAATTTATACTAACATTGTTCTCTTTCTTATTCATTTAAAGATTAAGTTCATCTCCCTTCAAATTTACCACGGACAATACTTTAAGTATTTCAACAACTGCATGATATGCAGTCCTATGCTCCTAATCCGTAATGAATATTTCCTTGCCACAGAACACCGACCTTAACAGCAAATGTCAGCTGAAGGAAGCAATACTGATTTATGATATTAATCATGGTAGAGAGAAGTGAGAAACAACAATTTGAAAAGTCTCAGTGTATAAACAATACTATGCTTTATTTATTCATGAGGTGTGTGATGTCTCACACTATTGAAGTTTTCTCTTCCAACTTAACAAATTGCAGTTTTACATATAAAATAAAGACAAAATACGGCGGGGGCGGGGTACAACAAGCAAAGAGTTTGCTATTAGAAGTTAAGCTCAGAGGGCAAGTTTTGTGGTACCATGGGTTAAGCCACTTTTGAATGCTGGCATTCCATATGGCCACTGGTTTTGAGTCATGGCTGCTCCTTCAATGGCCTTGTTCCCTGGAAGTGCATATCAGAAAGCAGCAGAGGAGGACCTGAGGGCTTAGGTTCTTCTATCAACATGGGAAACTAGGATACAGATCTCGGCTTCTGGCACCAGCCTTATCCAGTTCCAACTATTGCAGCCATTTGGAAAGTGGAATTGCTGATCAAAGATACCTCATTCTCTCATTCTCTAAATCTCCCTCTAACTACCTACCAGACAAATAAACAAATATTTTTTAAAGGGATGCTATGCCTCAAATCATAGTAAACAGTTTACTCATTGGTATTGACCAATGCAAATAACATGATTCACTGGATTAAATAATATTCTCTCAAAATTTAGACTCACATGGAATACCAAAATAGCACTATGTTCAGAAATAAGAATTTTGGAGATAAATGTAGTTAAAATTGGCTCATTATTGTATTAAAATATCTCTTTAATGCATTGGCATGTGTCTTCATATCAAGGGCATGTGGAAACATACAGACATATAGCAAAGGGGTTTATGTGAAAATGAGAGCACAGACTGGAGTGATGATTTGCTAAGAAACATTAAGGGCCCATGTTAGTCAGCAAAAGGTAGCAGAAACATGTGCGACAATTTTAGTCTCCAGAAAAAATTTCTGGGAGACATAGTTAGAGTAGAGCATCAAGCATTCTGAGAGTAAGCCAGCAAATAAACTGTCTTTCAGATCTCTTATTCCATGTATTGTCTGCAAACAAGATAGGCAACCTTGAATTACCTATAGTTTTCTTTCTGAATTGCAGTACATTAACTTTTACAACAAATACTCTAATCAAATTTTTAATATCTATTGTTTTATCCAAAAAAAAAAAAAGAATTGAAAAGACAATAGCGACTCAAAACCTTTGAGAGAGAAAGATCACCAGATAAAAATTTCAGTGAAGTTTAAATAAAAACACCAACATCAATCAAAATTTAATTCTGCTAGTTAATAGATCAGAGATTGTTACTTTTGGGGTAATATCTTAAGGATATTATGTGTTTGGAGCAACTCCTCCAGAAAAAACAAATACTTAATCATACAATGTCTGTATTTAAGTGGAAAAGCATTCTTTGGGGAATTACTGTATTTATTTTTCAATTCCTTTTATCCATTCATTTTTCCATTACCCTTCTTACTAGTTGAAATTTATGTTACTAATCACAATGGTGGTAATGTTTGTAAATGCAGTTATAGAACATAATATATTCCTTTAATGTCAGCACCCAGTAGTGACCTAGCAAATTACACTCATCATTATAAATGGTCATTTTCATCTTACAGATGTTGATATCATGAAGTGAGCCAGAAAAAGATAAAGGAGAGTAAAATTTGGTTTGCTGAGTCAGAGCCTAGAAGAACACCTCAAATCTGGGGGTGGGGGCATTATGCCAGATACTACATAAAGCAGTCCTTTGCTAGAACTAGCTTGGGTGGAATGGGGGAGTGGGTGGACAAAACATACAAAATTAAAAATAAAGAGACACTTTCCTTTTTATGCTGGGAAATATTGTCAAGATAATATTCAGAATTTGAGAAGGTAAATGTACTTGTGATGCACATTGAGGTCTGTGAAAGCCATGCAATAAATCTTTCAAATGATGCATATGTAAAAAGGGAAATCAATAATAGTTTTAAGACATGGCATAGAAATCAAGCAAGTGCATTATCAGATGGCCAGGAATAAAGGACATTTTAGGCATTGAATATACAATCTAATATTTTCAGGATAAAAGCGAAATTTGTCAATTCATTTTTGCCTGTGTTAGTAGTTAGAGCTTAATGTGAATTCTGAAGAGTCCACATGCAAATAGCCATTTTTAGCACCTTTCCCCGGAATGACTGCTGGAATTTTTGTAATTTTATTATTGCTGTTTCCATGATACATTTTTGTAGGTCTAGGGATTCCCCTCTCCATTTCCCCTTCCTCCCTCCACATTCTTACCTCTCCCCATATTATTACAATACAAGATTAACTCAGCAATAGTCACAAGTCAAATATTCTTTTTTTTTTTTAAGTGTACCATGATATTGAAGGTATTGGCAATGGTGGAAAAACTAGTATCATATTGCCAAGATATTTTTACCAGTTTCATTGAGAACCTTTTATTTGGGAGTAGAGATGCATACTGCAATGTGACTTCACTTCTTGACAGACTAGTCTCCATTATAAGGTTCATCTATAACATAGGCATATACATAGCATACATATATATTGATGTGTTTTGTGTTTTGCCTGAATGTTACCTATGTTAGGGAGGACATGATATTTGCCCTTTGGAATTGGCTTATTTCTCAAAGCATAATGGTTTACAGTTGGGGCCATTTTGTTCTAAGTGGTAGAAGTTCATTCTTATTAGTGGCTGAGTAGCATTCCATGGAGTAAATGTACCACTGCTTCTTTATCCATTCCTGTTTCAACAGGCAGCTGGGTTGTTTATGGATCTTCACTATTGTGGATTCTGCTGTTATAAATATTGGGCTTCAGGTCACTTTTTTATCTGAAGATTTCATTTCCCTTGATTTTATTCCCAGGAGTGGGATAAATGGGTTATGTGGTAGATCAATTTTTAGTTACTGACTTCCATAGTGACTGCACTAACCTACACTCCCACCCACAGTGGATTAAGGTACCTTTCTCCCTTCATCCAGACCAGCGGGTGCTCTAATTAGATTTCTGAATGTGTACCAAGCTCACTGTAGTAAGGTGGAACAGCAATGTAGTTTGTATTTATATTTCTTTAATAGCTAAGCAGCCTGAGCATTCCTCCATGTGTCCATTAGCAACGTGAATTTTCCTCTTTTGAAAAATGCTTGCTCATTTCCTTCTCCCACTTCTTAACAGGGTTGTTTGTTCTCCAGCCACTGTGTTTCTGAAGCTCTTTTTAAATCCCTACTTGTTGTTCAATGTGTCAAGATTTTTTTTCCTATTCTGTTGGTTGTGTTTTAGCTTTGCTGATCATTTCCTTTGCTGTACAGAAGCTTCTTAGTTCAGTGTAGTCCATTTGTTCATTTTGGCTTTGAGGACCTGCGTTTTGGGTGACTTTTCTAACTCTTTACCAATAGCTTTATCTTGTAGAGTGCTTCCTACACTTTCCTCTAATAGTTTAATAGTCTATGGGTGCAAACTTAGTCCAGTTAGAGCTAAGTTTTATGTGTAAGATTTCAGGTGGAGGTCTTATTTCCTGTTTCAACAACCTGATATCCAATTGTCCAATAGCATTTGTTGCAAAGACCAACCATTTTCTTTGGATTATTTTCAGTTATTTTGTCAAAGGTTAGTTGGCCGTACATGTATAGGCTGCCTTCTGGGGTTTCTAATCTTCCCCAGTGATTTCTGTACCAGTACCAGATTCTCTTGATTACCACTGACTTGCAAAATGTCTTGAAGAAATTGTGATTTAATCAGCTTTATTTTTTAGCTTTTAGGTTTCAGGATAGCTTTGGCTATTTATGGTCTCTTAGATTTTCAAAAAATGTTTTGTCATGTCAAATTCCGAGAAGAATGTTGACTAACCCCATTTGAATATCTAGTTGCTGGTTTGAACAGGAGATTTCATCCACCCACATGGTCTTGTTCAACATGAAAGTCAGCAATCAATGTAAACTGCTTATCACAGATGTTAGCATTTAGTAAGCGCTTAGTAAATGCTGATTCTCACTGATCTTGGATGAGAACGAACTCATAACTGGGGAGAGAAAACCAAGCATCAAGGGGAAGCAACTGGAATGCAATATAAGTAAAGACATTTTAAGGAAAATCTAGGCACTCTACTTGAGGGTAAAGCTCTGTTCCATATAATTTACAGGAACTTAGATTTTCATCAGGAAATTTATTGAGTTCTACTAGATATCACAGAAATACTGCCATATGAAACTCTGTTCAAACCTATTCTTTTTCCAAAAAGAGAAAAAAAATCCTCCAAATTTAGATGCTTACCTTCAAAAATTGATGAATATAAGTACATTATGTATTAAGCTAGCAGGAAACTGGGAGCATCAAGAACTAATACAATTATTTAATTCAGAATGGAAGAAAGGAGAAAAATCATTTTAGGTATTTTAAGGGTAGTTATGAGTATAGCATTGTATCCTGCCCAAGGTTTGTCTGCAGCCTTTTTATTATGCATGATCTTGCAAGATGTCAGATATTTGTCCTTTAAAGTAAACTAACTTTGATTCACCATTTAACTGAAACTAGTGTGGCAAAATGTTCATGAGGGTGGATGGGGTTGTCTGCCTGGGATTTGAGATTTTTCTTGATGTGGAATCATGATTCTAAATCAAGGAATGTACTAATCTAATAAGGTCAGTTTTGTTATCACACTAATAGGAAAAATTAGCGTTCAGAATATGGTGAAGCATCCCCTTGTTACAAAATATAAATGAACTGGCATTAGATTTCTTCTGTACTAGATTTTAAAAGTGGAGGTTTCTTTCCTGATGGAATTACTCTGAAGACATTACGATTAATGTGTCACTAAAATGAAACACATATTTTATGCAAGAGAATATTTTAGGTTTCACATTTACAACTATGCCATTGAATCCTATTGAAACTTTGAAATAATTATGGTTATTATTCATGTTTTAAATACAATAAAACTGAGGTAAAGTAGAAACTAAGTAATGGGCCTAAGTTAACATAACATGTAAAACATTTGTCTTTAAAAATGAGTATATCACATTACTGTATTAGAGAAAGGTATTGACCTCATGCAATCAACTTTTTCTCGCACGTGTTTTTAGAATGCGGATGGGCCAAGACTGAATGTAGAGAGAAGGAACCCTGTGTGGTTCTTGATTCATGGATTTGTGATATCTACATGGTTCCATCCTTAATCTTCCCAAACTGATTGAGGTCCAAGAGTGAAGCACAGGAAAATGACTGCTCCATCAGGAAATGCCTGCAGTAGAGGCTTAGAAAGGAAATCTTGATGCATTAACACATTCTTGGGCCCAATTTACTTGTTATTTCTATTGTCCAAATCTCAACATTCTGGTCAAAATAGGGAATGTTGCTTGCTGATGTCATGGGGAAACCATGCCAAACTCTGTGGTCAGGAGGTACTTTGGAGAGCTGGCTTTGAATACACCTGTGAACTCCGCTGGCCCATACTATACACCTCTCCTCTGGCAGTCTCAGTGGAAGGAGCAGTTGTTAACGAACTGCATCAATGTTGTTTGGAAGAAATTCTTCTCAGTGGTAATTTTACTGTCAATATCCCTCCTTCTCACTTTCTCTACTTGGTACCATTAACATATATCTTGAAGAATATTTGAAGTGAGAGCACTCTGAGATTTTCACATGAAAACACTTGAGTTCAGCCCTGTACTCTGGAACCTGAATTAGTGCCATCACAGAAACATGTGAGGAGAGAGAGAGAGAGAGAGAGAGAGAGAAAGAGAGAGAGAAAAGACTTGGAAGAGAAACAAGACACAAATGCTTATCCTCTGCATATATTTCAAAAGATTATTCACAATGAATATGTACGAAAGCGAGTCAAATATTAGTTTGGAATAAACACAAAACAAAATATTTCTGATACCAAAGGTTAGAATTTGCAAGGTTCCAACCATTTATTTCTAAACTATATCTCCTGAATACAAGAAAGGCTTCATATATTAGATGGATAGACAGTTCTTTTGTTTCCCAAATGGCCAAAATATATTATAGAAATTAAAAGATTCTAGCTGTATTTGATATATAATCTGCTATCGTTTTCTGTGTTATTGAAATGAATAATAGAAAGTTTCCTTAATATCCCATATTTGACATAAAAATGACCGTAAACTCTTAAATATCTGGATATTTTCATCATTTAAGAATATTGAGGACCCGGTACGATGGTCTAGTAGTTAGAGTCCTTGCCTTGAACATGCCGGAATTCTATATAGATGCCAGTTCTAATCCCAGCAGCCCCGCTTCCCACCCAGCTGTCCTGCTTGAGGACTGAGAAAGCAGTTGAGGACGGCCCAAAGCCTTGGGACCCTGCCCCCACGTGGGAGACCTGGAAGAAGCTTCTGGCTCCTGGCTTTGGATCAGCTCAGCTCCAGCCTTTGCAGCCTCTTGGGGAGTGAACCATCAGACAGAAGTTCTTCCTCTGTCTTTCCTCCTCTCTGTATATCTCACTTTGCAATAAAAATAAAAGAAATTTTAATAAAATGAATATTGATATCACCACTTTAGTAGGCCCTGTGATGCCTAAAAGACTTTATTTTAAGCTTCCCACATTTTTCGTGCCTATTTATTTATTCATTTTAGCTTTATTTGTGATGATGTTTACATAGTTGATTAGGGTGGGAAGCATCGAGCATTAGGGGACCAGAACATTGTTTCCACATTTCCAATGTTTTCTTCTTCCTATATATTGGGAAAGGGGGAAGAAAAGGGTTAAGGCTGCGCCCAGCCTCCCAACTGCCTCAGTACCAGGGATGGGAACAACAATCGATGTCATCCCAGAGTCCCCGGTGTGGAGAATACTGCAAGGTTTTTGCTTCAGTGGTTCCAACAGTTTAACAGTTCTGAAATACTGTTTTTCTTTCAGATCCAAGGATAAGAAAATCCTTCAAAGGTCCATTGGCTGATATAGTCTATCATAGAGTCTTCATTCACCCAGATAATTTGCTGCCAATAGTTGGCTGGGATAGTTGACCAACTTGTTCTGCCCTCCTTCCTCTATTTTAGTACCAAATGTTTTCTGCAAGCTCCAGTGGACTGGCATATCCTCCGTGTGCATTTGGATATGCCATACCCTGCTCCATCCAACCCACTGAGGAGTCCCAGCTCTGACAAACACTCTACAGTCCAACGATAGATCCTATGCATCTGCTCATATTTGGGGTTCCGAGTCCAGAGGTTTAGTTGGGGGGGATCTCCAAAGAAACCTTGCCTGAAATGATCCAAGGCATGACTCCTGTGTGTGCTTACCAGTATGTGGTCACACTCTGTTTGTCCTCCAAATCAACCTAAACACACCAGTGGTTGAAATTGCTGGGTCAATTCTGTCTCCAACCCTATGTCTTATTCAAACCAGAAAATGTTGTGGCCCTGCCCAACACCGCCTAACACACACTCAGTCCTCAAGTTCATCTGTGGGAGCTGCAGTCTAGTCAGAGCAACCCCATTAATCCCCACAAGGTCTGCCTTCAGCCCTGGTTCCTATGATTACCAATTTATACAACAGACGGGTCCAGTCTGTCCCACATCCCATTCAGCTCTCATACACATCAATGGGATTTGAGGCCGAGCTCAATCCAACCAACTTCACTATCCGTCCCATACTCATGTTGGTGGATACCACCACATATCCAGCCAGACCCACCCCCCCAATCATGGCTCTCATGCTCAGCAGTGGGAGCTGCAGCCCACCAGAGAACTGTCTATAATTTCCCAATTGAATAAATTCTCAGTCCCAGATCTTGCACTCTCCAGGTGGTTCTGCAGTCTAGCTTGGCAGCATTCTTCCACAGTCCCAGCACTTGCCTAATCATGCTGTGGCAAAGCTCAGACAGCCTTAACTTACTCTGACTCATGCATGCATCAGGGGGTACAGTGGGCTAGCAAAGCCTCATCCCTTCTTCCTCTGCTTCCTTCCCTCCCACTGCCCCTACAGAGCTCACTTGCAGGTCAACAGGTGTTGTAACCCTGCCTGGCCCAGTGTGACTCCAATCCAATTCTCACGCTCACCAGTGGGAGAACTGGCCAAGCAGGGGTGCCACCTGCAGCCCCCTTACTAGGGTCGCACCTCATTCTCAGGTTCATGTGTGCTGCTGGTTACTGGAACCCACTCTGACATGGCTTGCCTCACCTCATCATCTGCCAGTGGGTGCTATAGTCTGGCACAGCCCAGCCTGCCCCAATTCCATCTATAATGTGAACTGCTTGGTTCTGCAGCCCAACTCAGACTGTCCCATACCCCATTCCTGGTTCTCATATCTGCTAGTGGAACTGGCACATGCTGGTCTGCCCCATGACCTGACTCCCAGGTATTCTGGCAGCACAGCAACCTGGCCTAGTCTGGGCTGCTCCCAGCCATGTTTCTTGTGCTCACTTGCAGATACTGTATCCTGACAAGTTCCACAAACTCCACCATCAGGTATCCTCCCAGTGGCAGAACTGATGCATACCAGTGGGTCCTTGGCATAGCCTTAATCTGCCTTCTGTCATGGCAGGAACAAGCCCTTGCCCAACCAGCCCACACCCATTCTAGTTTTTACTGTTGATTGCTACAGCCCAACCATATATGATCCATGCCAAGACTCAGCTCTTGTGTGATTCAGTAAGAGCAAAAACCTAGCCCAGCCTATCCTACACCCACTCTTGTGCTCACAAGCACCAGTGGGTTCTTGAGTCTAGCCTGGTCTGGTACACCACAGACCCAGTCCATACTCATGCTGAAGGACATTTTAGTCATGCCCAGTCCAGAGCTGGATGACCAGTTAGAACCACAAAGCAACCAGGGCATCCCCTTAGTTCTTCAGTCAGGCCGGTCCCAGCTACAGATCTTGTGTGTGCCAGTGATTGCTTTGACACAGCCCAGAATAGCCCATCCCCATCTTGGCCTTTGTCATCAGATACTACAGCCTTGTCTGACCTGGCCTGCCACCAGTCCCAACTCTTACTGTTGGGTGCTACAGTGAAACCCTGCCCAGTCTGCTTCTATTCCTGGCTCATTAAGAACAAATAGGTGTGGTAGCCAAGCCTAGCATGACCCACACTCTAGTCTGGGTCCTGTGCATGCCAGTAGGCTAAGATTAGTCCGTCTCTGCCTGGTCGTCTCCCCTCCAGAACCAACCATACACTTGCCAATAGGTGGAGCTACCTTGAGCCATCTGACCAGCACCCAGGACTGTGCCACATGTTCTCCAGAGGAGCTATAGTCCACCGGGGGTGTTTCCCAAGTTCCCTGACCAGGTTCACTCCCAGACCAAGGTCACATATGTGCAGACTGGTGCCAAGCCCCCATCAGTGTAGTTTGCCTCCTCCATCCTGGCATTAGAATGAGCTTGTGGATGTTTGGCCCTGCCCAACCCACAAACCTGCCTGGCCTCTTTCCAACCTCAGTACCTGTGAGTTCAGAGGGTTCCATGGTCATGTCTACCTTAGCCCATTACCAATCCCTGCTCTTAAGCTTATTAGCAAGAATTGCATGATTATTCTTACATATATACTGAAGGATATATATATAAGATCCATTTGCCTTCCTTTAGTTTTAATGAGGAGCCTTTATGGTTGCCACAAATGTCAGTTAGTGACCAAAAGAAAGGAAAAAAAGCAGTTTATTGAGCGGCGTTCACTTTATTTTTTAACTATAGAATATTATAAAAAGAACTTTGGAGAGAACTTGTATCTGTATAAAACCTCACAGACATTGTTTAGTTGGATATCACTATCACACTGCATAGACTATTTTCTTCTTCTCATTGAATCTAAATTGTCATCTTTAATTTATTCTCCCCACAAAAATAATTAACAGCTAAATTCCTTCCAGGTGTCAAGTAAGGGCTGGCATATAATACTAAACAATTGACAGGATCTTCATGTTTAAAGTGTTGTGATATATAAAGCATAGAGTTCAGAGTTCCAGTAGGTTACAAATTAAGAGGAAGACAAGAAAGGTTTCATACAAGTGTGATCTCAAAGAGGAAAGCTGACAGTTTAGGAGACAACATAGAGAGCACTTGGTGGAGATAATTTTTTTATTGTTGCTATTTTTAAAGATTTATTATTATTGTAGGAGAGGGTGGTGGGGAGACAGAGAGAGAGAGAGAGAGAGACAGAGACAGAGACAGAGACAGAGAGCCCTTTCATGCACTGTTTCAGTCCCCAGATGCCATCATTGCCCAAGGTGGAGGCAGGTCAAAGCCAGGAGCCAAGAATTTCTCTCAGATCTCTCATGTGGGTGGTAGGTGTCCAAGGACTTGGATAACTTTTACTTCTTTCTCCCGTCCATTATCAGGGAGCTGGATGGGAAATGGAGAAGCCAGGACTCAAACTGGCATCCAGGTGGAATGTAGGTGTCACCGTGAGTGGCTTTACCACTATGGCATAATACTGGACAAAAAGAAGGAGCTATTTTTAAGATGAGAGAATAATTTATGTGAATATTTCATGGTAAAATCAAGCCTGTTATATTCTGAAGCTAAAAGAATTTCATAAGTGATGAGTGGGAGATATAATGGGAAAATATACCATTATACATAGAGTATAATTATTTAAAAGTATTGCATTTTGTTGACTAAATTTAGAATTAATTTTGTAGGCATAGCAGAAGGAGGAGTCAAGATCGTGTTTATGCTTTAGGTAGAGCGTTACTCCATATACAAATGAAGGTTACAGCTAGGGAAAGCAACTTGGTGGAAAGATTTGTTTTAGACTCCAAATGAGAGTGACGATGCCTTGGTTGAGGGAGAAAATGAGAAACCTACTTCCAAAACCAAAACTGAAACAATGCAATTTAGCAATTGAGGTAAGGGGAAATGGAGAGTCAATAGGCAAAGGCAGCTCAATCCTGGGACTTTTGGCAGCAGCCTGAGATACTATAAGATAAGGAATACTGGAGTTGAGACCTTTTTTTTGGAAAAAAAAAACATAAAGAAAGCAAACTAGTTTTAGTTAAGTTTAGTAGCTAGTGCACAATAACTGGATAAATTGTTGAAAAAGAAATGGGGAAAATATGGACAGAAATGGAGTAATTATAGTTTTAAGTAAAGGACCTACCAAAAATAAGAAATAATCAGAAATAATTTAAGAAATAATCAGTGTATGCCAGTACCCTTTTCAAAAAAAGAAAAGATAGATAGAAAGCATCATTTCTCGGTCTTTTGGATAAGATCAAGTGTAGATGGAAAGAAAGCATTTCAATAGCTTAGAACCAATTTCATCAAATCCTTCTAAAAATGAGTGAGATAAGAATATTCTATGAATTTAGGGCCCAGCACAGTAGCCTAGTGGCTAAAGTCCTCACCTTCAATGCATCAGGATCCCATATGGGTGTTGGTTCTAATCCAGGTGGTCCTGCTTCTCATCCAGCTCCCTGCTTGTGGCCTGGGAAAGCAGTCGAGGAGGGCCCAAAGCTTTGGGACCCTACACACGCGTGGGAGACCTGGAAAAGGCTCCTGGCTCCTGGCTTCGGATTGGCTCAGCTCCCGTCATTATGGTTACTTAGGGAGTGAATCAAAAGATAGAAAATCTTCCTCTCTGTCACTCCTCCTCTCTATATATCTGACTTTACAATAAAATTATATGAGTCTTTAGAAAAAAAGAATATTCTATGAATTTATTAAGCAATGATAAATATAATCTTCCAGAATCAATTGAATTTGAGAGAGAAAGAGCCTAAATTGCAGTAGATTGAGGCATGAGTGGAAACTAAAGAAATGGATGCAGTAATTAAATGTCTTCCTGTGTCAGGAAGGATGAGACGAAGACAGCAGCTACACATTGGACAAAAATGGGTGTTCACTAAAGAATTTTGTGATTTTTCAAGATGAAACTGCAGATACTGTTAAATGTGAACAAAGTGAAGGTAATGTTTAAGAAACAGCGTAAGAGCCAGTGTGGTGAAATAAGAGGCTAATTCTTGCGATGCCAAAAGCTCAACAGTTATTATTCACTGGCCGCCAGAATGTCCCATACCATCGCAAGTGGAAGAGAGGACCAGCTCCCAGTGGCTGCTGTCAGGAGGTTTTGAGATCACACTGTCAAGAAAAACTATCTGATCAACTAAGTTAACATTGGCATGGGCACAAAAAATTATCTCATCAACTAGGATAGCATTGGTAAGGTGTGTTGGACTGTCAGGGATACTTGTCAAGGTTGGGCATTTGTTCCTCCCAGGGTTACTTTTGGAGGATTATCAGATGCATGGGAATAGCCAGGCTCTGAACTAGCCAAGTGGCTGGCAGATGTGATAAATGCACAAAAGACCTGTTTTGTCCATAGATAAGTGCTGATCTGAGAAGGGAAAGGTCTTCCACCTGCAATCCAACTGCCAGGCACCATTAGGAGAAACATAAGACTGTAAATTATATTACTACTATGTCCCTACAATCAATCAATCTCTCTCTCTCTCTCTCTCTCTCTCTCTCTCTCTCTCTCTCTCTCCCTCTCTTTTTCTTTTCCAGGGAGGTCTGTGATTTTGACATTAAAAAGAACACCTTGGATGTTATGAACCAGTGTAGCAGACTGTCAGTTTCTCTGGAAGCTGCTGTCCTAACCGTCCTGGTGGGTAAACAAAGGCTCCAAATTTTGTAGAAGAGTGCAAGTATTTTTTAAACTCTGTAATCTCCGATAGACCTCATAACATTCATTGGAGGCCAGTTAGCATAAATTGTGTGCTTCAAATTATTGAGTAAGCAAGTGTTTAAATAGAGTAAGAACTACATCTTGTTTGGTAGCAAGAAGCTGAAGCAAGCATGCAAGGGAACAGGTTCTTGTGTTCCATGTCCAAAAGCCAAGCTGGAGCAGTTACTGAATGATGTTAGACAAAGAAAAGTAACATCCCATCCAGGAATGAGATACTGTCTTGAGATGAAACTCTCACGTGTTGTCCAGGCTGCCACAGCTCCTGGCTCCTGACGTCAGATAGGTTCAGTTCAGCTTGGGCTGCTGCTGCTGCCATTTGGAGTGTGAAACAGCAGATGAAAGATTTTTTTTCATGTGTTTTTCTCTTTACAAATCTACCTTTCAAGGTAAATATAATCTTTTTTAAAAGGAAACATCATGGAGAAGGTAAGAGGAAGCAATAAAGGGGAATCAGAAGATGGAGCAACTGGGAAGTAGAACTCATTGGAGAACTCACCAGAAGCATTGTGTCTGTTCTGGTAATAGTAGCTTTTATTTTCTTCCTTTAGAGTATTTTCCCTATGTTTTAACTGTGAGCCATTCCCCTAGGTCTTTTCACCAATGTATGCCTATAAGTAACCTAGGAAGTAGGATTTCTCTCTCGGTGTCTCTCTTTCACTCTATCATTCTTTCAAATAAATAAATAAATTACATTTGAAAAAGATAAACATGATTAGGACAAAGTAAGCTACCCTTCAAATTTATTATAAAGTTAGATATTGACATAATTTTTCTCAATCAGCATAATTGTTAGCTTTGATGTAGGATTTCTGACATGTAAAGAGCCCTTGTAAATATATGCCTAGGGTTTGTAATGTTCACCTTTGAAAAAATCTGACTTTTCTTTCATTTGCTTCATTTTCCAATCAAAAGAATAGTTATTTTATCTACATCACACTCAGTCAAAAAAGTTTTGTTTTAAACACTACTAATAGTTGCTCCTTCCAATACATTTCACATAATTATATGCACATAGTCTGTAGTTTGGGCTCATTAACATTTTTATTCTTTTTATGCAAAATGCAATTGGACATAAGTATTAACATTTATTATTCTAGCATTATTTGATGTTCTACATTACTGTCAATGCTAGGATCTCAATTACTACCAACCTTCTTAAGAGTTCTGTGAAGATCATGAAAATCTTACATCTTTAAGCACAGCTGCAGATATGGGAACTCCCAGAATCAAAATGAGAGCTGTTGTGGCAGCTCATTATTGAGCTGTGAGTTCTGTTTCTATTGATTTATTGCCAGAAAATATTTGTATTCTGCCGTCATTGACTTTATCCTTCTGTCAATGAGGGATAAAGAGGACTACTAGCAGTATATGGTTAACACTTCCTGATGATCTTCCCTGGAACAGAGGAATTCTTATGGATCTTTCTACAGCTGTGTCCTTTCAGAGTGGTACAGTGGGGCCAATAAAGCAGCCAGGTATTGCTCCTGAATAAACAGCTCATCAAAAGTCTGAGAACAGAAGGTTTCGAATGTATCAAAGCAATTGGCACAGTTGTTCGCTTGTTAATTAGGAACACAAAGGCACTTTCGTCAAGCTGCCCAGAACAGGGGCCATCTGCGTGATAGAATTGGCTCTCTGATGATATGTGCAAATAGAGCTTAGCTAGATCTCTCCAGGGACAGCTCACTGACCTTCCTGCTTTAAAAAATATATAAAGCATATGGAAGAAATGAAAAAAAATGAATTTAATCATAGAATGAGCTCCATTTTTAGTACTTAGTCTTCTAAAGAATTTCCTAGGGGCTTTTGTCCTATTTATATTAGTTTTGATAATTGCTTTCTTTTACTGCTACATATTTTGGTAATAGTTGTAATTATTCTCAGTCTATGGGGGTCTGGGCACTTCTAAGACAGTAACACATAATGTGTCATAATTGCTTTCAATGTTTTCTACCTCTTCATTGTGTGTACACTGTGTGAAAGGAGATACTATGTCAATCTTCTTAAATTTTATCTCCTCACTACCTTGCAAAGTTCAGAAAGGTAATAAAATAGTGTAATGACATTGGAAATATCCTTTTGTTTGAAAATAACCTTTTTTGTTTATCATACTTCACTTATTAATAGTCAGTATTGCAAATAAGCATATTAGCATCTATGATTGAAGTGTATAATATTTTATCATCTACCCACTCTAGTTGCTTAATGAAATTTAATGAAGTATGTATCAAAGCTATTGAAATGCTTTCATCCCTATATTGATATGGAAGTTCAATATTATATCTTCAATTATTACATAAATTTCTTCTATTATCGTAAACAGCATATGTTTATGCAAGAACAGTGTTGTATGTAACCATTGTGTTTGGTACACTTTCCTCATTTAGCGGGGCAGTCAATATACTGAGATTCATCATGGTTCACTTACACATTATTAAGGACAAATGGTATCCATGTATAAACCGCATGGCCATTTCTTAAAATTATTTTTTTTGAAGAAAGAATTAAAGAGAGGAAGGGAGAGAAACAGATAGAGGCCTTTCATCTTAAGATTCACTCACCGTTTGGCCACAAAAACCAAGACTGGTTTAAACTAACATCAGGAACATCCCTCCACATCTCGTACATGGTTAGCAAAAGCCCAAACACCTAAGTCATCTTCTGTTGCTTTTCCCAGGTGAAAGCAGCAGGGAGCTAGAGCATAAGTGGAGGAGGCAATATGGAAACTAGTGCTCATATGGGATGCAGGAGGTGCCTTTTTATATTGTGCCACAAGGCTGGCTCTCCCTAGCATGATTAGTTAAAAAACAGTACAAGATATGTCAAAGCCTCCTGCTCCCATGTGGGAGACCCAAGAAAAATCTCCCAGCGGCAGATTGGCTTGGCATCAGCTATTGTAGCCATTTGGATTGAACCAGCAGATGGAACATCTTTCTGTCTCTATTTCTTTCTGTAAATCTGCCTTGCCGATAAAAATAAATGAATATTTTAAAAAGAGAGACATTTGGTTACTGTTCTATATTTTTCAGTGCAGATTACAATACATTTCATCAGAATTTCTAATAAATCATCAAGATCTTGGATGGTGTTAGTGAAAGATTTGAGGAAAAGAAGAAAAATCACACATACATAGCAGGAACATATTTCAAAGTTGCAAAGTTTATTTTTATTGCAAAAAGCTGACTAAAACTGCACTAGGCAGATGGTGTGTGGACAATGATAACCCAGACCAGCCCCAGGTTTTTGAACTGTGTCTGACACCATGTGTTCAGTTGAATAAGGCTGTGCTGATTGGGCAAACGGGCCTTGACCAGCCTTCCTGTCCATGTACTTGCCCCCTCCTGTCCTGTGTAGGCTGACTGCCTCTGTGCAGCACACCCCTTCACAGTCTCCCACAGCACAGTAAGCATACTGTTTCCCTTGATACAATTTGGGGTTCCTTTTCTTCCAGCGCCTGGAAAACACATGGTATTTCGCTCACTCTTTAATATGGCATTTAATGTCTTATTTATTTTTCTCTTTTAGAAACACAATAGAATATTTTCTTGTGTCCTTTGGACTCCCTGGGATCGAGTCTAGGAATTTGCATGTGGTCAGGAAAAAAAAGTCTTCAAACCACAATATGGATATTTATTTTTGAATTAGCACTACTGCTACAAAAGGTAGTTGTCATCTGTACATAGACATGAAACTGTAAGAAGTTTGCTTTGTAGCGTTCTCTATTGCATTCCTACACAATATTTGGTTACATTTTTTGTTATAAACCATGTGATTTTTTTCATCAAGAAGTGAACTTGATAATATCCCAACACTTACTGCTTTTGCTATCTTCATTTAGTTTTCATTGACTTGCTCCCCATTGTTATCTGAACTGTTTATTTCATGTTAAATTTGGACCAACCTTTAAGTAGATTCAGCCTTGTAAATTAAGGCAGCTTACCAATATTGTCTTTCTCATCAACCTTCCTGGCAAAAATTAAAACAGTTCAAATAATGTGTATTATGTGCCAAGGAAAATATAAAATACTGGAAGACCTTAAAGATAGCACCAGTGTTTTATAACTTTAAGATTCTGTACATATTGAGATAAGGCAATGTTTTAAGTAAAGACCACTACTATAATCATTCAGAAGAACTAGCAAGGTCAGTTTATGGAACTAGATGCGAGCATTACAAACCTCAAATTTAGAGTAATGAAAAGGACAAAATCGAGTTTGAGAAGAGTACAAGTAAAAGGCACTCTGAGTGGTAAAAACACAGGAATGATTTGAAAATTTGTCTAAAATAAATTGTCTAAAATAAATATTAGAAATACAAGTGGCTGTAAGAAGAGCTGGCAAACTTTAGAACCAGATAGTCCTAAAGACAAATATTCTACAAAAGTTAATATTCAGTGCCAGAGGCAGAAAATATCCCAGTGTTTTAAGCAATGAGATTTCTTTGGTATGTTTCTTACCTAACATTCATCAGTAGAGGGAATGTGAGTGGGAAGTCACTTCCTTTCCATGTCAATCTAGAACTGGTGGTACCCATCATCTTGGCTATTTCTGATCACTGAAGCAACGGAGAAAGTTTTATGAGCTACTTTTGCTTGTTGCGCCTAACTACAAGGGATGCACTTCTCTTTGATACAACATGAAGGGAAGTACCCATGAATTTGCATGAAAATGTTTCCCAACAAAACCTGCAACTTTCTCTTAACTGTAGAAAAACTATTTTATTCACAGAATATGTGCTTTCTCTTCCATCAAATGAAGGAAATCATTGCAGAGTAGGTAAAGAGTAAATAAAGCACCTAGCACAATGCCTACCTCACTGTGTTCAGAGTTGGTAGCTATTTTTGAATCGTTCAAATTAAAAGTTTTTGCTTAAAGATACTAGTGGCACAAAACTAAACTATCACAATGACCCACACACGATCTCAAAAGGGTTCTGGATCTGCTTGCTTTAGTGTTTGTAACAGATCCTCTATAGCAAAATAATATTGAGAATTTCAAAACCTTAGAAGCTACACATTTTTATATATTGAGAGTAGCTAGCATATTCCACTTAGCATTGTTTATAAAACCTCCCCAAGGGCCCGGTGGCGTGGCCTAGCGGCTAAAGTCCTCACCTTGAAAGCCCCGGGATCCCACATGGGCGCCAGTTCTAATTCCGGCAGCTCCACTTCTCATCCAGCTCCCTGCTTGTGGCCTGGGAAAGCAGTTGAGGACGGCCCAATGCATTGGGACACTGCACCTGCGTGGGAGACCTGGAAGAGGTTCCTGGTTCCTGGCTTCGGATCGGCGCGCACCAGCCTGTTGCGGCTCACTTGGGGAGTAAATCATCGGACGGAAGATCTTCCTCTCTGTCTCTCCTCCTCTCTGTATATCTGACTTTGTAATAAAAATAAATCTTAAAAAAAAAAAAAACAACAAAACCTCCCCAAATGGGTAAGATGGCTAACACTATTACCTATACTTTGAGATCACAGAGATGTACCTTGCTTTGTAACTCTTGATTTAAAATACTAGAGTAAATAATATAATGAATCACTCAACCCAAATAAGTTTTTCAGACACATGGTTCAGTCGGTATAAATAGGTTGCACATCACACTGCATTGATGAAAGCGGTGGCAAATCGATAAAGTTAAAGTGCAGCAGGGTCATATTGCCCAGCATGCTGACTTTGTCCTATGTCTTGTCTGAAAATGCCAATATAACTTAGAAAAACTGAAATGCAGAAGACACAATTAATTATTCCAAGTACTTTTACAAAGAATATGAAACAAAGAATTTTGACATATTCTTTGTAAGATTTCAAAAGGTAGAGAGTTTGAGAGGAAACTAGAATAAAATGGAAAACACAACCATGTCAAAGACTCCTGAAAGCCGGAGAGGAACCATTCTATCAACCAATGTTGTATAATTCAATAAAAGGGATTAGTTCTTCTAAACATAATGCATCATTTAGTTCATGAAAGACAAGACTAAAGAATGACTTATTAGATGTTTGATAGTGCATAATTTTAGACCCAGGAGAAAAGAATAAGAATGAATGTAAAAGAAATGATTGTTGACTACATTCTAAAGGTGAAAATTCGCAAAGGAAAATTAAATAATTTTAGCTAAAACCCAAGAAGCAATATCAAGTTTCTTTCCCATCTTTTTGTTGGTTCCATTATGGAACTATGTGAAATTATTACTCAAAGTGTATTCCAGATCTGTCATTCCTTTAGGAACTATTTACTAAGTTTATAGGAGTTTCAGTTTTAGAGTTTCTAGGTCAATAGAAAACCAGGTTTTGTGAGTGTACTAAGACAAACAGGTGTATACCTAGATGCACATATGAAAATAGGTCACAGATGTGTGACTTCTCACATGACAATTTCATTCTGGGTATAAGAATTGTAATATGATTACCTTCCATTTCAACTGTAGACTGTCTATAAATATTTTGCATTTGCTGATTTAATAGTTGCCCAAAAGTAGTAGTGAAAATAGTTCCTGTGTTGGTACTTTTATAACTGACTGAAGTAGAGCAAATGGGATAGTTGCTAGTGTTTCTGTGAACTCTGATCCTATTTGTGTTCTTCACCTATTAAATAGTTTTGAAGTAACATCAACAAAGATCCCTAGGAACTAGAAAAAAATGTGAAGGGGAATTACCCAAACCTACCTCACAATGTAGTTGTGGGAATGTATTAGCATACAGTGGAAGCCATGATATGGTGAAGATACTGCCACAACTCAAAGCTAACTGTAAACGAGGAGAGGCAGGGATAATGAACACAGCATGAAAAGGCAAACAGTTTAGAAAACAGCAAAAGGACGTGTTTAATATAGTTTAAAATGAGTAGTGTATATTTGTAATTTGCTTTCTGATTTCAATAGTTGATATTGATATTTACATGCTTACTTATGTTATTTCAATACATATTTTAGGGTGAGGTATGAAAACCCTAACCAGACACTTTCCAATACTAAGGTTTGATGTTAAAGATTTATTTATGTTTTATTTGAAAGGCAGATTTACAGAGAGAAGGAGGGACAAAGAGAAAGATCTTGCCTCTGTTGCTTCACTCCCCAAATAAACACAACTGCAGAGCTGGAGGTGGTTGCCTCTTCTAGCTTGTCCTCCTGGGTGCCGTGGCCTAAGGACTACAGCCACCTTCCACTACTTTCCCAGACTATAAGCAGAAACCTGGATGAAAAGTAGAGCAGCCAGGATACAAAATGGCACTATGTGGAACACAAGCCCCACAGGCTTAAGCTTAGCATACTGTATCACAGCGCTGGCTCCTTCAATAGCAAGGTTTCTAACTTTATTATTGTTTATTTTAATGACAAACATTGTCCCAACATTGCTAGTAGAGACGATGTCAGACAGTCCAACATCCCATTGTCTACACATTTCCAACAGTTTCACTGGGAGTCCAGAGAGAAATTTTTCTATCCTCATGCTCAGTTTATCCCACTCTCCTCTGGCGAGACCTCCATTCTGTAACAGAAGTATTTTATAATTTCAGAAGTGAATACATTGATTCTTTTTAATGAAAACATAGTCACTTCTTTCCCCAAGACATTACTTTTGGCAAATATTTGATTGAAAATACCATTGTTTCTTCGTGTTACCTTGTTTCCAAGATTTTATGATTTTATTCTCTTTTCTTTTATAATATATGTTCTCCACAATATTCCCCATGGTCCTGTGGTCACAATCCACAAAGTTGGGTGTATTTTGAACAGGAAACATCTTCCCTAGACTATTAGTTCTGGCTGAAGGAGCTGCTTTGTTTGAAGTTGCCTGCCTCCTGCTACTTCAAATAATAATCAACTATCAAAAGACGCCCTCCAGGAATGTCACACAGATGAACAGCTAGATGTAAAGAAAACTTTCAATACCCTTGGAATAACTGATAGACCTGATTTTTCCTCATAGACTGACAACTCATTACCATTATGTATTTAAATAAATCATGAATTCCACTCCTCTATGAGAAGACGGTTACTATACCCACAGAGTCCATAATCAAGTTAGTTTTCTAGATATTATAGGAAAGGGAAAAGTATATCCTCTTTGGCTTCAATTAATAAGATACATAAAATGTACTGCTGGATTTTTTTTTTCCCTTAAAATATCAATGTGATAGCTTCCATCTCTGTGTTTGGTATGTGGAAAAAGAAGCAATTTGCAAAAAGAAAAAAAAGTTATTGTGTTTCCTCAGTGGACTTGCAAAACACACATAAGAGTAGCTTCTGGGTATGTTACAGAAATGCATAAGAACTATAAAAAATAATTGAATGTTGCAGAGTGTTTTCCACAACTTTATTCACTGCTGGAATTTTCAAACTTGTTCTTTGCTCTACTAGAATTTCAAGAACTAAACATTTTCTTCCAAATTTCCCAAAGTCACCTTTGTTTCCAAAGATCATATCAGTCATAATCTAACAGAAATGAATGACACTTTTAGTGATTAATTATTCTAATGGTTCTTGACCTCACTGCATTTTAGAGTCCCGAGGAGAATTTGGAAACAATAATGTTCCCTGTGTCCCTTGTGCAGAGAATCTAATTTATGAAGGCCCAGGCAATATCCTGAAGCATAACCAGATTAAGAACATGTGAATGCCTGCATTAGACGCATGGCTCTGACCCTGACTCCAGCTGCCAGCTATAATACAAACGCTGAGCAGCAGCAGCAATAGATAAATTAGTTGTTCTAATGCCACCCTTGTGGGACACATGGATAGTCTTTTCAGCTTTGGCCCCCTCGTTTGGGTATTCAACTAGGGGATGAGAGCTCACTTGTGCTCACTTTCTTTCTCTCTCTGCATCTCATTTTCATTAAAACAAAGGAAAGCAAAACTATCGAACTAGCAAACATCCTGACTCTTCTTCACTTGATAATAAAATTCAATCTAATATACATATTATATTGGAAATAAATTATATTGGAACATAAATTAACATCTACCAAGTATTCAGAATGTCTCATGAAATAATTTTTGACTTTTCAGAACTTGGTAGATTTGCTTATTTATTTGTTTGTTTTTGTTTACTATCAGTTCCTGCTCTCCCATGTCCTGCATTTGAAGTCATGACACACCTCTACTATTTTAGACATACGTCCTAAAAAACTGTTGACCTGAGCAAAAAATACAAGTATAAAATACAAACATAAATACAAGTATAAATCATGCAGAATAATGAAATTAGCCCTATTGCTTTTGCTCTAATATGCTCAGCCTTCAAAAACATCATGAAAAATATTTATCATGAAAAAATGTGCATGGGTTTCAAAAGCTTTATGTACTGAAATAAGAATACTTTAACTCATTTTTTCCGAAAATACTTGGAGCATCCTCCTGTATGTCTCAAAATCTCGGCATCCGTTTACGTCACAGTAATAGTACTACTCAGCTGTGTCACTGTTTCTTACAGTTAAGGTTATTTGCCCAGACTGTGCTATTCACTTTATCTCCACGTAGCCCCCTATGAAAGATTCTTCATCTCATCATCATAGTCTGTGGTTAGTGCTTGCTAATGAACAGATTACCCAGAACACATTTCACAAAGCACCACGTGCCTCTGGTTGGTGCCTTCATTCCAGCTTCTCAAGGTCTGGCTTGTACTTTGTCCCTCCTGTCTGATGGTGTTCTGATCATATCTCTAGGACAGTTACATTGAATTTTTCAGAAGTTTCTTAGTTGACTAATTTTTCCCCTGGCTATGCTTTATTTTCTTTGTTTTCTTGTTTCCCATAATACTTTCTTTCATGGGGATACCTTCTTCTCTTATATATTATTATGACTCCAAACTCTTCTATTATTTTGAATTTCCTGAATGGTATGTGTCTTTTAATTTTTTCTACCTTATTTTCATTTATATTTAAAATATATGTATTTATTTATCTTTTCTGTGCTTGATGTAAATGGCAAAATGTGCCATATATTTTAATAATACTTAAACGTTAGAATCATAAGAAAAAAAAAAGAAAGTTTCTAAGCAAAAGCAAATGCCTATCAAAGGGGACACCCTGGAGATTAGACAAGGTTTAATCATGAAGTCTAAGCCTGGGGCGGTCCAACTACCTTCAGGCAATTTGTTTTTCATTCTTAAACTAACTGAACTTGAAAAAGAACTTTTTCTTCCCAAGCATATACTGTTTCTAATTACTTGATATTTATATTGTTGGAATCTAAATAAAAGTACAAGTAAGACAAGCACTGGAATTCTAGTATGTGGCCCTACGTCCCAATTTTGAATTATTTACAATGTTTTCATTTAATACTAAATAAACAAAGCTTTCCTTATACTTGCATGAATGTTAGAATAACAAAATCAAAACAATGTGAATTGTTATGCTTATTTATATATGTATATCTCCTAATAATATGTAGTAGGGTACTTTTAAATTTACAATGCCATATTAAAATAGACTTATTTTATGGATTTCAATAAGAATGAGTCAATATTTAATTCATTAATGTTCACCTACCATAAACATTTAAGTTTTTATAGTGGTTCTAGTTTATCATGGCAATATCCTTGCTCTGAATATCCACTTTGCTTTCAATATAATATTCCAGTCTTCTTTCCATATAAATGCTAATATATAGTATAAGCTATATATAATGCTATAATGTAATGCTATAAAATAATGCTATATATGTATGTGTTTAGATAGATAGATAACAAGTTACTGTTGCAAGCAGTTTGGGGTTTTACATAAGAATAAATTAAATTAAGAAAGCTTTAGATCATGCACAATGCTACTGTGCCAAAATGTTTTAATACAGCACAAAATTGTAAAAACAAATAGACTGCGAAGGGATGTAAATTGGGGCGCTATACATTTTCTTCGATTTCTGCATTGGGAAGTCTGGCTTACTATGAAATATTGTACACAAACCTTGGCCTTTAAACCCTCCTAGAAACTCAAAGAAATAATGAGTTTTAAAGTGCACTCACAAAGCAAAAATAAATTAGAAAATTACAGCAGATGAGAAACAGCAACCAAATTTTCACAAGTTGAGAAATCGTCTATGCAGAAGATATGGAAAAATTCAAAGGTAAAGTGCCTATCGGTTAATGAGTGTATCAAATAGAATAAAATAGTTCGTATAAAATAGTAGACTAAAATAGTTCATAGCCGAGAAGTGAAGATAGTAGAATCAATTGAATGCTTGTGGTGCAATGCGCTGACTCACTGCCTGTCCCAAACACTTTCTCACAAAGGTTGAATTACAGGATCTTTGTATCCAACTGCTCCACAGACAAATGAAGAAACTCTTCACCATAATGAGTTTTTCCTTAATCATTTTCTCAAATTTTGCTCCTAGAAATGTGCTGGACAGCTTATAAGCAAAGGCAAGACAACTGCAAAAGATTCCTCTCAAGTAGCATAAAGCTGCAACTACTACGAACGGGTGAGCTCTTCCTACCTGATGCTGCACTTGGTCCAGTCTTCCTGAAACCTGGTAGAAGAGTGGCCCCCTCAGATGTCTGGTCTCCTGTTCTCGAATCCAAAGACCATACTGCCTTACATAAAAAGAGAGTTGGAAGATATGATTAACGTGTGTTTGGGAAGTGATCTCAAATGAGCCAAGTGCAGAACAGCAGGTAACCTTTGTTCGTGATAGTCAGTAGACATTATTATGATAAAATAAGTGTAATAATTTTGACTTACACGTTGTTGCTGAGAGATGCAGAAACAAGGCAAGAGAATGTGAAAGTGCTCTCAGCAGAAGAGAACGCCCTGGGAAGGCATTTTCTCACTAACAAAGCTTATTAAGTCATGCAATACCTTTGTCAGAACTTGAATCTATTTAATTATAGGATGAAATCCTTATATTGTTTAACTGATTCAGTTTAAAGTGATTTGTTATGAGAGCAATAGTGGGATAGAGTATTCGCTTCTCCCCACAACAAGCTCTCCCCATGCCCAGAGCTTACAATTCCTGGCTCAAAATGTGTACAAAAGCTCTATTCACTGAGCACTTTGAGAATAATATGATAACCAAACATGAATGGATAAGAGGAAAATGAACAGAGGAAAACTAGATCAGGAGACAAAAAACAAAACACAAGGCATGAAATAATTTGACACGAAAGAAAAAATAAAAACCTGTGTCAGTGTATTCATAGAGGTAGCAGAACATTGTGCATTCATGCTTGAAAGAATGCTTAAACTAAATAGAAACTACATGTAGAAATATAATGTCAGTTAAGGCTTCTTAATAATTGATGTCCTAAAAATTAGGAAATTAATTCCAGCATAGATACAGTCCACAAAAATAATGGAAAGCATGCAAGATGAAAATGTAATACATGGATTTCAAAATATATAGCACCAAAATAAACTAGTATGTGAATTTCATTTCTCACACTTTTTGAACTGGCTTCCTATATAGATACATATAATAATCCTGAGAATATCTCCCAGAAGACAGAAGCCAACAGAAAAAATGGAATATATGAAATTAGAGTATAGATCTCCTGGTACCATTATTCTCCTCTCCGTTATTGTTCTCTGCAAAAAGGAGCTCCCGAGAAAGATAAAAAAAATGAAAAAGTATCAAAGAAGCACTAAATTTAAAAAGTTACTATCTAGATTGATAGAGTTTATTGCAGACCTAGCAGCACAATGAATGAATAAAGACCCAATTACACCAAAGTATAGATCTAGGAATTTTCCAAATATTTGGAAATAAAAGGTGATTTTTAGGACAATTGTAGGAAACAGGTAATATTTCATACAAACTGAAAGATACAGGATTAGATGTAGCAAAACATCTAATGGAATTTAAATTTTGGTGCAAATGATTGATAAACTAGCATTATGTGTGTGGTTAAGTTAAAAAAAAAATCAGGTTTTGATATTGTCCAAAAATTTTCCATTAATTGTTAAATAAGACAAAGCAACATGGTGTGTTTCTTATAAAAAAATATAGTAAGTAATATGGTTAATAAAATACTGGTAAGATAGGAGTGAAAAGGTCATCTCAGGCTGACTGTTGTACAGCAATGCTAAAAAGTAATTCCAGAAAGAAGAATGATTACAAGTGTTACAGTCAAGAAAAGCACAAATATATTTGCAATGTTTTAAGTATATTTAATGATGGTTTAAACATTTCTTATAGAATTTTGAACTGAGCCCTGATGGTGATACAGAAAAGAAGCAAATGAGTAGGCCATAAGGTTGACAAAGCATTATTTTAAAAGTAAAAGAGCATCATTTTGCATGACTTAGCACTACATAGCACTAACACTGTGTTAAATATACAAAAACAAGATATTTATTTAACAAAAATTGGTGTAAATATGCAGCAAATAGAAGAGAAATGTGTACCACTATGTATTGGTGCTAATGCACACACACACTAATGCTCTTCAGGCTGAAGTAGAAGGGAGTTTTCAAGGGCTAAATCTATAAACTCTGTAGAAGGAATCTAGTGGACAATATATAATTTTGCACATCAAAATGCAACTGAAAAGTATTTGATTTAGAAATATGCAAATAATTTTTTTGGCTGACAATAATAAAAAAAATTTAAAGTAATAGTCAATTTGCCAATGGGCTTTTGGAAGCAAAGAAAAATAGGGGGCGATCAGGGTACTGCTTCTTCTCCAGAGTCCATTAAGATATTGAATTTTACTACTCCAGAAAATAAACTGTAGAATGAAAAAAGTGGCAAAATAAGTATAATCTGATTTTTGACTGAAAACCACTATTAACATAATGTACTTCCATATCAAGTAATTACAGCTGGTACAAAAATATAACTACTGTAATCTGTTTTATAATGTGCACACAGGTTATGAAATAATCAAATACATAATATTAAACTCTTCTTTCTCCCTTGCAATGTAATTCACTGATAACAAATTAATATTGACTTTCAGATTTAATGATTTCATTATAATAGTCATGAATGTAATACTGAAGCCAGAGTGAAATATAAACTTGATTTAAGTAAGAGGTCCAAATTGTACAATGAACCAATTATTGCTGCAGAAACAGTGGGTACAAAGAGTGCTGTCTTTCTTTCTTCATGTAATAAATAGTGTGTGCATCTCTACCTCAAAGTATTTTATCTTGTTTTGTTGATGTGAGATATTGAGCCTTAACTGAACATGTTATTATTTTAAAAATGTTTGTATATAGTTATTATTTGGGTTTTACTCACATATTACTTAAAGTATCCCAATACTCTATCTCATAACATTTCCATATTACAGTTTCCTTATTTTGCATGAGAAAGTAAAGGTAATATATCAAGACTGTTTCACTGGAAGCAACAGTCGTAAATACCTTTCTAAATAAAATCTTACTGACTACATCATCATATAGTAAAATAAATAAATAAAATAAAAATAAATCTTAATGACTATAACCCAATTGTCAACACAAACTGTGAGTCATAGCACTCAGATTAAGAAAGTAGCTTAATAACTATTGAATCTTTGCATTATCACTGAGTTGTTATGTAACTTTGAAGTTAGCACATCTTAAATTGCAAGAATTTTGGCCCATAAGCCAAAATCTAAGGGTGATAAATATTTCCTGATTAAGCTAATGGTTCAACCATATTTGCCCTGCGATATTTATGCATAATCCATATCTATTTCCTAGGTACAAGATTACTTACCTGGTTTCTAATTGTGTATTTACTCCAGAACTTCTAAGTAAAGCAGATCTGAAATAAGTTATTTTGTGTGAATAAGTTATTTTGTGTGTTTCTACAGTGAATTTTCACTTAAGAAAGTAAGTACCACTGTTTCCAAGCAGCCACAATGTTTTGCTTAGTATTTTCCAATTTTGGTATATGTGCTGCCAAAATTGATAAAGATTTTTTTCTTTAAAAATGAAACAAAACAATCACTTCCAAAGTTTTCTTCTATTTATCAGACATGAAAACATTTTCAAACAATGAGAAATCCATTTGATTTCTGAAGAGAATTGGGTGGTTCATTAAATTAGGAACTACATTGCATTTATAGACATCATTCTTTAAGAAATTGATTTGTGTGTTTCACAAAGGTCAACTCCTTCCTTTAAGGTGTCAGAAGAAATGTCTGAATACAAGTCTGTATACAACAAAGGCTTTACACTGATTTATGCCTCGATCAGTACTGCGGATGCTACTGAATCCAGCCAGGTACTATTCTGGACATCTATTATAGCACAATATTCTTTCTGTTAGAAAAAGGTAAGATCGATGAACGGTTTCTACCATTAGTATTCCATTCCAAGAAGTGTTCACCCATGTTTACATGGAAAAAAAAACAATGAAAATATTTTCTTAAAAATATCCTCCAAATACAATTCTGTCTACTATTTTTAAATGTTTATGTAAGACACAATGGAATATTTTCTCTTCAGTATTGTTTTTAAAGCAACATGTAATAATTGGATGTCAGCCCATCAAACACCTCTGGCTCTGGGAACGTTATAGAGGAAGACAGGAAACATCCCCTTTCATCACACAGTGACCGTTAATCTTGACTTTGGCAAACCCCTCTTTCAATCCCTATGGTTTGAAAAAATCCCTGCCTCTTCACTCTATGCCAAAATACAGGTTTGACAAAAATATTTCAAATTATTTCCATGTATTGATGCTCTGAAATTTCATCTCACTGCTCTGAAAAATGAGCTAATTAATTAATAAAGGGAGGTATAAGGAGTGTGCACTCCTTGTTTTTGGCGAGGACCCAAAACAACACAGACTACTTGTGTTAAGAATTACAGCAGGGGTCTAGAAAAATTAAGTTAGTTGAAGCTATTACAAGGTATTATAGCTTAAGTAATGTGGCCCAGGGCAGGCTTCCCATTAAGGCTGACACATGGGGCTTGCCAATTGTTTCCTGCACAAAAAGATCTGGCTGAGAGCCTGTCAGTGGGGACAAAATCCTCTCCTTCACTAAGTTCATTCTGTTTGAACAGACTGCATCCTCTGGGAATAAATATGCCATTTTCCATTTGGACCTACACTATAGGATGCACTTTGAATATGAACTCAACGCTTCTGTTACCCATGTTCTTAAGAGATCCTTCTTTCCATTCAGAATGAGACCATTGAGAGGACTGAGGAAGAATGAATGATGTAGGAGATTTTTATGTAGTTTTGCCACCCAGACAAGGGCTAAAGACTATGTATTGAAGATCATGTCTAAAAGTGGGCAAGTTTTCTTTCCTTGCTCAGGTCTCAGTCGGCCCTGTGGCCAAGGCCTTTGGATGATCCACCTTTATAATTTGTCCTCTATATTTTCCATCCTTGTCCTCTATATTGGTTTTAAATGATAATGACTTTAACTTGCAATTAATTATCAGGCTAACTGGCAGTTCAAATAAAATGTGTGATGTATTTAATTATGCACAGTGCAGATATATTTAGGCTTATGTATTTTAATGAATGTACATGAACACAGGGCGTTTATGTGTATACACGTTAGTGAAAGTCATGCTATACTTTGGCCTGTAGTTAGGTCAGCAAAAATTCTTCATAAATCTAAAATTAACCAAGCAGTACAGCAGAAAACTGTAAAGCAGAACTCTACAACATGTAGAGGTATATTGCTAACATAACCAAAATGTTTCTTTGAGGAATATTTATAGAGCAATAGACAATTTCTTTATTCAGAGAAAATGCTGTGTCTAAATTAAAATACGACATTCCTGCCAATAAAGACACTACCTTAATCTTCTTTCACAATATATTGTAGGCTGCTGTAATTATCACAGATAGAAAAAGAGCCAATGTTTGAGTCAACACTTTAAATGGGTGGCTATATTTGTATATAATGTCTAACAATGTGGTTAGCTAATGTACCAAGTGTATCCCCAAATAGATGAACTACAGGAAGAATAGAGAATGCAATATGCGCAAAGAATCAGGCTGAAATGTGATTCTGTTTTATCAGAAGACATTTTTCAGGCCATCTAATTGTGAATCCATTTAAATGTGATTTTGAGCAATAGCAATCATAATGTAAATTAGCTTATCAATAAAAAATAAAATATGTACAACAAAACTGATTTATTTTAAATGGCAGACAGTCATATATTTACATATATAACCTAGGAAAGAAAATATCTGAAAAACATAAGTCATATAAATTCTTCCTATAAGAAATAGTGTAATTGACTTAGTAGATCAATCTGTGAAGAGTAAAATTTTGAAAAATTTTCCGGTTGAACCAAGCACATGTCTAAATATAGAACCCATATCCAATCATGCATAAGTGAAATCTGCTACCATCATTCGTGAATGTTAAATGTCAACAGTGATGGATGTTTATACAGAAAAGGAAGAAAAGGTGGACCGGTGGCATTATGGATCAAAGTTCTCAAAGTGACATTGATTTGTTATGACAGAAGGGAGAAATAGTAAAATACTCTGAGGAAGATTAAGATTAAAAAATAGAAGGAATTTGCACCATGTTCTTTGGATGACAGCCTGAAGGTCAACACGATTATGTATTTATGAGTTAAGAATCATTTGTCAATATGTAAAGCTTCACTTTCCAACCAGGTTGCCAAGGGACCCATGGTGGCCCTGGGTTGTTTTAGCCAACCATTGAAAACAGAAATGACTGATTTTTTAACAATACAATGGGCAAATCTCTGTTAAAAACTATTCTTTGGTTTAAATCTAATTAGAAGGTGAATACAAATTCACTCTTTTTCATTAGTCAAGATCATAAATAAGTTTATAAAACAGGAGTTTATAATTAATACTATAGCCAAACATTAATGAAAATTTTCTAAGTGTAATTATGACACTTCTAATCTCAAAGTTTTGTGCAAAGTTCTTTGATGAAAACCATAGCATCATCCTTTTACTTTTCACATCAATCTTTATAGCATCAACCTTTAACTTACCACAGAAGACCCCAATACTAGGAAATTAGTTAAATACAGTGTATGAAAGGCACTTGAGAGTTTGTCAGTAGTGCTAGGTGGAATTCAAACATTTAATGAAAGTAAGATTAATTTAGTAAAGATAGATTCATAAATACTTTTGAATATTATATTTTTAACAGAATAAAAGACTAGTTTCAGCATAAATACTTTAAAACTGAGGAAATTTAAATTAACTGAATTTCAATTATTTGTCCAAAATTTCTCCAGTTAGAAGGCAAAACACATGATATTTAAACCCTGATTTGATTTAATAAAAACCTCTCAATCTTCTATAATAACATACAATAGAAACAGTATTAAAATATTAATTTTTTTCTTTTTAAAAATATCTATTTTTATTTTTTATTGGAAAGGCACATTTACAGAGAGAAGGAGATTCAGAGGGAAAGATCCTCCATGTGGCCACAACAGCCAGAACTGAGCCAATCCAAAGCCAGGAGCTTCTTCTTGGCCTCTCACATGGGTGCAAGGTCCCAAGGCTTTGGATCATTCTCTACTGTTTTCTGAGGCCACAAGCAGGGAGTTGGATGGAAAGCAGAGCAGGCAGGATATGAACCTGTGTCCAAATGGGATCCTATCTGTTTTAAGGTATAGATTTAGCCACTGAGCCATCGTGCCAGGCCTAGTATCTCAACCTCTAAAAGATTACTTGAGTGGAAAAGGTGTAAATGGGAATAAAGCTTCTGTATATAACTAAAAAAGTGCCTACACTACAAAACAAAGTAAATAAATTTAGAATTAATTAGAGAAAATTAAGAAAGCATGATGTCTACAAAATTGAGATCACGAGGACTTATTTTCGACTAAGAAGGAACTTAATTATTTTGGAAAAGCCTAAAATAATAGAAAACCACATTGCAATTTCACAAAATATGATTCAACTAATTATCTTATTTTCATTAGACTCAGCAAAAGGACTTTTTTCAGTGTGATTCTGAGTAACTTCAGGTCATTCATGATGAACTATGCAGTTCAATTGGCCTGTATTGTTTAATGAAATATTTACCCCATGTTTAGAGACTCCTAAAATACCTGTTTACACGTGTCCAATCAGATGACAGTGGCTCATTTGTCATTACATCAGGTAACTCTTCAATTTTAAAACAGCTATTATCACCTCATAGCTCACAACTCTATGTAACATTCACTGTTCACCAAAGACCTATAAATAATTTCTAAATGACTTAGATAAATCTATCAACCCATCTCATTTCCACTTTACTCCTGGAATAACTCCTTTGAGTCACATATCTGGAGCCATTAGGGAAAATGCAACTCACTCACCATGGTTTTTCCAGTCATTGTGAGTACATTGGTGTGGGAAACAGGCTGAGAATATGAAGTGCTTGGCAATATTCCCACCAAGGTGGTGTCAGCAGCAAGTCAGTGCCTTGTTGCTAAGATAACAATAATAGATTCGCCTATCTGGTTATAAGAATGAAGCAGAAACTTAATGAAACAAGTCAGTTCTCCAAACGCTTTTCTCTTCTATTGAGCAAGCATTATGACAGGTTTAGAGAGTGATGATGGCTCCAAACCATCAAGTGTGCTATCAGTGTCCACAGGTCTATAGGCTTTCTAGTCTTCTGTTACTCCTGCGAAAGAAAAGGTTTCATAATGTCTGATCCCTCGACCAATCAGGGTAAGCAACTTCAGAGGTGACAAGGAGCACTGAAACCATTAAAGCATGTTCTGTGACTCACCACAAAGCCAAGATTCTTTAACATCTCATAAGGCAGCGCTGTTTCTGCACTTGCCCAGCATGTCCGCGCTCCAGAGAGGAGCCCATTCATCTCATCTTACAATATAATTGGAATTAAAAGCAGAATGCTACATCCCTGACGTTGACATATCCTAAGGCCGAGGGAGGAACTGAAGTTGCTCAAAAAAGAGCTTAAAATTGTGAATGGAATGGTTCTTATTTATATTCATGACTTAGAAGGAAAAAAAAGCTTAGATTTCTGTATTGCTCTTAAATGTTTCAGCTATCACCCTTCAGCATATATTCACTCTTTTTTTCTATTTTAATTGTATTATTTCAATCACCAACATTTGAATTAAGACATGCAAGCTTCAAAGATGTCAGTGTATTGGAGAATGGGTAGAACAGCAAACGGATCTCCAATTAGGAAGCCTTTAAAATGTGCATTTGAGATATTTCACTGAATATTTTTATCTTAGAAACATCTCTTATAAAAATATATAAATCCTTCTCCATACTTAGTAACATTTTAAAGTATAATACAGTCTATTTAAGGAGATAAAAATTTTGGAATATAATAAATGCAAGATTTTGTTTAATCCTTCCCAGAATGAATACCACACACAAACAACTCTATATTGCTAGATTGTTGTAATGTATATTAATCTTTACTGTACACTGAAAAGAAGCTATCCAGATACTGTGAGGTTCAAGGATCAAATATAATCCTGGCTTGTATTTCAGTGTCTCTTCCCAACTTCCTCTCCCTTCCCTACAACACATATTCATACAGATTGTTATTAAAACACTGCTCAATAAGGCTGAAAGAAATGTTCCCAAACCATAATTTAATATCCTATAACTGCTACATCACTTTTTTTTAAGAACTTCTGTTTTTTGCTTTGCTTCCTTGGTCATTGGTATTTTTTTTTTTTAACTTAATGAATGCCGTTTAAACTAATTGGATAGAGCCTGGCACCATGGCCTAGCAGCTAAAGTCCTCTCCTTGAATGTGTCAGGATCCCATACGGGCACCAGTTCTAATCCCAGCTGCCCCACTTCCCATTCAGCTCCCTGCTCGTGGCCTGGGAAAGCAGTCGAGGAGGGCCCAAACCCTTGGGACCCTGCACCTGTGTGGGAGACTTGGAAGAGGCTCCAGGCTCCTGGCTTCAGATTGGCTCAGCTCCTCCTCTCTGTATATCTGACTTTGCAATAAAAATCTTAAAAAAAAACTGATTGGGTAATGTTTTCTATTATTAAAATGTTCTTCTTCCTATAACCCAGGCACAGGTTCAGGCTGAGTGTTTTCCTGTTTAGTCTGAGGCAAGTGGGATCTATTTTATTCCTTATAGGGGCTTTCACAGCTTTATGGCTTTTGGATATTTAAGTCCCCAGACTTGCAGCAAGTTTGGTGAAGACCTTTAAATTTAACTTAGGATTTCTATTCTCTATTAACAGAGTAGGCTCTATATTAATATTCATGTTTGATTGTGGTTCTGACGAACCTACATAGTTACTACTTGGTATATAATTCTATGTAATTTACTTTGTGTTACCTGGTACTTAAACAGCTTCAGTTAGCCTTATATTATTTTAATGAACTTTAGGAAATTGACCAAATTGATGTTATAGATTTTGAGGTATGAATTGTTTCAATTTTCCATGCTTTTTCTTAGGATAACCTTACTGGTTATTTACTCCTCTGACTATTACATTTAATGTCAAGGACAAGTTTAATCATTGGAAATGTCTTGAATACCGAAATCTGCATTCTTAACCCAAGCTTATGTATTGAACATTAAGCTTGAGAGGTCATCTGGAAATGCGTGTGACTTTTTGATATTTTCAAACATCACCACAATAGAGCAAATGTTAATGCAGAGCCCTGTGTAAAGTGGGAAGATGGTGTATGTGTGCGTGCTTGTATGGCATGTATCAGTATGGACAGCACATTTGATAGACTAAAAAGATAGTAGGAATTTGGAATTGTAATCATGGATTTATTAATAATTTTAATGTGACCATATATTCACTCTTAAGACCCATTTTAGCCTCAGCACCTGTGGCTACTACTCAGTAAATACATTATAAAGTTTCTTTTTGGAAAAAATCAATTCTCAGCTTTACAATATCCAAAAATATGTCATTAGAAGAGAAATAGGTTTTACTGTAAGATAATCCTTACACTATACAAAATCTGAAAGACGAGCATTTGGGGGACATCATATTGATTTATTAATGATAAACAGATGCTGAGATGGTTCTAGCTGAACTGCAGTAAGCTGGAGATACAAACCTATTGACTGTAAACAGCAAACATCTTATCTGTAATAAGTTATTCTATTCCTGCTCACCTGTATTTATCAATCATTGAACATATAAAACAAAGCAAAACAGTAGATGTTACTGTGATAGTGTGTGGCTGGAAACTAAGAAATAAACAAATAAAATAAGCAATAAATTATACGGATTTTTAAAATTGACACAATGTTCGGAATACACTTGTCATATATAGTGTTAAAATGAGTAACTCAAGATCAAAATGCATTACTTAAAGGGCGGGATGAATTTTCTCAGATTACTAGTCTGTTATCAAGGACAGGATCATAGCTGATGGACTGGGTTCACAATATTATCACTCCTGCCTGGGTTCCATGTGTGCCCCACAATAGGTTTCTGGATACCCATTACTTGTTACATATGCCTAACTCTCCATCTTAGCAAAGAATAACCCTTGCTCTTTATTCACACCATTCTGATGACTTGTCCTTCATTTAATAACTCAGGATGTTAGCAGACCAGAATTTAGCTCTCAGCTACACATCAAAATGCATCATATCTTGCCTCTTTCACTTCTTTCTCTCTACATAAGTTATTCAGCATATCAATGTTGTTTGCATGCCTGGTGCTGTGAACATAGTAGGTGTTCAGTAAATAATCGTACATTTATTAACTGATATTATTAGTGCTTATTTGGAATTTTTATATTTTCATGTTCTTCATTTTACCCAAGAAAAGCTTGATTTTTTTTCCCAAAAATTGTTGCCTGATCCATCTTTGAATCTTTGAATTCTTGAGAACAAGCTGTTGTTGTTTTCAAGCAAGGAATCCTCTTAGCTTCTTAGTGGTGGGGAATGCCATTGCCTATTCCCCTCCCCAAGCAATGCCAATGCCCGGCAGACCACAATAGATGTTTTCTATTGAGTATCGAAATACCTTCTGCCTCCAACTTCCATACCTCCATAGCATCCTGGATCAGTGCACCATGAAAGATAATACATATTGCTTTTTTCAGGATCCCTATACTTCAAAAAGCATATGAGAAATGAAACGAAATGCTTATTTTAGCGCAAAAACATTTGTACTATTCACGTTCCTTTAGCTCTTTAAAGATATCTTTCACTGAAAATGAAGTCATCCATGTAGACTGCTAAATCTAAACTCATACTTTCACATTATATGCATTTACTTTCTAAATCACTCTCTTAGTACCTCCATATGTGCAGTCTTGCATTTTTAGTTGAATATTTTCTGCTGACAATATCCATTTAAAAGGAGTGGTATTTTGGTATTTTTCTTTGCACTAGGGAATCCTTTTTTATCTTATTTTGTTTCCATTCTATGTGTCATTGTGCTTTTGAAAATTCAATAGTGCATATATTCAAAACAGGCTCAATCCTGTCAAGAATCAATATTAAGTTAGAAAAATTCCCTCTGTTTCTATTATCTAAATTTATTTTAATGATTAGTAAAAAGTTTCCTTGTAAGTTTTGAAGAATACAATAATGAATCCATCAATGCCTGGTGCTTTCTATTCTAGAAAGTTATCATTCATTGATTCAATTTCTATACTCTTTTTTTTTTCAGATATATTTCTTCTTGTGAGAGTTTTAACAGATTGAGCCCTTCAACGAATGGACCTGGTTTGAAGTGCAAACTGGCATATGTGTGGATGAAAAAACATACATGCAGGATACAGCAATCCTGGAGTAAGAAGCCAGGTTTCACTGGAATAGCAAAGCCAAGTAAGGATATCGAGGATAAAAAGGAGGTGAGGAACTTCTGGCTGTACAATTCATGAAGTGCCCAGGTTTATAATAGCCTGAAAGTTGGCTGCCGTGTCTATATTCCTACTCACTTGCCCCTAGTAGGGCTTAAAAAAAATCACTTATGGAACTCCTTTATAGACACACCAGAAAATAGTCCAGCAGGGTCCATTCTGATTATGGAGAGACCCAGGATGATTCCCTCTAGAATGAAATAAAGGTGACTTTCTTCCCACTCTGAAGTCTCTGCAGTCAATTTCCATAGAACATTTCATCATACTGGTCATATTTTTGAGACAAAATTTGTTCATAATAAACCACTGGCTTTTGTCTTAACGCCCATAGGACAAGTGGAGTTTGGTGGGTTGATTTTTGCTGTTGATTTCTTTTTTTCCAATTTCATGGATTTCCTCTCTAATTCATATTTTTCTTTTCTGATTACTTTACATGCACACACATATGTGTGTATATATATATATATATATATATTTTTTTTTTCTTTTTCATAGGTTCCTAAAGTAAAAACTTGGATGACTGACTTTAGATTTTTTCTTTTCTAATACATATATCCAGTTCCTTAAAAAAATTATTATTTTTATTGGAAAGGCAGATATATAGAGAGAAGGAGAGACAGAGAGGAAGATTTTCTGCCTGATAATTAACTCCCCAAGTGGCCTCAATGGCCAGAGCTGAGCCAATCTGAAGTCAGGAGCCAGGAGCTTCTTCTGTGTCTCCCACATGGGTGCAGGGTTCCAAGACTAGGCCTTCCTCAACTGCTTTCCCAGGCCACAAGTAGGGAGCTGGATGGGAAGCAGGGCCCCCAGAAAACGAACCAGCACCCATATGGGATCTCGGAGCATGCAAGGCAAGAACTTTAGCCGCTAGGCTACTGTGCCTGACCCATCCAATCTAAAAATGTCTCTGTCTGCATTGATTTTTTTCTAGCCAATAATATTTAGTAAATTTTAATAATAGTAAATGGTAAAACTTAGTAAATTTTAAAAATTATAAAATGTTAGTAAATGTTTTCAATTTCCACCATATGCCTGTATTATTTCTGTTCTCTTTTCTTTGAAATATTTATTATTATTATTATTATTATTATTATTATTATTATTATTTTGAAATGCAGTGTTACAGAAAGAGAAAACAGAAAAAACAGAAAAGGATCTTCCATCTTTTGGTTTACTCCCGCGATGGTCACAATGGCCAGAGCTACACTGTTTCCAGGAACCAGGATCTTCCTCCTGATTTCCCACGTTGATCTCCCAGATCTCCCACAGGGGTGCAAGTACTCCCATTGGGATGCCAGATCTTCCTCCAGATCTGTGACATAGATGCAGGGATGCCAGTATTTGGGCCATTCTCTGTTGCTTTCCCAGGCACATTAGCCTAGAGTTGGTTTGGAAGTAGAGCAGACAGAACTCAAACTGTGGCCCATATGGCATGCAAGTGGCTCAGTTACACCTACTACATCACAAAGCCAGTCCCTTCCTTTATATTCTTGTACAGAATCTATTTGACCTATTAGGTCACTTAGCACATTCATCATAAATGTTTTTAAGTCCTGATATAGTGAAAATGACATTCTTGTCATATTAGCATCTGATTATGATGTCTGCATTCATGCTTTAAACTATGTCTTTTTTTTTTTTACAGTTAGCACGCATTCTACTTGTCCTTGATAGCTAAATATAATGTACTAGGGAAGTGGAACTGCATTAAGTCAGTCATCAGTAATGAGGTGGGAAATATTTTCAAAGGTGAGACATTGTATACACCTGTGAATGAATCTTATCCCTTCCAGTGACTGCCTTTGTTGAAGGATCTTCCCAATGCAACACTTTCAAGTCAGGCAGTGCACATACCAATCTCCCAGGCAGCAGCAAGAATTTGGGAAGAACCCAGCTTGTAGATTTCGGGACTTTGATTAACTGGCTTCGTGTTACAAGAAATGTTTGGTGGGTTCTTTTTCTCAGCTTAATATAGAAATAAAAAGCCAGGAACCACTTGCAGACAGTTTTGTCTGCAAAATGATCAGGTGAGCAGGGAAAGAAGAGGGAAGGGAAAAGGACCACCTGAGAAAAAGCCAGGAGGTGGGGTGCCTCTGGAAAGGGGAGGGAGAGACACAAAACATTTGAGGAAGGCTCTTGGGATTTTTTTTATTATTATTTATTAATTTTAATTCATTAATTACATTGTATTATGTGACACAGTTTCATAGGTATTTGGGTTCTCCCCACCCCTCCCCAAACCCTCCCACCATGGTGGATTCCTCCACCTTGTTGCATAACCACAGCTCAAGTTCAGTTGAGATTCCCCCATTGCAAGCGTAAGAAGAAATTACTTACAGACTTAAGGGGAGACATAGATATGCACACAATGATAGTGGGTGATCTTAACACCCCACTAACAACAATAGACAGATCAACAAAACAAAAACTCAACAAAGAAACAACAGAGCTTATACAAACAATAGAACAACTGGACATGATAGATATTTATAGAATTTTTTATCCTAAGGCCACAGATTATACATTTTTTTCAGCAGTGCATGGCACCTTCTCCAGGATCGACCACATGATAGGACACAAAGCAAACCTAAATAATTTCAAAAAGATAGGAATCATACCATGTACCCTCTCAGACCACCACAGAATGAAACTGGAAATCAGCAATTCAAAATGCCCCAGGAAATACAGAAACTCTTGGAGGCTGAACAATATGCTATTAAACGAACAATGGATCAGAGAAGAAATTAAAGATGAGATCAAAAAATTTATGGAAACCAATGAAAACTCTGAAACAACATTCCAAAATTTGTGGGACACTGCCAAAGCAGTGCTATGGGGTAAACTCATCGCAATTGGAGCTCATGTCAAGGCCCAAGAGAGGCGCCAAATACAGGAACTAAACACACACCTCCAGGAATTGGAAAAACAACAGCAGAAGAGCCCCACACACAATAGGAAACAAGAAATCATCAAAACAAGGGAGGAAATTAATCAGATAGAAATAAAAAAAAACGATACACAAAATCAATGAATCAAAAAGCTGGTTTTTTGAGAAGATAAACAAGATAGACACCCCACTGGCCCGACTGACAAAGAAAAAACAAGAGAAGGCAAGAATTAACAGCATCAAAGATGAAAAAGGCAACATAACAACAGACACTGCATCCATTAAGGACATAATTAGAAATTACTACAAAGCACTGTACTCCAACAAATCAGAAGATCACCAAGAAATGGAAAAGTTCTTAGACTTCTACCACCTGCCAAAACTTAGCCCAGAGGCAACAAACGACCTGAACAAACCCATAACTGAAGCAGAGATTGAATCAGTGATTAAAGACCTCCCAACAAAAAAAAGCCCAGGCCCAGACGGCTTCACTCCAGAATTCTACAAAACATTCCGAACAGAACTGACCCCAATCCTCTACAAACTCTTCAAAACAATAGAAAAAGAAGCAACCCTTCCAAACTCATTCTATGAAGCCAACATTACCTTAATCCCAAAACCAGACAGAGAACTAACAGAGAAGGAAAACTACAGACCTATCTCTTTGATGAACATTGATGCTAAGATTCTCAACAAAATCCTAGCCAACAGAATTCAAAAACACATCAGACAGATCATTCATCCAGATCAAGTAGGCTCTTGGGATTTTAAGCCTTCCCTGATCCCTCCTTGTTGGGTGGGAACCAACAGGTAAAAAAGGTTCCTCATTGGTGGTCTCTTAATTAGTTAGGAAATGGATGGATAATGCTCGTGTCACCCACTTGAAGGAGTGGCTAACATTTCAGCAGGCTTGGATGGTTTCATTTCTCCTTAAGGCTGATCTCACTGTGTAGTACAGAATGTTCACGCGTGTGTTCACACAGTTTCTTACTCCCACTCCTGCTCAGAGAAGCAGGAGGAAATTCTTCTTGAATGTTCACTGGGAGGAGCAGACCGGAATAGCCCACAGAAACCCAGGAGCTCTTGATGCCTGGGTTCTCCTATAGCATTTACCTTTCAGATTGTTCCAATATGAAATCCAGCAAATTGTCAGTTCTGGTTTCCTTATCGCTAGCACTGATTCTTGTAGTGGTTTCATCCCACGAGTCACTGCCCTGGTAAGCTGTGGTGGTAAGCTGTGATTCTCTGCTTCTGCCTGTTGGTATCTCCAGTCTGGGGAACTGGTTTGCTCTGTGGTATTCACTGCCTTAAAGCTCTACGAAGAGTGTCTGATATTTTGTTTTGTTCATTCATCGTTTACTGTTATGACGAAGTGGCAACCTAGAAGTTTCTTACTTGCGAGGTAGAAAACCTGAAATCCAATATACATTAAAAAAACAGAGTTTGAAATCCTTAGCATTTATTAAGAGAAAAATATCTACCAGACACTATATTAAGTACCTGAGTACATGGATAGTTTTAATTAGTTTTATAATTCACACTATGAGATAAATGTTATCTTCATTTTACAGATGAAGATGGGGGGAATCAGAAAAAAAAGAAATCTCTTGCTAACAATTGCTCAGATATTAAGAGTCAAATCATAATTTGAGTACAGATCAATACCATACTAGGACTAGGCTCCCTGCCTCATAAGAGCAAATGTGACAGTGACAATGAAAGAGAAAAAAAAGTTAAGGAGGAATCAACGTACAAAGTGATACAAGGGATGAGTGAGCATGAGAGAGACTATCTTCACATACACTTTCATGATGTTTTGTTCACAGCTGGTGATTCTCTTTTGTAAAAATCCAGATAAGACTACAAACCTCTAAAGCAAAATCATCTGAGTGAATTTCACACTGGTTAACAGCACACCTGGTCTGGCAGAGCTGAGAAAAATGTCACCATCTGACGAGGATCAACTGTCAAGATTAGTCATAGAAAACTGAAATCAAAATTATTTCTTTCACACAACATGTATGAGAACAAATAATCGTTTCATATCTTAAATTGAGCATGTGATTCTCTCAGTGATATAGGATCTTTCCAACAGGAATGAGGATGAGAGAAGGTGGTTGGCCTTTATGCCTGGCTGGTTTAATGCTGGACAGAGTTAGTATTTTATCACCACTCTAAGCAGGTGTCATCACCCAAGTATGCAAGAATTACTCAGGTAAACTTCAATCCAGTTAAAGCCAAGAGGATGGCGCCTTCTATAAATCAATGTGAGAGTCCCTACCATTTCTTCACTTCCACAGTGTGCTTCTTGGTTAGTTTAAGACACATTAAAAGAAATATACATGGGGGAAATGAAAGGAGACAGTTGACTGATGTTAGTGACTCCAGTTCTTACCAATAAATTTTATCTTGAGTTATCTCACAATGCTTTTTCTCCCGTTGTGCAGTTATTGACAGTTGCAGATGCCACTGCGCTGGTTATCATTATGGAACTGAATACAAAATGAATAGAATGGAGCTTATGGGGGCAGGGGGTCATAATCAACTCAACCTGCTATACTTAAATACAAATGGGAAGTGAATAACTGAGAACTTATACTGCCTGGTCAAGCTTGTACCTGTTTACAATAACACTCAAAAGTGTACTACAAAACATTCAAGAAGAATGGAATTTTAAACATGAATGAATTTATCTTAGTGCAAAAGAATCATTCAATCAGTTCATTCATTGGGATCCTTAAAATCTGTGTATTTTTTGCAAAATATGATGAATTTTAAAAATCATCAAAAATAAATGTATCATTTTTTTCTGATTTACAAGAAAACAGAAAGAGGAGACAAAATATAACATATCTTACTAAACATATGTAAGAGCCAAGGATCATTCAAGTGAGAGCTAAAAGAATGCAATTTAATCTGAGTTTCCCATGTTATTAGTAGGGATCAATGCATCTGGACCATCATAGGCTGCTTCCCAGGGTATGCCTTTGCAGGAAACAGGAATGGAACTATAGCTCAAAGCAAGAGTGCAACCATGGCGGAAAGGCAGATTTCTTTTCTTTTCTTTTAAGGATTTAGTTATTTTAATTGGAAAGTCAGATATACAGAGAGGAGAGAACAGAGAGGAAGATTTTCTGTCCAATGACTCACTCCCCAAGTGATCACAATGGCCGGTGCTGAGCCAAATCCGAAGCCAGGAGCCAGCAACCTCTTCCAGGTCTCATATGTGGGTGCAGGGTCCCAAGTCTTTGGGACCTCCTCAACTGCTTTCCCAGGCCACAAGCAGGGAGCTAGATGGGAAGTGGAGCTGCTGGGATTAGAATTGGTGACTATATGAGATCCCGCTATGCTCAAGGCGAGGACTTTAGCTGCTAGGCCACCGCCCCGGTCCAAGGCAGATTTTCTAATAAGGGATGCATACATGCCACATGATGTCTTAACTTCTGCAAATGGAAAAGGAGATCCTTTTAAAAGAGAAACAATTCTGATTGAAAAGTTGAACTTCTCACTATTAATCTAAAACAAATAGGGAAAGACAGGGAAGGCAAAAGAAAGTTTCAAATACAGAAAGCCTGAGGTTATATTTGGGCAGTTTAAATTCTATTGTTCCCATATAGTGGCCCCCGAACATGGAAATGGAAATTACTAAACAAAATAACAGTTCAGAATATGAAGAACGTTGATTTTGTACACAAATGCGTAGCAGATATAAATCATAACCCACTCCGCCCACTAACAATATATGACATAGAAGTAGCCTAAACTAATAGTAAAATTATTAATTTCTTGTACTTGATTATGACACCCACCCTACCATTTTCACTATGTGGGACATGACATCTCTTTTACATCTTAAATTGAGTTAGCTGCAATTATGAAACTTCCTATGATTATATTGGAAGTCTAGTTGGGAGCCAAGTTGGTTTCAGGAGTCACTGAGCAAGCACACTTTTTAATCCTCCCTTAAAACATCATCTCTTTCTTTCACTTCTTCCGTCCCCAAACCCTGGTCAATTAAAGATCACTTTCTCTTCTTTCATGTTAGGATGTTTTACAAAGTCATTTATGATGTGGCTGCATATGATAGACTGGTGGCTTCCTACCTAGGAAAGCTTTCACTGTTACTACCATGTGATGCAAAACTCGAAATTTACAGAAAGTGGATTCTCATGAAAGATGGGTGTATCTGACTAAACTGGCCGGTTAGTCCACCTGATGATACTAGCTGAGCCAGGACTTTGGCTTTTGTGGGAGACAGTCTTTGTTCCTCTCTCTCAGCTCTACTGACATTGCCAAGATGCTAAGCCAAGGGCCATCACCACTTACCATCATGTTGCTCTTCCATCTTCCTTGAACAAGACTGTAGCTATGTCACTGTTGGCCACAATGTCCTCCACTTTTGCTTAGTGATTAAACTGCAGGTAAGCCTTTCCAGGACTATTTTCTGTGCACATTTTCTTACAGCATTTACTTTAGAAAATTTGAAATTGTAAATTCATCCTTTGAGATGTAAATCCTCTTGCTAGGCTCTTGTCAATGTTATAGTTCAGAAATGCCTTTTGAAGGACTTGCAATTCATCCAACGAAATGTGATCATCAGGCAAGTTTCTCCCAGTGTCAGTGGATGGGAAGAGGCCTATCCGCTTTGGACACTAAATAACAAACACAGACAGCCTGACCACATTCAATTTCCTCCAAAAAGATGTTTTTTCTTCCCTATTACTTTACCCTTTGTTTAAATTCAGGGAAGCGACTGCTATTTCTCTTCCGTGTTGTAGCAGTCTTGACCCCCTATTTTACTCATCTTGAGGGAAGTCAGCCTGGCTCATGCAATATATTTTAGTATTATCAAAAGCAGAAAAAAATAAGATGACCTAAGGTTCTGAATATTTTAAGAAAAATGAATATCGTCCTTAATGAAAGTAGAGACTTCCTGCCTAGATAAATATGCAACAAAAATGAGTCCGTATGTGGATAAAATTAAACTCAGCTTTGTTCGTTTAGGTGCCTGCTTGGCTGTGTCGCTGTTTGAATTTGTGACCCCCTGGTTTCTACTTTCACAAAAGCCAGAAAGAGAGGTTGTTTTCAAGCACCTTCTGCTTTAGGCCCTGGAAAGTCCCTGAGGCTACGAAACACAAAAGCCTTCCCCAGTACAGAAGGAAAAACGAAGAGAACAAAACAAAGTGAACTCTTATTCTTCCTGATTGTTTCCCAGCAGAGAAAACAAAACACAAGTGACTTTCCTAATAAAACTCTTACCACACATTTAGTGAAGACCAGTGTTTTCTGCTCCTCTTTTCCGAGTTTGTGACCGCTTCTTTATAATTTATCTAGAGAAATCCATGAGTATCTTTCTTTCCGTTTCCTAGTTTTTAATGAAGTGAAGCAATTTGGTTTTTATTTGGATGCATAATATTTAAATTCGAGTAGGAATACTTTAAAGTGTAAAAGTCAGTTTAAAATATGTTTGAAATATGTTTGAATATACTCAGATTTGGGGCAAAAGGAATTGAATAAACACTGATTGTTTCAAGACTAATAGGCACTCGAGTTTCTTCTGTAATTTTTAAATGCCTCTTATCCTTATTATTAAACTCAGTGAAGTTCTACATCCTACTTTCTATTAATCTGCTTTGCAATGTCATCTTAATTTACATTTGCTATTGCTAAAGCTGCTCTCTAGGAAGGAGTGATAAATCACACACGTATTCTTTAATTTGTCATCCTCATTACTCAACAACTGACTCACTCAATTGCCAACACATAGAATTTATACTAATGCTCCTAATTCCACAGACTAATAATTAGATTATTTCAATGAAACATGCCTGGTTTGTCACTGGTGTGTGCTTGCCATTTGTTTCTCTGAAGGGGAGAGTCCTGACGATTTTTGCCTTCCTTACTTATGGAAGAACTGCTTGGAAGGTTATGATTGTAACAAGTAAAGTCTTTTCCATCATGGAGGCATTTCTTTGAAATCTAAGCCACACCCTGACAGCCCGTGAGTATTCCAGACTCAGAGTCGAAGAGCAATACATCATGTTTCTGTGAGACTAACGACAGGTCGGACAGCTCAGATTTCTTCGGATGCGTCCTCTCCTTATTAATCAGAGCCAGAGTATTGTAACATTATTTAGGCACATAAGCCAGCAATCGCATACATATAAAAAGTGTTGTTTAGAATAGTCTGACTTTAAATTGAGATTGATTTGTTTTTACCACACAGAACATGAAGTCAAGTAATGAATTCGGCTTAAGAGAAACCATACCGCCTGAATACATCTTTATCTGTTTTCTGTTTTAATAACAAATTCCACAGACTGTGTTAGTTACTTACAAAGGAAAGATGTTTATTTCGACTCACTGTCTTTTAGGCTGGAAAATCCAAGGGCAGAACAGTGGAATCAGGTGAGGGAGTCGTGACATGGCAGCTGGTAGCAAGCCAAGCCTTCATGTTACTAAGACACAGGCACTCAAAAGAATGAAGTCCTCTCCAGAGAGAACTTCAGCCCCGAAGCGGTTTTCAGCTGGCATCCAAACCAACTGCTCTGGCACCATGCGCTAATGAATGCACATGTGACGCTTAGGAAACTCAGCCTGTTGGTGATAGGCACACTCCCAAAGATACAGCAGAGGTGTTCTACAAACAGAAAAACCTCCGTTTGCATCACTAACTTCATGCACTATCGGGCTTACAAACAGCGCTCACGGAAACCCAGTTTTGTCACTTTTCATCTAATGCCAATGTAAAGAGATAGCAATACAGTCTGAGTAACGACTCCGCGCACTAGAGGAAGGCATCAGTCCTTGCTGGCAGCTGAGTAATCCCGCCCCCCCCCCCCCCCAACAGGCTCACATTCGAATATCCTTCAATGGCAATAAAGTTCCATGTAGGTCTCACAGGGGGCAGAGCATATTCAAAACACAGCAATGCCATGTTTGCTATAGTCAGTTGAACGTGCATGTATTTATTGATATAAATGTTGGTATCTTAAAAAAAAAAGCACTTGTTTTTATTGGAAAGCCAGGAGAATGGAGAGAGACAGCATGCGCAAAAAGGAGATAAATCCTCCAGCTGCTGATCACTCGTCAAAGACAGGAAATCTAGCTGGATCTTCCGTGTCAGTGGCATGTCCTCAAGGGCTTGACTCTATTGCTGCCAAGAGAGCACGTTCGCAGGAAGCTAAAGTAGAAGCAGGAATTTAACCTAAGCACTCTGCTGTGATAATTTGTCATGAGCTGCAAACTCTCAATAATGTTATATTGTTTAAAGCAATATTGAGTTTGTATAAACTAGCATGAATATTTAATGTGTAAAGCATTGATTAGCTTTTGTGAGCACACCAAGGACGGTAGTACACCAAGGACAACCTCTACCTGTAAAGCTGGTAAGGTCTTCTATCAGAGTACCAGGTGCTCTGCTTTTGATACAGCTCATGCTAAAACACCTGAAACCGTTGTGGAATTGGTCCAAAACCCTAGGTCCCTACCAGCCATGTGGGAAAGCAGGATGGAGTTCCAGACTCTATTTTGCCTTGGACCAGCCCCAAACGTTTCGTTTTTCTCCCTATCTCCATTGTCTCTCTGTTTTTGTGTTTCTCAGTCTCTTCTTATGTCCTGCTTGTCAAATAAATATATGCTTTTTAGGAGTATAGAATTATTTCAAGAAAGATTAACAATCAATAGCACAAGTAGTAACTATAAAATATTTATAAGATTTTATTTTAAGAGGGCATGAATGTGAATGTCCTAGTAAATATTTCTTCTGATTTTTTTTTAAATCAATTCGTGGTATTTTAAAATATGAAAGGTAATGCAAGACTCCACAAAAATATATATAAAGATTGAGAAAATAGGATGGAAAGATATTTGTCAAGTTCTTTATTTACTCTAAAACACTGAGAACATGACTTGGGACTAAAACATGTCGTAGGCACTTTTTAATTTTCATATTGAATTCAAATAATCACAGACACCAAGTTATTTAAAAAAAGCAAACAAATCTATTAAGTAAAATTCACTAGGGCCAAAATTTGCATTACTGTTTGTATTTCTGCACGTATGAATGTGTGAATGCTCATGTGCTTTTCTTTGTGTTGAATCTTAGTATGAGTTTATTAAAATGGCATAAAAATCTATTGAGATAATGAAGCTTTCATCCTTGGGCATCATGAATGCATGTACAATTTAGCTTTTTTTTAAGCATCAGTCAAAATACCTTGCATATTAAACATATTTGGATGTAAGATGTTAAATCAGACACAATGTAGTTCAACATTGTCATCTTGGCCTTTTTGATCTCATTATCTATTATTATTATTAATAATAATATTAATTAATTTATATGGTTTTCAAGACCTATCTGCAGATCTAATTTAATAGACATGGGTATATTATACTGAAAATTAAGGAAATTTAGAACTATTTGGTTAAATCATGCATATTTTAAAGAACTCCTGTGATAAAACTTTAGATGTATGTTTGAGAGCAAATGTTAATTTGATAGTATTTTGCTAAAAAGAGTGAGGAAGTTTTAACTGGTCTTGTGTTAATAAAACCAGATTAGTACATTTTCAGCTTCTATAACAATGAAATCCACCAAGCTATGTTAGTAGAAATGTTTTTACATTTTATTTCTTTTCCTATCTACTCCTTCTAACTCAGTCAACATATACTCAGTTTAAAATATTTTAACACTATTCTTAAAATATGGTAAGCTCATTTTTATAATTGCTTTCATTGTAAATTTTTAAAATAAGTGAAACTGATATCTTGGATGAAGAACAATTTTTGGACATTTTGAGGAAAAGTATATCAGTGAAGTCATAAGAAACAGAGCACATGGAAATTATTGGAAAAGATCATCAGTGACAACCAATTCTGAAAGCTTTTTCAGTAAGAAAAACTCAGAAGATGAAATTTATTTTATTGTTTTAAATCAATTGTTTAAACCCATGTATTGTTTATTCTTAAAAGATCAAATTATCTAGAATTATCCAGTTCAAAGGAAATTGGAGCTTATTGAACTGCTGTCTTATAGCCCATCTACATTTGATGGCATACCCCAGGCCAAGTGACTCATACAGGCAAGAAACAACACTACAGCTTCAGAATTTTCTGGTTCTCATATGTTATTAATAACACCTGAAACAAATTTTACATCTAGAGGCTTACAAAAATTGTAATTACTTGTTCTTTATTTTATTTTTTGTTTATTTTTATCATCTTATTAGATGTGAAATTAAATAATACTTATGGTGTCTCACCAGAAAGTGTTTATATTCCTGTCTTGGAAAAGTCATTTGTCTCAGGTACTTCAACATTCTGATTCCTGGGGCAAACTTTAATAGACATTTCAAGCAAGGCTTTATTATAAAACAATCTACAAGCCATTAGTTGTAGCTATATAAACCCTGTAGCAATCAATCTTAATGCCTGGGTCAACCGAATGAGAAAGAAGGAGAGAGTTGCCTGAAACTATGCGTTATTGAAAACCTCACTCACTGAAAGGAAATGAGGAAAATGAATGCTCATCTCAATATTTCCTAGTAGGAGTCTGTCTCATCCTAATTTATTTGCCTCTGGTTTTGTAAAAAAATCAATCAGCTCATTGTCTCTGAGGTATATTAAGCCATTTCACAGAAAGTCACTGATAAAATATTATTCACCATGTAATTATTTTTCAAAATCTAACCATATATGCAATTGAACTGATGCAGTAAAGTGTTCTAAATCAAATGCACATTCTGGTCTTACTCTATTTTCTATCAACTGCCAAAGTATTTTATCCAATAGTCAGTGTCCAGCCTTGATAGTTTCCATTTTGGTTTATGGTTGGAAACTTTCTGCTTACTTTTGCTTATTCAGGAAAACAACGACCGGAGCATAATGGTAAATTGGCATTGCCTACATCAGGGTGGGCATCCTCAGCCTGTCTGTCTCACTGGTATCCATCACAGCCACCCCAGTAACTTATAACGACACATTTTTCTAGATGGCAAAAGACAAAAATTAATTTTATTTTATTTCTACTTGTATAGTCATTTATGGGAATTAATAGCGACATAGGATTTATGAAATTTTCAACAATGCTGAAATGATATAAATAAATTCGCAAATTAAAGCATTTCGCAAGAATCGTGAACACTTTTGAGTCCCTCTATGAAGTCTGAAACTTCAAATAATTATGCATAGGCCTCGTAAGACTAGATGTTCTGCATATTTATGTACCCCTTATAGCTCTCACAGTCTCAAGGCAGTTACCATGAATCTCTTTCATCAAAACACTTGGTATGGCATTCAAGGAGGCCCTTAAACAATTATAATGATGATGATAGTGATAACGATTTGATCACCACCTCAGTTGCAGAACAGATGGCACATCAAAAAGGGATACTTGAAATGAGTTTAGTGAAGATACTGTTTACAAAGGTGTGAACTGCTGAAGTAACCAAGGAATTATGGGCGGCAGGGGTGTGGGGGGGAAAGCACAGAAAAACTATTACTATACATGATCTGAAGAGACAGTGGAGGACAGAAGATATACTAGAACTCAGCAAAAATGTTAAGCTGTGATGTAAGACAGGTAAAAACAAATGTCAAGGTCCTCTTTTGGTACAGGAGAATACCACATGCCACCCAATGAGAAGAAGCTCGGAGGAATCAGCACTTAGACAAGTATCATTTCCCACACTGTCTCTTCTGCTGATTGGTTCCATTGACCAAGCCCAACTTGAAGTTGGAAGGAAACTAGAAGACTTGTTGGCAATGCCACTGTAATGTGATGTAGATCAACAAGTTTCCCTGGATTTACAAGGAGCAACAAGAAAGTATTACACATATTTAATGAAGCTGTGTGCCCTATTTCATTACATTTTCCAACATTTGTTTAGTAGTCTCACTCACTGAAAACTAGAAAACATTCTTTCTAAGAACACTTAGCTGGTGACTGATTAAAACTAGGAAGATGATACATGCATTTTTAACTTTTACATCTATGCTGTCTCCTACCAAAACAATCACATTCCTTATTCCATTGTCATCTTTGCATTCCTACAACATGTCAAGTTAATTCCATTAAAATGAGATAAGTCTTTTTCATCGTTGGAGTCAAAGCAAAGGCGTTCCTTTTAATTGCTTGTGGTCTAACAAAAGGACAGAAAAAAGAAGGCGGTCTTAAATCACTTAAACATGAATAAGAGACAACCCATAACACTGCCACAGTTGAAGGGGCAGTCATATCAACGTAGTGTTACTCACTTATTTGTACTGTCAGCAAATGAAACTGAAGTCAAGAAAACTGTATTCCGTAATTATGATGCTAATCGATACTTCATATGTGAACTGGTCCTTCACTTGACCTCAGGGTACCTGATCTCCATGATGATAGGCTAACACAAAAATAATGTTACGGAACCTCAGAATTTCATGAGAACATGTGAAATTGTAGATGTAAAAAATGAAATGTAAACATGAAATGAAATTACGGGAAGTCATTCCCAAGGTTATTGACATGTGGATTCTTATATTCTCTTTTAGATTGTTTATTTTCCCTTGACACATTTTTTGTTTTATTTTATTCCATAGATGCTTATTTCAATGAATTACTAAGCATAAAAATGAGAGGCAAATAGAGAAGCAGAGGGGAGGGAAAGCAAGAAATGAAGATGCACAGTTAAGGAATGATGGGGGACAAAGAATTATTTCTAGGTTTCAGCACATTACATGAATTTATTATCTAATTTATTTATTATTGAGAATGTATTATTAAATTGAGTGAGCACAGCAGGTACATTGAGATTGCTGGAGGCAACTATGGGTCATATTCTGACAGGTTTCATGTATTTAATGCAGCTATTTATTTTTTATACATGAGAAATGAATAATTTCTTTAGTAATTGCCAAATCATTTACTCCCTGAAATTCATGGCACCTTCTGAAGAAAATACATTTACCAAAACATCATGTGAATTTATGCATATTTGAAAGCAAACTCAAAGGAAATATGTAGAGCAGGTTCCTCACGTATTTCACAAAGGGTGACATTGAAAGATGGTTTGCATTTGCCTCTATTATACTGTACGCATGCATAAATTTTTTAATGTTTTGCATTTTTCAATAGAGTGTACTCATGCAAAATCAGCTGAAAGTATATAGTGATAAGCTACTATAGAGTAATTAGATACAGATTTTTAAAATCTATTTAGAACCTGGGAATGCAAGATAAATTTATTTGTTCACTTCACGTTTGCCTAAAGATATTTGATAACCTAAAGACATCTGTCTTTCTAACATTTAACTATGCTTTTATGGGACTCATCAACTAGCACTTCGCCAGAAAATTTAACAAAGACTTTTAATCAAAATTTAATGATCCAAAGCAAAAGTTGCTTTCTGGAATATCAGTGCTACCAGATATGTGAAATAACCTGGAAGCAAATTTGATGACCCAGTTATTTCTCAGGGGCATACCCTGCATTGTAGGGATAGAGCGATATATAACCAGGAAATCCTGAGAGGGAATTATATTAGGAAATATTTATCTCCATAATAGAAAGCCTCAACATTAATTAACTTGGATAATAAAATATTATTTCATGTCTAGCATTTAGGAAAGAGAGAGTACTATTTAGCTTAATACTTTAAATTGTGAATTATTAAGTTGAAATATTCTAAAATTCATTTTCTCAAATTTATGTTTTCACATGAAGTTTGAAAAGTTCTATGCTTTCTTTGCAGAGTCATTTGGAATACTTGACTAAGGTTCACTGGGTTAGGTCTCTCACTCATTTTTATGCCTACCGATAGACTAAGCATATCTCAAACAATGACAATCACAATGGATGCAGTCTGTCTTCCCTGAGTTACCTCCCATCTTTGCCATAAAACCTTATAGTCCACTGTTAATTTTTTAGAGTTTTTATAGACTTCAAGTATTATCACTGATTTTCTTAAGAATCATAAATTTCTAGAAGAATAATTAAAGCAACGAAGAGGTGTTTGCTTAGGAATTATATTAATGAACCCATTGGGTTTTCCTTACCTGTTTGACATATAACCATACATACATGCCTATCCGTACATTAACTCTCAGTGTTTTTCAAATGAAAGGAAGTTATTTTTCAGGACTGTTAGAATATCTCCATGTGTAGGTCAGTGCAATGTTTTTTTGGTAGCAGAAACTTCAGCAAGATAATACATGTATTGCTTACATAATATTCCCAGAACAATCTTTCTTGGCAGCGGTAGGCTAAAAGGGAAAGTAGATCCAGTGAGGAGGCCTGATTATGTGTGATCAAGTTTTCACCCCCATATAGTATAAAGCATTGGTGGTTAACAAGAAAATTCATATAACTGCATTATTTTCACAATTTATGTCTCTATATAGACATGCTTCATTGTAACTGTATAGCAAGTGTGGTTACTTTATGCAGTTTTATCCCAGTTAATGTGTTCAGTTTCTTCCTAGGACTGAGAATTAATAGACGCTAAATATTCTTACAGAACTGCAACTGCGGGCCTGGCATGGTAGCCTAGTGGCTAAAGTCCTAGCCTTGTAGGCGCCGGGATCCCACATGGGCGCTGGTTCTAATCCCAGCAGCTCCACTTCCCATCCAGCTCCCTGCTTGTGGCCTGGGAAAGCAGTCAAGGATGGCCCAAAGACTTGGGTTCCTGCACTTATGTGGGAGACTTGGAAGAGGCTCCAAGCTCCTGGCTTCGGATTGGCTCAGCACCAGCTGTTGTTGCCACTTGGGGGGTGAATCAATTGACAGAAGGCCTTTCTCTCTGTCTCTCCCCCTCTCTGTATATCTGACTTTCCAATAAAAAATAAATCTAAAAAAAGAAAGAAAGAACTGCCACTTCACCACATTGATTCTATTATTGTTTGCTGTTTCAAGACTGATACTCTGAAAGGTACACTGAGAAATGCTCTTTATACCCTGTGTTTCACACTTGCTATGAAGCAGATCTTTCCAAAGTGCTTTGAACATACACGGATTCTTTTCTCCCTTCCCTGGAGACCGTTTTAACATGCCTTAACAGAGGAGCCCAGCTTTGGAGCAGAGCAATTTCAGAGGAATGGTCTGTACACATCATTTAAGAAAACAAACTATATCTCTCTCTGTCTATCTGAAAAGCCACATGGGGGAGAGACATAGATAGATATAGATAGATATAGATATAGGTATAGATATAGATATAGATATAGATATCTAGATATAGATATACAAAGTCTGGAACAGCCAGGGAAATGGCCAACTAGCCTATAATCGCTCAGCCTGTACTTACTGGTCAGGCTTCCTATTTGCTTCTCCTGGACTTTACTAGGTAGGATGCAGAGTTAAATTCTTCCTCACTCACTGGGTTATTGGAGATTTCCCTGCTCAACTGCCTAAAACTTTTCTATTCTTCAATTGTAAAATGCAAAGTTCTGTAAAATCATGCTTAATCACCATATATTGCAAACTTTAAATCGTGGCTTAATTTTCTCCCCCCAAAAACTTGATCGATTTATGACTGTTAATGCTAAACATGATGTAACTGCATAGAAGCTTTGATGTTGAGTTTGTACTCAGCTGTTATATATATGATGGATGTTAATGTTAAAAAAATAATTATCCTCACAAAAAAAGAAAAATAACTACATCCATGCTTAGATCAGCAAGCTCTGACTATTGGGGAGCCAACAATGTACTTTTTCCAGTAATTCCAAGTAATTGTTTGCTTGTGTTAGAGGTAAGGAAAATTTTCTTCTGTTAAGGATGATTGAACATTCAATAGCAATTGGCTGTCAACACCAAATTGTGAATATAAATTTTAGTATTCTATGGATTTCTTAAATTTCAGTTTCAACCTGCAGTTTTTGGAGGCCTGACCACACCAAATAATTTTGTGTGCTTTGATACCAGCAGGTCAAGCATTCACCACCCTTGACTTCTTTCACTGCAGTTAAAAGTTACTACACTAGGGTATATTTGAATGGAAACTGGGATTTTGATAATGGCACAGGGACCAGCAGCGTGGCCTAGCGGCTAAAGTCCTCGCCTTGAATGCGCCAGGATCCCATATGGACGCTGGTTCTAATCCTGGCAGCTCCACTTCCCATTCAGCTCCCTGCTTGTGGCCTGGGAAAGCAGCTGAGGAGGACCCAAAGCTTGGGACCCTGCACCCACGTGGGTGACCCGGAGGAGGTTCCAGGTTCCTGACTTCGGATCGGCGCCGCATCAGCCGTTGCGGTCACTTGGGGAGTGAATCATTGGACGGAAGATCTTCCTCTCTGTCTCTCTGACTTTGTAATAAAAATAAATAAATCTTTAAAAAAAAAAAAAATAATGGCAGACGTATTATCCTTAGTTGATTTAGGAAAGCAGAGAGAAAAAACAAACAAGTTGTGAAAAGTTGGCTTGGAGGAAGGCAGGAAAGAATGACAACTGAATGAAGATTTAGATTTTGTAAAAGATTTTATGACTTATTAGGACACAACGTCCATTTTACCCAAGATCCACTTTGGATCCTGTGACACTTTTTCACAAAGTTCCCTATTGTACGTGTGTGTATGTACATACTTGGAGTTTTGATATCTCTGGTGTTACCACTAAACGATCTTTTAAGTCCTTCAGAATGGATGAATTAAATGTTTGTGAGCTCATGGATTTCTGACGCACATTTTGAAAGACCAGATTTTAACAGTCAAGTATGATAAGAGAGAGGATCAAATGAATGCTGCAGTCAGTAATTCAACTCACTCAGCAAAGCTTCTAATTTTAAATTAGAAGTGTTTCATCACACCTGAATTACTTTGGCTCAGAAAAGCAATTCCACTAGATTAATCCTAGAGATAATGTTGTAACTTTAAATCTAGACTAAATTTAGACTTACTTAAATTTCCACTCCTCTCACAGTATCATTTTGCATAGTTAAGATGGTGTCCTATGAAGCTCAGAGTTCTAAGTGGAGACCCACATTGGATGTGCTACATCACATGTATAATATAAGCTTGACTTCTGAATGGTTCACATATTTAAGTAGCTTTACAGGTCAAATACAATTCCTGGGACTTCCTCATTATTCTTGCATCGTTCTAAAGGGAAATAGTAGAAATAGCAGTTATTTTAGTATTATGCTAGTGAAGAAAACTAATTAACTTAGGTCAGAGGATATAAAAACAGAACAGTATGCAGTTACTGAATCATCAAAAGTAAGGAAAAGAGAGATTTTAACAAGCAAGGGATCAAAGAAATAAAATTCAGGCAGAGGTAAGTTCATTGCTATTCTAATTCCCCTTGATATAATAAAACAAATGAAGAATCAGTTAAGTAGAGAGCACTTAGTATTATATTCAACACACTCATTATTTCCTCCCTCCAATGACTTGTCAAATTTGCATAAGTAAAAATCATTATTAATGTAAAAGTAGAGAACATGACCAGAGTTCTCCTTAGGGATCAAGCAATGTCAAAAATTATTAGAGTTGTTAGTTAATATTTTCTATGCACTCCACTTATCCCCTGGGGTGGAACAGTGGGAAGTGATGTAAATAAATGTAGGAGAGAAAAAGTCAGACAAGGATAGTGGTAAAATGTATATGCAAGATAATATCTAGTAATTTCTATAATCTGTTAATCTACTTAAACAACTGGATATGTATTCTTCAAATACACCAAGAACCACTGGCAGCATGGATAAATGTAGGCTATTACTATATAAACCAATTTACCCAGTTGCAAAGATCTTAGGATTTGATATCTGGATTACATACAAAACTGACCATCTCAGTTTATCTGTAAACAAGGTGAAACCTTTAATGGTCTACATATTCTTATCCTTTTGTGGAATATTAGCCAACCACATGACATAAACTAAGGGAAACAAACAAACAAAATCTTCTGCTGGATTTTGCTCTTCCATATCTGCTTCTACCGTGCCATGTCAAACATAGTATCAGTTTATTTTTTAAGATAATACCACATTCTGTTTTTTTTTTTTTTGCAACAATGACTTGCCTTCCAAGTATAATCGCCATCTTTATGTGATTCCCAAATAAGTCTATTTCAGGGCTAGGTCAAGCACAATAATGGAAAATCCCACTTATGCTAATGATCAATCATTATCTAACATTTCATCCTATTTAAAAAATATAACTTTATTTAAAACTATGCAAATGTATTCCTGAGTTTTGAATATGAATGTTCAACTAACTATGGAGTGAAAATACTTAGGGAAGAAGGAAGACTTGCATCTTCACAGGAATAGGTTTAGAAATTTTCCCTGTTAGCTATCTACTAAACCGTACAACATAGCAGATAGTTAAATTTCAGTAGGTATTGTGAAATAGATGACATAGAATAAATGAGTACACTTATGTATGTACCATACAAATGCTATTTCATTTTATAAAGCATCTTCAGGGGTTCTAGAATGAATTTTGGAACCAAAGATAGTAATCAGTAACACCATTGTAATATCAGCTATCTCTAGGCATGTTGTAATCTTGGATCATTGAATCAATTTCTAGCACCACAATACATCATAGTGAAATAACAAAATTATTAGCTTTCTAAGAACATTTCAAGTGAGAGGCAGAATAATCTTAATTCCTAAACTCTCACTTTTAACACTATTGGATAGAAGTCAGTTTCATTGTCATAACACTAGGGAAATTTCCAATAAAATTCAATAAATATTGAGATGATGAGAAATGGGATTAAATGTTTCAAAAGACTTTTATCTATAAATATGTGAAGTCAGTTTCCTGAGAATCCATTTTAATAGCAATCATTATGTATCTGTCATTGAAAAAAAAGTAATGAAAATAAATTAAACTTAAAAAAATCTGTTAACATCAATGGAGTACACTTTGTACATAAGTATAATGTGTTCAGTTAACAAATGCTTGATTATAAAAAAAAGTTTTCATGAGAAATGTTATGGTAAGTCCTGTTATGATTGTGGCAAGTAAACTCCTTTTTGATGCAACAGATGAGACAAGACCAAGGATTATCTAGATACCTGAAACATAGAATTCACTTAATCTGCAGTGATTAAAACACATAAGGACAATTGGAAAACAGTAAAAAGGGCTGATGTTTGATAAAGCCATGAGGACACTGCTGGGGACAATTTTATTCCAGGTTGGATTATATGGGCGCATAGTCAAGCTTTACCTGTGGTTTCAGATTCCTCTAATATATACACTGCTAGGTAACAGTGATGATTCAAGCAGTTCTAGCTCTGTATCCCTGTATCCTTGGAGACCTGTGTTGAACTCTGAGCTCCAGATTTTGATTTGCCACAGACCAACAGGGAGTGAGTTAGTGAATGAAAAATCTATCCTGCCTCTTTCTGTGTCTATCTTTGTCTCTCTACCTCTCAATCTCTGTCACTCTCCCTTTCAAATAAATAAAAATAAATGTAGTTTTCAAAAACAAATTCAAGGGAAAACAAACAAAAGCATGCTTGTGAAATAATGCATTGCCGCTGTTTAGACAGACCTAACTCCATGTAGGATCACAGGGAGCAGAGGATTGCAACTGAAGAGCCACGACTGTGGAGGCTCTGGTGAAAGGGTAGCACAGAAATCCAGCACTCATACACATTGAAATGAGTAATGTGAGTGATGCCATCAGAGAACCGAGCACTACACAGGCTCAGTAATTTGACATGTAGACCTGTGGATCCACAGAGAAGAATATGTTGATCTGAGTTGCAATGACGATGGGCGACAGATGAGGCATAGAGACTGAATGAGATTGTTGAGTTATTTCCTACAAAGCAGCCAAAGACTGTGCCAACTTCAGTTAACTGAGGAAAACGTTAGGGAACTGCAGGAGAAAGAATTTTTTTAAAAATTGTTTTAAAGCTCATTATAAACAACAAGAAACACAGAAGTTCAGGAATTTAAGGAAAATGTTACACAGAAAATAGTAACTGAAGCAAATTCAAACTGAATAATTAAAAATGAATAATCTAATACAGCATATATGTATAATTTAAAAATCAATAGAACACCTCAATTTTGAATGAATGAGACAGAAGAAAGAATCTCAGAATGGTGAGACGCCTGCAATAATGCTGAAACATTCAGAAAGCTGGGAGAGGAACTGAATATAGCTAAGAAAAGTTTCCGTGAATTAAAAGATCCCATCAAAAGGCTAAGTATAAGAGTTCTGGAAGTTTTTGAGGAATGGAAAGAATAGCTGGGTTAAAAGATGCATTCAACGAAAGAATTACTGATAACATCACTAACACGGAGAAAGAATTAGGAAACAAAATACGGGAAGTGCACAGAACTTCAAATAAAGTCAACAAAGGTGATCCTTGCTACGACAAATGAAAAAGTCTCTTCAGTTGAACACAAAGAAAAGAAGCTTAAATACACATATGAGAACAGTGAATTGACTTAGAGCTGATCTGTAAGAGAAAACCCTACAGCACAGAAAAGAATGGAATGACATATTCCAGATCTTTAAAATCAAAAATTGTCAACCCAGAAAAACATATCCAGTAAAGCTTTCCTTTGTATCTGAAAACGAAATAAAATTCTCCAAAGCAATCAAAAGTTGAAAGATTAAGCCTCTACCAAGATCTGCCCTACAAATGTTGCTTTAAATTGAGAAATAGTTACACCTAAGAAAATTAAGTGCGAAGATAGACGATATCTCAATAAACCCACAAATGAAACTTAAATCAAACTTAATATCTACAGAATAGTTCATCATACAGATACAGAATATGTTTTTTTGTCAGTACATGGAAACTTCTCCAAGATTCATTAAATCATGTGACACAAACAACCTTCAGCAAATTGCATTAGATAGATGTATAGATATAGATATAGTTATAAATAAAATTACACTATTCATCTTTCCAGATGATCATGGAGTGAAACTGGAGACCAACAAATCAAAAAACCCCAGAAGATGTGCAAGCACTTTAAGGCTGAAAAACATGCAGATAAATGAGCAATGGACTTTAGAAGCAATCAATAAAGATTTTTTTTAAGTTATTGATATGAATGAGGTCATCAACACAACACACAAAAAAATTGTGAGATTGATCTTTTTCAATTAATGCCTATGTCAAGGTAAATGCGCTAACTGCGCATCTTAAGCAGCTAGAAAAACAACAGCATAATAACCTCAAGTTTAACAAAAAAAAAAGGGAATAAAAAAACAAGAGAGAAAATAAGCCAAAAAGAGACAAAACTATCAACAAATAAGGTCAACTAATCAGAAAGCTGGTTCTTCGAGAAAATTAACAAAATAGATTCCCCTATAGCCCAACTAACAAATGAAAAAAAAAAAAAAAAGGAATGAGACGATATAAATCAATAGAATCAGAGATAAAAAAGGAACTATAATAATGGATTTGTTAGACACACAGAGAATATCAGAAAATATCACAAACCAGAAATTAAGTTTATGAAAATATATAACAAATATCAATACTTAAGAATGACAGCATCTTGATGCACTTAATGAAATCAATAGAACAGATATATTTTATGATTGAAAATTTTATTTTAAGTTGTAACTTATTATGCTGCTATATGTAAAACAAGTTGTATAAAAAGATACAGTTTCACAGTTCAAACCAGAACTACAATATGGCAAATCTTCAGAAATATTCCTGCTCTTTAAGTTAGAAATAAATTATTTTCAGAATCAATAGGAAGAATGAATTAAAGTTAACTATTGCTTTATTTGTCATTAATTTTCATAAATTGAATTGTATAAAGAAGAACACAAATATTTATTTTATTTCATTTTGTATTTAAAATAGAGTCTTCTCATTAAAGATCACATAACAGGGTGCTCGCTTTGGCAGCACATTTACTAAAAATCACATAATAGGGCCCAGCGCGATAACATAGTGTTCGTTAAAGTCCTTGCCTTGAATGCCCGGGATCCCATTTGGTCGCCAAGCTTAGTGGCTTAAAACAACAATTTTCTCTTCCAGTTCTCCAGGTTAAAAGTTCTGGTAAGATCTCCGTAGTCCTCCTTAGCTCATAATCACTCCACTATCTTTTGTTTTATGCTAAGCTATTGGATCTCCAGCTTTGCAAAGTCATGCTACTAGATTGAGTCCTCCAAAATAATAACATTTTCTTAAAGTTTTTATTTTATTGGAAAGTCAGATTTATAAAAATAAGGAGAGACAGAGGAAAAGATCTTCCATCTACTGTTCCATTCACAAGCGGCTGCAAAGGCAGCCAGGATACAAACCAGCGCTTATATGCAATCCCCGCTCAAGCAAGGCAAAGACTTTAGCCACTAGGCTACTGTGCTAGGCCCAGGTAATAACATTTTAAAATAGGTTTATACTTCTTCTGGTCTGAAAGCTATGTATTTAGATTATTTTTACTTTGTACTGAAATTTTACTGTCATTTTAGACTCTAAAATTAATCAATATAAAAAGAGTGCTTAAAACAATCTTCTCCAACATAATTCCAACTTAAAATTTTGCATCATGCCAAATCTCAAAAGTTTACCACCTAAAACATTATTGCATTATCCAGGTTAATTGATTTCAATTTTTCCAACTTTCATATTGGTTTCCAAAATGTTTTTTCTTACATTTTCCTCCTGGTGGGTTGGATCAGAACTGAATAAAATAATCTAGCTGTGCAGACAGTGGTCACATCTCCAGCCTACATTGTTAAGACCATAGTGACGTTGAAACAGCATAAATGCAACTGCCATCTTAGTGCAATCCATCTGGCTCAGCTTGGCAGTTCTCTGCTGTTTTCTTGGATTTTACCTGATTTTACTACTAATGTAAGTCCAAATCCACTGGAATAGAGGAATGCTTTTCCATTTTGACAATGAAGCTCTAGATTCTGAAATTCTTGGATTACTTGTCTTCACCACAATGATAAAGAACAGATATCCAAGATTCTTTGCCACTCATTACATCTCAGTGCATCATTCAGCATAAAATTATTTCTTCCCTCAAGTGCTTATTATTTTGTTGTCACACTGAAAGTCTTTTTTAAGATGAAGTTTTATCCATCATTACATTTAATCATGTTATAATTTAATATGGATCATTAAATGTCTTTTAAGTGTGAATTGATAGCAATTTTCTGGCTGTATGTGGATTCTGTTGCTGCTACAGACAGCTCTATGTTATTGCTATTATTCATTATTATAATAACTCCTTCCTTTCTTTTCTAATGCTATTTAGAAACTTATCTTTGTATCCAGAGTTTTGCATAGTTGAATTTTATGTGGGCTTCATAATGCTCACTTTATGCCTCTATTTTGAAGATTGTTGCATTTTTTCAGTTCTAAAAAAACTCCCTATAAATATCTTTTAACATTGCCTCTGATATTTCTCATCTTTTATATAAAAATTATTTTCATATGTAATTGACATACTTTCTTTTATTTCTTTTAATCTCTTTTGTGTTTTCAATCTTGCAACATTATAATCTCTTAAAAGTAATTACACATATAATAATCCTAATATATCATCAGCTTATTTAGTTTGAATCTAAAGTTCATTTTTTAAAATTTCTGATTATGTTGTATATTGTATGCTATTGTTCATAGATTCTTGTTTTAATATTGAAGTTTTTGTATATTTTGTTTTGTGAAACTTAGAAAAAATGTTATATGGCTTACTCCTTCTCATAAAATTTTAATTGACATGTTGGAATGCATTTGTTTTCAAATCAAGATCAATTATTGTCATGAATTATAAATTTTTATATCTTGTTGTGAAATAACCAAATCCAAAAGCCCCGCTGGTTTCAATTGGAAACTAGCTATGATACATTGTATAATTCATATTAAAGTAACCAGATGCAAATAAAGGAAAGTTCAGAAAACTTAATGAAAAAGGCTTCAGGGACCAGGGCAGTAGCCTAGTGACTAAATCTTCATCTTGCATGTGCCTGGATTCCATGCAGACACAGGTTCATGTCCCAGTTGCTCCACTTCTCATTCAGCTCCCTGCTTGTGGCTTGAGAAGACAATGGAAGACAGCCCAAAGCTTGGGATCCTGCAAACACATGGGAGATCGGCAGGAAGCTCCTGGCTCCTGACTTCTGGTTTTGGATTGGTTCAGCTCAGATTATTGCAGCCACTTAGGGATTCAATCAGCAGATGGAAGATCTCTGTCTCTCCATTCCATAAATTCGATGTCTCTCCAGTAAAAATATATAAATCTTTAAGAAAAATTCGAACCATACAGGCTCATTGTGAAATTTGTCTGAGGGGATGTCTGATTTTCCATTCAGGAGCTGTTGATTTTAAACGCAAATTTCATTCATGTAATAACTTCTTATATTTTCAGACTGAGTGAAGCATAACATGGAAATATAGAAAAGTGACAAATGTGCACATGTAAAAACATGAGAGTGATGGCAGAGAGACCACTCTGAAAGTTAAACCGTATAAGCAAGAAAAGGCATAAAATTATATCAAAAGAACTGCAATATACTCCAACAGAAGAATACTAATATATTTAAATTCTGCAGATGTCAGTCATGGGGCAGTGGTCCCAGGTCATCTCCCACCAGGCAGACTTCCATCACACTGTTTACCTTGATTAATAAAATGCTTTCCCTGAAGAAAAAGTATCTTTCTCTCACTCTCAATCGCCTCTAAGCTTAATATTTTGGTGCTGAAACACAGGAGTATGTGAGGGCCCAGCCTGTGGACTAAGCCAGCTCTCTGGGTAAGAAATGATACTCACCCCCAAACTCTTCGTCCTCCAAACTCATTCATTTGTGCAAATAGGAGGTGAGGGCCCAAGGATGCCCATCGAGCATCCGGCCCTATGGATTTCTCTATCCACCTGCAATACTCCCAGCCAATCAGTACACATGGCTGGACGGTGTGTGCAATCTTGCCTTTTTCTTTCTTTCTTTTTTTTTTTTCTTCTTCCCTAACTTTTGTCTCCCTCTGTCTGAATAACTCATATTTATTCTCCCTGCTTGGGATTCAAACTGTCACAATCACTTTTTCTGACCCCAACTCAGAATGGCTCATGTAGACAACCTTTCAGAAGCCTCAGCCATTGAAGACCCTACATGCCACACTAATCAGATTAATGGCAGACTACTACTCTCTGCAGGTGATGGGTGAACATAACGTCTCTCTACACATCTCTCTCTGAGGCTTTGCCCTCTACAAAAATCCTTGGTGTCAGGTGGAGGAACCCCAACAAGTCTTACTCTAGGCTGTATGCTGCACTATGTAGTGGGGGGATGCCCCTTGCCAAGTCCAACCTTCTCACGTGAAAGTCCCTGGAATACTGCAGAGACAGTTCTCTTCTCCAAGACCTGTCTGCGGCTATGCAAACCCTGTCACTTTTGGCTCTGAACTTTATAGCCAAGCTGGGGAGGTTAAGCTCTCTACAATAGCTTCTTGGCTGCCTCCTAAAAAATCTCAAAAATCCAACTTCTGGATTGCGCACTCTCCAGGTGGTTCTGGCATTTAACTCTCTGCCATCTGATGATGTGGCAAAGCCCTACCAACCCTTGTCCACTCTAATTTTGCTTGCACCATTCGGAACAGTCAGCCCAATCAGGCCCTTCCCCGATCTAGCTCGCATGAGGCCCACAGGTGTTCCCCTCACCTGTCTCAGCCTTTGCCTTCGATGCTGCTGAATTCTTTGTCTCTTATTAGGTTCATTGCTTCAAAACAACAAAAGTTATATACATGTTATATACGTATTTGGGTGATCGCTCTATGTTGATAATTAAATCTAATCTATATGTTGTCATGTAAAGGACCAAGTATTTAAGCCTTCTTCGCATCCTTGACAAGCAATTGAAAACTCAAAAGTTTAAAAATTTGGGGCACTGATATTTTCAGTGAGGCCTCCCGGGAATCAAAGGATTTATTTCTCATTTTGTAGCCACAACTGAACAGGCTCTTTGGGTTATACCAAAAGCGCAATCAAGATACAAAGCAGTGCAAAATTTTAGTACATCAAAATGATGCTGTAACAAATATCCAAAAGTTTCAGAAATCTGAAACCTTTTGTGGTCTTTTTTCAGTCTTCTTATCTTAATTCAAAAAGGCCCAGAGGCCTGTAAGCACATAATTCTATAAGATCCTACACATGTTTGCTAAAATAGTGTGTGGAGTAAACAGGTGTCTCTTCTTGTCAGTTAATGAATTCTGTGGTCCCAGCCATGTCTGTTTGAAATCTGAAATTTTCTCACAATCCACTTTTGCATTGTCCTCTACTCACATCTGTAAATCTTCTGAAAAACTCTGGCAAACTCAGGTGACTAAGAACTAGAAGGGAGTCTAATCAATTGATTGTAATTTTTAAAGAATTTTAAGGTCTTAAACTCTTACTGAAACTGATTTATTTTTCTGTCCTAAAGTTGATAAATCGACACAAAAATCTCTGTTTCAGGTGACTTAAATCTCTGACAGGCTGTTTTAAAATATTTTAAGTCACTGATGCATTTGTGCTCTGGTTCATTAATCAAACAAGTTACTCATATTCTCACTTCTCCCTATCATGTGCAACTTAGCTTTTAAAGTTGTTATAAAAATCATAATATTTTGTTTTCTTAGGCGATGTAAACATAACTTGTTCATTGTAAATGAGTCCTTTTGTCTGAAATTTAAGGCAGGCATTGAACCTTTAGAAAAATGTCTTCTAAGGCTGTTTTTTGAGTTTTCACTTGCTATTGTTACTGAGGATAAGAAACCCGGTGGCTCAGTCTCACTCCTTATTTCTCCTTTGTCTAAGACTCAGGAGGACTGCTAGGATGTATAGTTTGACCACCAGACCTTACAAAAGTAATGGCTATTATTTCTTGCAATCATGCTTGGCCTCACATAAAAGACAAAACTGCCTAATTATTTCTCCATGGGCGTTGCTTTTCCTTACAAAAATCTATCAATATGTGCCTTTGAGCATAGCATTCTAGCTCAGTCCATTACAGATTGAGAGACAGAGCTGAGCAGCTCCATGGCTGACATGCTGTAGACTGCTTTTTTGGTCCACTTTTTCAGAATCCCAGAGGATTGAGAATAAACTAGGCAGCAAGAGGAATATTAATATAACTTTATACAGTGATTTGCTCTCATGCAGACCCAGCAAGGCCAGGATACCCTTGGATAGTGTCTGTCTGCAATGAGGGAAGCCACGGAAATGGGCAGACAGATGCTCAAGGCAGAGCAGCTTTCAAAGAACTCTCTCAGTTCTACCAAGTCAGGCAACAGGAAATGGAAATGTCCTGGGAGTCAAAGGACAACTGGGTGGCAATAATGGTAGGCAACAGCTAAAAAGCCCTCCACTCTGCGTAGCTTCCAGAGCAGCCATTGTCATGTAGGAGGTGGCATGGATCAGTGACGTCACTGAGGAAGCTATGTGTTTACATCTGAAGAAACTGCCTGTTCTGGACTAGCCTCCTAGTCAAACCAGCCAAATAATGTGAGTCAACAGGATGTCTCCCCTGAAGAGTTTCATATCTTCCCTATGATGTGTCTTCAAGAATAAAGACCGCATATAAAGAGACAGATAACCCTGGGCCTCAGACACACCTGGCCAGGCCTTACCACTCACTTTATGCTCAAACTCCTCCTATCAATCTCTATTTATTACCACCCACCTAATTATCAGATCACCTCCCTCCAGCCTGCTGTGAACTTCCATTCACTCTTGCATGAGAAAACTGGATTTGGATAGCAAGGGAAGTTTTCTGGGTTCTCAAGTGACTCTGTCCTCTGAGATCTCACGTTTTTCATCTGCCTGTTATATGTGTCTCCTGTAGGCTTGAAACAATGGAGTTCTAAGTGTCCATGCATGTAAAACCTCAGTAGCAGTTTCTGCTAACTGGCACTGCAGCCCCTGGAGGCCCCTTCTGCTGGAGTCCTGGCTTAGCTGCAGGCTGATACTTACTTTGCTCTTACCCAGCTTGAAACGACCAGAATGGTCATTCTAACTCCTGATAATAGCCAGAGTTTTCGTAAAGAGGTAATGATGAAGGGAGCCCAGGACCTGAGCAGCTCAGACTAACTCCATCTCATGGCTCCTTGCTAAAACATGCACAACAAACAGATCAACGGTGTTCTTTGCCACACTCATGCGTATTATTTTCTTTTCCCACCATGTTTGATTCATAAGGCCTCACTAATCAATCTTTTAACCAACTATTCTTAGGTCTAAACAAGCCTCTGCTTGCTGATGTTTTGGTCTAACACTCCAAACAACACACACCCCTTTTTAAACACCAGTTTCCACCAATATCATAAAGTAAAAGGCTTAAATGTTAGGTTGAACAGAGAAGAAGTAACTGCACAACCCTGTTGAAATCAAGCCAACAATCCCAGCAAGGAAGGTCTGCAATGCCAAATCACTGGAACCTTGTCTCTGCACAGCAGGTCAGCACTGACCTAAGTATCCCATGCTGTGCGTCACACGCTTACCCCAACCAAGGAGCTGCTGCCTTTTCCCATTCCCCACACTTAGATTGTATGAAAGTCCAGCACTGTGTACCTGGACAGACTTTTCCTTCGCACGCCTGGCCATGTGACAGTGGTCCCTGTCTGTCTCCCACTAGGGAAGGGTCTAAGGGACTCTGTTCTGTGATTAATAAAACTCGTTGCCTGAACTAGCAGTCTCTCTCATTATCAGTTGCCTCTAAACCTAACAAGTGATAGTTCACAATACGGTTATTGATTTTTTTACAAAAGTACAAAGACAATTCATAGGAGGAGAATGTTTTCCATGAACCCTCTTATTCTGATTGGTTTTCAATAACAAGCTTAGATTAGGTACAACACCAAGAAAAGTGTCATCCACAGTTCTGCTGACTGAAAAATTCAGAATCCAGGTAGCACCACCTTAACTTATAGTGTGGACTGACTTGTCATCGATGGAGACTTCTGTGTCCTCAGATGATCGAGACTTTTTCTAGAAAAGCATTAATCTCATTCACAAGGGCTCAAACATTATGACATACTTTCTTCACAGGGGCCCATGCTGTTAACATCATCTCTTTGGGTGTTATACTTCCTCATATGAAGTTGGTGCCAGGGGGTGCGGAGGAGTGCTAGGAGAACAAACATTCAGTACGCGGTAGGCATGAAAATGCTGGATTTTCATCTGACAAAAAAAACAAAAAAGAAAAAGAAACCACAGTTTTTAGCTAAAGCTTATTTATAATAGATCAAAAAGCTAAATGGCATTTATCAATTGATAAAAAGAAAGAATATCCTTTTTTCACTCAACTGGAAAATATCATTCAGACGCAGTAAAAAACACAATTTGTGAAATAAAGCATTGAAAAATCAGACTTCAGTTAATACAGAAGTTCAATTATATAATATATTGCTGAGACTGAAATGAGTCATGACTAAGAGAAAAATGTTATAAAAATTGTTTAATATATGATCCATATGTAGAATAAATAAAGAATAAAGTAAGGAAACTTATTGAGGGATATAGAGTTGAAGAAAAAACACTGAACAGGTTGTTCACATGACAAAGAGCTAAATGTCAAGAAAATCAATAGTTTTTGAGAAAATAACTTCATACACAATTCAAAAAAAGTTTTAATTATGTAACTATTCTAGACTTTTAAGAATTTTTTTTTTTAATCTAAAACAACTCCAATGGAAGTACAGAAAGATCATCTGTGCTTTTCATAATTGTGGTTTCCTGTCCAAGCCTATCCTTTGCACTGACTTCTTCCGTTTTGCCAAACTTTGCGTGGATTCACCGAATAAGTAAAAGAATTTTATAGCATCCTTGTATAATTTTCAGTTGATATATATTTTTGGTGTTTTGATTTGTGTGTTTCCTGGGCAATCATGAATATTTGATATTTAGCATATCTATCACTTTAGACTTTATCATTCATTTAGATTAAATATATTAAAAACCCTAGCTTCTAACAATATGAAGATATGCACTCCTATTAGTAAGATTCAGTCAACTGATCCATCGAGAAAATAGGGCAAAATCTTACTTTTAATGATTCGTTCCAAGATCCATTAGATGATCACTCCTGATGACCAATGCTGAGAAAATTCAGTGTCAGTTGCCTGGGAGCCATTTCTCCCATGTAGTTGACAGTAACACAAATATTTGGAATTGTCCTCTGCTGCAATCCCAGGAATAAAGCAGAGAGCTGATTAAAAGTGGAGCAGACAGGACTCAAACCAGAACCTGCACAATACGCTAGCACCACCTCACCTACACCACAATATCAATCCCTGTACTTGCTATTATTAAGATGATGTATTAATGCTTTGGACCAAAAATACACTAATCATAAAATTTTTAAAAAGTAGTATTAATTAAGTTGTGGTTAATTCCTCTCCACATCTTTTTAGTAATCCAGTGTATACTGTTGCTCAAGTTCTAACTGCAGTTTCAAACCCAGTGAAGCACTTACTAGTAACATGGCTAGCAATGCTCCATCATCCATGAAAAAAATGAAGAGGAGTTATTTACAGACTGTAAACTTTAAAGAATTTCATTTGGACAAAGTATTTACAACTGCATAAGACTATTCATAATTGCCACTTCGCACCCTGCCTCCCCAGCCTCTGCAACTGTTGTAGAGTGTGGTAAACTACTGCAGCGATAAAGGCTATGTATTTTTTGTCTTTAACAATTTTAATGTTAACCCTCTACAAAGTTATATTCCAATTATTTTTGCTTAGAAACAGAGTGAGATGTGTCTGGAGACTGAATTCCAGCCTCATGCTAATTATCTGAAATCCAATTTGTTGTCTACATCCCTTTAGAAATGTGAGCTATGTAATATGCAATATTCATAAAATGGCTAGATACCTCATATGAGAGTAATTTAATTGTCAGTGCTGCTCAACCATTGTTTAATGAATTCCTAACAATTTGAAAGGCAAGCTGTTGGAAGGCCATTATTAAATTTCCTATTTGCTCTGCAGTTTTCTTCACCATTGCTTCATATATTTAGGATTATAATAACATTAACTTTGGAATTCCTGTAAAAATAGGACTTATTGCATAATGAAAAATTTGAACTTCCTATCTACTTGGAAAATAAAATCAGTTCACTTTTAAGACAGGTTTGCTATTACATCAAAGAGTAACGATCATATTAATCTGTAAGATAAAATAGATTCATGAAACAATAGGGATTTCTGTACACTAATTTACATAGTAAGAACAATAAAGAATATTATCACAGATTCCAAAGCAAAACTCAGGTAATTATGGCAACATCTAATCTTGACTAATCAACAGTGAAATGCCAATAATTGTAAGTAGTGACATCTCAAAATAAGTATATCAAGGTACATTTTACTTATTTTGTTGATCAAGTCACAAAGCATCACGCACTATACATGACTATGTATGTTTGTCATAACATATTAAGCAACATCCAGGAAAAGAGCATATTTTAGTGATTCATATTAAAAATCAAACAATCGGGTTGAATTTTATATTGAAAGCATATCAAATTAATGGATCTAGAGATCAGAAAAGGGGGAAGCATATGACAGCATTTTCTGTTGGATACTTTGAGATGTTCTGATTATCTGAAATATTTCATAAAACAATCTTTACTTACATTAAAAATATGGAAAAGAAAACAGAAGTAGCAGAAAGTCAGAATAGAATCATCCTGTAGATACCTATCATGAGATAATGTTTGCACACACACACACCCATGTCCTCAGTGAGCTACCTGCATGCTTCTTATTTCAGGACGGTCATCTCATTAAACTATGCTAATCAGCCCCAATATACCCCAAATCTGCAAGAATGACTAAAGGATGGGAACATTACTAAAGCTGCATAAAGGATTTCTTACAATGTTTCATTCAAACAACAACAGCAATTACAACAGCAACTGCAAACAGGATTCTATTCCTTTTTTTAAAAAATAATAAATTAGAAAACAAAACCCATCTGTTGCCTACAGGAGACACATCTCACCAACAAAAATATCTCATGGATTTTGATTTTTTTGTTGTTGCTAGTTTCATCTCTTCAAAACACTTTCTTCTGATTAAATTCTTCAATGACTCATAGATCATACAGTGCCATCATTTTCTTCAAGAAGGTTCTTGATTTTCTTTTTCATTTATTCGGCGACACATTACTCATTCGGTAGCATATTATTTAACTTCATGATGCTGTTAATTTCTTTTCTCTTCCTGTTGTTGATTTTGTTTGTGACTTTTCATTTAAGGGGATGTATAGTAACGGTGTTTGGAGACTATCATATCTAGTAACATGTTATTTAACTTCACAGCATTGTAAACTTCTATTTTTCTTCCTATTGTTGACTTTGTGTTGTGACTTTTCACTTAAGGGGATGTACAGTAACTGCGAAATGGAGATTAACATATCTGGATGTGAGGATACAATGCAGTATGCATCTCTATTTCCAGACTAAAGATGGACTCCCAATGAAACTGTTCACTATACGACAATAGGATGCTGGTCTCTCTACCATTGTCCATGCCCACAATAATGGACATATGACTGCATATGAAGAACTATACTTTAGTAATGATTTCAGGGAACTTGTTTGGGGGGGGATTTGGGGAGGGAATAAGGGAAATCCCAGGGGCCTATTGAACTCTATCATAAAATGATGATGATGATAATAATATTAATAATAATAAAGATTAAAAATAATAATAAATTCATTTCATTTTCTATGCTGTTTACATAGCTGAGACAGATTCATACCCATGTGGACAACCAATTAGTGTGGGGATAATCAAGGAATGAGGGAAAGTGGATGAGACACTTGCCTGCAATTTCCTTTTTTCGGCAGGTATGCAAGAAAAGTAGGGAAAGAAGGAGAAAGTGCCACCCCCAGCAGCCAAACTGCATCATTATCTGGGAGTGGAGAATACCTCTCCCATGTCATCCCAGTGTCCCCAGTGTGGAACATGTTCTGAGGATACTGCTGAAGTGTTTTTGGTAGTTCTGAGCTTCTGTTGGTTTCATTTGTCCAAGGTTGAACAAATCCTTCGAAGTTCCATTGGCTGATGTAGTCCACTTTAGGGTATTGATTTGATATTCATTATCAAAGATTGACCAAGAGATCTGTCCAATACATTCTGTCCTCCATGATACTAGATGTCCTCTTCAGGCCTCAAAGGGGACATCCAGTTGTCATGTCTCCCATGAGCATCTGGGCATGCTGTCCACTACACAGGCCCCAGCAACTATGGAGACCCAGTTTTGATGCATACACTCCATGGTCAGACCAAAGATCCTGTCATTTTTCCTGTGGTGGTAGTTCTGAGACCAGTGGCTCAATTGGAGGTCCCCAAAGAAACCTTGCCTGGGGTGACCAAAATCTTACTCCTCTGTGTGCCGGACAGCGCAGGGTCTGGCTCAGTTCATCACCCGAATCAGCCTGCACATGTACTGCTGGTTACAGTCATATGGTCAGTTCTGTCCCCAGCCCCATATCATACCAAACGAAAGGATGCTGTAGCCCAGCCTAACCCTGCTCAGCACACATTTGGCCCTCATGAACAAAATGGGAACTTCAACTTAGAGTGACCCCACACAAGGCCTGCCCCCAGCTTCAGTTTCTGTGCCTGCTAATATGATGAACAAACTGGTTCCTTCCATCCTCCATCCCATTTAGCTCTTACACATATCAATGGACACTGGAACCTAGCTCAGACCAACTCACCACACTATTCATCTCAAACTCATTTGGTGAGTGCCACAGTCTCTCTAACCAGGACTGTCCCCAGCCCTGGATCACATGCTCACCAGTCAGAGCTACAGTTCAAAGGGAAGTACCCACATTTCCCAGTGGAAAATTTCTTACTAGGCTCATTCTCAGTCTTGGATCACTGTACGTTCCAGGTGGACTGTGGTCTAGCATGACATTGATTTTTCCTTGTGCTAGCACTTTTTAGCCAATGCTATGGCAAAGCCCGGCCACTTGCACTTAACTCTGGCTCATGCTTGCACCAGTGGATATAGTTGCTTAGCCTAGCCTGGCTCTCCCCCAACCTAGCTCACATGTAGGCCAATAGGCTTTGTAGCCCTGCCCAGTCTGGTCTCCTCCAAATCCTAGGTCTTACATTCACCAGTGGGATCAGCAGGAACCCCCACAGCACCCAAACCAGGTCCATCCCCCATTCTGGGTCTTACATGTGCTGGTGGGAGCTGCGACCCAGATTGACATGGCTTGCCTCACCATGGCATTCAACAGAAGGTATTTCAGCCTGACTCAACCCAGCATATTACAAGTTCCAGCTCATATCGGCAGATTTTGTAGCCTGGCCCAGCATGGTTTGCTCCCAGTCAGGGCCCTAATGTGACCTGGCTGGTGTTGTGGCCTAACTTGGCCTATCCTGCAATCTGCCCTGGTTCTCACATCTGCCAATGGATATTATAAACTGGCCTAGTCTGCCCCACACCTAGACTCAATCCACACATGTGAAGGTGTGTACTCTAACCTGGCTTCGTCTGGGCTGCGCCATGTTTTGATTTGTGTGCTCGCGTGCAGGGACTACGTCCTGACAGAGGAGTTCCCCAAGCTTTCCTATCAGGTTACCTCCCACCTGCAGGTGTCACACCAGTGGGTTCTTCTTGACCAAGCCTTACATGGTCCTCCTGTTCTGGCAGGTACAGTGCCCTTGCCTGATCAGCACATACCTATTCTGGCTCTTACTGTTGGGTGCTACAGCTCAACCCTGCCAGGTACACCTTGGGACCCAGTTCTCACATGGTTCAATGGATATAGATAATCTAGCCCAGCTTGTGCTATATCCACTATGTCTCTTGCAAGCACCAGCAGGTACTGCAGCCTAGACTAGTCTGGCACATCACAGACCCAGTCTACACCCATGCCAAAGGACACTGTAGCCATGTCCAGTCCAGTTTGCTGCCTCCCTTCTGGCTCTCAAACTCATCACTAGGAGCTGCAGCCCAGCTAGAGTGTCACGTTGGATCCCCAACCAGGCTCATTCCCAGCCACAAATCTTGTGCATGATGGTGGTTGCTCTGACCTATCCTTGCATTTCCCATCTCCCAGCTTGGCCTTTGCCATCAGATGCTGCAGTCTGACTTGGCTTAGCCCATCCCCAGTCCCAACTCTCGCTGGTGGATGCAGCAGATTAGCCCTACTCAGCCTGTCCCCATCCTAGGCTTTCATGCAAACTGGTAGATGTGATAGCTTAGCTTAACCCAGCAGAGTCTGTACACTAACCTGCCTTCTGTAAATGCCAGTGTACTAAGCTTTGGCCTGGACCTGCCAAGTTTACCCCCCAGAGCCAACTGACATACCTGCTCATCCTAACCAACACCAAGCCCTTGCTCACGTTCTTACCAGAGGAAGCAATGACCCTTCAAGAAGAGTTCCCCAAGCTCCTCCACCAGGCCCGCTCCCAGACCCAGATTAATGCATGCCAATGGAGGGCAGTCTGCCCTCCAGTGTCAACCTTTGTTTATGTTGGTGGATGTTGCAACCTGGCCTGCCCACACCCAGTTTTTGGGTGTGCCTACAGTTGCTATAGTCTGGACTAGCCTGGAGTGTTCCCAACCCCAGTAACCATGAGTATTGGTGAGTTTTATTGTCATTAATAGTTCAACCTGTCACCATTTCCAGCCCTTGCGCAAACCAGCTGGTAAGGCGGTCCCACAGAGGAGAGCCCACAAATCCCTCAGAGAATCTGTTCCCAGATCTAGTTCTGCCATGTGCCGGTTAGTGTCATGGCCCAGCCCAACATGGTCCACATCATGCCCCAGCACTCACTGGCAGGTATTGTGTACAAGCCTTGCCAGGCAGACCCTCTACTCATGGCTTTCAGAAGCACCAGTAGGCGGTAGTGATGCTAACAATCTCATTTCAGGTCCCCCACATGGATGGATGTATTGGTTTGGTCCCCAGAGTTTCTCAGGTTTCCATCCTCTAAACCTCCCAGACTCAACCCCTTGGTTCATCTGTAAGTACAGTAGCTTGGTTGGTAGACGTCCCCCACAAGTTACTCCTCACCTGTCTCAACATTCCTCCCTCCCACAGGGAGACCTACTTCCCTGAGCAATCCACATGCCCACAAAAATGCAGATCCTGAAGTTCAGGGTTCCAGCGGTTTGCCCTGTCAGCCTGTTGACATGGTTACCTACACAGCACCCACACACATTCACCCTAGACCCTACCTGCTGGTGTGATGGCATCTGCTCCCTCCCCAATATCTTAAAAAAATAGAATAGGCAATTATGCTGGAACATTGGTATAGTAAACACAAATTTGGTATTAACCAGTCCCAGAATGCTCACCAGCTATTAGGTGCTTTTCTCCCAGTAGTGTAGCACTTGCGTAGCTACAATGCAATGTAGACAGCTACATACAGCTGGGAACACTATATTTATTTTACTTTACTTTATTTTATTTTTATTGCAAAGTTAAATATACAGAGAGGAGGAGAGACACAGAGAAAGATTTTCTGTCCACTAATTCACTCCCCAAGTGGTCATGATGGCCAGAGCTGAGCCAATCCAAAGCCAGGAGCCAGGAGCTTCTTCTGGGTTTCCCACAAGGGTGCAGAGTCCCAAGGTTTTGGGCTGTCCTCAACTGCTTCCCAGGTCACAAACAGGGAGTAAGATGGGAAGTGGGACCGCTGGGATTAGAACTGGCATCCATACAGGATTCTGGCAAGTGCCAGGCTAGGAGTTTAACCCTGAGGCTATAGCACAGGGCTGGACTCTTCTTTTTGATGAGTGATCAGCAAAGCACTGAACAGAATAAACTGTCAAAGATGCACTTCTGGGCCTGGCACAGTGGTCTAGGGGCTAAAATACTTGCCTTGAACACTCCGGGATCCCATATGGGTGCCAGTTCTAATCCCGGCAGTCCTGCTTCCCATCCGGCTCCCTGCTTGTGGCTTGGGAAAGCAGTCAAGGATGGCCCAAAACCTTGGGACCCTACACCCACGAGGTAGACCTGGAAGAACTCCTGACTTCTGGCTTCAGATTAGTGCAGCTCTGGCTGTTGTCACTTGGGGAGTGAATCCTCGCATGGAAGGCCTTCCTCTCTGTTTCTCCTCCTCTATCTATCTATCTATCTATCTATCTATCTATCTATAACTTTACAATAAAAATAAATAAATGTTTTAAAAAAAGATGCACTTCAAACAAGTAGAAACAGATCTTGGGCACTAGGTAAGAAAGACTCTGAGGTCATCTTCCAACAAAACTCCATGATTTCAAAAGTAAGTCAAATATTTTCCCTGTGAAAATCAAGCCAGTTAGAGATGTATTAGCCACTTAAAACTAAAATCCCACTGATATTGTTTCCTGGCAGATGTTTTTGTTTCTAAAGATTTATTTATTATGTTCAGAATCACAGAGAAGGACAGAGGTTTGGGAAGGGAAAAATCCATATGCTGGTTCACTCCATAAATAGAAAGGGCTGAATCAGAGCTGTGTCAGCACCAGAAGCTCTATCCAGGTTATTCATAAAATTCAGATGAAATTTGGTTATTTGCTGAAATCATCCAGACTTGCTGATGTCCCCAGATTTCTCTGTGTATAGAAAGGCATCATGAATTCAAGTGGCAAGGCCACAGAATAGTTCAAAAATGAAACGAAGAAAAAGATACCTCTTGAAGTTCTAAAAGGAAACCCAACCCTGTATAATCACAACACTATGAGATGGAGAACAAATAATAGTTTATTTTGTTGATTGATCTTTAATTTGTTTTATAGAAAATATATCAACTTGATAGATAATATTTGCAAATTTATGATATATAACAAGAGGAATGAATATGGTTTGAAATGCACTTTGTTGTCATGGTTTTTACAAAGTCTTGAGAGAATTCATCATAAGCAGTATATGCAATAATTGCTTCAGCTAAAAAAAATGGAAGTTGTCATAAACTTGGATCTTGTTGGAAAAAATAGGATTATCCTTAACCTGGGTGGAAGGGTAGAATATTGCCAGAGGGAAATACGGTCTCTGAAGGACCAAGAAAATGGCCAAGCATGGCTGTTGCGTTCATCCATTCTTCATCAAATATGTAAGTGCATTTTACCCCACGTTAGCTTTACAGTGACCATATTCCTTATTTCTTAGTCATGTTTGGATCAGGTTCATATGCTTTCCTTCACATTAAGAAAAATATTTTTGAACTTTAAAACTACCTTCTGAGAAAACTGTATTTATTTTCCTTTCAGCTGTCAAGATGATTTAAAGTGTGACCCTTTAGTCAATGGACAGTGGCCACTGTGTCTCTAAACAAGTTTTTTTTTTTCTGATTTTTCTCTTGTCTTTTGTTCCCAAGTGTGTCACTAAAGCATTGCCTTTGTTTTGCTCAAACTGACCCATTTTTGGAATAGTCTTCCTGCTGCATCATGTCCTGTCATTTCTATGGTGTCTAGAAACTTACAGAAGTCTTAAGGAAAGCTATGACTTTACATCTTCCCTAATGCACACAATCCTGAATATTTAATCATGTAGTTATTTGAAAAGATGTAGTTTTATCTAATTACAGGCTCATTTTCTTGTCATTCTTGTAGACTTTTGGATGCAGATTTCTGTTATTTTTCAACTTAACTTTGACTTCATAATATTAATGTACTGTAAAGCAGACTTTTTTTAAATTTCAAGCTTAATGTTATATACAACAAATGCTGTATGTGGACGGAAGGGGGAAAAGAATAGAAGACCAATTATATAGGATGGAAATATGCTGCTAATATTTTCCATTGTACAAAGTATTCTCTCATTCAATGTTCATCACCACAGTATGCAGTTTAGGGAATGTTTTGCCACAGTAAATGAATAAGCTTATACCTGTCTAGTGATTATTTCTTCATCAAATGGTATATGTTAAGGCTTTGAAAATGTCTGCATACTAAACACGGAATACTTGTTTAAAAATAAAGCATTTAGAAGAAAATTATTTGGTGGCCCTTGTGGTACAGTGCTAACCTATCCTTTACAATGCCTACAGCTTAATCAAAATGCCACTTGGAGTACCTGCAACAGGGCTTGTGACCATATTTCCTGACAGTGAGTTCTTGCAGATGTCAGAGGACAATTCAATCTCTGTCAACCACGGCCTTTCAAGGATATTAAATAAATAAAAACAAAGAGCAAACATAAGAAAACTGTACACCATTGTTGGCCATAATTGTTGGTTAAAACACAAGACATTGTTTCAACATGCCAGCATTACTGATTCTGTACTTTTCCCTTGATGAGTACTGGATCCACTCCAGTGGAGCACAAGGTGACAGATTTTGATTTTATTACCTTATTTTTAATTCATTAGATGAAGGCAGTTATTTACTCCAATTTACTGGAAAACATATCTTTCCCTAATACAATTTATGCCTACAACCTTCTAAATTCTCCAAGGGTCAAATATAATTTTTAATAAAAATCTCCATTCCCCAGACTTCTTTCTTTAAGCTTCACTTTTTCCCACAGCTATTTAAATAATTTTGCTGTAAGTTTAATTATAGATATTATCTTCAATGTATTTATGTAACATTGATTATGCATAACATATTGCATTCTAGTCTGTTTAACAAAGATCAGAATATAAATGCAAAGTGTTTCAAAATCTAGTTTCAATTTATCTTTCAAAAATATCCTCAGATAGTTAATTTAAGAAACTAGTCTCTTCCAAATTCCTTCATAATGTTTAAAACATCTCTGTCACAGTGATGTGTGATTTCTGGAATGGTAGCATATACAAGGACATTTGAAAATAAAGTTCACAATTGTCCAAAAAAAAAGTACTTGAAAAACAAATTTATTATAAGGAGTCTAAAATCTGTTCTTTAAGAACAAAATTTGGCTCAACGAAATATTTTAAAAATATAAAATAAGTGAAATATATTCCAAGACTACACCCTACAACATTTGGCATTAGTACAATGGTAACTCTGCAAAACTGATTTACAGCTTCAAAATAATCTCTATCAAAGCCTCAGCAGATTTGCCTTCAAAAACAGTATCAAGTGGCCATTCTCCATCCCTGGATGCCAGAGCCATTGAAGGTTGAGTATGGCTTCTCCCCTTAACTCCCCCTACCCCATCTCCCCCTGGAACAAGGAGAAGCAAAAAACTTGGAAACAATGATAACACCCACTTTCTGTAACCTTTGATCCATCCCACTTTGATCAACTATGTTAACATCATATAAAATTAATAATAAATTTTAAAAAGTTAATAAGATTTGGGTAGATATATAGATGTGTAGCCTCAAGATGAAGAGATCAGAATGGTGGAGTTTTCAGTAGTTTCTCTATGCCTGATCCCAACTTCCTTCTTTTTTTTTTTAAAGATTGGTTTACTTTTTTTAAAAAAATCATTTATTTTTATTGCAAAATCAGATATACAGAGAGAAGGAGAGACAGAGAGGAAGATCTTCAGTCCGATGGTTCACTCCCCAAGTGACCGCAACAGTTGGAGCTGAGTCAATCCAAAGTCAGGAACTAGGAACTTCTTCCAGGTCTACCAAATGCGTGCAGGGTCTCAAGGCTTTGGGCCATCTTCGAATGCTTTCCCAAGCCACAAGCAGGGATTTAGATGGGATGCAGGGTCGCCAGGACTAGAACTGGCGTACATATGGGATCCCAGCACATTCAAGACAGTACTCCAGCTGCTAGGCCACTGTGCTGATCCCCCAACTTCCTTCTAATGAGTACTTTGTGAGATAGCATGTAATTTCTTAATTTCTACCATTGGTCACAGAATTCAATTTCCCGAAGCATCAGAACTGTGGTCTCATTTCTCCAAGATGCTTCTCCTCAACCCTTACACAAGGTCTTTTATTGTCAGAGGCAGAAACACACTACAAAACCCTCAAGCTAACATTCAAGTTTCTCCTTGTGTTACTCCATCACCCTTGATTAGGTCAGAAAATCTTTCTAGGTTTTAAAGATCAAGGAGTTAGTTTGGGCCTATTGAGATGATTTCACCACTTCAGTGTCTAAACAATAATCCCATCTGCTACTTCTCATTTTTAAAAGTCTGATATTTATATGTTGTTTATTTTTGTTTTCTGATTTTGTGTAGCTCCATGACTTTGAATATCTGAACATGTGCCTAGATTTTCAAGTTGGAAAGACCAAAGAAGGGCCAGCTTTGTCCCATAGCTGGTAGCGTGGACCAGAATAGCACTGAAAGTTGCTCAGTGAAGATTCAGAGGCAGTGACAAAGTGACCTTTGCTGTTTTCACTTCTCTGCCTCTGTCCTTTTGTCATCATGGTAGAATCACTTAATAGCATTGAGTGAAAGGCATATGGGAATTAAAAAAAAATGAGTAGGAAAGATTTTCACAAATGTGACTAGAGTGAGTTCTTACAATAAGAAGGAGTACTTTTTCAGAACATGATTTCATACAACAACACAGTTAGATAAGATGCCCTCTACGTATCCCCTTAGGCCATGAGATTTTTTAATTAAGTAATTAAAATGCCAAAAGGTCCTAGGAGATTGATCTCAGGCCTCATCACACCCATCATTTCTCACCGTCCTCCAGACACAAAACGAACCATCTGCAGCCTCAGGACCCTTCCATGGCCCATCTTCAAGGACATGCCTGCGCTCACATTTCACAGATAGCTATCCTATTTCAAATAGCTCTTGTCTGTGCATCATCTTTTAAGTTTGCTCCTTTTTCTGAACTCAGCAACCATGTCCTTATTATCACTTTGCTTCAGCTATTGTATCCATTGCCTTACCTTTTAAAACATCCTTCACACAGGAAATGAAGTTATGTTTTTTAGAAGCTTTATCCAGGCATCTAAAATGAATGCAGTTTAGAAGGTGGTTCAGTAAATTGGACAGAAATGGCTGGAACTGGCCTTTCTCTCTCGAGGTAGCAGGTCTTACAGAGTTCTCTCGATAGAAGCCTCTCTGGTTTCGGATTGAGCCCTTACCAATGTTCCTTTAGAGGAACTAGTAGTCCCTGCTTGGATATTTCAGTGTTTGGCAGCTGGGTGCAACTTTTGAACTTTCTACTACCCTTTCAGTTCTAACTCCATTTCTCTATAATGGACAAGACACCAACTTATGATGACCAACTCCAGAAAAGGAGGTACAAACATCTTATTGTTTTGTTCAAGGCTATATTGTAATTGTGCCCTTAATAATTATAGAGTTGAAAATTCCACTCCACTGTGGAACTTGACTTCAGTATTTGAAAATGCCAACCGTGTTTTTTTTCCTTTTAAAGTGTCACAAGTCAAAACTAAGAATAGGTATTAAAAAGTATTTACCCAGTTTAGTATTATATAGTAGCAGTTTTGATTAGCTCTTATGTGAATGAACTACACAATCACTTCCTCCATTCAAGCTAGCCTCTTTGAGAAATGTGCAGTTTTCATTCTGAATGGAAAAAACAAATATGGCTTTTGAAACCTGTCTACTGTTCCATTTTATTAACTAGGCTAAGTAGTGAATGTGTCAGCATAATCTACTTCAAAGTTCACTATGCACTGCCAGACCCTGTAAACACTGCACATGTGAGCTAACATTCCGGAGACCAGTCCTCAGCATGCAGAAGATATGGAGAGTTAAACGCTTGATTCTGCTGGAGGCATAGCCAGGTTTCTGTTAGCAAAAGAAAGACATCTTACGACCAAGGAAATATCTAGCAAAGGAACCCTGGTGTGCATATCCAAATCCCGCTAAATATATTTTTGGTAAACTAATCATTTAACACATCTCTCTCTGAAAACCAATCATTTTTACTAAACTTAATTCTGTTTGACTAAAATTTTGTTTGGTTAGAAAATTAAATTGTATCATTCCCCATTTGTCATTAGCAGTTCAGAGGCAAAGGCAGAGATAATAATACTTTGAAAAGTGTTCAACTTTTGTGATATTAATACTATCTGGCAGGAACAGTTAAAAATAAAGGGCAAATAGTTAATTACTGAAAATAATATTCCATAAAATTATCAATGCAATTTAGAGAGCTTTCGTGATGTTTTACTTGTTAATACAAAGGCTTGAAAATGAAGAGAAATGAAATAATCATGATCATTTATATTTCATAAGGTGATTTAAAAATCATTATGAGTTATCTTTTCCATTCTCCGAGTAACCATGGAGAACACTGTTGTCATTCTATTTATAGAGGTCGATGCAAAAGTTCAAAGAGACTAAGTGTCTTCCTCAAAGTAGCTCAGCTGATGATGAGTATAAAAAACGTGGAGTTTATCTAAGATCAGAAATGCTACCAGTATATACACTGGTGCTTTTATCATCTATGTACAAGATATTGTTTTTAGTTGTATATTAAATACAAGCAGGATTATGAGTTAGAAAGATGAGTCGCTTAGAATACTAGCTGTCACTCTAATGACAAAGTAGTTCTTTCAAACTCCTGGGAAATGTTCTTAATATAGTTATATGGCACAGTAACAGCTATATCATTCACTTGTCAGTCACTCACAAATATATAGTGAGAACTATTTACCATGCAATGACTGTAACTAAGACAAGCAAACAAAAATCATCTGTCCTAGAGGAACATGGTTTAACAGATAGAAAAGCACAGATAATTAGAAATACATGTGAGAAGTATGACACTGCATTACAACCACATGGGGTTAGTACTCAGTCCTCCTGGAAAGGGGAAGGAAGATACATTTTAAGCATGAGACACAAGTAATGTAAAAGATATTAAGAGTTGGAATCAAGTTCTGAATGCTAGGTAGAGTTCCAGGCAGAAGGAGTATCATTTGGACATAAAGTGTTAAGATCTTTCAGAAATACCTGATCTAGATAAACCCCAGAATTAGCATCACTAGCCTCCTTCTTAGAGATATAAAAACTAAAGCCCAGTGAGATGATAGCAGCCAAGATGGTAATTGAGCAAGAGGCTACAACAGTCACGTTTCCAGAGAGACAGTAATGTGAATAAACACACACCCAGCAACCTGAGAGACCACAGAGTCTAATCTTGATAAAATCATTGAAAAACCATGTACAAAGAAGCAGGAAGGAAAGAGCTATGTTTGTCAAGGAATGTGGATTACAGGAGTGCTACCTAATTGGGACAGTGAGGGAACAGACTGAATCTCTGTGCCAGACCCACTGAAAAAAGGATTGTTTAGTTGAACTAAGCCATTCTGCTCAGTCCCATTTTTGTGGAATGAATATTTGGAGTTACTACATCAGGTGACCCCCACCATGCCTTCCCCAACTGCTTACAGAAAGTGAAATTCTGGATACGCAGAAGCATCAGGAGAGGAAGCTTAGAACTTTGCCTTGGAATACAGAGCACAGATACCCAATACACAAAAGACCCAACACCCAGTAGAGCCCCAAAGCCTTGAGCTTCAAGCCACTGACCCAATGCTGATTCTCTCTATTTGAAGCAGCATCAAATAGTAACGATCCTCAAGCCAGGGGATTGGACTCATTTGGGCGTCTGTCACTGGTAGCCTCTTATGGGTTTGCTAGACATCACCACAACTCTTTAGTGATTTAGGAGTGGACATGAGATGTGACCAGAATGCTGCTTATAGCATCATCTTTTAAACCTGGGAAGATGGCAAAGGACCAAAGAACTGTTTTGAGATCCAGGTTTGGGATGGTAAAGACAAGTGATAACCTTATCCTAATGCATTTTTTTCCCAGGCAAGGGCAGTTGGAATACCTGGACTTGGCCCAGTATCAGGTGGAGAACTGTATCCTGGTGAGAGAGATCATTTTTGTGTCTATCACCACCAGCCTGATGCTTGTAGCCCTCACAGGGGACTTCAAGTCTACATAGGGACTGGCTGTTGTGAGACACGGATATGATCTCTGACTCACTTCAGAGCTTAGTCTAAAACTTTGAGTAGATAACAAGGGGCCATTGTACTGTTCAGCATTGGATACTTTCTCATTGCTCCTGACTCCAGACCAATGCCTGTAGACGGAGCCTCTGGATCTGTTTCAGTTCCCATCAGAGTTGTGGTCCCACCTGAGTACTCTCACATCCCACTGGTGCAGCACTTGGCAGCAAGCTCATGTCAACAGCAAATAGGCCATGGCAGAGTGAGACTTGGCTCTATCCTCACATTGTACTTATGAGGGAATGCTGAATTTCAGATGGGATCTTGCATTGTGAAATTCACAGCCTTACACAAGGAGCCTAAACCTACTACAACCTTAGGAAGAAGTTTATACGAACAGAATTTGAGCTTTTGGGCACTTCCCTAGTTCACAGTTAGCAATACATCAACTGAAGATTTGTTACCAAATTTACTTTGGAAAGTACTAAAGGACGGAGTCAGTAAAACCTTGTCAGAGTGTACCAGCAGCAACTCATGACTTAAGCATGTAGTGCTGAAATAGAAGTACTCATAGGCTCAGAAAAAAAAAAAGCAAACTGCTTAGAATGTTCAGATGTACAGCCTTAAGTATGTCTTGGGAAAGCAGAAGAATATGGCTTAAGTCGTTGGGTCCCTGAACCCACATTGGAGACCTGGAAGAAACTCCTGGCTTGGGGCTTCAGATCCACCTAACTCCAGCTATTCCAGCCAACTGGTGAGTGAACCAGTAGAGAGAAGACCTCTCTCTCTGTCTCTTCTTCTTTCTGTAACTATGCCTCTCAAAAAATAAATTAGGAAACAATTTATTATTTATTTATTTATTCTAAAGATTTATTTTTATTGGACAGCCAGATACACAGAGAGGAAGAAAGACAGAAAAGAAGATCTTATGTCCATTGATTCACTCTGCAAGTGGCCCCAACAGGTGAAACGGAACCAATTCAAAACCAGGAGCCCAGAGCCTCTTCAGAGTCTCCCACGCAGGTGCAGGGTCCTAAGGCTTTGGGCCATCTTTGACTGCTTTCCCAGGACACAAGCAGGGACCTGGATGGGAATTGGGGCTGCCAGGATTAGAACCAGTGACAATCTGGGATCCTGGTAGGTGTGAGGTAAGGACTTCACCCACTACGCTAACGCGCTGTGCCCTCATTTATATATTTCTTTAATTAATTAACAATAATTGTGTAATTCTAATATATATGAGACTCCTCTTTGATCTAAAAATGTAACTTAAAACATTTTACATTTTATGTATGTTTTTACTTGTAACTATTTAGAAAACAGAGAAACTAAGGAGGAAGTGATAGAGAAAGAGAGAATAAACCTACTATGTGCAGGAGCATGTTCCAAATGCAAATAACAATCAAGATCGGGTCAGACTGAAACTAGGACTCCGAAACTCCATCTGCATGTTAAGCATTGATGGCAGGAAACTATGTACTTGAGCCATCATCTGATGTCTTGTAGCATGCATATTAGCATGCATATAGATATGAAACAAAGGCAAAATTTGAACACAGGAATTCCAATATGGAATGTAACTGCTGAGCTAAACAGCTTCAACTTAAATTGTCAACAATTGTGTACACTACTAAAGATACAAACTCACACACATACATACTCAGGTTTATAACATATCCATAAAATTGGCCACATATTCATATTTTTCTGTTTACTCTTTCTAATGATGACATTACTCATTACCACCAAATTCTTAATGACATTGTCTCCATGGAAATGACATGGCTGTAACATATGTGCTGTTATTATGCATACAATCTATAAGATTTTTTGTCAATTAAAAATATTTATTTATAGGCTAAATTTATTGATCTCTTGCTTTTATGAATAAACTTTAATTTGAAAAACTTATACCCATTAGGTATGGTCACTGCGGTTGATTTCGTGCTACAAAATTAAGGGTAATAAGTCATAACAAAGGGAACAGTGATGACATTTAGTGATGTTTGTAGAAACATTTTCATCAATTGATTATCACATGCTACCCTTTATTTTCTGGTTAAGCATGTTGTACCTCTCCACAGAGTAGCATACCTTACATTGTATCAAGTACAAGTAAGTCTACTACAAAGAGGTAAGCAAATGAATGGACAGTGAGTATAGGTTGCAAGATTTGGAATATAGCTAATGTATCTATTTTTTAGAAACAAAAATCAAATATGCACAATTTTTCCAGTTACAATTTAGGAAAAATAAGACATAATCAAGTTGTGAGTTTTAAACATTTAATCAGGGTTGTGTCATTCAAACAGTAGGATGGGACCAATCTTTTGATAGTTGCATTCACATAAATGAAGATTTAGTTACAGCATATCTCCTCTAAACAACAAACACTCCTGGATGTATTTTCCACCAACAGAGTTTATTCCTTCCATAATTTAAAGGTTCAGTATTACCTTAAGACTAAATTTAATCTCCCAAAATATTTACAGCCCACCATGACAGGATCTAATGTAAAAAAAACTAGTGTGGAATGTTTTACTTGTTGGTTTTTCTTTCACTTTTTATTACCTTGCGTCTTCTGATTAAAAAATCAAGAGAACTGAAAGAATATACCCAGAAGCCGAGAAACGTGGAGCCTGGTGACTTTACAGAGGGAAAAAAAAATCCAAATATTTAAATATCTGTTGACTAGAGGACATCAGAGTAAGAACTAAGTCAAATTCTAAGTCTTCTTTTTTTCTTTCTTCTTTCTATTAATATGTGCAAAATAACATTGCAATAAAAATAACGTTTTCTGTAAGTTAAGGTTTAAGAATTCTCTAATGCTTTTGAAGAACCTAGACATTTTCTGCTTTTGTGATTTCTGCCTTATTTGCTTGGCTGGGGGCTGTGTGAACTCCAGGCCTGACAGTCTACATGACACCTGGCAGGACACCTGGCAGGTCACGTAGGCAGAGCACTCCTCAGGAAGGAGGTCCCTGGTGTTAGATAAGATCCACCGCCCTATAGTTCATCAATTTGTACTTTTTGAAAGTTGCTTGCTTCAAACCCACCAATAGAAGCCTGTTAACTTGCTCTTTTTGAAAGTTAACAGATAAGCTGACCAATCATGAGTGTATCATTATATGAAATTGGCCTGAAATGTATAAAATCTCCGTGCTGTTCAATCTCTTCTCTCTTTTTTTCTGCCCTGCTGTTCCTGCTGCAGCCTCCTCACTGCAGCCTGCCCCTCCCCTGCTGGTCTTGGGGCGGCGGGGGCATGCTGAGAGACCTAGGTTATCCTGAATAAACTGCCTTTATGCATTAGCTCCCACTTCAGACTCAATGATTTTCTGGGGATCTCAAAATCCGGCACAACACTTTCATCTCATATCAGTCTACAATAGCAGGATGTTGTCCCAGTATGTTGTTCAGCAGTCTTTTTGCAAACATCCTAACATCCACATTCCTTTTCTGCCCACAAGCATTTGGCCCAGTTCAATTTATCACCTAGCAGCTGTTTCAGAATCCTCCTGTCATCCATCGTCCACATGTATCCAAGCCAGTGGAGCTACATTAAAGTGCGCAAGGCGTCTTTCCAGAGATTGGTTGCTTGCCCAGTTCTTCATTATTGGTGATTCTTTTCACTGCTCATGTTTCATAGGTTCTTGGGTGACACTGAATAAGGTTTCCAAGAAATTCAATATCAAGTTGTGGCAAACACACATTTCACTGCCTTCCTTCTGTAGATAGCAAGCCTGGCTGATGACGTGTATGCCCCTTGCACAAAACAAAAATCTGTGCAGATTATCTGTATTTAAAAGTCTATACACCTCGATGATTTGGCATGTGCAATGTTTAGTGAATTTGCTTAGCAGAAGGACAATGACTCATCACAATCCTGAGTAACATTATATTATACTGCTATAACACTGAGGAGTTACTTCCTAAGAGAAACTAGAAGTACTAGCCCAGATCCCACCACAAGAAATCAACACCTCCTTTATTTTGTCAATTTTAATTTTAACATAATTGAAACACATAGATACAAAAAGAGAAGAGAGATTGCTCTTGTCCACTGTCTCATTGTCCCATGCGTGTAAGAGCCAAGAGTGTGCCAGCTTGAAGCCAGGAGCTAGAGAATCAATGAGGGACTTTTACATGAAGGGAAATACATGATCTAACATCTACTAGCTCTCGAGTGAGCAATAAGAGGCAACATTAAGAGCTGGAAATTAGACCAGCCTCAAACCCATGCACTCTGACAGAGATGCAGTTATCCCAACCAGCATCTTGTTCGTTGTATCAAATACATCCTTCAACAACTTTTTTCAAATCTCTTATTTCATAATCGAGAAATGTGAGTTTCAACAGAAATTTCTTAAATCTGATTCAATACTTGAAACACACTGCAAAATTATTTTTAAGTTTCTGTTTTTTATTTATTTACCTTTTATGTTTATTTTATATATTTATTTACTTATTTGAAAGACAGAGGGCTAGGGAAAGATTTTCTTTGCACTGGTTCATCTCCTGAATGACCTCAACAGCCAGCAAGGGCTGTAAGCAGCTGGAGTCAGAAGTCTAGCACCTCACCCAAGTCTCCAAAGTGGGTGAGGGAGGGCCCACATTGGGTCATCATCCACTTTTGCCCAGATGCTTTGGCAAAGAGCTGGATCATAAGTGGAGCTGCCTGGGCACAAACTGTTACCAATATGGGAAGCTGGTGTTACAGGCAATAATTTAGATTGTTGCATCATAGCAACATTGACCCTGTATTTTGAAAATATGAGAAAACTTGGATGAATGTAAGAACAACAGAAGCATATTCTAAATCAATCAATTGTTCAAAAAAATAAAATAGAGATTAAAACCAGAAATATAAGCCTCAAAGTGCTGTGAATGTTACTCTGAATGTTGACCCAATAGTTGAAGAAATAGTTTCATAAATGGAGCTATGCAATCTAATCCAGAATCTAGCTTGGCAAGTCATTTCTAAGACTGACTTATACAACCTGCGGAAAACAATACTAATTCTCAAAAATGTTTCAGCACTATCTATTTAATATTTCTGATATTTTATTCTTTTAAAAGTTATTCAAGAATGCATTAAATACAGTCTTGGACATGTAAATTTTTTCTTCCATCCTATCACAGAAGAAAAAGTATTTTTCTTTTCTAGTTCTTTTCTCTCCTAAATTCCACTGTTATTCCATACAAGAAAGCTTTATTACATGCAAACTAGAGAAATAGGGGCCAATGAATTGGACTTTCCGTAGGGTCTAGATAGATACTCTGAAGATTAAATAAAACTTATTGACTGAGTTCCAGAACATTCCGTCTATCTTTTTCCTAGCCTTCCACAATTATATGGTAAGCACAGTGGGAAAGATGTGGTTTAAAATGAACGCAAGAAACATGTTATGGATCTTTATTGATGTAGGAGCTACTATAGTGACCAAAACATATTAAGTAAATGCCATAGAAAATAAATGTAAAGCAAAAAGAATCATACATACAAGAGGAGGGTGGATAGGGTACAGTGGTCCCAGTAGATTTTAATGAGAAGAGACTGTAGAGATATCTATGTAGATATCTGGACATCAATATGTTGAAATAGACAAAATATTTAATACAAAGACCACAGGGAAGTAATGTTTACCCTGCTGAAGAAGAAGGAGGTCAGTATGCTTTGCGTTGAGAGAGAGTATATATGAAATGAAATTGGGGGCACAATGTGTACCTGGTCATTTAGGTCCTTGAGAAAATGTTGAAGCTCTTGGTTTCACATAAAATAAAATGAGGAGGAGCTAATCAGGGAATTTGATTAGGACATGGTATGATCTGATTCATTTTAATATATTATGCTGCAAAACTCCTTTTGGGACTAGGGAGAGGAGCTTTCTCTGGTCCTTACTTGGTTCCAACTTTGGATCCCCACCCTCTCCTGCAATGACCATCAGGGTCGCTCCAGAGCTCCACCCCTAAAAAAAAATAGAATAGATAGATAGAGAACAACAGGAAAGCTTAGAACCAGACAGGTAACGATCAACGGGGACTCACATACACCTTACTTGACACGAAAATAAGTTACTCCTCATTGGGGTATTGAAGATTTCTCTGCACACCCCTCCTAAAACTGTTCTGTGCCTCAACTGTTGACATATGCCTTGTTAGAGTTATAAGCCAGTTTGGACTATCCTGAAATCTGCCAAGTTCAGTAAAAATTATGCTTCAACACTATCAACTGCTAAATACGAAAATGAAAATAGATGTGAAACAGCTGAATAGTATCCCATAGACATTTTAAGGTGTATAACAGCCGGTTGTGTATAAACCAAAATAGAAATGTCAATTAGGTAGTCACAGGATATGGTTAAGAACTTGCGTTTTCTAACATATTGGTCACTCAATACCATGTCAATTAACTCCATAATGTTGTAAATTGTTGTTGATGTTATGTTATGGCTTTTAATTGGTCGGGATGATATTCTGCCAGCTCTGCTTTTGACCAGAGATGGTCTCCTCAAGAAACTGTTGAATTGATCTGGACAATAAGATGCTGGACTCTATGCATGGTACATGCTTGCAATGAAAGAAGAATGACTGGATTTGAACTGTAATAGAGGAGCTAGGGGAACCTCAGAGCCTATGAAATGGTGTCATAAAATGAAATTTAATAAAAAAATAAATAAGATATTATACTGCAGCATCCGTACTGAAAATAAACCAAGGCAAGGCAGGCTTTTGAATGAAATTGAGAACTTGAGAAAGTATTGAAAACCATTGGGAAATGGATGAAATAATTCACGAGACATATAGCATGTCAATATAGAATAGAAACAGTAGCACTGACAAGAAATATTTTAACTACATTTTTGAAGGTGCAACCCAACAGGAATTTCTGATAGTAAAATGAAAAACTCAGTGATTTTTGGCACCAAGTGTTTTGGCCTGGGAAGCTGGAGTACAACAACATTCTTTGACATCAGTTACTGGTTATAAAGTCCTATGAAAATGATGTTTTCCATCTGTTTGTGCTATTTGGATAAATGGTGATAATCAAGAGAAGAGGTTGAGAAAGCATATGACTTAGGAGAGTAAGGTGTGGAAGAAAGTCTGCTGGTATAATTCAAGGAATCATTTATATATAGAAAATATTTGAAAACATATTAAACACGTGTTAATCTGATTATTCTATTTATTTATTTTCTGTCAGACCACATAAAAGTACTCTGTCAAATTATATTTTGTAATTTTCACTGGGAACACATTTTCAAAGGAACTAAATCTATGGGGTAATGTTAAAGTTATTAAACTAGAAAATATTGGCTTTAATTTCTATTGGTCTTAGCAATAACACAAATTCATGTTAAAAATAGCTTTAGGTTATTAATTTTTCTGTTTCACATTTGTTTGCTTTTATTCAGTAGAGATTGATTTTGGGGAGTCACTTATGTACAATATTGTAGAAATGGAACTTTGTTTATCTAAGGTAACACAGTTAATAAAGTATCTCCAACAAATTAGATCAAAGTCTGTGCTCTGAAAATAATGACACATAAAGCATGCAACATACTCAGAAACTTAGCACAATTATGCCACATGCATGAAACTACAATATTGTAAGAAACAGAAATATTAAAGGAAGTATACTCTGGTCAAAATGCAATAAAAATATGAAATACTATAGCTGGCATTGTGGTTTAGTGAATTAAACCACTAGTTGTGATGCTGACATCTTTCATGGATGCTGGTTGAGTCACAGCGCTGCTCTGGTTTCGATCCAACTCACTGTTGATGGCCTAAAGAAAGTAATAGAAGCTAGCCACAGACTCAGACCCTAAAACTCTCGAGGGAGCCCCAGATGAAGACCATGGCTCTACCATGGTTTTTGTGGCTTTCTGAGGAAGGAGTGAATAGAAGATCTGTCTATACATTTCTTTCTATAACTCTGATCTCCAAATGGATAAATCTTTTTTTAAAAAAAAACAAGTAGTAGTTCATGTAGAAAACAAAATTTCAAAAATTCTATTATAGTTATAAAATGTATAAATACATATTGTTGGCTCAAAGAAAACAAAACTGAGCAATGAACTACTTGAAAGTACTAAATATTAAATACTAAAGCACCTAGAGGAAATTCTAGATTCTTAAATATATACTGTAAATAATCAAGTGCAACATTTTTTTAATTTCAGAAGCTATAGAATATCAAAAACAAATTTATAGGACCAACTAAAATGGTGTAACAGGTTAATCTACCACCTGCAATCATTAATATCCCATATGGGGACCTGATCATGTTCTGGCTGTTCCATTTCCAATCCAACTTCCTGCTAATGGCCTGGGAAAGCAGTGGAGGATAATTTAAGTCCTTTATTCTCTACACACTTGTGGGAGTCATGGAAGAAGCTTTTGGTTCCCAGCATTAGGCCATAGATAGGCCCAACATCTGGCAGTGTTGGCCCGATAGGTCATAGGTTTAAATTAAGCTGTACATGAACCAAATCCAATGTCACATTCACTGGTGAAAACATAGAAGTTTCAGTTACCAAAGCAAGAATAATTCAAGGAATTCCATTTCACAAATGTATATTTATCTGGGGAAGTATTTGGCACATTGAAACACAATGATGGAAATGTAACACAAAATAAAAGTAAATAATCTTTAAAAATTACAAGACATGGCTTCAGATTGCCTCAGTTCCAGCCATTGCAGCCACTTCAGGAGTGAACCATCATATAGAAGATCTTCCTCTCTGTCTCTCCTCTTCTTTGTATACCTGCCTTTCTAATAAAATAAATAAATCTTTAAAAAATGACAAGACACGATGTTAATTGAATAAACTGTAGATGCACAAATATGTATTAACATAATAAAAATCATTTAGGGGTGTTAGTCCTGTGATTCAAGTGTTTAATCTTCCAACTTGGTGTGCTGGCATCCCACAGGGCACCAGTTCCAATGTCAACTGTGCCACCTGTAATCCAGGTCCTTGCTCACTGCCTGAGAAGGCAGCAGAGGATTCCTCATGTCCTTGGGTCTCTGCACCCAGGTGGGCGACCCAAGGGGAGGCTCCTGGCTACAGATCACCTCAGTTCTGGCTGTTGTGGTAACTTAGGGGGTGAACCAGCAATCTTCTCTTTGTAAACCTGCCTTTTAAATAAAAAAGGAAATCCTTTTTTTAGGAGTTAATTATGAAGGATCACAGTTATCATTTATTCAAGGGTTAAGGACTAAATATGTTTCTTCTGAGGCTATAAACATATATTGAGGCTCCTTTTGTTATTTCTATTCAGAAGACCTAGACAGAGCATGGCAACAAAAAGACCGGAGTCATGATTCCTTATGAAGGACTACACTATTGTAACAAAATGGGAAAAGTCAGGGGGAGTTGTGGGGGGGGGGGGGGGGAAATCCCATCCTATACAAAATTGTAAAAAATAATAATAATAAATAAATTTAACAATTTTTAAAAATTAAAAAACAAAAGACAAAACCAAACAAAACAAAAACAAAAGGACAGAAGTCAAAACTGGGCAGGAAGGTCCTGGCGTGGTGGCCTAGCAGCTAAAGTCCTCGTCTTGCACGCACCAGGATCCCATATGAGTTCTGGTTCTAATCCCAGTGGCCCCGGTTCACATCCCGCTCCCTGCTTGTGGCCTGGGAAAGTAGTTGAGGACAACCCAAAGCCTTGGGACCCTGCACCTGCCTAGGAGACCTTGAGGAAGTTCCTGTCTCCTGGCTCCAGACTGGCGCAGCACAGGCCGTTGCCATCTCTGGGAGAGTGAATCAACAAATGGAAGAATCCTCTGTGTCCCTCCTTCTCTCTGTATAATCTGCTTTTGCAATAAAAATATATAAATCTTAAAAAAAACTGGACAGAAAGAAGTCATCTCTAACACAGACCACATAATCTCAGGAAACCCTAAAAGGTCTATTTCAGAGAGTTAGAAGAAACAAAATCAACCAGAATGCATAGTACATTAATACAGCCAAAACTGTTGTATTTCTATGTCTTAACATGTGACACTCAAGAATGAAAAGTTAGAAGATAATTCCATTTACAATGTCCCAAGAATACTTAATAAGTCTAGCCAATCAGGTGGAAGACACCTACACGGAACATTATGAAATGAATTCAAGAGAGGAAAAAAACAGAAAAACACCAAATTTTTTATGATTTGGAAAACAGTATTGCTAAGATATTCACACTTCCCAAAGTGATTTACAGATTCAATGTTACATGTATCAAAATTACAGTGGTATTGTTTCTAGCCATATACACAGAGACAATCATCCCAAAATGTCTGTGATCTACAAGGGAATACTGCAATCATGAAACAGAGGTAAGTTCTAGAATTTATGCTTTCAGACGTCAAAATATATCATAACACTATAGTAATGCACTGGCATTTTAAAAAGGTACATTAATATTTATTTATTTATTTACTTACTTACTTAGTTACTTATTTTGGAAAGTCAGATTTACAGAGAGGAGAGGCTGAGACAAAGATCTTCCTTACGCTGGTTCACACCCCAAGTGGCTGAAACAGCCTGAGTTCAGCTTGATCTGAAACCAGGAGCCAGGAGCTTTTTCCGGGTCTCCCACATAGTATACCGTCCCAAGGCTTTCGCTGCTTTCACAGGCTACAAGCACAGAGTTGGAAGGGAAGTGGAGCAGCCGACTTATAAACCCATATGGGATCCCTGGGCATGTAAGGGGACGATTTAGCCATCAGGGCACCACGTAGGGCTCACAGTACTAAACGTAAAGATATTTGTGCATTATGAACCCAATTAACCAAGTGAAAAATGCAGCCTACATAATGAAATAAAATAATTGTAACTGATATATATGTGTGTGTATATGCATATATATATGATTATTATCCAGAATATACAAAGATCTCCTATAGCTCAAAAACAGCAAAAATAAACTGTTTTAAAACAGGCAAAATACAAATATTGAATTTCTCTGAGGATGATATACAGTCAACAAACATATTAAAAGGCATCAACTTCATTACTCATCAGAGAAATACAAATAAACCTCACAAGGAGACATCATCTCAGACCGATTAGGATGACAAGTGTATGAAGCAAACAAATATGAAAGCAGAAAATTAAAAGTTTAGTGAGAATACAAAGAAAGGACATTTATTGGTAAGATTTCAAGTATGCATGTATTGTGGGAAGAAAGTACAGAGGTTCCTTAAAAAACCATAAAGACTATAATTAACACATGATCTAGCAATCTTACTTCCGGATACATACATAAAGTATAAGCATTAAAAACACACCTGTGTTTGTAGGAGGCGTGTTTCTAATTCTCAGAGTTGCAAGAAACTCTGGGAAGAACTCTCCATGGGAAGAATCTCTATATGGGAAGAAATTCATATAGAGATAAATGAATAAAGAAACTAAGGTACATATTCAAGTGCAGTATTTCTGCCGTAAGAAGTGAGAAATTCTATCACATGCTTCAACATGGATGATCCTTAATAATTTAAACACATTAAATAAGACTGTCACAATGAGACATTTATGAGATGATTTTAGTTACATGAAATTTTTAAGGCAGATAAATCCACAGAAATAGAAAGTAGTATCACAGTAGGCGCTATGGCAACAGGCAAAAAAGGTAGTTATTCAATGATTTTTGAGATTCAGGTTTATAAGACATAAAAGTTATCAATTGCCATTTTATAACGGTATAAACACATACACACACACACACACACACACACACACACACACGGTTAAAATGGGAACAAACAGAGGAGGCAATAAGTGGGTATTGTGACTCAAGGGAAAAGTTCAGGCCTCTACGGACAACCGCAAGAGTGTGGACGGTTTAACTATCAGCTATCTGCTTTTGAGATCTACTTCCTGCTGTTGCTCCAGGAAGACAACAGATGATATGCAAGTATGTAGGTTCCTGCCTATTGAGTTCCAGTTTCCTGGTTCTGATTAGGCACTTGGGAATGAACCAGGAAATGGAAGAATCAAGAATCAATCTCTCTCTCTCTCTCTCTCTCTCTATGTGTGTGTGTGTGTGTCTGTTGAATAAATAAGCATTTTCTAAAAGATGGAGAGGTAGTTATGGAACATTGAAAAGAGCTATCTTGGAATTATAATGGAAGCATAGAAGCCATCTTCAATAATAGCAGAATAAAATGAACTATGTAAGGAAACTTAAAAGAATTGTAAAAGAAATATAGAAGCAATGGTAGATTTAAAAGAATATTGAAATAAATGATGCATACAGTGCAATTTCCATGAATCTCTATATGAAAATTTCTTTTATATTGTTTTATTCAGAAATTTAGTGCAGTCTTAAATTTAGTAATAAATATCAACCCAATCACTTTAATTTGCAACCAAATAAGCTTATTATTCATTTTCTTGAAAACAAAAGACTTTAAGGAATTTTAAAGAAATCACACCTTAAAATTTCATTTACTTCAATTCTGCCTGAACGGCAAACAAACCAAGATTTTGCAACTATTATTATAGAACCTTAACAAAAGTTTGTAAAAACTAGAGCTAGACCAAGCAAGGAGTAGCCTGCTTGGCTAGTTGACACCCAAGCAGTTTCGCAATGGTCTGCAATATCACGGTCTCTCAAGATATTGCGTGACTAGAAACTGAATCACATTCCTAGTAACTAGGATAGGAACCAGGCACTGTGAGACTTGGCATCTCAAGCAGTGACCTAACCACGATGCCAAATGTTAGTTCTCAAAATTCTTTAAAAACACAGTTTTTTATTTATTTTTTTTTCTTTTTAATACACTGGTTACTCAAAACCATGTCAACTCCATAACATTGCAAATTGCTGTTGATGTTATATTGGGACTCTTAATTGACTGTGATGATATTCTGCCAGCTCAAACTTCAGACCAGAAAAGGTCTCCCCAAGAAACTGTTCAACCAATTTGGACAATAAGTAGCTGGACTCTATGCTTGGTATATTTTTGCAATGAAAGAATCTTGATTGAATTTGAACTGTAATACTGCATCAAGGTGGAGGAATCCACCGGGGGGAGGGGAGGGGGAGGGAGGGGGGGATACCCAGAGCCTATGAAACTGTCACATAATGCAAAATAATTAACAATAAAAAAAAAAAAAGAAAAAAAAAAACACAGTAATGGCTAGGAACTAACCTTGCAGGGCATTGCAGTGTGAATATAGTTTAAGAAACTAAACCAGTTGGGTATTTTTTAGTTAAATGTGATTTCAACAAAGAAGAATGAAGTCCCCAGCAATTGATGTTCAGAAGCAACTTGCGTGTATTTTTAAAGTGAAGTTCTAATTCTTAAAGTTCTTTTTCAAATAGAGGTGGGAAAACTGTCTAACTATCTGGAATCAAAAACAGTATATTAGCAAGCCTTAATCATTTTTAAAGCAAACTGGAATTGAAAAATGTTAAGCAGGAAAAATGAAATGACAAAATAATATAACCAAATTCCATTTCAACTAAATTATACTAGGAATACTTTCCCAGGATAATGCAAACTTAATGTCATACATTTTGATAAATTGCACTACACATTATTTAAGTTTAGTGAGAATACATTTTCCAAGTATAATACAAAATTAATAAGATAAAATATTTAGATAAATAGCACCAATTTTTAATTTTTAAACATTTTAAGTTAAAATTTGTAGATAAATTGCACCACTTTTAGATTTTTGTGGAAAGTTACCACCCAAATTAAAATTAAATAATTGGGACGTTAGGAAAAAGCATAACTCTTAATCTATAATGAGTAGTCACAGATAAATGAGGATTCCTGTAGAAAAATGCACAAATAATGTAGCAAGATACAATATATAAAGTATAAGAGATTTGAAATATATGAAACTATTGATATGAATCATTACTATAACAAAATTGTCTCAAAGCTAAAAATATGTTATTTTTCTGTTTTAACTTTTTACACTTTCATTTAAGAGGCAGAAAGATGAAGAACGCTCTCTGCTCTTCCACTTTCCAAATGTTCATAACATCTGCAACTGGGCTGGGCCATTGTCAGGGACCAGAACTCATCACAGGTCTCCCACATGAGTAGCAAGAATGCAGTTACTGCTACCGTAGGTCCACGCCAACATTTCCAACAGAAGCCAAGCTTCAATATGGAGCCAGGATCCAAACCCAGGTTCTTCGATGTGGCATCCCAACTGCTCCCAGAACTGCTACATTAAATGCCAGCCTTGAGATATTATTTTTCATCTAATGCAATTGTAAAAGTGTGAGACTTACACACTATTATTAGGGTGGGTGCATACACTCACATGGAAAATGTCTATTTGCCAGGAATTTTTTAATAAATAGTCAAATAAATGCATCATGAACTATTTGAGTCATTTTATTTTTAGGATTATGTCTTGCAGATAGTTGGATAAAGAGGCTCATCCGCAATTTTTTTTTTGTGGTAATACATGATTGAAAATGCATTGAAGAGATTGTTTATGTTCTTTTCATATGTTATTACATTATTATAGGTATTAAAGAAATAAAATAGATCTATATAAATTTACATCAGTTATCAATATGTGTTTTAAACAAGCAAGTTGCTAGAGTGTATAAATAATGATATCATATTGAGATTGAGAGATATGTCTGAAATGATAGATAAGCTGCGTATTTCTGGAAAATAATTACAACTGAGAGAGCACTGAAGAGAATACATTTCCTATTAACTTGGTGTGCTATTTCAGTTTCCATGTTTGTATTATTTGAATTGTTAACTATGAATATACAGTGCCGACTAGTCAAAACAGTGCAAACAAGTATAGAATCTTAACAATGCAGATGGCTTTATAGGGAAGCTACTGTGGTGCTTGTTCCCTTGGTCTTCACTGAGTATCATTTAAACCTTGAAGCATGAGTCTTCCCTGCATACAGATGAGCTTTATGAAAGAGCTTAATCAGTGGCATTTATTTGGAAACACAGCACAAAACAGTTTTGTGTTCTACAAAAAAAGGAATAGCCTAATGACCTTCAGTAGTTTATAAAGGACATGCTATGGATGAATTACCACATTCTTGCAATTGTACTCAGACTCTTTTTGTGTTACTGGAAAGAAATGCATTGATTCATCGAGTATTTTTTTTATTAATTATTTTGCATTATGTGACAGTTTCATAGGCTCTGGGAATCCCCCCATCCCTCCCCCTCCCCTTCCCCCTGGTGGATTCCTCCACCTTGATGCAGTATTACAGTTCAAATTCAATCAAGATTCTTTCCTTGCAAACATATACCAAGCATAGAGTCCAGCTATTTATTGTCCAGATGGGTTGAACAGTTTCTTGGGGAGACCATTTCTGGTCCAAAGTTAGAGCTGGTAGAATATCATCCCAGTCAATTAAGAGTCCCAATATAATAACATCAACAGCAATTTGCAATATTATGGAATTGACATGGTTTTGAGTAACCAGTATGTTAAAAAAAAAAAAGCAAGTCCTAACCACAACCTATAATTAGCTCATTGACATTTCAATTTTAATTTATATACAGGACCGGCTGCTATATACCTTAAAATGGCTATAAGGTACCATTCAGCTGTCTCGTGTCTATTTCATTCCAGTATTTAGCCATTTGTGATTTACCGAGTATTGACTAAGGCATTGAATAACATATTTACTGTTGGACTTACTATGGATAAACCGGTGGATAAATTAGATCCAAATTACTGCCTTATACCTAGCCAGAACTGTCATCACCTAAGTGGTCAACTGTAACTGGCACTTTGAAGGTCTCTGAATATCTTTGAAATAATGCATTAATGGGAGTGCAACAAATTGTTTTAATTTAGCTGAAAGATGATCACAATTTAGTTGACCACGTTTGGTGTGACATGTATGCCAATAAGCAGAAATCAAATCACGTTTCAACATACCAATTCATAGACTTCAAAACATTGTGTTTTTTTTTTAAAGATTTGTTTTATTTTTATTACAAAGTCAGATATACTGAGAGGAGGAGAGACAGAGAGGAAGTGGAGCCGCCGGGATCAGAACCAGCGGCCATATGGGATCAAGGCGAGGACCTTAGCCACTAGGCCACGCTGCCGAGCCCCAAAACATTATGTTTTATTTCTGCAAAGAGATTCACAATTTAAAGTAACATTACTGTTACTTGCATCTAACATATTGATCATAAGAGAAAAGCCAGGGCAAGTATTTTATATCCCATTATATAGATAGGATTATGAGCGTCATAAATGTTGTGAATGTTCAAAGGCTAATTGACTGATAAGTGGCAGATATTAAACTAGCTCCAAGGCTTTAAAAAAATTAGGTCATTTTTTCAGCAGCACATTATTTCTTATGAAATACAGAAAAAAATTTTATAGCAATCTGACACAGGAACAATTCACGGTAACATAGATTCACTGATAGGACAAGGGCAAAGGGGGCTACAGCCATTCTGATATGCAGAGAGGCAAATTTTAAATATTTATATATGTAGTGTCAGAAATATCAAGGATGAAACTTTTGCAATAACATTACCACTAAAAAGTCTAAAAAGTTCATTTTCTCATATTGTACATTTATTCTCTGTGAAAATGAAAGACCATATGTTACCTTCCTTTTTTTTTAGTATTTCTTTGCTTTCATAAAAAGCACAACTTCAAGAATCATAAATAATAATGTAATTTTCACTTTAAATAATCTTCCAGAAACTTGCCTTAAGTATTATAATTTTAACTATGCATTAATCAAAAATTCACTTCTTTCTTTTTAATTTTGTTTGAAAGACAGAAGCAGAAGGAAAACAATTACCTATTTACTGGGTAATTTTCCAAATGCCAACAACCACCACATCAGGGCTAGACAAAATCCCAGGAGGCCTCCAAATAATAAAAGTGTCTCATAGGAGTGGCAAAAACTGAAAAGCTTGGTCATTATCTGCTACCTCCATTGATGTGCGCTATCCACAAGTCACACTGGAAGTGGAGCAGGGCACTCCAAGGTGGGATGCAGGTATCCCAGCAGACATAACCATTGCACCGAGTACCCACACCTACCCATGCATACTAAAACTGAATTCAATATATCAACACTGTTCCTACTGAAATGCCTACAAGTGCTTTAGTAGTCATTGAGTATAAAGTCTTTTTGAAATTTCTCTAATAAATACAATGGAATTGCAGCGAAGATTGATCTTCCATTTGACCATCATGACAAATCCATTCAAGAACTATATGGGTAGTTTTCAAAGAGACTCCAAAAAATAACAGTCGGGCCCGGTGCAGTAGCAAAGCTGCTAAAGTACTTACCTTGAATGCACCAGGATCCAGTTTGGGTATTGGTTCTAATCCTGACGACCCTGCTTCTCATCCAGCTCCCTGCTTATGGCCTGGGAAAGCAGTCGAGGATTGCCCAAAGCCTTGGGACCTTGTACCCATGTGGGAGACTCAGAAGACACTCCAGGCTCCTAGCTTCAGATTGGCACTGCTCCGGTCATTGTGGCCTCTTTGGGAGTGAATCAACAGATGGAAGCTCTTCCTCCTTTTCCCTCCTCCTCTTTATATCTGACTTTCCAATAAAAATAAAACTTTAAAAAAATAACAGTGAAAGAATTATTTTGGAGATGGTGCTAAGAGGCCAGACTATACAAAATCTGCTGCCTCAAGGGCTGGTTTCAGTATGGCCATCACAGTCCCTATTCTGATAATTCCCTATGCACAGTTTTTGAAGTGAAGTAAAGCAATTTCACATTTTAAAAAAAATCACTCAAAATTATCCATAAACTAAACACATGCTCCAGATAATTCTTACGGTGAGCCAAGTGGGAGATGCATGAAAAATGAAGACTTATTTGAAAAATTCTGTATTATTCCAGAAGCCTCAAAGTGAAGACTGTAGAATTTGTAATGGCCGCTATTTCCTTCAGCTGCGCACAGCAGCTGAGTCATAGAAAACATCCAGACTTTGTTAACCAGCATCATTACAGAGGAACATCTAAGAAAACAGAGACACAGATTAAAAGTGGACCAAGTATGCTGACTCAATGGCTGTTTCCCTCCTACGGAAGGATATGGTTATGTGGCAAACTGATAGTATGGATACTGGGCTTTGAGCATTTAAGGAAGAGGCTGGATTTGATCCCTCCAATCATGGAGATCTGTGATGTGATCAGACTGACAGCTATAACAAAGAAGTGGCATCAATGGTTGCCTCAGCAAATTGAGACTAGAGGCATTGTCACACAAGCAGCTAGACTCACACAGAAGACACAATGTGACTTCCTTCCTTCACTGTATGTAAAAATCCCTTGATAATAAGCCATCTCTTAGTGCAAGACAATTTCTAGACAGAGCACAAATCTGAAAGTAAACTAAGACTGAGTCTGAATGTGACTCTCCCATTCAATACTATTTGATATAGGTCAAGCTATTTAGCTGTAAAGACAGAATTTTTTCATGGATAATAGGAATACAATAGTATTGACAGCATTGTTGAGCTTGGCTGGATAAAGTTGGCCAATATAGGCTTTTTACTGTCCTGTAGGAGAAGGCAGGATTCCTGAGGTCAGAGATAACTAATATAAAGATCTTTGAAGCCCTAATACATTGACTAGTAATCAACACTCTATAGTTGCTCTATAAATGTCACACTCATTGAGCAATCAATTGTGTAATTAGTGGCAAGTGACCCAGGGATACACTGCCACCAGGGTTGTTATCTCAGGATAACTGATGGGAATAGAATTTGCTTTGCATTGTATGTGATACTACTGACATCAGTTTCTTCATAACACTTAACAGGCATGGCCAAACCTCAGGGTTATAGTATTCACCTTGAAAATAAAATGAGGTTTAAGTGATGTTAAGGTGTTCAGTTTTAGACTCAAGGAAAAAGTCGCATATTTTTTCACAGCGCCCTTCTTTTTTTTTTTTTTTTAAGATTTTATTATTATTGGAAAGCCAGCTATACAGAGAGGAGGAGAGACAGAAAGGAAGATCTTCCATCTGATGTTTCACTCCCCAAGTGAGCTGCAACGGCCGGTGCGCGCTGATCCGATGCCAGGAACCTGGAACCTCTTCCGGGTCACCCACGTGGGTGCAGGGTCCCAAAGCATTTGGGCTGTCCTCGACTGCTTTCCCAGGCCACAAGCAGGGAGCTGGATGGGAAGTGGAGCTGCTGGGATTAGAACCTGCGCCCATATGGGATCCCGGGGCGTTCAAGGCGAGGACTTTAGCCGCTAGGCCACGCCGCCGGGCCCCACAGTGCCCTTCTTAAAGCATCAAGGACAAACATCAATATTTCACTACTTGCTAATTTCCACTATCTCACTTTTGCTTTTATAAAACATTTTAAATAGAAATTTTTATATTTCTGAAACATAAGGTATTAAACTCAATCTTATTGACAAGCACCCCAAGTGGAAAATACATAGCATTAATAAATGTGCTTTTTATCTCTTTACACTCAGGTAGCCTTGAAGCAAAATATACAAAGGTATCTGCCCATTTGAAATTGGTACATTGATACTTGTCAACTATTCCATGCTTGATCTTTTCTGAATATATCATGCCACTAAATCACAAGTATAAATAGACTTGAAGATTGCAAAAGATGTATAATATAATGAATCCATTGAAAAAGTATTTGCAAGAACTTCAGCTTACAAAATCACTACTGGGGTTGGGAAAACTATTTTGTATATGCTAATATAAATGTATGCTGCTCTTTTTCTACTCATTTCAAAAGACAATTGAATATATTGAAATTAATATTCATATTATATATGTATGTATATATTTCCAGGTCTCTGGTGTAGGTGGCAGACATCCAGTTACTTCAGGAATCATCCAACAACGCCTTCCGGGGTGCACATTACAAACTAAACCTGGGAATGGAACCAGGTTTTAGATTCAGCTGTTCTGATACAGGTATAGGTACCCCACTTGGCGTCATAAGAGTCAAGGCAAAATCCCCTTTTCTGCATCTGTATTTTAAAAACCATTGTTATTTATCATAGAAAACATTGAGCATAAAAACTGGGTCCCTCACTTTCAGCACTTCAGACTGCATGCTGGTGGCAAAGACATTTTCTTGGCGGCATGTAAGCATGTGTAAGACAATACTGCATCAGGTGCTAGGGGCCCTGTTGCATGACAGACGAATGAGCCTCATGAGAGGTAATCTTATTCTGATGCTTCTCTATGTGTGTAAGAACATCACATGATCCAGAGTTTGTGCTATGGGGTGGCTTCCGGAAGAAATTGCAGTGGCTGAATTTCTATTCTTCATGCTTGACATTGGGATCTCTGTTGCATGTAGTTGGATTCCGCCCTAGTGTGCAACCAAGACTGTTGCACAGTGCTCCTATCAACACGTTTTGCTGGTTTGAGGAAGAAATGCTCCTTATTTAGTAATAGCTGTAATATTAAATATAGATTTTAATGGGCTTTGTTGAGTTGAGAATTTTCTTCTAAATTTACATATCTGATTTTCTTGATTTTTATCATGAAGAGCTATTGATTACAGTCTTTGCTAAATCATTATCTTTGCCACAGCATGAAGTCTGAAATACTGAAAGTGGAGAAGGGGGGAATGTGATGATGTTGACACATATAGTTAAGCAGAGCACAAGGGTACACATGAAACCTGTAATGGGATAAAGCAGTCCCAGTGGGGAGATATGCAAGGCACAGGCTGTTTGTACTTTTATCTCTCGGTAAGGAAGTATCCCAAGTCTGCTGCCCAATTACATGTGGTCTGATAAGTTCCACTGACATCAAAAAATGAAACTGTCAAAATGCCTTTTTTCATAGAAAGTCTCAGAACACGTGATGGATATACCTATTCTAGTCAACATTGTCCAAAGTCCTAACAATCGTGTTAAGACTGGCAACACAGGTTTTAGAAGCGTAAACCTTAATTTGGAAAAATTTAAAAAATTTAGTTATATATATTGGGAAACCATCTGGAATAAAAGAGCATAAAATAATTTCTGGACATAATAAATTAGTGATTTTTAGAATGTAAAAGTTTAAAATTGGTTATCTTTTTATGTTCTATAAAAGACATGAATAATAGGAAAAGTATGTCATATTCCTGGATTCAAAGACTCAATGTTTTCTAATTTCTTTTTTTACCTATTTCAATTTCTGGATTCAGTGCAATCAAAATCTTATTAGGATTCTCAAAGGAAAATTATTAAGTTCAATCTAATATTGATTCAGAAAGTATCAAAGAATGAGGTATCCACTTCAGAAAACAGAAAGATGGAGTTGAAGAATTTATACTTCTCAGTTTTGAAAGACAATGAAGTTACTGCATCAAACAATGCTATAGTAAGCTAAAGATAAAACATGGAACTGTCAGATAACATAGAGTCCCAGACCACACATCAGTGTATGAGTTGGTTACAAATATTGTTGGAGCTACTGGATATCTAGGTATTTTTAAGGATAGAAAAAAAATTTTTAGTCCTTTCGTTGTCCTATAATGAAAGTTAATTTGAATTGTATCACAGACTTATAAAGAGAAAAAGGAAATATAGAAGATAGATGAAAATAGGGTGGTATTTTTATGACTTTATTAAAATGGTATAGATGATATTGCTTTATTTAGATAGCATAGGTGATATTATTTCAAAGAAAAAACAGGTATTGACTTTGCCCAAATTAATCACTTTAAAAAATAACTATTTGAAATGCACAGTTAGAGAGAGGGAGAGAGACAGGGAGAGAGAGACACATCTTCATTCATTGGTTCACTTTCCAAATGAATGGAAGGACCAAACTTGAGCCAGACCAAAGCCGGAAAAGCCAGGACTCAAAACTTTTATCTATGTCTTCCAGTTGGGTGATGGGGCCCAATCACTTGCTCAAGCCTCTGCTACCTTCCCAGGTGCACTGGCAGGGAACTGGATCATAAGTGGAACATCTGGGGACAGAATAGGCACAGATAAGGATGCCAGCACAACAAGCAGCTTAATTTCTTATACCACAGAGCCAGTCCTCAAATTAATCATTTTCATTTGTAAAATATGTCATTAAGAAAACAAATTGGCAGGCACAAACTTTGAGCTAAGTCTATGCATTCAGGTCATAAAGGCAGTTTAATCAATACAGTTGTAAAAAGATAAAATCAAAATAGGCAAATGAGCTGAAAATCAGTGTAAGATGTCCAGTTCCTCTGTCAAAACATTTCATTAGTTATGAGAGGTATTCAAATTGAAACCACAATGAGATATCAATTTTCACCTCTGAGAACTACTAATGTAAAAATATCCACGATATAACAAGAAATTATTACCACTATAATTCTCATATATTACAGATGAGAGTATAAATGGCAAATTGATGTTGGGGAACTTTTTGAAATTCTCTTACAAAATTATGCATACTTCCATGCTATGATGAAATAAGTCTACTTTGAGATATTTAGCCCATAGAATTAGAAATAATGTTCAGAGAAACGTGCCCCAGTCTGATCACAACCCAAATATTCATGAATAGAAGGCTTTATAAACATTGTACTATATTCTAAATGAAAATGCTCATAAGCAATAAATTGGAATGACATATGATATATGCAATAATTCTGTGAATATATAAATATTACATTGTGTAAAAAGAAAACAGTATTATGGAATGCTTACGGTTCCATTAAATAAAGAATAAGAACAAAACTAGTATAATAATAATCTCAGAAAAGTATTACTTCCTGGAGTGGAGGCATTTGTTTAAGGATAGAGAGAAACCTTATATGGCAATGTATTTATTCCATAATCTTCCTGAGGTGGTTACTACACGTAAATCCTCAGTTGAACAAATTCATGGAGGCAGACCTTGGGTACAGCGGTTAAGATGTGCACCTGAGACGCCAGGCATCCCACATCAGAATGCCTGGGTAAGAGCGCCTACTCCACTTGCATTTCAGCTTCCTGTCAATGTGCATTCTGATAGGTAGCAGAATATGGTTTAACCAGTTGTGTCCCTGCCACCCATGTGGAAGACTAGGACGAAGTTTCAGGTCCTGGCTTAGGGCTAGTCGAGCTCTGTTGTTGTGGACATTTGTAGATGGACCAACAAATAGAAGATTCTCTCCCTTTCTCTCAGTATCTTTCTCCATTAGTCCCTGTTTCTTTGCCTTTCAAAACCTAAAAAGAAATATATAGATATATAGATATAATTTGTCAACAGTGAAAACAATTACACAACAAATGAGACTATCTGTGGGGTCTCCGTCAGATCACTCATGCAGGTAATATGGTGCAGTGAAGTCAGCGGAGACGGTTACAGTGAGCATGCCCATTTATTAGCAACAAAGCATTAGCTTATATAGTGTGGGGTGAGGGAAAAAGCTTCTGGATAGCAGCAGCGTTTCACAAGGCTAGCCAATCAGCCTGAAGGTCACACACTCCTTTGGGTACCACTATGTGACCAGTCCACATGCTAAAGTCGTTTTTTAACAGAACAGGAAAGGGAAGCTGGGGGAGGGAGGTGCACCTGGGGACCCAGCCTAGAAAAGGCAGATGGGGGACGACTGTGCACCAGGGTGTCAGGCCTCCTGTCAACAGCTTAGCCCAACACCAGGAGGCTTTAGGCATCCTCCATGCCCCAGCTGCAACCTGTGGCCTTTATGTAGGCCAGGTAGGCCGAGACTCACCTGGGCACAGGCCCATCCACACTCACCTTCTTTGTAGATTTCAGAATAAATTTCAAACCTATTTAAGCACATGCAAATTTATATATAATGAATGCCTCATTCAGACTTCTCACCTGCTTCTCCATTTGATATGATTCATAACCGAGTTACTAAACAATTGCTTGTGAAATTTCTCAGTCTGTCTTTCCACAGAACTACCTACAATTCCATAAACATCTTCCTCAACCAGGATTGCCTCTGTCTCTGAGTTCTGAAGAAATTGTGTTTTTGCCTCAGCACTTAGCATTTGTTGTATTATGTCTGAGAAACCTTCAGCAAACCTGTCTGGTCACTTTAGATGTCCCTACTATGTGCTATCAGGGAACACTGCATATTCCATATCAGCATTTATTTGATATTTTGTAGTTGTCTGCTTACAGACTGAAAAAGAAGAATACCTAATAGAACTAGTTTTAAAAAATAACTTTCATTTTTGATACATTATCTTTAGTCATATGGTTAATTATAGGAAATAAGAGCACATCATGTATATAGAAACTCTGCAGTTGTTTTTCTGTTCATTTGTTTCAATATATGAGCCTAAATATCAAATGATGATGAAGACGAGACAATAAATATTACTGGTTAACAAATGATGGTTACATGACAGATAATAAGGTAAACATTTGAAATGTATTTTAATATACACAACATCCTATATAGCAGTGAATATTCCCATACTCCTTTTACATAATAAGAACCCGAGACAAAAAAAAATTGACTATGTACAAATTACTGGAACTGAGTAATTTAAACAAAATATTTAAATAAAATTTGTTTGAAAACCTCATTTTTATAGACATTCAAAATTGAAAATAAATTCAAATAAAAATATCAAAAAGCCCAAATTCGTTAATCCATCTTAACTTCTGAAGACTCTCAGAAATGGTGATTTTCTATTTTCTGCATTTATTACCAAGTAAGTAAGTATTCAGTGTGCATAACTTTCGTTGCAGACATATCACTGAATGTCTCATTAGTTAATTAAGTGAATTCCCTGCTACTTCTTTACTGATACATATGGTATTGTGCGTGGCATAAAAAACAGTCATTACAACAAATTAATAGCATGCTACATTTGTTTGAAATAAACTGGCAGAAGATTACATATAAACAATTCCCCACAGTTCCTGCCAGAGATCATCTATATGGGACTCAAACAGCAACTTTTAACCTGACATGTTCAAGTAATACATTTAAATTTTCCTGCATTAAAAAACTGTATGTTACTCCACTTAAATTGGCCTTAAATGAATAATCAGAAACAGAGTACAGACCGTAACTTTGTTTTTAAATACAAGGGCTTGTGCACACGCACATACACACAGAGACACTAATGCATACTGTCAGTTTTTGTTGGCCAAACCTGTGTCTCTATATTACCCCCCAAAAAAGAAAAAAAAAGACCATTATATAAGCCAGGGTAAAAATCTGCCTTGTGCCATATGATTTTTTTGAAATAATATTTTAACTATATTCTGCATTCTTCTCAGAATGTACTAATTCAGCAGCTATGTTTATCCTAATGATTTGAAGATTAGCGCAATAACTAACCAAAGGCTGTCTCATGGAGTACATATTTGATGAAGCTTTCAAACAAATTTACTTCCTAATTAAATGGTACATAGATAGGAGCAAGGAGTTTGCAGCAAGTAAAACTTTGCACAATGGACAGCATGAATAGGATCATCTATATGTGAAGAGAGCCTTCTACTTGAAATGACACATTTTCTCTGCAAAGGTAACAAATGGAAAATGTGAAGTGAGTATTGGCTTCTATGATGCTACATTTTTTCATAAAATATTTATTCTAAAAAAAGATTATGTTGGCTTTGATTAAAGGAAGTCACAGAACAAATAGGATTTTTTTTAGTATTTATTTATCTATTTACTTACGTTTTTAGAAGACACAGCTACAAAAAGAGACACGGAGAGATAGAGATCTGCCATTCATTGATTTACTGCCCAAATGCCTGAAGCACCTTGGACTGGGCCAGTCCGTCAAGAGCCTAGAGAACCATCTGGTCTCTCTAGCAGGTGCAGGAGACCAAGCACTTCAGCCATCTTCTGCCACTTTCACAAGCGTGTCGGCAGGAAGCGCAACTGGAACTAGAGTAACCAGAACCAAAATTCAGTGCTCAGATATTATGCCGGATTCACAGTAAGCCATTTAATCTTCTGTGTCACCATGGAGTGTACCATTTAAATGAATCTTCAAGTGAAATAAAATACAGATTCATTCTTACCTATTGTTAACTTCACTATTTGTCCATTTCATTCACCTCGAATATTATGGCAACTGTCTTGAAGTCAGACAGAAGACACATGTCAACTTCAAGTGTAGTATCACTCTGAGGGCTTTAATTCCTGGTTTTCAAATATGATTTCTTCTTAGTTGACATCTGAATCCACATCACAGGCTACCTATGCCACACATTGTTTATAACTTGTCCTGCAAGCCTTAAATAGCAACTCTTACATCATGTATTCAGAAGATATTTTGATGAAAGGATAATGTCCAATGTTTTTGCTTTGATTCCCAGAAAAAAACAAAAATTAAAAATGCATTGATTACGTCCCAGATGTAATACTTTTTTGATTAGACATTTATTAAGTAATCAAAAAGTATGTTCCTTATTCTCAATAAAAATTATCCTAATTTTCCTAACAAATAGGGGGAAATATTGCACCAACTGTAACTTAATAACTATTATTTTTAATCAATGCTGAAAACTCTAATAAAAAAGAGTGAGGAAGAGATGATATTGATGCAGCAAAACCTCAGGTTTCTGAATTGGAGGTTCCTTTGGCTCTCTCTCTCTTCCTCTCTCTCTCTCTCTCTTTCTCTCTCCCTCTCATTCCTGTCTTTGAAATAAAGAAGTAAATAAATCATTTATGCGAATCTTACTGAGTCTACATCACTGCAGCCATTGTTTGCTTCCATTCCTTTCAAATCTGCTGGTCTTCCTTTGTTGTTTGTGAATGAAATTAAATGGAACACTTAGAAAAGTTTTCTTGATTCCTATGCTACTTTATTTTTCCTTGATAAATACAATGTAGACTACCTGCAAGTATTATTTCAGTTCCCATAGTACCGTCCCAATAGTCCTCCCCATGTAAATTTAGAGTATTTCAAACCATTTCAATTCCACTGCCTTTGTAATTCTGACATCATGTTTGACCTTTCAGGAAATTGTTAATGGCTCAGAGAATTATGAGTTTTTTTTTTCAAAATCATTTTTTATCAAAGCAGGCTAGTGTTTCAATAATGATTTGTGAATATTCACTCCTGACTCACCTTTGAAGATAGTATTTGTTTATTGCTTATGAAGCATGCTATAATTTCAAGATAATTTCAAGAGTTCCTTTTTTTCCAATTAAAAATAAAAAGACCTTACTTCTAGAGAAGTAGAAATGGGATATATAAGAAATGCACATGTACTCTATAAATAATAAATTCTTAGAATGCACGGGCAGGAATAAGTGGAAACTAAATGCAAGTCCCATTATGAGCACTGCCTTTTGATAAATTTCCAGCTATGCTTTTTTTTTTTCTTTTAAATCTGTTAAGCATAGCTGTCTTTGTGTTTCTGACTTTTTGAGTCTTCCAAGGCTATAATTTGGAGTTTCAGATAAGCTTTTAATGTGTTTAATTTAGTTAGTAATCTAAATTACTGTTGAATTTTTCAGGAACAGTGCATTGATGGGGGTCATCCAGTACATTTCCATTTACCCTCCATCTAAGAGGTTTGAAGAAATTGCCTGAAAATTAATACCTATGTTAGTAACTGTGATGTGGTCATGTACACACTACTTATTGCATTTTGATAACGTTTTGCTTTTCGGTGAATACCTGTAACTTATACATTTGTAAATTTAAAGTAAAAAGAAATATGGCAAAGGATAGGAAATGAATGCAAGAAATGTGAATTTGGCTGAATCATTGTTTTATAACTGAAATTAGAGTATGCTACATTTGCTTCACTTTATTGTTCACTGCATTTAAATATTGGATAATATTGGTTTTACATGCATATTTTTGTAACAGCTAAAGTTTACTAATTTAACAGAGTTTTTGCATTTACAACTACTAAATATTCAAAAATAAGTGTAATATTATAGGCAATATTTTCAAGTCCTGTTTTATATTTTTAATAGCATTTTACTTCGACGAACTTTGAACAGACTTAATGTATTACATAAATGCAATCCTAAGAAATAATTGTATATCCTTCCCAGCCCCTCTTTCTTAAATCCCCTTCCTGACATACTTTACTTTTTCCCTTTAATTCTTTTTTTCAATAACATGATTGTGATTTACTTGATAATTACATGCTTAAAGCACCGCTAGCCACAATCAATCTCCAGGAGTAGGGAGGCCAGGTCATGTCATAGATTTCTGTTCAGATTTCTGTGAAATCCCCACGCTGTCTTCCATAATGGTTAGACTAGTTTACATTCCCATCAATGTTGTGTTCCAGTATGTTCTTCTCACCTCTGCCAGTATTTATCATTGTTTTTATGTTTGGATGATAGTAATTCTAACTTAGGTGAGGTGCAACTTATCTACACTTTCCTGATGTCTAGTTATCTTCAGCATATTTTCATGTGCTGGATATTTGTATTTCATTTTTTGAAAACTGCCTGTTTGTGTCTTTTGCCTATGTCTTAATTCAATTAGTTGTTTGTTGTTAGTTTTTTGAGTTGTTTATATGTCCTGAATAGTAATCTTCACCAGATTCATAATTTGGAAATATTTTGTCTCATTCTGTCAGATGTTTCATGATATTTGTAGTATTTCTTGTGTGCATAAGCTTCTTAGCTTGTCACCCATTTGTCTATTTTTCCTTTTACTGTCTGTGATTGTGGCGTCTTTTCCAAGACATCTTTGCCTATGCCAATATCTTGTTATTTCTCCACAAGTATAATATGTGTTTATAAAATTTTATTGATAGAGACTGGCATTGTAAGAATCATCATCTTCAGAGTTAAGCAAACTATTGCTCCTTTGCTGATGAATATACTTAGTCTCTCTAAACCTAGGGATTTTTCACTATTGAAAAGTGAGTTTCAGATAATGTTGTATTAATATAATATTAAAAGTAATAGAGATTTAAATATCTCACTTGCCTGAGATATTAGCACATAAATATAATAGTAATGTATTCAGGTCAGATGACTAGAGGTAATGGAGTAAATTATTGTGAACTAGAGATTTAGCCATGATCCTGATTGCTGGGATTCTTGAATTTGAGCCTCCAAGAAATCATATGGTTTCCTGTGAGAGGTAGCTTTGCTTAAAGACAGGCTTGTTTTCCCTTTATTTGAGGCTGTTCGAACTATAGCAGGATCGTATTTCCAACTAATTTGAACTAGACTGTGAAAAAAAAATTCAGCAGTGTATGTGCATACGGTCGTCATTTGGATGTTCTACCCAGCCATCTCGTGTGGTTCTATAATCTTCGTAACGGCAAAGCATTTTTTCTTTTCCCGCTTGGCATTGTCATTGCTGACACAGAATAGACATCAGCACTTTAATGCTATGTGTGTATTTTGAGGGATTCTGGCTGCACTAAATTGCCAGTGTTGTACATTATTGTAATTCTTCTTTTGCAAGTCTCCCAGCTGTGAGGTTCGTGTTCATGACAAGTTTCATGAAAATATTTCTCCTTGTTGGAACTTCATCTAGACTGGCAGTCTACCTGTGGTATGTTTTATTAATCCTAAAACAAATTACTTACAAGATTTTATTTGGTATGCTTTTGAACTGGTGATCTGCATGCAACAAGTTTTTCGTTTTGTTTTGTTTTTCTGTCCCTTACTTAGACTCAACTCTTTCAATTCTAGAGAGCTTTTCTGCAGTAGGTACCTTGGTTTCTGTATTTAATTCTATGGGACAACAGAAATAACGATATTTCGTATGTCCTGTGCCAGATATTTAATCAAATTGGTTGTTTTGAGTCTTTATTTTTTCCGAAGTATTTAGGAGTACAGATGGTCTTCTGTATCTGCAGATACTGCATCCAAAAAATCAACTACAGATAGAATTCGGCTTCAAACTGTGCATGTACTGAACACATAGAGACTTCACTTGCTTATCATCCTTCCCTAAACAATTCAATATAATATAGCAACTATCTACAAAACATTTACACTGCATTGAGTATTATAAGTAATTCAGAAATGGTTTAAGGTGTATATGGAGCTGCACAGTTTATATGCAAACACTATACTATCTTAGTAGCACAATTAAGTATCACAATTAAGTATCTAGGATCCAGAGGGGTCCTAGAGCCAAGCTCATGCATACCAAAGTCAAATGTATTTTGCTTTTGTGTTTTAAATTGAATAGACATGTGCTACTCATCAAGTAATATGCATGTATCTTATAATACTAATTTCCTGAACAACACTCCAATTTATTTATTTCCATGTTTCATTCAAATGTTTCTCAATGTTTCTTTTTCTTTTTAAAAAATTATTAATTGCATTGCTCTGTGCAGGATGATATTTTTAGAATGACTTTTCCATTTGGAATCACAGGGGACAGAAATAACTATTCAGGTATTTAATTCACATCTTGCTGATAGAAACATTTAATAAATGTCCAAATCTCCTTTGAGCATTTGCAAATAAACTTCTCTTTACACTAAGCAAAGACAAAATTTCCATCTAAGCAAAGACAATTTTTCCATCACAGATTATCTCTTTTGCTCTGACTCATGGTACCCACTTTGAAGAAATACATTGACTTTTCCTTTCAAAACACTGCTTCTCTCCATGATACATTCATTCCTGTGTTTTCCAATTTCTTTGTCTTCTTAGTATCTGTTGGAAACTTCAGGAGGTGTGGCTACAGCTTCACTTCAGGTCATATTTCTCTGGGGAATGTTACTTCATCTAAAAAAAAAAACCTGTGACAATACCATCCATCTATGCTTATGGACAGATTTTGCAAGAACATAAAAATGGTAAGTACATAGTTGGCTTTGTAAACGTTTTCCTTCTCAGTCTGAATAAATTAAGGCAAAGTATAATTTAAAGCACTGCATACAGATCATATGGAAGCTTGAATTCTAGCAACACTGCATCTCCAGTAGATGACCAAGAGCTGCAGCCCGTGTTCTAAGCTATTTAACACATTCCTACTAAGACAATCAATAGTGGGCATGCGGGAAGCTTGATATTTAAACCACACTGAAAATCCAGAAAATTTTCCAGTTTGGGAAAAAGTTTGTAAAGTTTCAGAATCATTAGTTAAAATGAAAACTTCTTCCACTTTTAGTCTAAAGGGACCTTGGGTTTTTGGTGTTTTTTAATGAATCAGATTAAGGCTGCTCTGTAACTGATTTTCCTGTCTAAAATCTTTGGTATTTACATAATACAAAGCCTTCTTAAAAATCAAAATAATCAGATAGCAAAAATACACAAAACATTGAAGAATATGACCATCAGATAAAAATGTTATAAGCAAGAAATTAATCACACGGCCTGCAAAAAGATGAAGCAAAAACAAAACTACAAAACAAAACAAAAACCTCATACCTTGATATTTTTAAGATCCTTTGTCCCTCTGAAAATTTGTCATTTCAAAAATCAAAGAAAAAATAAATTATTACTAAAAGTAATAGTAAGCATTGCTAATTGATATTATCAAAGTGATTATTATATAACACATGAACAGAACTAAATGTCATGCATATTTGCTGAAATAGAGATGAGAGAATGAGAAGAATCGTAGCTAATAGGTCAGATACAGGTTAGAACTTGTCTGGGTATTCAGACAATACTTACAGCTATACTTTCTTGACCATTCATTACATGACAGACACTATGAGGAAAACACTCTTTAGAATTCCAGTTTCAATTATTTAAATGTAGCTATGAGATGAATATAGTTATTCATTTAGCACAGAAACATTTAGTAAATTTTGAGGCTTCAGAGCAGGTAAATTACAAAGACTTGGTTTTAACTAAATTTAGTTCTATTTTGAGAGCATTTAATTCCAAATTATAAATTATTCTTCTGTACTGCTAAAACATATGTAAGGTTTCCTTGAGTGTCTTATAATTCAGAGAAATGTTGTTCTCAAAGACCTGGGCGCTTCCTCTGTAGATGTCAAAGTGAAAGGATGGAGTGCCTCACCAGCTGGCAGCTGTGAGACCATGGAAGGAGCCCAGAGTTGGGACCACAAACAGGAGCCTCACCCGGGAAGATTACCAATTGGCAAATGTGTATGGCCTAATCACAGAAAAAAACAATTGCAAATACCACTGTGTGCTCAGACATCCTTTGTGTTCCGCCTCCTGCTAATCTCACCCTACCTTTTCTGATATCATAGTGTTTAAAATCTCCCAACTTTTTGTCAGTGAAGTTCAGTTCAGATTTTCTTATTGCAAAAGCTTTCACACACACACACACACACACACACACACACACACACACACATATATATATATATATGTATATTACTTTGGGGAAATTTTTCTTTAATTATAGGAACAGAATAAAATCTGGCTAAAATATGTTTTTAAATGCACCACGTTTCTCTGAGAAAACTATTGAACAATACTTTTATTTCTTTTTTTTTATATGTCATTTAAATTTCCACTTCTTCATAACATCTTGCCTGATTTACCACATCACAAGTAATTATTATCTCGTTGATTTATCCCAGTGTCCTGAGTAACTCCCAGCACTGACGGGTTTTGGCTTTGTGATCACATGGCGCACACTGTGCATACCCTACAAGTCTTCATGTAAGACAAAAGAAAGGCCACTAGGCAGCGTGGCCTAGGGGCTAAAGTCCTAGCCTTGAACGTGCCAAATCCCATATGGGCCCAAGTTCTAATTCCAGCAGCCCCACTTCCCATCCAGCTCCCTGCTTGTGGTCTGGGAAAGCAGTTGAGGACGGCCCAATGCATTGGGACACTGCACCTGTGTAGGAGACCTGGAAGAGGTTCCTGGTTCCCGGAGTCGGATTGGCAGAGCACCAGCTGTTGCGGTCACTTGGGGAGTGAATCATCAGATGGAAGATCTTCCTCTGTGTCTCTCCTTGTCTCTGTGTATCTGACTTTGTAATAATTTCAAAAAAATCTTAAAAAAAAAAGACAAAACAGAGTGAAGAGTAGTTTGAGACCTTTTGTATTCCTCTCCTAGCCTCCAAACTCAGCTCTGCAAACTACAGAACAGTTTAGAAGGAGTTACTAAATTCCCAAAGGCAGATTTTAAAGAAATGCAGTTCTCCATGAGACTCCTGGGGCAGTAAGTACAAAGGTGTATGCAGGTCATTTCTGGAGAAGAATAGGAATCACCATGAGTGAGGAGGTGCCTTAGGACAAGATGTAGTGCTTCTGAAAATTGCTCTACTGCCCTCCCTTCCCCCGCCCAAGAAACCCACGGAGAAATTCTTCTGAGAATTGCTGGAAAATTTGTAAGTCTTTAAGGAAAAAATCTTGGACTCTTGTTCCTTTGTTGAGTTTCTGCTGAGCAGTCACTATTCTTTCTAGACACTTGTGGAAGTGTTGGGAAAGGAAATTTGGAAAGATAGTATGCATCAGAGAAGAAGGAAGGGGACAGGGAATTCTCTATGAACTTTAGGTTTCCTTGAAGTAATACTAAAATGTGGAAGATAAACATGATTGGATCTGTGATTCGACTGTGATCCCATCAAAAGACTTCAGTTCACTGCTGCTTTCTCAGAATCAGGTGGAAGAGGTGGGAGTATAAATGTTTAGGAAAGTTGAGTCCAATTCTCTCATCCCAGATGGCCTGGTGATGCTGGAAACAGACCTTTGTAAAATGAGCTGCATCGATAGTTGTTGTCAACAAACTAGAACAGCAACCTTCCTCTCCAGACATCAGGTAAAGATTTGTTCATACAAGGAGATGATAATGACCACCAGGTACTAGCAAAAAAATCCTTGTGCTACCTCAGTCTCTCATACCAGCCCCATCACACTGCAAATTAATGAACAAAGAGGTGAAGAACATAAAAATAGAGCAAACTACACTCATTTTCCTTCATTCCACCATAAGAGTGAGATGATAGGCTGTTCTTCATTGGATGTGTTTTTTGAATCTAAATTAAGACTGATGGTTTTAAATGGATATAGTAATCTCTTACTGATTAGTATGAGATAATAATTAAAAAGTACCTAAATAGTGTAGGTGTGAGAGAGACCATGCCAGAAAAGTCCAGGATGTATTAAAGAAGTCTTTATTAACCAGGCTTGGCGATGGCAATGCCCACTAGAAATTAGCAAATGAAAAGTCACCATGGCAATCCAATCTAATTTGAAACCCTAAGAGGAATAAATGATCATTACTGTGAAATCCATCCATTAAGCTGGACACTTGTGTTTCAGCTTTCTCAGCAATATAAATTATCCTGAGACATGGAGCAAATAACCTGGACTTACAAGCCTGCAAACATTCAACTTTTTTGCCTAAGACCGTAACTCTGAATATTTGATCACTGTTTCTTCACCAACTATAATCTACTCTTTATAGAGTGCTTCAGAAGTCCTTCTATGTCCACTTGCATATTCTTTTTAATAAATTAGTTGTTAATTAACTACTAAAATAAAATAGCTGAAAGAGTGAGAAACCAATCAAATATACTCTTTCACTTGTGGCTACAGCATAACAAGTGAAATTAGTGTTTGCCTAGGATATGTAACCACTTCTTAGTGGTTATGTTGAAATTCCAGTTAGATGGAGCTCAAAACACTTCTTGGAACCACTATACCAAATCATTGGCCTAGGAACCACTGAACTTGGAATAGGAAGAAACAGTAAGAAGTCGCAGCTAGTGCAGAAGGGAAGTAAATGATTTGCAAAAAATGTTTGTAGTCTGTTTAAGTGAAAATAGGTATGAGAAGATATTCTTGTAACCTAAAACAATAACTAATGCCCACAGATCTTCTCTGAAGAATTTATTCTTAGCAAATTATTTGAATACATAGATGCTTGCGATATCAGAATATTTTGTGAGTTTTCAACACATTATTTTATGTGCATGCATGTTACTATATCAGAAGACAACAAAATCAAGAAGAAATCAAGGCAAAAGTGCATGTGAATCTTTTGTTTACTTGTTAAAAATATTCTTATTGTCTCACCTGGTTAAAAAATGAAGTTCAAAGTCACATTCCTTAATTCCAGATGAATCAATAAAAATTGCTATCTTTTTCTAGCACTTCTTGAGTTTGTCCTTCATCTGTAACAGAAGTACAAAAATGGTGTTATATTTCACCTGGGTGCTGTGAGCAATAACTAATGAAAAGAACTGCAGCAGACTTTTCTGTTAAAATGAAATTGCTATAAAAGTACTTAGTAAAACCAACTGTCATAAACACACAACTAGGGGTGTAGAAACCAACAGATACATAACAGATCTACCATATATATGTTTTACCTGTAATAAACTTGAGTAAAGGATACTCACTTACATCCACAATAACCAATGCCTAAACAACTAATAATAACTTTCAAAGGAGCCAGTTCCGGTATAAGAGATAAATCTTGACTCCTTTCAATAATTCCAAGTAAAAAGGATTTCAGCTCTTACTGACTATTCACAGCATATTAGTAGAGACCAGAGTAAAAATGTGTGACTACTGAATTCAACTCTTACTACTATTGTCAAATAAATTAAACTGTCCAATGTCTATTTACTTTCTTTAACACCTAAAAGGTGGCAAGATTCTGCTTTGGAACTCCAGAGAGAGTAAAATGAAATGGCCCAGTGTCACTGTAAAAGTCAGTTATCCTTAAAGCTATGGGTGTTTCTACAAATCAAGAACTGTTCCTACAATAATATCCTACTAAGTTAGACCACTTAATTTTTTTTCATTTTTTGATCCTATTATTTAAAAAGTACATATTATCTTATAATTTAGATGCCATTAGCTTTCCTTTTCCGTACCGGAATCTGTACTCAGCCAAGATGTGTGTCATCCTTGCAGCTAACTCCATACTAACTGATGACTCTCATATGTTCACATACTAAATGATGGACGTGTGCAAAGAAATATCCCTCTGTATTAAACAAGAGTTTAAGCGTCTTCCTAGTCATTGATGCTTTAGTTTTCCCCTCAGGTAGACATTTGGCATAGATTTATGCAGTGTGAGCTTATTTGATAAAGAGTTGAGTTTGGAGAGAAAAATTGGGAAGGAATGCATTCTAGTCCTTAGCACTTCGGCCTTGAGACATCCTCTGTAGATAACAGGGCTGTTATCCACAAAACTGATGTCACTATAAAACTGATTCCTGCATTCCTGTGCTTACTTTGTGTCTTTTGTCTGAGTATTTCAAGATTCAAATGACTCCACAGGCCTCTACATCTTGTCTTCCACTAGTATTGTGATATAAGGAGGTGAAATCTCCTCATTCCTTCTAATTTTTTTTTAACAGAACAGAAAACTTTTCTTTAAAGAACCTTTACTAGGCATGGTCAACCTGTTCAAAAATAGCTACCCTGACAGCTTCAAGCCTTTTCAGAACTGAACTTCAACTATGTCTTCTCCCTTTCTCTTTTAACGCCCTGAAATAATTGGGAATGTATTTTTTATTATACCATCTACCTGGAAAAGGAAGGCCGGGATACCAGGAGAAGGTCCATTCTTTCTTGTGGTATTTTTGGCTGTGACTCAGGGTGGGATGTTTGATATGGCATGAGAGACAGCCCTCATTAGATTTGCAGTCCATTTGCACAGGCACCAGAAGAGCTCAAAGGGGAAAGATCAGCATCTCATCAGTAACCTATAAAGTTCCTGTCTTTTGACCTGTGGCTCTCACTATGCTTTTTACTACTGTATTTTCCCTTTTCTGCTAATATTCTTTAGACTTTTTTTTTTTTACTTTTTCTAGGGCCTTGCACTGAGTTTCTTAGTACTCTGCCTATAAAATGCCAGGATCATTTGCCGCTATATAATAATAGTAATAAGCTGCTTGGGCAGAACGGTGCTCTTATGACCTCTGAGAATTACATGGATATAATCCTGTTAAACCTGATAGCTTCCCGACAGGCACATATCTTCCTAAAATCTCTAAGACTTCTTAGACAGGGAATTGAGATGTTTACTTCATCAACAGTATTGTTGGTTTATTATGTCAAAGTATGCCAGCACAGACAAACCCAGTGCATAAACAATGTGACTCTTACCTGTATTGGTTTTATTGTTATAAATGTGTCATTTCTTTGCACAGAAGTTTCTGATATCTTTCTTGGTGTCAACTAGGCTTACTAATCATATTTTTAAGATTACTGAGCATAATTTTGTGTGAACCATTCTCTTTTTGACTTTATTAAAAACTTTAACTTTCAAGTAACCATAAGGAGCATTAGAACACATTAATCAACATTTAATAGAATATCAGATGATTTATGTATAAATATAAGTGAATAACGTCTGGCATCAGAAGAAAAACAAAAATATTTACACATCAGTATGAAGTCGAACCTATTTTGATGTTGTTCATGGGCAGCTATGTTTTACATAATATCATAGGGAATTTGCACTTGGGAGTTAAACAGATTGATAATATCATTAACTCATATTCAAAATAAACATCACAACAATGCAATGAGAAGTGGTAGTTAATATACACTTCTTTCATATCTAGTATCCCTCCTAAATTGTCTTTTTTCTTCATTAATGCCCTCAGAACTCTCCTTCATCCAGCACCTTCATGTGAGGAATGACCATTTGAGCAATACAGGTCAATGTGTAAACAAAATTCAACACTTTCTTAAGGCAGTGAGCATGCTAGGTAACATGCTGCAGTCTTGGTTTCACCATTAGTAAAAGGGAATAATGGAAAGCACAGTGGTGGCCTATGAGAATTGTGTGGATTAAACATGTGAAAAATGATTAGCACTAGCAAATATCAAGCCTTTCCCTCTGTGATAGAAACACTAGTAACAAGTATTTTTTTTATCAAACTTCAGTTACTATAGTATGGTCTTGACTTGAACTTTCCTCTACCAACCAATTATTTTATTTCTAAGATCATATTTATATGAACTGACTAAATTTCACATATTGTACAGTACATATCCTAGTGATTCTTCCTACTCTCCCATCCTTCCTTCTCAAACTACCACAATCACACCTCAATTTGTCTCTCTCCTGTTTGGCAATTTTTACAATGAAATACTTTCATTTTGCATCAGAATCACAAACTACACACACCCCATTAGCTAAAGAATTCAGCAACTAACAAGAATAAACTATAGAAGGAAAGGCTACAAACAGTTGTCACATACCAAAACGTGAATTTTACTCATATAGATTATAGCTTTGTATTCTATTTATTGCCATAGATCAGCGAAAACAATATATGTTTTGCATGGCTTATTTTGCTAGGCATAGTGACTCATGTTGTTTCATTTTGCATCCATTTTGTTTTGAAAGAGAATTTCATTCTTTTCTTCTGGCATAGTGGTATTCCATAGTATATTTAGGCTACTTGCTTTTTTTCTTTTTTTTTTTTTCCATAGACTCATGGACTTCCCCTCCCCACCTACCTAATCCTCTTCCCCCACTGATTCCCTTTATATTATTACAAAACTATAGTCCTTAAATAGCAGTCACAATTACATCTTTCTGCTATGTGAGTGTATCATGACAATGTAGGTATAGATAATTGTAGAAACGCCAGCATCCTATTATCAAGATATATTTAACAGTTTCATTGAGAATCCATCTTTTATTTGGTAGTAGAGATGTATACTGCAGTGTATATTCACTTCTCAATGTGATGGTCTCTTTTATACAGTTCCTCTAGATAGGTATATGCACATGCATGTTCACCTATATCTATTATCTTGAATTTTGCATCAAGGTTGCCTTATATCACAGAGGACATATGATGTTTGTCCTTTCAGAATTGTATGTCACATTTTTTATCCACCCATTCATTGACTGACATCTGGGTTGATTCCATACATTAACTATTGAGAATTAAGCTTCAATAAACTTAAATATACAGGTGTAAGTGTTTTCATATGCTGATTTCATTACCTGTGGGTAACTTCCCAGAAGTGAGATGATGCATTTATGGTAGATTTATTTTCAGATTTCTGAGGAAGCTCCATGCTATCTTCAATAGCCCATTTTGTCTACCTGGGGAGTGGACCAGCTGGCAGAAGATCTTTCTCTCTTTCTTCTCTTCTCTCTGTATATCTGCTCTTCTCTCTGTATATCTTTGAAAAATCTCTGATTTTCATTTGCATTTCTTTGATGGCTGATGATTCTTCTCATTTGTTCATATCTGCTAGTCATTCATAGTTCATCTTTTTGACAATTGTCTATGTCCTTTGTAAATGTCTTAACCTATTATTTTTTTAGTTTCTTGCACTCTTGACAGATTTTGGATATGAATCTTTGATCAGCTCCATGGTTTACAAATAGCTTCTCCTGTTGGCTGCCTCTTAGTTTCGTTGATGAATTGCTTCACAATGCACAAGTTTCTAAGGTTGCTGTTATTCCATTTCTTTCTGTTTGCCAATATGGTGAGTACATGTTTTAAGAAAGGAAATATAGGCAATCACATAGCTTATGCCTAGAAAAAGAATTTGGGTTTTGATTTAGCAAAAAAAGAAAGAAACCTTTCTACTTAATTATTAGACAAACAAATCTCATGAATTTATGATTGCGTTATATTAGGTTTGATCAACAATTTCTCAAGTATATACATATAAAATTTTAAATGTTTTTACCACTATATATTTGCACTGTCTGATAATGGGTACTTCATAATGAATGGGAATGTATTTGTCCCAGTTCCCCAGAATGGGGACCCCCACTGTATGTTCCCCAGAAAGGGAACCTCCGAGGTGAAGGCACTGCTAGGCTCAGCCATCTGATGGGGGTCGCAGCCTCTAGAGGAGATGGTGGAAGGACAAGATAATTGAATCCTGTGTCAGCCTCTTTAATAAAGCCTCAATACAAGTGAGAAACCATCATGATCATAAAGATCACTATCTTTTAAATGTCCCTTCTTCGGATAAAATCACATGGGTCTTACCTGAGTTTTGGTGGGGATGCATTTATGCCGCATCAACCAAGTACTGAAGAAAAAGAGTCAAAAAAAAAAAAGGCCAACTGACACAGAGATGACAACCTCAGGGTGAAGCTCTCACCCTTGGGACACAGAAGAAGTTAGATTTATTAGCGCTGAGAAGCTTCAAGGAAAGATCCTGCTAAGCCAAAACCCAGCCTGCTAAATAAGGATGCTCCTCATTCTGTGCTAGTATCTCCAAGCTCAGATGAGGGGCCCCATATGGAGCTGTTAGCTGACAGTTGGCTCGTGTTGGTGTCTCTGAAGGGGTAATTGAAGCTAGTTCTGTAAATCTTGTAAATATTGCAAACTGGAATCAGCTGCTATTAAGTAGAACAAATTGCTACTGCCAAAGTGAAGACACATTGCTAGGATAATACTGACAGAAGGAAGAAGCAAACAAGAAGGAGCAAAGTTTTCTCTCTCTCTGGTCTTCTGTTTTCCTTCTAATGTCTCCTGTTGGCAAGACATACTGAGAAAGCAAAGACAACTGTGATTTGCACTTCTGGTCCCATTTTCACAGATTACTGAAGAAAGGATAAAAGTTGAGGTATTTTATCCACCAGGTATCCCACTGAACTAGTTTATAGATAGATGTTGAAAGTGACAGATGAAAAATATATGTTTGACTTTAATTAATTCCTTTATCTCATTTCTTGCATATAAAGAATCACAAAGTATTTTCCTTGACTACACCATCCCACCTTTTTAACCCACAGATTTCTCTTCCACCACAATTCCAACTTAGCTTACATGTTAACTCCCTCTCATTAAGGTATGTTTTCTAGCGTTATGACTGGTTTCAAAATAAGACCTTAGTCAACTCATCACCATTTTAAAAATAAATTAAAAATTAAGTAATTCTTACTCCACGCAGGAGATGAGAATTTGCAAGAGATCTGAATTTTGTGCAGATAACCAATCAGCAGCTCATTTTTTCTTGGCAATCTGTTCTCAGACACATTTTACTTAAAATCATTTTTTGGGTTTTTTTTTTATTCATTCACATGTTTATTTTTGGTTCTTTCAAAAAGATCCCACCATTTTCACTCTTCGCTATACTCCTACATTTCTGTTGACTTGAGTCCAATTACCTGACATCACAATTAGTGACTGCTGCTGCACATGGCAAATAGTTATTTCCATGTGGTAATGAATCTATAACTAATTGGTTTGTACAATTCCAAAGAGAGCTGTTATAATCCATCATTTAAGGCTAGGACAAATCACACTGTTAACTTACTACATGAATCCCTTTTGTGTACTTTAAGGTCTTGTGCTATATCTCACATAGAAAAACAAAAACTTAACATTTTCATTTTGCATTTCTAAAAACTATTCACTTATTTTTTAAATTTGAAAGTCAGAATACCAGAGAGGAGGAGTGGAGATAGAGAGATCTTCCGTCTGCTGGCTCACTCCCTAAAGGACAAGCAGAATTGAACCGGTACAAAACAGGGGACCGGAACTTATTCCAGCTGTCGCATGGAGGTGCAGAGGACAAGGGCCACCTTCTTTCCTGGGAAATAAACAGGGAGCTGTGTTAACAACCAGGGCTAGAACTGACACACATATGGAGTCTCAGCACTGCAGGTAGAGGATTAGGCTAATAAATTACTATGCCAAAAAGGCAATGTTTCAAAATGTGACGTTAGTACTATGATGCTTGCCTTGTAAGTATAATTCTACCACACATCACCCATGCAACCTTTGAAGAGGTCTTTGTGCTTCGCTGTCATCATCTATAAAATCTGCCCTTCAAATAAAAATAAAGTAAATCTTAAAAAAATGTTTTCTTTTTTAAACTACTATCATAGTTATCTCCCAAATCTAAGGAATAGTTTTGAGCTTATATCAAAATCATATATATATATATATATATATATATATATATATATATATATAACATAAAATTGTCTAAATTTATAACAATTACTTAATTTGTTGAGATTTAGTTGCTTTACATTCTTAGAATTTTCTTAGAAACCAAGCTAATATCTAGCTTACATGTTTGCTGTTAGGACTAAATGAAAATGCACAAGTCAGAATATAACATGCAGGAGCCAGAACTGGAACTCAGGTCAGATGGTAGCGTAGTACAGTGCTAACTTCAGTTATCTTCTTGTATCGTAAATGCACCATCATCACAAATGCAACAGAATGTTCTGTCTCAGGTCTCATGTTACATAAATAAGTGGATTAAAATATTATCCAGTTACAAATTTTAATTTATGCAAGATCAAAGAACATAGTGTCAAAGAATATAAATCTGTCTTGATTTGCAGAGGCATTTGAAGAACAACATGTGAAGGGAGAGAATAAGGAGCCTACAATATTAAAGAGAAGTTTAAAATAAGGGCCAACATGAATATAGGCTGTAGTGGTCAATGATCACCTTCAAAGAAAAGACATGAGGCATGAGGTTGTGATTATTCCAACAGCTCTGTTTCTTGCCCACCTCTACTGTGCTGACAAAAGACATCCCCACATCCATCTTGAATGTTACCCTGGACTCTCAGCTCACATTTGAATACTGACCAGAGTACATTGGACACACCCAGCACACACATCCAAATATCTACTGAAAAAGAGTCACTCCAACAAGCCACAGAGGCATAATGCAAGGATAAAAACCATCATAGGTGAAATAAAGAATGTTGATCACCATAGTGAAAGAGTATGAAGGTAGAAAACCTAGTAAAAATAAACTAATAATAATAATAAATATTTATGAAACCATGAGAAGATAGTAATTACTTGTAGCAATTGAATATAAGTGGCCTAAACTCTCCAATTAAGCAATACAGGCTGACTGATTAAGCATCAAAGACAACACACTCATATATTCCTTACAAGAACATACCTCACCAACACACAAAGACCAAGAGTGAAATGACAGAATAAAACATTCACGCAAATGAAATCGAAAACAAATAGCAGCAACTATCTCAACATTAGGCAAACAGACTTCAAAGGAAAATATCTGTATTTCAACAAGTTGGAAAATCTAGAACAAAGGAATGGATTTTAGGATACACAGAATCTATTTTTTAATGAGTCATGATAACAGAGAAAATAAATAGAGCAATACTTAATAGAGAAATTGAATCAGATAATAAAGGCCATCCCAGTGAAGAAAGGCCAAGATCAGATAGTGTGTCAAATTCTACCAAACTTTCAGGAACTAATTCCAATTCTTCTCAAACTATTCAAAGACAGGGAATGCCTCCAAGTTCTTTCTATGAGGCCAGTATCACTTCGTCCCCAAACAATAGAAATACACAACACAGACACTATCTCTGCTGAACATAACGCAAAAATCCTCAGCAAAATACTAGCTCACCAAATCGAAAAATGCATCAGAAACATCATTCACCCAAACCAAGTGTGATCTATTCCTGGTGTGCAGGGATGATTCAACATGCGCTAATCATTAAATGCAGTTCATCACTAACAGGCTGAATTATCTCAATAGATGCAGAGAAGACATTTAATACAACAACCTTTCACAATAAAAAAAATTAGCAAATCGTGTCTAAAGGGAAAAGTTCTCAATACAATCAAGGTAATCCATGACAAACCTACAGCCAGCATCATATCAAATGGCAGAGAGTTGAAAGCACTTCGTCTGAGGACTAAAACCATGCAAAGATGTCCATTCTCAACACTGCTGTTCAGTATAACCCGGGGAGGTTTATCCAGAGCCGTTAGGCAGGAAGAAGACACCAAAGGGATAGAACTAGAAAGGAAGAAGTCAAACCATGCCAGTCTAGAGATGACTTGCTTCTTTGTAGGAGTGAATCAAAAATCCCTACTGAGAGTATTTTGGAACTCATAAGAGAATTTTGTAGTTTCAGCACATAAAATCAACACACAAAAATGTTGTATGGTAAACATACACAAAAAATTCTGTGAGTGAGAAAGAACTTGTAAGATCGGTGCCACTGACAATAGCCACAGGAACAGCAAACCCAGAATAGTTGGAGTTACCATGTCAGGAGAACCCTGTGTAGCTCCAACCTGACCTACATCTGTGTTCTTTCTTTCTTGTTCCCAGGTTATCTTTACTCAGCAGTAACAGATTTCCATATTGGGTCCAAAAATGCCTCTGCTATAGGAAGAGTTTAAGAAATACTGAACAAAAGAAGTAGAAAGGTTTTTCCTCACTAATAGTAGAAAGCAGGAAGGGGCTTAGAGTGTGAAAGAGTAGAAACAATAATAATTACATTTTCAATTGACCTCACAAATTACCATGTATTTATGTATGAAAGCATCTCTGGAGGTTAGGGAAGAAAAAAAATACAGAAAATATTAAATTTTCTAAGCAAATGATGTCTTTGGTCATTACCTTCAAAATTGCACATTTGTACTAATCTATTGAAGGAAATCCTACAATGTACCAAGTATTCCAAGCACATCACCAGGGACATGACAAATAGTCAATATTCTTCACTCTAAAAAAACATAATAGTAATCAATATTGATGCAAAATGGTGAATTAACTATCTGCATTTCCTTATTAGCATGATGTCCTTGTTTATTTCATAATTCCACTCAGTACCCACATGGATGTTTTTTAAAAATACAATTTAAATATTCTACTACCTAGTGTTTTATAAATAGAAGCTGTCCAATAATGCTTGTTAAATTGAATTTAAGACATCTGTGCCACACATGTCAAAAGCTAGTCATTTGTAGCATCTTTATGAAGATCATTTTTGTACATAAATAGTAGTACCCTATACCAAATGTTGTGATTAGAAAAATAGAAAACAAAATGAAGAGACTGAATACTCCATTCCTTTTCTACAATAGATTATTTTGTATTTCTTCTGGAAATAATGTCTGATATATATTTGCTAACAAAAAAGAAATCAGCAAAAGCCTTTTGCAAGTTAATCTTGCTCACACCAGATTCACTAAGTGGTACATTATATCATGTTAGACAGTGACATTACTATTTAAATATTTAAAGTTTATCTCAAGTGAAAATCAAAGTGCACATTTTACTTGCTCATGAGTTTCTTCAACTTTATATGCATAGAATATTATTTTCATAACAGCTCAATGTTTTCTTTTAAGGTATGTTCATTTTTTTTCATTTGGATATGAACATATCACTGGAATGCAAAGAGAGAAATATAGCGCTCCTTACACTGGTTTAAGATGAAATCTGTTGAAACTTTCACTGAAATGATCTGTCTTACAATGTTTTAATCAGTGTCTTAATTGCACCAAAGTGAAAAAGTCTGAGTTATTCCTTGTGAAAGTATTGAGATCCCCTTTTGAATTAAATAACCATTTCAGTGAGAGTTTGAGATTATACTGTTCTGAGAGGCAAAATGGGGAATTGGCCAAGTGACACAGCATATAATCATTCAAACGTAGCAGCTTCTCACGGTCTGTATGAAATCCTGGAATCTTGTGGTGTTCGCCGCTCAGAAAAGCTTCCCACAGCAAAAGGAAGATTTGTTAGGCTTCCCTTGACACTGTTAGTATTTTATAAGCTTATGCTCCGGTGAAATTTTAGTAGCAGTTCTGCTTGTTCTCTGATCATTATAATCTCATTACTGTTATAAAAAACAAAGAAAATGGATATTATCACTTTAAAATACAATTCATTTTATGTTCTATGAAAGACAAGCCTATATAAACATGTCTAAAACATGTTCAAGAACTTTATAAAACGCCTTTTTAAAATGTAGAATTAAGACAAAAAGAACTTCATTTTATGAAAAAGAGAACAATATGTTATCCTAGAATACTAATGCACTTTTGATCTGGATAGTAAATATGCATAAATTTATCCATAAAACATTTACTCAGAGGCTACTATGAGCTGTCAGATTGTTTGGGAAGAGAATTTTGGTCCCAAAATTCTTAATCAGTTAAACTGTATGGATCTTAAATTTCTGTAGATAGACAAATAACAAAGTGGAAAACAAGTACTACTTACAAATGATTAAAATATCACACAGAACACATTAAGCCAACTTGGCCAGAAAAGTGAAAATACAACAGCTGACAAGATTTTCTGAAAATAGCTCATTTAAATGGAGAGCATCAAAGTAGGGACAGTTTTGGAATTTCAAAGGCGTGCAAATGGAACCTGCACTACAGCATATGAGGCTAAGTTTGCATCTGCTGCACTAACAGTGGTTCAAGTCCAAGAAACTCCGCTTTGAATCTAGCTCCCTGTTTATGTCCTACGAAATCACTTGGATGCCTTAACTAACCTGGGAGATCCAGAGGAGACTCCTGGCTCTTGGATTCTGATTAGCTCAACACTAGCTGTTGCAGTCTTTTTGGGAGTGAACCAGTAGATGGAATATCTCTAATTCTGTCTCTTCTTCTGTCCATAAGTCAAATAAATCTTCAAAAATAAAATATGATATTAAAAAGCTGACAAAAGTATGAGTGATTTTTGAAAGAATTATAGAAATAAAACTTAGGGATGAGCTGTATGCTAGATTATCCATGGCCTTGCATAGCATGAGGGCTGTGAATTTCAGATACAAGTTAAGAGAAGAGTGAAATAATTGAATTTATATTCTTAAAATATTTACTTTGACACTGAAGTACATTAGGCTGTATAAGAGTTAAAAAAAATAGGGAACATGCATTAACCATGGAAAATTGGTAACCCGGACTGAGACTTTGTCAATAATGATGTGAAAAAAGAGCTCAATATGAGATACATTGAAGAGTCGCAGGCCATTAGCTTTGATAATGACTAGATAAGGAAACAAAATCAGCTTTAGTACTGGTGATCACTAAATTAGCTTTTTCTCCATCTGAACATGTTATAGTTTGGTCACAGAATTGTCTTCAGTAAAGCACAAATTCAAATTTCTTACAAACATAATTTGTCAATTTGCTAGCTAGTGTTTTGAATTTTAGCCATTCATTGTTTTTAGACACAACCAAAAGAAACTGGCTCTGTGAAACTAACAAGAAACCAATGAGAAAGATACAAGGCAGTTCACAAATGAAGAGATAAAACAAACAACTTAAGACTCCTAGAATTTATGAAAGTGTTAGAGCAAATACCACCTTTCCCCATGGTGCCATAATTAGAATAAAATCCAATTACTTTGTTTTCTATTTCTGAGTTTTTTTGTCCAAAATTCAGTGTCCTAGGAGAGAGAATCTGATTATACATTCTTTAGCACCACTGGAATTATAAGAGAAAGGCATTGTCAAAGGAATCACCAAGAATCACTTCAACTACACGGTGAGAACCAATATGTCCCTTAAATTACAGTCAAACTATCACTGCCTGAAGTGGGGAAGAGATAATCTCCCAAAAGAAGGTGGTTGCTGGGAAACCACAATATCCATGAAAATAACAAAAGTGTTTTTCTCCTGGCTTCTATTGCTGGGATATAGTGCTTTGATTCTCAATATTAAAGCTATTTGTTATATTTTATCCATAGAATGAAATTTGGGAGGTCATATTTCATCAAAGGTATCATGGAATGATCCTGTTATGCTAACAGGGATAGCTTTATTTAGCTGATCAAAGTGGCTCTAGTTTTTGGCCACAACCAATGATTTCTACAGATTTGGCTGGCTGTCAGATGAAGCGTCAGTAATTTATTTTTAACGAGGGAGCTACGTTTTTAGGTAGCTTTTATTTTTCTCCATTAATCCATTCTAAATCTACCTGGTTAGTTCAATATCTGTATTAGAGCACTAGGAAGACAATGTATTTTTTAAACTTCTCTATCACCAGCTCCATTATGAATGATTCTTGTTAAATTGCAAATGTCTTTTCTTTGTGAATGCTAAGAAAATTGTTGCTATGTAAGTAATTAACACAAAACAAAGAAAAAAGAAACACACCACTTTTCATTGCTATGCCTGTTTTTAAAGATATATCCAGAATAACCATTTGTTTGTCAGTGTCAAGTAAAATTAAAACACTAGTCAAAGAATAAACCCTGCACAATAACTTTTTATTCTTTTCACTTTATGCTAAATCAAAGCACATTGTTTCATACACTTTCTGTTTAATCAAATCTATTTTAAGTGCTGCACATAAAAATTAGATAAATTTGCAGAAATATGCTTGTACAGTGTCCATATAAAAATAGCATTGTTGAAGCAGAACTGTACAGTGATTTAAAATCTCTGCCTTGGATTCAAATATGTGTTTGTCTCTTTCAATTTATTAGTTCTGAGTCTTAAATTAGACTAAGTAACATTATTCACACAAGAAATGATTTTAGAAATATACAAAGATTGAAAGGATATTGTGGCACAGTAGGTCAAGCTGCCCCTTGGGATCCCTTACCCCCTTGTCTAAGTGCCAGGATATGAATATCAGATCTACTCATAATTCCAGCTTACCACTTACGTGCACCCAGGGAAGCAGAGGCGATGGTTCAAGTCCATGGGTCCTTGTCATCTACATGTAGCTTTGAGGCCCTGGCTCCCAATTTGAGCACCCTGAGCTGCTGCAGTCAGCTGGGAAATAAATCAGCAGACGGTAGGTCTCTTTTTTTTTTCCCCCTCTCTCTGTTACTCTATCTTCCAGATAAAAATAAATAAATAACACTTAAATACATAGAAGTGTTGTAGACAATTTCATTTGCTGATGGATCAGTCCTAAGCACTTGATATCTGGCTCCAGTGATGGTGGTGGTGGTGGTGGCAGTGATGATGATGATGATGTAAAGAATGATGACAGGACTAGCGGAAAAATTTCTGCCACAAAACGATGGCTTTCCCAAAGACAATATGTGAACTAGAGCCAAGAGAAGCATCAGAAATTTATGACGAACCACGTACAACAAGAACCTTCTTTAAAAATATTTGGCTTATTTGTTAGTAATCAAACTTACATAATACTTGATAAAGTTCATTTTATTCTATCTTACTAATCTCTCCCAGTAAAATTACTAAGGCAGGTGATAAGTCTGCTAGCCACTGGAACCTGTCAGCACAACACTGGACTGTTAGTTACCATAGGAATCTAAAGAGAATATACAAACGGTGATTTCTTCCTCCGTGGTGAATTTAACAGCATGAAATTTCAAACAGTCTTTCTGGCAAAACCCAACTTCTTCGAAAATAAAATAAAATAAGACTGAATTTTTAAAAATGAGAGTGCAGAATGCTGTCCACATCACAGAGTAATCCTTTTCAGGCAGGAATACTAGGTATAATTTTCTACATAAATGGGAAAAAAGTAATGTTATCTGCTGTATATCCCTCTTCTGCATTATGCAGGTTTAGCGGGCTAAAGCTGTTGACAGAAAATTCTCCACTCGGATGAGAAGCAAAGATGAGAAGAGGCATTGCAATGGTGATGGGAAAGCTTTCTATAATGAGACAAATCCTAGAACCTCAGGGAACTCGTTCAGTATGGAAACCATTTCATGTTTCTTTCATTATGGGAATGATACACTGTCTATTAAAAGTACCAAAGTGAGATTGTCTGGACAGCTATTTTAATAGAGTGGCTTGCTTTGAATCATCATTTGGTTTTGCAAACAACGGCATGCAAACCTATTTTTCTTCAGCACCAAGCTTCAAACCCATCCAATCTATCACAGTGTGGTGGAGTTAGCACCTCTTATTATATAAACTTGTCAGGGCATTACAACATAAGCAACACATTCTGCTCAGCTGCAAAACACTTATCTGAGGAGTCCATTTAGTTTCATAAACTTTTTCTAAATCTCTGACACCTTAAACAAACTATGACAGGCATTTATATCGAATGCCAACCAAGAGGAATAACTTAGTATATAAAATGTATCTAGTGACTACCAACAAACAAAAAAGTCTATGACATAAAATAAATCTTTAGTGGAAAAAAATCACACAGACAAATAATTCTTGGAAGACACTTTCCTTTTCCTGTCTTAGAAGTGGGCCATGAAAATGACTAAAATATAACTCAGATTCAGAAATCTTTCAATGTTGTTTTTAAATAATTGCGTTCTCGTTGAAAGAATGACTCTTCCTTCTGTTGGTGATAGAGTTACCATAGTTTCCTGTTTTGACTCTTATTTGATGAGATACTATTCAAATACAGATCTTAGATGAGTAAACGAATATTCTCATTCTATAACTGGAAACAAGTTCAGGAAAACATATACTTGCCACAAATTACAAGCACCTCTGTCTCAACAAATCTGTGTGCTGTGTGTGTGTGTGTGTGTGTGTGTGTGCTGCGTGTGTGCACACATGCGTAGGCACACAGGCAGATGTGAAATAATAAAAAAGTAATGAAGCAAGACAGATTGTTCTGGGCTTACATGCCTATTTTCTGTGAAGTGATTACTTTTCCCTGAACTGAGCTTCCTAAGCAAAACATGCCCTCAGGCAACTGTGCAAGATAGTTCCATGGTTTATAGACCTAGTCCCAATTTCTCCTAGCTATGCCATTTAGAAGTCTCTCCAAGTATTGACAAGAACTATGTACAGCTATTCACACAGGGGAGCAAGCTTATATGAAGAGAGACAAATATACTTTCAAGGGACCAGGATTTGAAATATTGATATGGTCACATTAATTGAATTTTTGCCTTGAGAAGTGATTACAAAAATGTTGCTCCAATATTAATTTGTATCTGCTTTGGCTAAGATTAACATTAATTTCTTTGCCAGTCCCCATTACTCTTTTATTATTCATTAACATCTCTCTTTGCATGTGTAAGAGACCTTGATGAAGCATGTTTATTCATAGACTAACCTTTTTAAATAATTCTAACAGCTCTCTAGCAGTAACCTTCCTGGCATGCTGAATATCTTGTCTTTGTTTCATTATTCAATGCTTGCACTCTATCCTGCACTTGAGATGCTGAACATGAATCATGCTCCTCTTCCTATTGCTCTCTTCCTCCCACTAAAATGTCCTCTCCAGCCCATTCCCACAGGAGAGCTCTGTTCATACAACACTGCAGCAAAACCCTCTTTGGTTGGATGAGGGAAAGTACAGTTTCCACGGATCTTGGGCACAATTATCGACTTACCTTTTTGTAGCTCATGACGTGTTCATTACTATACTTTAGTTCACTGTTCACTTACCTTTTGTTAGAATATTTAGTTTGAACTTGCCTTTGAGGAAAGTTGTGGATACAGTATTTTTTCATTGGGCATGTATATGAACCGATAAAATGGACAAAGCTGTGAAAATCAGGAAAAAACCAAAAGAATAAGTGTGGAATCAGTGAATTAGTTCTATTTTGCTCTGAACTGTGATATCCTTGTTTTTAATCTGAATTTTATAAAACTGTGTGAAAACAAGCACATACATTTTTCATTCCAATTAAGGCTCTATGTTACACATACACCACAAAGGAGAATGAAATAGAGCTAATCTCATAGAAAGCCAGATTATCTTCCTGTTTTGAATCAAACCAAAATTTTCTGCTGTAGAACAAAACACATATTTGGATATCCCTGGTTATTTAAGCGTTATTCATATGACCTTGAGAGGACTCTGTGCAATTATTTTTCCAGTAAAATAAACTTTTATATTAGTAAATAGATATTTTTACTATATTTCACCAAGTTTTAGGAAGCAATTTATGGATTTTTCACAATCACTCAGTAAATATTTTTCTTCCAGAGCTTCTTATACTTACTATAAAGCAGAACTTGAGAGAGCTCAATTGAGGACAATTTGCAAATATTCTAAATTTTGGCATTTGAGAGATTATAGAAATTATGTTGTATTATTTTTGTGATTCTTACCAAAATTAAATCTAATTTGAAAATAATCCACTTTTAAACTTCTTTATTTTTAATTTTAAATTCTTTATTTTATGACATGGTTTAATAGGATTTAGGATCCCCCCTCAACATGGTTCTCCTCTCCAGTCTTTCACTTAGCGGCCTTCCAAATACCCTCAGAAGTCCATCATACTGCCATGAGGTGTCTCCCAAGAATGTAGGAAGTTTTCTGTTGTTTCACTGTGAGGCCATCCTTGTATTGCAAGTACGGGGATATACTTCTCTCTGTTTCTGCCTAAAAACATAAGTATTGCCGCTGCACTTCCATTATAATGGAAGCAGTTTTGAACGTCCAATGGCTGGTCTCTACTGGGCAAGGGCCAGCATTGTGACACTTCCGGCACAGCCACCATCTGCAACACTAACATCCTATATGGACACCAGTTCAAGCATCAGCCTCTCTCCCTGCAATCCAGCTCCCTGAAAATTCACCTTGGGAAGCAGCAGCAGATGACACAAATCCTTCTGCACCTGCACCCACATGGGAGACCCGAATGAAGATCCTGGCACTGGCTAGGAGCTTCTGTACAAAGAATGAACTAATAAATGAAAGATCTATTGCTCTTTCTCTGTAACTGATTTCCAAATGAATAAGCAAATCTCTAAAAACAAATAAATAGATAAACAAATTGGGAAACTTACTATTATTGTTTGCATTGTATTTTTTTTTTTTAAGAAAAACTGAGGCTTTTATTGCAAAACTGTTCTAGAGGATTTAGCATGTCAGGTAGGGTTCGTTTTACTAAATGCAGTGTTTGTTAACAAAAACTATGTGAAGTTACCGTGAACAAAAAAAGATCCTAGGTTTGATATACCTTTTCAAATCAAATCATTTGGATACATTTTCCAACTTGTAATAGCAAATTTTGTCAAAGTAGCTAAATTTGTTATTGACTTCAACTCAATTATGTAATAAAATATTATTGGTCACAATCTAAAATAAATTAGATGTAACATACAAACCAAAACAACAAACTTCTCAAGGTGAACTCCACAGGATCTAGGGCCATATTGGACCAAACCATGTACATACGGCACATGAATACAAAACCAATATTTGATAAGGATTAGAATTAATTTTTCACATTTATTTGAACAATTTGTTTAAATGTCAGCAAGAAAAAAAATTTTGATTAATACAAGAGGAAACTGAGGTAAATTATCTTCTTTACACAGTTAAAATTACCTATCCAGAACAAATGGTTTCTTAATCACATATTTTTATAACAATATGGTTGTGTGCTTTTAAAATTTAAAACACTTCATTTTTAAAGATTTACTTTTATTTTTTATTGGAACATCAGATATACAAAGAGGAGCAAAGACAGAGAGGAAGATCTTCCATCCACTGATTCACTAGCCATGCAGGATGGAGCTGAGCTGATCCGAAGCCAGCAGGTCTCTCACCCAGGTGCGGGGTCCCAAGGCTTTAGGCTGTCCTTTACTGCTTTCCCAAGCCATAAACAGGGAGCTGAAGTGGAACTAGAGGGGCTGGAATATGAACATGAGCCCGTATTGGATCCTAGCACGTGCAATGCGAGGATTTTAGTCGGTAGGCTACCGTGTAGGACCCATTTTGCTTTTTTTTTAACTACTTCCTAATACACTTTTATAACTTGAAGATTTTCTTTCATTTCTATCTTATTTTTTTGTTTTAGTTTGTAACCATTAGTGACTTTTAGTAAAGTGAGTTTCAGGCATACTATAACTTTGTTCTTTTGAATGAGAGGTTAACCAACTAAAATCTATAACTGACATTTTCTGAGATGCAGAAGAAATATTATACTTTATATATAGACTTTCTAATTAAATATTTTAATTTTTACTGCAAGATTATTTCAATTATCAGTAGTAGATTAAGGCAATTCTTAAATATCATTGATTAATTTGTTTCCTGTTTTTCTAATACTTGGTGTTTATTTCCTCTCCTCCCTGCCTCTCTCTTTCCTTCTTTTTCTTTCTTTTTTTTTTTTTATGTGCTAAAAAACATTTAATTCCATGTGTATTTTTTACAGTGTATATATTACTTTTACATTTCACAGTTATATTTTTGTAGTATTCTCTTTATTATTACTATTATTTTTATTAATTACAGTGCATTATGTGACACAGTTTCATAGGCTCTGGGGATGCCCCAACCCCTCCCTGTACACTCCCACCGTGGTGGATTCCTCCACCTTGTTGCTGTATTATATTTCCTTCTTTTTTTTTGTTTTTTTGGATTACATTGCATTATGTGACATGGTCTCTTTCCTTCTTTTAATGGGATTTCGATAAAGTGGGAACAAAAGCTAACCAGTTCTTGGGAAAATGAAGATTCTGTCTTATCCCTGGCTTTAATTCACATGTTTTAAATATTTAATTTTGAGGGCCCTGTGCGATGGCCTAGTGGCTAAAGTTGTTGCCTTGCATATAATGGGATCCCATATGGATGCCGGTCCGTGTCCTGGCTGGTCCAATTCCCATCCAGCTCCCTGGTTATGACCTGGGAAAGCAATTGAGGATGTCCCAAAGCCTTGAGACCCTGTACCCATGCGGGAGACTTGGAAAAAACTCTGGACTCCTGGCTTCAGATCAGTTCACCCTAGGCCGTGGTGGCCACTAATGAATAAGCAGATGGAAGATGTTTCTCTCTGTATCTCCTTCTCTGTATATCTGCCTTTCCAATAAAATAAATAGATTTTTAAAAATATTTCAAAAATGTTAAAAATGTATAAAAGAATGTCATAAATATTTGACTGTGAAAACGCTAACTTATACAATTGCATAAAATTTAATCATATATATATCAAAAATTTACTCATAATCACTACACAAATTAATGGACAACACTTCAATAATCTGACACGGGTATGCATGCCCATCTTTTCAAACATTTAGAATTTCTTTGTTTTGAAAGTTTCACATTCATTTCAATTTTTAAAAATATATTGTACAATAGATACTTTATAAAATTTACTGTGGAACCATCAAAGTTGTTTCTTGTGTTTCACTGCGTGATCACATACCGTATCTCATGACCAATAGCCTCTCCCACTTCTAGTGCTCATAATTCTACTCTCTCCTTTTATGAAATCAAACTTTCTATTTCGTATACTTGAGAGTGAAAACCCACAGTATTTGTCTTCCTGTGTCTGGGCTATTTCACTAAGCATTTGTCTTCAGGTTCCATCCATCTTGCCACAAATGGCAGGATTTCATTTGTTTTATGGCTGGATAATATGCCATTGTATATAAATGTATTTTTGCTTTTCTATTTAGGCATCAATGTACCTTTAGATGATTCCATAAATAAAAACATTACTAAGAAAGGTGACTTTTGCTCAAATTACTCTGTCACTACTTGATTAAACACACTTTAAACATTTTTGGTTACCATAAAACTTCTTAGGGCCTATATGCACTGTATGTACCTTACAAATGTCTATTTACATTTTCACATTTATATGATTTCAGAACCCTTTTCTCCCAGAACATCTATTTAGATTTTCCAAAATTTGTTTCAAATATATATTTATTTATTTGCAAGACATAGATATTCAGAGATATAGAGAAGATAGAAGAAATCTTACATCTACAAGTTTTCTCCCTAAATTGCCACAAAGCCAGAAGTCTAAAGCCTCTTCCAGATTTCCCACAAAGGTGCCGAGGCCCAGCAACTTGGACCATCCTCCACTGCTTTCCCAGTCACATTAACAAGGAGATGGATCAGAACTCAACTAACCAGGGTTAGAACCAGGATTAGGTCTTGTGAGATTTCAGCACTGCAGAACGTGGCTTAATCCAATATGCAGAAATGCCAGCCCCCTAAAAGAACTTTTCACAGATACAAATTTGAAATGTTGCATTCATATTTCATTTTATAATATTGACAATTCGGTACACATTTTTAGCGTTTTTATGTCAAGCATGCATGCTTCATCCTCAAGTTTATTGAACATGGCCAGAAATCTGTGAAGAATTTAATTCAATCTTGCATGCTTTTGTCTTCTTTATTGATTTATGATTAACATTGATAGATTCCCTCGTGTTGAACTATCTGATGCAATGAACCCAGATTATAATCAATTCAAATCCAAATTGAGGCAGTTGTAAATTAAACTTTTCTGAAATCTTTATTTCTTATAAAACTGGTTTTTCAGATTTTTTTGTAACTACAGTGTTATTTTCTTCTCTTTCAATGAACGGCTTTCATATTTTTTATAATGTTCTCAAATGTATGAATGGATCTCAACTTATCCTTGAAAATATTATGCAGTTCTCTTTTGAAGGATATGAGAAAATTCTATTTAGAAAAAATGTTGATAATTTATATTACTAAGGCTTTCATGATTGTTTCAACTTTTTAAAATTAATTTTGCTACTACATTTCTCTAAGAAGGTTTTACAGATATAAACACAGGATTACACCACTTGATATTCTTGCAATCCCTAAAATATTTTCATCTATGGTTATAATATGATTATCATTCCATTGCTAGAAACTTGCTCTCATATTTAGTTTAATTGTGCCAAAGGAGAGTACTCTTAACATTTTTGAAATAACTATCACTCATTTACTGAATAATTACATTTTGTTTGTTTCTCCTTTCTTTAGTTTATTAATTTCTTTCTCTTACTTTCGAATTTTTTTTCTTTTGAGAATTAGGACCTTCAATTATTTTTTGGTAAATTCTTTTAATTTATTAACAAAAGCTGGTAAAGGAATTTTCTTTAAATTATAGTTTGATTACTACAGACAAGTCTTGAAATATTTATTTTTAATTTTTAAATGAAATTTCAGTATTTCCTTTTCCATCATTTAAAATCTATTTTTGCTCTTCCAAAAATAGGATTGATAAAACTGATTCATCTGAGATATCTGTTGAACTTTCAGAATAATTTGTAAGTATTTCAGGCATAATAGTAATTTGGGTAATAATTTAGAATATGTTCTAAATGACATGACCAATAGAAATAAATATTTGCATGTTTATAAACATGTCTCCTTAAAATTTCACCTGGCATGTGTTGCATGATCGTTGAACAGGCTATCTCCTCACCTTGCAAGCCCAGGATTCCACACAGGAGCTGGATGGTGTCCTGGCTGCTCCACTTTCCATCAAGCTACCTGTTAATGGCCTGTGGAAGCAGTAGAGGATGGCCTAAAGCCTTGGGACCCTGCACCTGCGTGGGAGACCTGCAAGAAACTCCTGGCTCCTAGCTTCCACTCTGCTCAGCTCTGGCCATTGCAGTCATTTGGGAAGTGAACCAGTGGATGGAAGATTTTTCTCTCTCCCCTTCTCTAGGTAAATCTGATATGTCTTTCCAGTAAAAATCAATAAATCTTGAAAAACATTTCATGAGACCAAATATGAACTTGACACAAATTTATTTCTAAATAAGTCTTTAGTTATGTGTGTCTATCATTTTTATTTTATATTTCATTAAGTACATGCCATTTTATTTCTTGATGTTAAATAAATCTTGCATTTCTGAAATACAGAAACATTCATTACGAGAGAAGATTAGTTAAATATGAGACTATTACCTCCTGGATCTGCCATTTGTTTATTTCTGTGTTCCTACAGATTCATATTTTACATAATTTTCTGAGTGACGTTTAATTTAAACATGGCAAATGCAAGTTTATGGTCAACTTTATTTTTATGGATATAAAAATGTCTTTTTTTTGAAAGTTTTGTTAATTACCTCTAATAAAAACATTCTGATATGGGAAGCAGGTGTTCAGTACCAGTGGTTAAGTTACTGTCCGGCATGATCACAACCCATAACAAATGCCTCAGTTCCAGTACACAGTGCTTACCTTCCAAGGAAGCTTCCAGACAGTGCATGCATCAAATGAAGCTGATATTGACCCAAGTACTGGGGTGCCGGCTGGCCCTGTAAGAGACTTGGCTCGAATTCTGGGTTCTGGTCGCTATAGGATTTTAGGTAGTGAAATACAACAAGCAAGATTTCAACCCTTCCTCCCTCTCTTCCTCTCCTGACTATCCCCGCAACACCCACTCTTCATTAACTCTGTCTTTCTAACACTGTTTCTTTCTCTTTGCCTTTTAACCAAAATGAAAATAAACAAAAATTTTAAAAGAAATATTGGGAAGCTTTTTGCTTTCAATATTTCAGGGTGATTTTTAATGTTTTTTAAAAATTGACACACATAATTCAGATATGTGCTTTTTTCAACTCAAAAACCTTTGCATATGCATATTGGTAGAAAGTACTGAATTTTGAAATTTAGGGGTTGGTACAGTGGCATTATGCGTTAAGTTGCCACCTACAGTACTGGCATCCCATGTGGGTGCCAGAGTAAGTCCCAGCCGCTCCACTTCTGATCTAACAGCCTAGCAAAGCAGAGGGAATGGCTGGAGTTTGGGGGTCCTGTATCCATGGGGGAGATCTGGCAGAATCTCCTGGCTCTTAGATTTGTCTAAGCCATCCCTGGCCATTGTGGTAACTTGCAGAGTAAATCAGCAGGTGGAATACTTCTCTCTTTGTAACCTTGTCTTTCAAATGAATAAAATTAGAATTAAAAAATAAATTATGGGGCCCAGCGCAATGACCTAGTGGCTAAAATCACCTTTTACAGCGGAGATACCTATGGGTGCTGATTTGTGTCCCAGCTGCTCTACTTCCCATCCAGCTCTCTGCTTGTGGCCTGGATCTGTGAAATCATTTCAAAGTCTACAGGGCCATGATACTGCAGGAAGAGAAAGGAACTATGAATCAAGAAATGGAAAGAATTACACCTAACTGTATCATGTTAAATCCAATCACTTAGAGGTCATTTTAAACATGTGACAAATACATCAGGTAGGATTCTGAGTACGAACAGGATCACTGAATTTTCCAACAAAGACCCAACAATATATGAGAAACTAAATGAAAAATGTCACTGTCTTTAGCTGTTGCACCTAGAAAGATCACTAAAATGCTTTCTTCAAGTTCCATTATGGAGACATTGCAGTAGCAAATTGGAAATACAGATCAATGAAGTTCCAATGCACTTTGGAAATTTAGCAGGTAGAACAAATTGTCATCTCTCTGTGATCTCTGTTTCAGCTGACACATGCTTGTCTCTACACTGCTTGGGACCTCTTGTCAATGAGCATGAAATATGAGTTAAGGTTGCTGTACAGTAATATCTGCAGTCCAAACTAAGGGCATAATAATCCTGAACATTTGAATCTCTTGCCTATGCCATTATTCATATTCCCTTCTGTTTACAGAGCTTAATGGTCTTTGATTTTAAGATAAAAGGGTTGTGACTGGAAATCACTCTCGCTCAGAATCTGTAAAACATGACTGCATTGCTTTTAAGTATACAGAGTTGTTGAAAAGTCCAACACTGTGACATATTCTAATCTGTTAAGTGAAAGATGCTTTGACTAGATGGTTCTACTTTTCTGTGTTGTTTTTGTTTTCCTTTGCTCTATCCCCAGAAAGATCTTTCTAAATTCTCCCCACACCTACTTCTTAAATTCCATAATGGTTTATCTTGTTCTTCCTCTCTGTTCTGTTTCTTACAATCTGGGCACTCATGAACTTCACTTTAAAAGGATATTATGATATGGTTTATTTAGCAGTTGTAAATATTTTACTGCTCTCCATAAAATACAAAATATTTAGATTCTGACTTTCATAGGCTGATTCATCTATTTTTTCTCTAGAACTCCTCATAACTTTAGTTTGAATTCTACTCTACATCTATTTAATATATATATAGTACATATAAATCTATATGAGTAATTTCTTTAGTGTATTTTTTCAAGTTTTATAATAAAATCTAAAGGTCTTATTCTCTTGAGTTTTCATTTAATATCTGTTTCATTGATACTTTATAATCTCATGTTTTAATATATTTAATTTTAGTAATTTTTGAGGTTTTTAAAGTCTTCTGAATATAGCAATGAACATTTTCTTTAACTGCCTAAGAACACTTGATAACATTATTTACATGTTAGGATAGTTGTAGGTCATCCTGAGGCATCAGGGTGACTGACCCTATCTATAATGACAGTCATAGCCCGATTCATGAGCCTCAGGTTTATATTTTGTATGGATGGATGGGCATATGTACATGCATGCCAAAATACAGTTACATAGCTATTTTTGGTGAAATGTGTTCATATTTCATTTAGGAATATCAAATATGTTGTTTTTCATCCTTAAATTATATTTTAATTACTTTATATTATTTTTATTTTGCATTTTGTAATACCCATAGTTTATTACACAATTCTAGCTTTCTGATCTTTATCATAAGTGATGTCATCTTTTATTCTGCTACTGTGTTTCTATTTTTCTCAGAACCTTTATTAACAATTTTACACATTCCTCAATTTATGTTTTCCTAGCGTTTTTTTTTTTAAGAAAAACTTGTTTTACTTTTATGTTCGATTCAGAGAGGTCACATTCTCTTGGTCTCCCTGAAAATACCAAGTGTTTACTCTTACCGGCACAATATTTCTGCTGCTTTTAGCATTATTTTGTTCTGCTACAGCCATGATTATATATGTTCTTTCACATCTTCTAGTTGCTCTTTTCAATTGCCCAATTTTCAGTAATCTCTCAGACACTCAGTGTTGCTCCTTCTCATCTATCCTCAGTCTTGAAAAAGTAACTCCCATCTAGAGGTGTTTGTAGGAAAAACAAAAGGAAGAGACTTTCTTCTGTCTGAGCCCCTTGTCTCTGTGAAGAGAACTAAGAATTCTCAAAAATGACATCTTAGAATCGGTTGATATTCCTATTTTTAAAACAGGATCCCATCATATTATGGGGTGGAGAACTTATAAAAATAAAACACTGTTTTCAGATTCTCTCTATGTGGTACCTAGATATGTTTTGATAGTCATGCTGTATCTATACAGCACAAGTTACACTTTACTATGCAGAGCAAATATATTCAGGGTTGCAAAGCTAGATTATACCATTCCAGGGGGATGATACCTAAAGTACAGAGGCAGCTAATGCATCACAGAGGCTATGATTATGAGCAAATGCAGGATATTATGAGAGTACAGGAAGTACTTCTCAGCTGGGGGTGCCCAAGAGAAACAGACATAAACAAAAATGGAGCTAGGGCTCCGCACAATGGCTCAACTGGCTGATTCTCCCCCTTTCAGGCTCTGGGGATCCTGTGTGGCTGCCAGTTCCAGTCCCAGCTATTCCCCTTCCCATCCTCTGCTTGTGGCCTGGAAAAACAGTGCAAGACGACCCAAGTCCTTGGAACTCTGTGTGAGAGTCCCTGAGGGTGCCCTTGACTCCTGGTTCCTGGCTTCGGAGAGGTTCAGCTACAGCCCTTGTGCCCATTTGAAGAGTGAACCAGCAGATATGTCTATCTCTGCTTCTCTCCAAAAATCTGCCTTTTCAATAAAAAGAAATATAAATAAATGGTTTAAAAAGATGGAACTCTGCTCTTGTTCATTTTCATTTTACTTGAGGCGTGAGAGATATCATCCATCTAGTGTTTTTTCTGCAGATGTCTGTAACAGCGAGAGTTGCGTCAGGCTGAAGGCCAGATACCAAAATTTAGTCCAGGTCCCTTATGGAGTGGCAGGCAACCAAGTACCTGAGCTGTCAACTGCTGCCTGTCAGGGTGCAAAAAACAGGAAATTAGATGTGTGAAACCTGAAAATCAGAATTCAAATCAATCACTGACACAGGATGAGAGAATCCTATGATAGGCTTTAATTATTGCACCAAAGGCCCATCTTGGGGGTCAGAGCTTTTTTTTTTTAACATTTATTTATTTTTATTGGAAAGTCAGATATATAGAGAAGAGGAAAGACAGAGAGGAAAGTCTTTCATCGACTAATTCATTCCCCAAGTGGTTGCAGTGGCCAGAGCTTTACTGATCCAAAGCCAGGAGCCAGGGGCCTCTTCCAGGTCTCCCACATGGGAGCAGGGTCCCAATCTATGGGCAGTCCTCGACTGCTTTTCCAGGCCACAAGCAGGGAGCTGGATGGGAAGCAGGGCTGCCTGATTAGACCCAACACCCATATCGGATCCTGGGGTGTCTAAGGCAAGGATTTTAGCAGCTAGGCTACCACATTAGGCCTTGGAGTCACATTTTTGAAACTGCTGACAAAAAACAAAGCTTAGGAAAAGGCTCCAAACATGCAAAAGTTTGAACTTAGTAGTGAGCATGCTCATTGTGTAAAAAGAAAATGGCTAATTTTGAAACACTGATTGTGAAGTGTGTTTGCCTCTAAGATAAGACCAGAAAGATAAGCAAGTAAGTCACTCAGAAGGACCTTGTAAACAACGTAAAGGGATTATTATCTGTAGAGCAACAATTCCACACTGAAAATTTAATCAAGGGAGTGATGTGATAAACTGAACTTTATAAAGATTTTCTGACTTTGGAGTGGAGAACTGTTTGAGGAGGGGGAAGGTTTGATATTGGGTGATCAGTTACAGAGATATTACAACAGAAGAAAGATAAAATAGTCTGTGAAAAGGGGTGAAGTGAGAGGGAGATTTGGAAAGATGTGTCAGGAATTTAGGAATTCAAATCCACAGTATTTGATAATGGATAAAATGATCTGAAAGCGGACAGGAGAGAAATCAATGATTCTTACTCATTTCAGCATTCGAATTGAAAGAACTGTAATAATTGGAATGTGTGTTACAGGGATGGTCTGGGAGATGTACAGTGACTAGAGAAGGAATAAGAAATCATGATATGAAAAAAACAGGGCCCTGAGCATGGCTCAACAGACTGATATTGCACCGGTTTGTGCCTGGCTGTTATACTTTCCATCTGGGCTCCCTGCTTGTGGCCTGGAAAGGCAACCAAGGATGGTCTAAGCCCTTGAGATCTACGTGGGAGATGTCTAAAAGGATCCTGGGTGCTGGCTTTGTTGCTGCTCAACTTCGCTTGTTGCGACCATTTAGGAAATGAATATCTGATGGAAGATCTTTTCTCTGTGTCTCTCATTAGGAGGGAATTTTTAAAAATGTTCCAGTATGGTGGAACTAGTCTCTCTCGGGCACAATGTCAAGAGAAAACAAAACCAGAACCACAGTTAAGAATCACAGGCCAGAATTCTAACCCAGTCTAGCTTGTTCAAAGCAAAAAAGACCATCAGAAGGCAGGGATGCACAGCCTCCTCTCCCCATCCTCACGGTAAGCTCAAATCTCACTATCTCCTTGCTTCTGCATGATAAAAATGTAAAGAGATGGGGGATGACACCATGATTTGCTCAAAATAATCTGGGGAAGAAAGACCCTTTAAATTCCTTCAAAACACTTCCTGGCCTCTTTGTTGTTTTGTGACAAAACTGAAAATTTAAGGAAGCAGTGTTTGTAATTAAGTAGGGGCTACATCTGACTGCCCAGTTGGTTTTAATCCTTATAATAAAACCCAAAGCCAGGAGAAATTTGTTTTTCGAAAGAGTAATAGTGGAGAACCCTAATTTTATATTTACAAAAGAAAATTTCACTGGGTATTCTCCAAATACCTGAAGAGCCTGTGCAAGGTCAGTTCATAGCCAGGAAGAAAGAACTCCTTGCAAATCGCCCATGTGGGTGGCAGGAATCTAGGTACTTTGACCAGACCATGCTTTCAAGTCTTCCAGGTACATTAGGAAGAGGCCAGATCAAAAACCAGAGATAAGACCCAATCCTGGGCACTCCAGGTGGAAACTGGAGTTTTTGAGTCACCAAGACAGATGATCAGCATGCATTTGAGACTCCGTTGAGGGCATAATCAGCTCTGGTCAGAGTGTTTAGGAGGTGATCTCATGAGCGATTTGTTATTAAACTTTAAGAAGAGCCACTCAGGATCTTGGTAGGTACAGCAACAGGAAACCACACACAGACAAACACATGCACACACAAACATGTTTCAAAAGTTTGTCTTTTAAATTGTGCTAGGTGATGCTCTGAACTTTAATGATTCAAGCAGGGAAAAACAGATGTGACTTTTCTATAGTCAAGGCAAACTTCTGACTTAGTAAGAGAAGTGCTAAGGCATTCACGGGAGTGATGAAGAAGAAAACAGACAACCCAAAGATTTTGAGACAAGTAGACCTGACACAGAATTTAGGATTGAATGGTTTAAATGTTTAATCCAGCAACCTGGTGTTGAGGCAGGCACTACAAATGACAAAGAAATTCAGCAGGAGTAGAATACGGAGAGGAATGAGAAGAGAAAGATTTCCTAAAATACAACGCAAAGGAGCAGCAGATGATCCAGTAGCGGCTGATCCTGCTGCTGTATGCCACAAGGGCGCAGCAGCTGGTGGGACTGGAGCAAATGGTAGCAATTGGCTGCTGCAACACAGATTATAATCTGGGAGAAGGAGATCTGAAGCCAACTAACTCTGGCTAGGAGCTATTCCATCACTAATGATTTTGGTCTTGCCATAGTTCTCTCTCTCTCTCAACCAGGGGCTTCCTTATTCACAGTGAGCGCTACATTAGATGCTTCCTAATCAACCCACTTTGCCTTCCTGGGTTATACACCATAACACAGAGAGCTGTAGCAATAAAGAAAGTAAATGTAACAGACCATTTTAAGTGTCTTTATTTGGGGGAAAATTGCACCATAAATTGACCCAGTTGGATCTGCTTCTCTGGCTCTTGACCCACCCTGCTTACTAAGAATGAGCTTCTTGCTTCCAGACTGGCTGAAGGCGCAGATTCATTTCTTGACTTTCCAGTGTCTGCTGCAGCATGACAGCTTTCAGGGAGGAATGCTCCTTCCAAAGTGGACGATGTTTTTGAGTCTCACTTCAGGTAAGTGATCTCATCCAGTTTGGGGCATTAAAAACAGTTGTTAGAGTATTTCTGTATACAGATTCCCTTTCAGCCACTACTAAATTACAGACAGTGTGCAGAAATAAAAGCCAAACGTGTTTATATTTAGTATCTAAATACCATCTAAAGATTTCTAATCAGTTTAATTGATCTCCTTAAACAAAAATTGAAAAAGCAGCTTTCTCTTAGATGAAATCAGTTCCAGTGTAATTGAGAATCAACTATCCTTATAACTATCCTGATGAAATATTTGATACCATTACCTATTTAACAGATTTAAGACATCCTGGAGCCTGGATGCGAAGTCAAGTTGAATATGCATAGCTTTAAAGGATTTGCCTGCAGGCAGTTTCGATATTCTTGCTGCTAAGTTTTCATTTCTGACTACTGCAGAGCCATTCCAATTTCTTAGTTCACAGTTAGTCAGTAAGACAGGCTAAGAGGATAAATCAATAGGCTTTGGTCAAACTGGTTCAATGGCATTTGGCTCCTGTTCTGAAAACACGTGTCACAGTACCACTCCGCCTCTTAGGTATCTAATAAATATTTAATGCCAAAGATACAATTGGTATATTAGAAAATAATGAGCAGAAAACAAAATGCCTGACTGGGAAAGCACCAGTCTGCTCTTTAAAAGAAGAATATAATTTTTCTTGTCCTTGAAATTTGCTTTCACGCTCAAAGTCAAAATGTCAGAGTTAGCATAACCATCTGCAGTATTCAGCACTCACTCAAAGGACAATTCTAGATGTATTTGTAAGTTTAAATGAATTTCCAACATATTGAGTGATATTATCTGTCATATTAGGTTAAACTTTGTAAGAAGTATTTATAGTTGGGTCCAGTACTGTATCCTAGCAGCTAAAGTCCTCACCTTGATCACACCAGGATCCCATATGGGCGCAAGTTCTAATCCTGGCAATCCTGTTTCTCATCCAGCTCCCTGTTCATGGCCTGGGAAAGCAGTGGAGGACGGCCTAAAGCCTTGGTATCCTGCACCTGTGTGGGAGACCCAGAAGAGGCTCCTGGCTCCTGGCTTCAGATAGGCTCAGCTCTGTTCATTGAGGCTGTTTGGGGAGTGAATCAGTGGACACAGAATTTCCTCTTTGTCTCTCCTCCTCTCTGTATATCTGACTTCCCAATGAAAAGAATTCTTAAAAAAAAAAAAATCAGGAAAAGAAAGCATTGCAGAGTTTTTGCTCAAGAAGTCATAAAGAACAAATGTAAGAAACAACTGAATTTAAGTTATGACTATTGTAAGCTTGTTTTTCATAAAACATCTACACGAATTAGTTCATATTTTGCATCAAAGTGATTATTTCCAAACCTCATTTTTCTAATCAGAACATTGCTTGTTATCAAAAGTGGCAAACTGTCAAAGGAGTGAAATGTCTTTTTCTAATCCTGACTTATTACAGTATTTTTTCCTTTAAAGATAGGCAGCAACAATACCTAGAGAAGCTATAATTGGCTATGGAATGAGACCGTCTTCTCTCGCAATTGAAGTTAAATAGGTTGGCTCTTGACTTGTAAAGATCCTATCTTTCAATATTATACTTTGTCTCTCTTTTTTACGCCATCCACATGCATGAGGCTAATTAACAATTCTGCAGGATGAACCTCTGTTGCTAATCTGAACCAGGATTTAAGTCGGTGCCCTACCCACTAACCATATGAGCTCAAAGTGATTTCACTCTTCTCAATATTAGTTTCCATATCCATAAAATCAAGGATAATACCATCTTCATTCTTGAAGTGGCTGAACAGAATTAAATATAGTGAATGATAGCAGGAAGGTGGTAATAACTAAAGGGCAGTGTGCCTTATGTGGCATTGCTTTATTTTGGGAAATGACAATTTTGCTAATTTGAATTGCATGGCAAAAAAAGCTCACCCTTCTTCCCAGGGCATGACCATGCTTATACCATGGTTAAAATATTAAATGTCAATTTTAATCCCAGAGTTAAAATTTTATAGCCTGCTATCAACTGCAGAAAATGAAGGTTGATAACGGAAGTGCTGACAAATCTTTGATGTTTTCAGGAATGTAATGGGCTTCTTAAGGAACAGGAGTTGCAAGGTAAGCTGTTTACTCTTTTCTGCTAAGGAGGCAATTATGCAGGCCTGTTTGAGAAGTTTATAATATGATTAAATAGTCAACATTAAATCAAATGGTGATTGAATCCCCAAGAGGAAGCTTACCTTCACAATGCTTTAGAGTTACTGAATTGTGTTTTTAAATGTTTGTGCTGGACTATGGGGAAAGAATCACTAATGTTTTTAACACCACATTAAACCAGAAGGATGACTTTTTTTTTAATAAACTGTCCTAATTCTGATCCTTTCTAAATGAATGAAGGTGCCTCTTTTTGCATTTTTTAAATCTCAAAAACCTGAAATATGGTTCCAAACAATCTCCTCATTGTTCATGTAAATTTATATCAAGTTTCCATGTGATACACTGCAAAGCAATTTGGGCTAACAAATGTGGCTAGCAAAGATTACAAGTTGACTCATGTAATAACTCAATTTGTAATTTTATTGCAGTATGTTAAGGCTTCAGAATTTTAAGTCTCAAAGAAGGTGAGGAGGTATGTAAAGGTGTTATTTTATCGGGAGGACAGGACAGGAAGCAGGTAAAGAGAACAGGGACGAACCTGCCCAGACATGTGGATGCTGGGTTCAAGCCAGGCTTCAATACATTTAAGCAGCGGGTAGGATCCCTTCTGAAATTGCTTCTTGTGGGAACTGCAGATCACCATGTGAACCCTGATAAGGTACCTGAGAGATATGTGATGTCTCCTTGGTGAAGGTCACTGTGATTTGAGCTGTCCCAGATGAGGGAATTCCATCAAGCAATCAATATCCCTCTCCCTCTTGGTTATCTGTCCGCACCCAGCTTCCTCCAGCCTCAGGGTTTAGATCCAGTGACCTATTGGGTTTTATCAGATCTCAGTCACCTACCAGATTCTAACATACAGCTACGATATTAGCATTTTTTACAAACAGTGAATAAAGTAAGACTCTGAATATTAACAATAGGAAGAAAAACATTGCTAAGTAAGCCAATCAGTAAGAAAATATAATTTTTAGCATTGGAGATAATTTATTTACTACTGTTGTATCTCCAAGGAATAATAAGCTGAACACTTGACTTCTATATTCTGATTTGCATTAAAGGCAAATAATACTCACCTTATCAGTGAATTTACATTCAAAAGTTTAAAAGAATGTATTAGGAAATATTCACTGTACTCCAAAATACATCTGCTCAAATAATAACATAAGTATTCAAAACAGAAAGTTCATATATGCTTATAGGCTTCAATAAACTAAATTAAATGCAAAATAAATGAAATTGAAATAAAACATTGGGAAACACGTTAAATTTGACATAGGGTTTCAAAATTCATGTCATGACAAGACCATATCACTGTTATTGTAACTAAATCTACCCAGACTATTAAGATATTTATCTGACAAATAACATCATGTATTCAAAGAGCATGGAGTAATAAATTGCTTTGGTTCAAATTCTATTTTTTTCGCAAAAAACTTTCAGGACTATGGTTGAAGTACTCAAACTTTCTGGACCTTGCTCTCCTTACCAACAAAGCTGGAAGTTAACAGCATCTTAAGTTCATTTTTTGAATGGTGAATGAGTTTATATTTATAAATTTCGACAGATTGTGCCTGGAAAATAATGCTGTTTCATTGTTATACATGCTTGTATGTGTCTGAAAGGCCAGGTCTCTCGGGATTTATTTTTCAAAAATTTCAGGGATGGTTCCTATTACTAAACAAGATTATCATACAGAACAATACTGTGAAGAGACAATGAGATATTGATGTATAGAGGCTATTTTTATATGCATTAATAGGGACTACATTATTTGGGTACAATTTGTGCGAATGTTTCACTAGGTAGTTAATACATTGAGGATGTTTATTACATTGAATTTCCTTCTACTTCCTTTGAAGTCTATCTTTGGAAACGTGCAGTTAGAAAAAAGTCTTTTTTTAAGCAGATGATAACTGATAGAGAACACTTGGATACAAGGCTTAAAAACTGGGCAATCCCTTGGAATATTTGATTGACAGGGTGCTGAAACTATCGCTTCAAAATCCCGACCATTTTTCAAACTGGAAGCAGAAATAAATACTGGTTTTCATATTTCAAATGAAAATATACTCCACCAGCATGGATTTCACATCTTTAAAATGTCCTGCAGACATTGTGCTAATTTCTTATCTTTCCTTTAATTCCCAAGACTTCTTGCGTTTCTACTCTTCAAGCTACACACCCACGTGAAACTATCGACATGACCTCATAAGCAAGGTCCAGAAAAACGCTACCTGATCTATATGTTATTTTGGCTTGCTTTGTTTCTTTTACTTGAAAATATACAGAGCAGGGTTGACTTGAGATCAGAAGGATGCTTCGAGATAAGAAAGGTGACATAAAAAGAAGAGAAATGGAGAAAGAATTGATGAGAGACATGTCTGGACCATGTATACTGTGTTGTCTGTGATATTGATTACGAAAGCTCTGAGAAAACAGGAGCATGGATTAAGAAGAAAGGGATAGGAAAGAAGTGGGACTTAGAATGCCCTGAGGAGAGAGAGAAGTGCTGAACACCTGTTGCTATCGATCTAATCACTTTGCCAGACTTTGGAAAATGCAGGAGTGACCCAGCTCACCACTCACCCCATTTCACTTAGGGCATTCTCATTTGCTATCAGAATGGTAGAAGCAGTTATATTACACAATATCATTTTATGTGTGTTCTTTCTGTTGAACACAGAAGTCAAGGCTGAAACTTTGCAGTTGCATTGATTCTTTGAATTAGAAAAGGTAGTGTGTATGGAGTTGTGTAGCACATGTTTGCCATGAAGTTGCTTTTATAGAAATGAACACCTCAAAAAAAAAAAAAAAAAGAAATCAAAGTGTAAAAGAAAAACAAGTGCTTAAAAGTAGAAAAGAAATAAAACATCAATAACTCATGAAGCTCTATGTATAGAAGTCATAGAAGCACTATAGATGTTTAGAATTTTATTGGAGAATTTTCAACTGTAAATTTAATTGTGTCTTCCACCTAAGTATCATAAAACAATACCTGCATGGCAAAGCTATCTGCAAGTATTGCCTACATTTCTATGTGAGATATCTTTGTGGGATGAATTCCATGACATAGTAAAGATATCTTGGTACCATTTGATGTAGAAATCATTGAGGTGTTGACACCAAACTCATTTGAAAGATACATAAAATACCATATTTATAATATTATTTTACAGTAAAAATCAGTTCATTATTTCTAAGTATATTTACAAAGTAAAAAAAAAAGAAAAATTGAGAATAACCTTTAAGAAAAAAAATTCTAATTTTGATACCAGGACAGAAGAAAAAATTCTGATTTTGATACTGGGACAGACTTTTGGGGATTTAACTATTGATTTAATCTAATTTTAAACTGACCCCTTGAAAATGCTTAGACCTACAGAAGTAACAAAGCTGAAATGAACTGCCCATTTAAATGGAAATTTTAAATGACATGTTCAATGAAAGGTGGAGAAAAAAGATTTGAATGTTGGAGAAAGTAGTATTCTAGGTGATAAGGGGATTGATATGGCAGACGACATTAAAAAATACGAAAATAGTAGCTAATCCTTAGCAGCATTTGGAGGTTAAGAACGCAGTAGGGAGGGCACATGCTTTCATACTTACCTACATTCCAGACTAGCTCTCCCTAAATCTATCAAGTTCTTATTGATAATCATATTGGGTCTTTTTAATTAAACAAATTATTGACAGAACCTGGATCTTAATTTAATCTAGCCTAGTAGAAGTTAGAAGCAGTCATTTACTTGCTCATGAGACAGCCCCAAGAATGAAAATAAAACCTTATGCTAATACCTCAGTTAATTGAACATTTTGGTATTTATTATATGCCACATATTGTACTACCACATAAGACTATCTCTTTAAGCTCTTCCAACCCATTGTAAAAGGAATATTATTGTTCATATCCAATTCACAGATAAGAAAATAGAGGCTATGCTGAGATAGCTAGCAAATGCAGAGCTAGAATTCCAATCTAGGCATTTTACTTCAAGTCCTTGATTTTAATTTCTCTATGTTGTTTGCTGTTTACATAAGTATAGAAAGCAACTCATTCATTCTCATCAAATGAATTTTGAAGAAGAGCTGAGTAGTCAGCCCAGAAAAATTAAAAAAAAAAACATAGCTTATGTGTGTAATGATGTAATGATAAATCAGTTTAAAATTTGCTTTTCATGTTTTAATGTTTTATCTCCCATTTCTTCTATAAAAGCGTTCTGTACCTATTAAGAAGTCACTAAGCATTGATTAAATCATAATTAAATTATATGTATTAGACCAGCTCTTTAGACTACATCTTGTCTTTGAAAATAGTTAAGACTCAATGAAATTATGGCACACGTTCCTTTCCATTTTGCTATTCTCATAATATATAGTTATTATGCCAACTCTTTCCTGTGTCACGTGCTTGTTTAGAGTTTAGAATACTCATCATTTATATTGGAAATATTATCTAAAGTAATTCAATTGCAACAACTTGTCATCATCTCATTTAACTTTTCTGTAAAGCTATAAGCACCTAGTCTTCCATTTGACAGATGAGGAAACTGAGATTTGAGATAGTTAATAAATTTGTACTTGTCAGACAGTCAGCTAATGGTGGAGTTGGAATTTAAAACTAAGTATGAGGACTCTAGGGCCTCAGGTTTTAAACATTGCACAACACTGGCTCTCTGCAGTCATAAATCATAAATTACATTTCTTTGATGTCTAATTTCTTTGAAGCCTTTCTCCTTTTGGGTCTGCATACTAACTGGTTATACTACATGGTTTGTGACTATAAAGTAGATGGAAGGCTCATATTTTCATCAATATCTTTTTTTTTGAAAAGTAAAATTTGAAAACAACTTGAATTTTTAAAATGTATTCAGTGCATTTTATCTTTAAAATGTTCTTTGAAGAATATGGGGTTTCCGTAAAGGTCTGACATGGATCCTATCTTGGGTGAATTTGTTCCTCAATTAGAATGATGTGGAAGTGGGACAGAAAGGGCAGTAATAGTAGCAGTCTCCTAAGAAGAACTCTAAAATCTGAGAGAAGTCACACTTGTAACCCTCTCCACAATAATCTGGCATGCTAATTTTTGGTTTTAAAATGATAATAAAAGCTAATTTGTCCTGAGAGAAATCAATTAGTTAAAACTCGCTCTTCCTCTCCATCTTCCCCTGGCCCTATTTTGCCCTATTATATTGGATGTTTTCTCCTACAAAACGGGTAGTGTAATGTGGCATTCCCCCAGTTCAAAATAGGTCAAATATGAACAGGGTGATGGCTACAGATGAGATAATTTTTAAAAATGTGACTAGTGCTTCTAATCCAGGCATAAGGTCACAGCAGTGTCTCTTCCTGTTATTCAGACTGTTCAGCCTAGATTGTACAGTGTATTTGAAATTAGAGCTCAAGATATAACTCTAAATCTGTCAGTCTGGGAAGCAAAAATGTCTTTATCAAGCCAGAAGTATGAGTCCATGCCCACATATTTATCCACTTGGAAAATGAATAAGAGTTAGAAATCTTTCACTATTTTAGGCCTTTATAAACTTTTGATACAACGTTATTAAAATTTTCTCAATCAATTCTCATATTAGTCTCTTGCTATAAAGAATTTTTGTTTTACTTAATAAGTGGGAAAATTACAGTCTTTGGGAAATATAGGACATTGGCTTAAAAAATGCGATATAACTAAAGAGAGAGAGATGTGAACTGCATAATGAAAGCTGTGTGAGTTGTTTAGCTGTGGGGACTGACCTGCATGTCTGTAGTTGCCACAAAGAGAGGATGGGAATGCTGGATCAAGTTTGACACAGTAAACAAAATGTGAAATCGCTTCATAGTGACTGAGTCACCAGGGGGTTACTCCAGTGTGCCAATTAGCAGCAGCAATGGCAAGATGCAAATCAAATGTGAAAATCCTATCCTGGTATTGAGTTAGTAACAATGAGGATGAAAACAGAATTGAGTTTTCTCTTCAACGTTAAGACAATTTAGATGGTGGGTGAAGCAGCGGTGCAGGATTCTGCTGGAAAGGTTATACTCAATGTTCTTCCTTGATCCAGAATACTCCGAATGTTGTTCAGCAAATACCTACTGGTATTTTAACATGTTTTTAGAGCACCATGACAAGATCAGGAAGTTTCTTTATAGAAAAGTTTCCATTGAAAGCTTAATTTTAATTTCTCTCATTTTGTGTTTAAAAAGCAAACATATTTCTACTTGAATGTTAAATAGAAAATGCCTGTAAGTCTACTATCTCTCCAGGCTTAAATTTCAATAGATTTTATAATTAATATACCTGCTATTAGAAAATTTTAGTCAGTAGAACTTAATAACCTAAACAACTGAATATTACCTGAAGTAACTGTTGCTTTAATCACAAGTAAATAAAAAACAAAATAAAAAGAACAAGCTTCAATATGCCTGCATATGGAATAAAAACATAATAGAGAAGTTTAATTGTTACAATGTTATCAGCCATGTTTCCTCAATCCTTGTACACTAGCATTTAAAGGCAAATATATAATGAAATTTATTTCAAAATATATAATACATTCTTCTTTTATATCATGCCAAGGACAGTGCAATAATGTTTTTCATCTTAGTATTACGTTCTTTTACAGAACATGAAATATGTGTGGTGACCTATGCCTTGGTCTTTGAAACATCCCCTTTCTGGATAAAATGTGCAACATTCTAAAACAGATTGATATAAAAATGCATCCATGCTATAAAAGAACAAAGACAAACTGTTTTCTAAAACATTAACTTTTTTATATTCACACATTTGGAAATTGGTGAAAATAAACATTTAATGAATCTAACAAGCTGCTCCAAACCTGCGCAATCTTTTGTGTTCTGTTGGAATGACAGATGCAAGAGAAAATGGATAATCTTTTTGAGAAGTATTCACACAACTTGTACTACCGTGGTTTTACAAACTGTGTAATTGCTGAATTGCAAAGTAAAATGCAAACATTAAGACTTGTCTTAATTTTCCAAATACATGCAGCACACAGTGTCTTTTTTTTATCAATCTGCCAAAATGAAAAGAAATCAATGATTTTGAGTCTCAGAATTGAAAAAAAAAATCACAGATTTAGTTAAAATCTGTAAAGCACACTGTAGGCTCTGGCATTGCAGGGTAATCTAACTCTAAGGAAAAGTCACAGGCAACATGATCTTAGAATCACCCACTTTCCCGTTTAAATCTGCAGAAATAGTTCACCAGCATTTGGTGCTCAACATTGAATGACAATAGGTGACTTTCACTATTGAGTTTAAGAGTCTGCCTTATTTCCCCACAGAAGCCTAGACTAAGCAGCCTGAGGCATCATGGTTAAAACTTTTCTCGAGAAATGCTTGCTCATTCTTGTGTCTTAATACCTTCCATTTGACATCATTAACACTCAACTCCCATGGAGTTCAGAGGATAAGAAAGGATTCTAGAACAAAACAAGTAGCTGCACTGAAGGACCAATTGACAATCACAGAGTTCTTATGCAAGATAACATCAGTAATTTATGGGAAAAACCATCCAGTGTATGAAGTATTAGAGTCTTTTTGCTTAGGGCAAGTACAAAGGATTTTTTTCCTCTAGCACTCTTTTATCTTTGGTTTAATGAGGTATCATTTCAAACTACCTAAAAAGGTATGGTAAAATTCATCCCCAAAAGGAATACTATTTTGTACATTTTGAGAAATTTAAACACCAGCACAATCAAGATAGAACATTTCCACCATTCCTGAAATTTCCCCTATACTCTTATGTTCAGTCACTAACTTAAATTTCCAACCTACGACTGATCCAATCTACAAAAACTGATCGAAGTTTTGCTCATATATTATTGTCTTTTTTTGAGAATGTTAAATGAATCATGAAGAATACTTTTTTTGAAGATTTATTTATTCTTATTACAAAGTCAGATATACAGAGAGGAGGAGAGACAGAGAGGAAGATCTTCCGTCCCATGATTCACTCCCCAAGTGAGCCGCAACAGCCGGTGCTGTGCCGATCCGAAGCCAGGAACCAGGAACCTCTTCCAGGTCTCCCACGTGGGTGCAGGGTCCCAAAGCTTTGAGCCATCCTCGACTGCTTTCCCAGGCCACAAACAGGGAGCTGGATGGGAAGTGGAGCTTCCGGGATTAGAACCGGTGTCCATATGGGATCCCGGGACCTTCAAGGCGAGGATTTTAGCCACTAGGCCATGCTGCCGGGCCCGAAGAATACTTTTTCTTTTTAATCTTTCCTAGTGTCCTTCCCCCACAGCCTATGTTTTAATACATTAGTTAGTTATATAGCATGATACTTTTGGTACCTACGGTATGAAAACAATTTCTTTAACTTCATAAGCAGTTGGAAAGTTATTTGCTAAAGCTATTATATCAGTTTACATTTTCAGGAGCAAAACATGGGAGTTCCAGTGATTGTGAATTCTTGCCAAGATTTTATATTGTCTTTTGATTTTAATCGGGACCATTAGAATAGCTTTGTGGTACTTCTTCATTGCCTGTTTAAGTTGTATTTTCCTAATGATTAACAATGATCAATGTCCTTCTCTGGGTTTACTAGCTGTTTATTTCTCTTATTTGATGTCCAAAAATTTTGTCAATTTTTAGGTTGGATTGCTTCATTAATGAAATTTGAAAGCTCATTTTATGTCCTGGAGCATATTGGTTTAAACGCTCTGCATCCTTAATAAAAGTTAACGTTCTCAGCTTCATTTGTGTGTGAGTACAATTAAAACTCGAGGTTCCTGTTGAAGGCGTTTGACCAGCTTACTTCTTTACTGCGTCCTAGCTCTAGTAGCACACGTTTCATGCAAACATATAAATATGATCATGCACAACCACTTTTAATTATGAAGTAAATCATGTACAAATATAAAGCGTTGTTATTTAACACATAACTGAAATAAAATAATTTGCTATGCTTTTTTTAAAATTCTCTTTGGAAATTTCTTCAGGATGGTCAGCACAAAGAAAAAACAATCCTGACAGTGATACCATTCTCAGGAATGAACATGAGATCATAAAAGCTTCAACTTATTACCAGTATAGCTAGGCTACCAAAATAACTTATCAATTATTTTTGGCTCCACTTCCATTGAATTATTGCATGAATATTAGTTACTGAATTTGCTTCAGTAGAAAGAATCCACCTTATAAATTTTCCATAAAAAGTTTGCTTTTTTTTCCCCAAGGAGTCTAAATTTAGTTGTTTTGTTTACTAAAACAAGAACAAAACCCACACATACTCAAAAAAAGAAAATTCCATTTCATATTTTTTCCACAATCTGGTAGAAAACCTGTAGAAATACCCAAGGGAATATTGTCCTAGGGTACACAGAACAAAGAACTACTCTAATGATATAGTACTCATTAGAACACTCAAAAAGAGAGGACTTCACAGCCCAGGCTATGGACATACTTTACTAAAATTTCTTACTTCAATTTTATTAAGCATTCCCCTTTTTTGACATAGTTCAACAAAAGAGGTACAGAGAAAAGATGCACCAACATTGGAAAGTAACAGCTAGAAATAAATCAATACTGATATTTATATGATCACTTTCTTTACTTCATTAGAGATCAAAAATAGTAATGTATATTCTGCACCAATATTTCTAACTCTCTCCTTAGAATTTCTGCCAAATGCCTGTAGAATGGGTATCCAATACATTACAATCCGCCTACATTGCAGAATAGAAATGGGAGTCTTGGCTAGTGAAAATCAGCCACTGGGAAAAAAAAATTGTCTTCCTTGATAATGAATTGTTCTGAACATGGCAAGAGGAGTGTCAGCATTTGAATGCTATGGCTTCAGACTGCAGAAGAGCAGGGCCAGGGGATTTGAGATGTAGCAGGAGTAAACAATTGTTTAAATTGCATCAGATGTATGGGACTCTACATACATGGTGATCTTCACAATTACTTGAGAGATCTAAGTGAAAGTGGGGAAATGTTAAACCCACTATTTCCCCATGTTCAACACTGCAGTCTTTCTTATGAAAAATACACAAACTTGAAGCTGAGTAGAAATGAAAGAGATTCAGTTTCCCCATCCCCTCTCCATATTCTTTATTTTTATTATTTATTTCTTTTTAAAAATAAATTTATTTTATTTTTGATTATGCTTACATAGTTGAGAGGGCTGCATGCCCATATAGACCACTGATCAGGGAGGGGAGGGTCAAAAAATAGGGCAAAGTGGATGAGAGAACTGACTCCCATCTCTTTTTTCCTTCCTGTACCCAGTAAAAGTGGGGAGAGAAAGCGAGAGGGCTACTCCCGGTTAGAGCAGCCACATCAGTGCCCAGGGATGGAGACAGATTCTTGAAGGAATCCCAGTGTGTGTGCTGTGGAGCATGATTCAAGGGTATTGCTTAAGTGATTTTAATAGCTCCAAGATTCTGTTGATTTCATTGCTCCAAAATTGAAGAATCCTGCCAAGCTCCATTGGCTGACATAGTCAACCTTAGAGTCTCAACTTGCCCAGATACTTGCTGTCAAACCTTGGCCAGGACAGCTATCCAATTTGTTCTTTCCTCCATGGTACTAGATGTCCTCTGCAGGCCTCAATGAACTGGTTGTCATGTACCCTATTTGCATCCGGGCATGTCATCTGCTACACAGGCTTCAACATTTGAGGGGACCTAGTTCTGACACATGCATTCCATGGCCAGATCACAGATTCTGTGACTCTTCCATGGTTAGAGTTCTAAGTCCAGTGATCCAATCGGGTGGTGGGGGGGGTCCTCAAAGAAACTTCATCAGAAGTGACCGCAGACCTGACACCTATGTCCATCTCCCACACCAGCAACACACACACACACACACACACACACACACACACACACCAGGGGCTGCAGAAACCTGGTCAGTTTTATCCCCAGGTCCATTTCATGCACCCAGAGCAGTATGACACACTCTGTCAGGAGGACTGGGTTTCTGGATCTGCATGCTTGCAGGCATGGGGGCTGTGAATTGCTCAGATGAGGGGTTAGAGAATGTGTGGGAGGAAAGACCATTGAGGGAATATGTGACAGATGAGAAATGGCTTCTAGGGGACATTCACCAACCAGGCTACTGCACTTACAGGTAAACAAGGGGGATGAGATCTCAGACTCCAGAGGAACTTTTGGAATGAAAACAAAACACCCGCCCATGTGAGAGACCTGAGATGGGCTTGTTGGTTTTATACATTGCCTGCCTTGCAAGACTTGGCCACAGTACCTGCCAGTGAGTGTTGGGGAAGGGAGTGGATCACATCAGGCTGGACCGTGACACTAACCAGCATGCAAGAGAACTGGATCTGGAAGCAGATTCTGTGGGTGATTTGTAGGCTCACACATTACAAAGCAAAGTAAGAACAAAATATTGTTGTTCTGACATGCTCCCCAAGATAAAATCATCTTGTTACTTGTAATAAAGCTTGTAGTTAATAGTAGTAATAATGGTAATTGTACTATTTATTATTATGTTAGGATTTTGTGAGTGCTTTGAAAAGATTACTTTTGTTTATATAAAAGCCAGTATGACAGCAACAGGGGGAGAGAATCTTCCATCCATTTTTCACTACCTGCTGTGACTGAGCTAGTCTGAAGCAAAGAGCTCAAAAACCATCCAGGCTTCCTTACGGGTGGCGTTGACCCAAGCATATGGGTAATCTGCTGCTGCCACACCAAGAGCATTAGCAGAAAACTGTACCAGAAGTAGAACAGCCAGAACATGAACTAGAGCTCAATACTGAATACTGCTTTCATGGATGGTAATTTAACCAACTGTGCCACAATACCAACTCTTATTGAGTAGTTATTATCTACCAGGTTCCATAATAAACACTTAGATTATTTCATTTTGAAGTCTACAATGACTTTATCATTAGGGTCCATGTCTTTCACCATTCTTCTAGATTTCTGTCCTGAATGAATCACAAACCCTAAAACAAACTTATTTTAAGAAGAGCAATCAACAGAAAATAACTCAGACATAATTCAGTATTTACTATGAAATAGTATGAGTTTGTGGTTCCAGAAATAGGTGTTATTATGAATATAGCTTCCCTGTATTTTTCTTGGGTTTCTTATCAATAAAACCCTGGTATAAAGGAAAAATATATTTAGACGCTTTTACTTTACTGAAAACATCTATAAATGAGTAATTATTGATGACATATAACCCCTTATTTATAGGTTTGCAGAATAATAAGACAGAATGCCCATTTGCTGAATTTTACATGGCACCTTATTGATAACCTCAGAAAGTGGGTTTATTAAAGTTAGAGTGTGGGAATGATGCATCAGCCATGGCTGCTGCATATCTGCAGAAGGACATCTCATCTGTACTTGTTATTTTTAAACGTGAAGAGTAGTTCTTCACAGTTTTCAGAGTGAAAATTCCATCTGCTCCTTGCTATATACAAACTCTGAGTAGAAGCCACCGACCTTTAAAAATGCTTATTTGTTACAACAAAATACAATATATTTTCAGAATCCACAAATACTGAACCAGAAAGATTATAGAAAACCATGCCAACAAGAGCCAGTAGAGATTACAGACATTATACAGACGGAAAAATAAAAGCATCCCGAATGTCCCTGTTCAGCAAGCTATCTCATGATTCAGTTTCAAAACACAGATTAGTATTTTTTTTCTCTTTTGTCTTAATATAATTTCAAAGTCAGACATAAAATTGATAGCGGGAGAACAAAAGCCATGTCCTACACCTGGCGGGGGCAGACGGAACTCAAGAGTCAGGGGGAAAGCATGCACTAGTTTAACTTTTCATTTTTTTCAGAAAATATTTAAAAACAAGGGAAATGTATTGAGTTAGAGGCACTTACATACACCTTGGGGATCTTAAAAGTTTCAGTGGGAGAAATCACTTTTTAAGATATTTTGGTTTTAAATAATTGTTATTGTTTTATAATGATTACATGCTGGACCAGGGTGGAAGGATCAAGGTTTAGTGAAAATTGGATGTACTTATTGTTTCAAAATTTGCTCTTTCTTCTTGTTCCTGGGGGAAGAGGAAAAACAAAGAGGAATACCACTCATGACTTTCCACAATTCCCAGTACCCAGGGATGAGGAACTGCCACCTCATATCAACCCAGAGTCTCAATGTGTGCATGCTCTGAGGGTTCTGTCCAAGTGGTTTGGAGAGTTCTGAAATGCTGCCTATCTCATCAATTCAAGGATGGTGTCCCCCTCTCAATGTCCATTGGCTCCATTCTCCGAAATATTTTGCTGTCATCATTTGTTTAGAGTAGTTGTCCAGTTAGTTCTATTCTTCTGCTACAGCACCAAATGAGCTTCAATATTCTCCTTTTGCAACAGGGCCTGTGTCCACTGTTCTACCTTTTTCATTAAGAAGGATATATTCTTGCAGATGAGTCCAAGAACCCAGGCCAGGCATCCCAAACATCACCAGATCCCCCAACCCTGAGGCTCATGAACCCACTATTTCTTCAGAACACTTAGGTCAGCCTATCTTCTCTATTATGTGTAAAAAGCACATGCTATACTGTGTTGTTCTTTATATTGGGGTTATCACTAGATCTCCAAAACATTGGGTTTATTAGGAAATTATGTGCATGCATGGGGTAGGATAAACTGCTCGATAAATTTACTTTATAGGCTTTCCTTTACAAATGTTCATGGTACTCAATATAAATTTGGACTGAAGACACATTTACATTAAACAATAGAATCTTAATTATTGTTATTATTTGTTTTAGGTTCCTATGATTGCTTACTATTTTTCCATGGATTCTGTTTTACCCATGCCCTGACATGCAGCTTGTGCTCTTGAAGGACCTTCCAGGAGGAAAAGCTATTTTTCTATGTCTTTGTTTGCTTTTGTTGTTGTTTTTTTCAAGCAGGGTATTTACTAGCCTCGAAGGTCTGCATTGTTGGAATAATTTAAGACTATCCTAGGGCTAATCAATTGTAAACAAGTCTGCTGTGTGGAAAAACTGCTTAAAAATTGCAACTCAACATCTTACATTACAAAAAGGAACTGACCAAAGATATATTTTACAATAAATTCCTCAATTCATATTTTACATCAACACTTCCCATTGGACTTTGTATGGCAATGATGAATTCTGAATTAATGTCATTCAAATAACAGCAATGCATTTTAAAGATTTATTTTATTTTTATTTGAAAGGCAGAGTGAGAGAATGATAAACAGAAAGAAAAAGAAATCATTCTATTCACTGGTTTGCTTGCCAGATAGCTGCAACAGCTGGAACTGAGCAGCCCCAAAGGCAGATGCCAGTGGTTTCTTCCAAGTCTCATACATGGGTGAAAGGAAGGGCCACTGCTATGGACCATTCTCTGTTGCTTTCCCAGACCACAAGAAGGGAGCAGGATTGTAAGTGGAGCAGCCAGAACTTGAATCAGGATAAATGTAGGATGCTATCAAAGTTGTAGGCTTAGCTTACTATGACATAGAGCCAGATCCCAGCAATGATTTTCTTACAATACTTTAATATGGACACTGGTGCAGTGGCATGATATGTTAGCCTGAGACTGTGGTACTGACATCCCAAATGGGAACTGGTTTGTTTCTCTGCTGCTGAGCTATTCTTTTACCATATTATCAACAAATGCAGGGGCTGACACTCTGGCACAGCATGTGAAACCATCGCTCATAGAGCTGGCATCCCAGCAGTGCACTGCTTCGAGTTCAGGATGTTCAATTCCAATCCAGCTCCTAGGTGATGAGCCAGGCAAAGCAACAGAGGGTGGTCCAAACGTTTGGGCCTGTGAACCCACTTGAGTCAGCCAGGTTTTTATTTTATTGCTGCATTTGGTGAATGAATCAAGGATTAAACCTTGTCTCTCTCTCTTTATATAGTCATTTATAAAATCTAGGAGAAATAGTTTCCTACATATGTTTCATATTTTTATTCTTACTTCATATTTCTACATCATTTGATGCTATCTGAGGAAACTCTGAGAGATTGAACCCACTCTTAGTCTTGCAAACTTTCCAGAGGAGAAAATAAATTATTTAGATATATGGATGCAAATAGAATAGCCTATTCAAGTAAAAGTCACACATGATGATGTCATAGCATTGAATTTAATTGACAAAACAACCTATAAAAACAGATTTTGGAAAAAGATAATTTTCATATGTAAGTTCATTATTCTCCATGAAAGAACACTACAAATAATATGGTGATTTCGATCTTTGTGCCTACCTTCTTTCCATTTTGATATGCCCAGGAGATAGAGGGTCCTTAGCAACCATTGTGAACTACCTAAACATTTAATTTAAAACATTTTACAGGATTTAGCTAAGAGCTTTAGCTCCCTTAGTTGGCTTTTGAATTACTGCAGCTTGAACTAGTGCTTATGCAGACTGTGACAATATTGTCTTTGTTATCTTGTGAAGTGTGGGTACTTTGACCACTTAAATTAACATAAGTCCATTTTCTCCTTTCAACAAGTCTAACAAAATAGATCTATTAAAGCTTCATGGGTGTAAAAAGGGCAGCCTACAATTTAATCTACAATTGAACTGAAACAGGCTCTTGGCATTGCAGATCCAGGCACTACCTTCTCTCTGCTTGTTGTTTATCCCGTATGTTCGAGGCAACAAAGCAGTAGAGAGTCCTTCAAGTTTCTCACTGATGGTGCAAAACACATTATGCCCAACCCTAATATACATTCCAGAATGTTAAATCCACTGGGCTTCAGGTAGTTCATGCCCGGATGATTAATTACAAGTCTACTACGAAAGATAAACAACTCTTTGCAATTGCAGGACCATAAGGGTATATTTCCTTAATCATGGAGGAATTACTAAATCCTATTCATCACAGGTGTACAGGTTTATGTTTTCAGCATCTGCTGTGAATCACATGGAGTTATTATTTTCATTCTACAACACCAATGGGTGTTTATGGAAATAACTGAACACTACACAATTTTGATTACAGAGAGAAAAATTGTTATTTGGGATGCAATTTGGACTGCAATATTTCTTTTTGTTGTTTCTTGTTTGGCAGCCTGTCCTACACAGATATTATCATCATATGCCATGCATAGACTTAACATTCATCATAGTGCTTAGGCTTATTAACTAAATAGCAATTATATTGTCATATAAGGATTATTGGAATACATACAAGTAGATGCCAAAATGTCTCTTTTCAGTACAATGTGTTTTTGCTGTTGTAAACCACAAGCCATATTAAAAATCTGTCTGAAATCTAAGAATTGTCACCAAAGGAAGCAGCATTTCCCAAATATGCCCTTTTAAAGACCTTTGTTCTTACAAGTTTAGCAACTTGGGGCAGCACAGTGCTGTAGTAGGCTAATCCTCTGACTGTAGCGCTGGAATCCCATTTGTGCACCAGTTCATGTCCTGGCTGTTCCACTGCGGATCCAGAAAAAAGATGAGAAAATTTGTTCACAGTTCATCAGTACCACGGCAAACTTACAGACCAGGCATTGGACCTTGATACTCTGTTGACAAAATTCAGTATCTCAATCAAGAATCAGCACATTCATCTCCTCCCACATTCCTAAAATGCTCCTCATATTACTCACATAGTTAATGCCATGGAATGGTGGCAAGTCCTTGGCTGGTGTTCTTCCACAACTGCAAGGTGATTTGAGAACATTCAATTGGCAACTTAAGAATCACAGATGTTGTTGGTATTAAAAATGCCTGAATTTGATTTCATTTTGTTCTTATAACCATGCTTAATGATCTTAAAAATATATATTGTTTATTTGTTAGACACAGAGATTGCCTATCCTAATACTATAAATGTCCCCATGGCTTGTGCTGGGCAGCACGGATATCTGGAGCTGGGGAAACAAGGAAAGTTCCCTGCGAGTGATGTTTCAAACAATAGAATTGAAAGGGAAAGTCTTTGAGTATTTTGTATTTTGAAAAATATACTTATTTACTCTGATATAAAACTTATACCCAATACTTAAAGATCTATAGACATAGATATGGAAGTAATTCACTTGGCCGATTAAAAAGGTATTGTTAGCTTTTAACATACCTGCAAATTTAATGTTACAAAATTTGACATAATAAAAGTAATTAAATACTTTCACTTGAATGAACTAGGCTTATCGACATAATTTCAATTCTATAATTTGCATGTATTTACCATTTTTGTATTTGTTATGTAATATCTTCATAAAATAGCATGAAGTTTGGCACTAAAATCTTGGACTGGCCATTATTTCTATTCAAGCTTTGACCAATGGACTCCTCCAGCTCCTTTGCCAGTATGAGACTTGAAGGTAGGATTACATAGTGCCTATGACCACAGAGAAATGTTAAGAATATAAGTGCAGGGCCCGGCACAGTGGCCTAGTGGCTAAAGTCCTCTCTTTGAATGCTCCAGGATCCCATATAGGCCCCAGTTTTAATCCTCGCAGCTCCACTTCCCATCCAGCTCCCTGTTTGTGGCCAGGGAAAGCAGTCAAGAATGGCCCAAAGCCTTGGGATCCTGCATCCATATGGGAGACCTGGAGGAAGTTCCTTGCTCCTGGCTTCGTATCGGTGCAGCACCAGCCATTGCGGTCACTTGGGGAGTGAATCATTGGACAGAAAATATTCCTCTGTCTCTCCTCCTCTCTGTATATCTGACTTTGTAATAAGAATAAATAAATCTTTAAAAGAAAGAGAGAGAATATAAGTGCAGATTAAAAAAAAACCCTAGGACTTTTAAAGAAAGAGGTAGGTCTTAAAAACAAAGACTTGATAGTCTCTTTCTATATTTAAACATTATGATGTGATCTTGGATTTTATTTTTAAAACTTGGCACTTCTGTGTAGTCAAGATGTTGAATTTATATTCCCACTATTAACAAGAAGGTATTCATTCTTTACCTGTGGTATTAGAATCCCTCAGTCTATTTATCCTTTTAAGACTATAACATCTTGTTGATATTTCATACACACTTGAATATATAATGGCGTAAATGAGTAGCTGAAAATAAAGTTATAATTTTTAAAAGAAATTTCAAATATTGATTATATTTTCCCCATAATGATTATATAATTAAAAAAATTTCGTGTGGGGCAATGTTGAGATCCAGTCACACACATTGCGCACATCATGTAGGACGAAGAGTGAAGGCAGGGATTAGGGATATGCATCCTCAGTGAAGTGACAGCAAATCCTGCAGGGAAACCTCACAGGGACAGAAAAGGCGTATGGAGCAGACTTTCCCTTACAGCCATCAGAAAGAACTAATCCATTCAGTGCCTTGATCTTGGTTTCACAGTCTGGAGCTGTGAGGAATACGTTTCTGTTGTTCAGTTCATCCAGTCCCAGAAACCATTAGCTGAGCATGTATTACCAAGGTGCAGTGAGTTAAACAAGCAGCAGTATATATGAATCTAAGTTTAGGATAACAGACGATGAACAACACTGATTTAATATGGTGTATGTGCAACAAAAATGAATACAATACTTCTATAGCAAAAGAAGACACATTAATATGTTTTTTATGAGAGTCCCACCTTCACTCCTAAATTAACCTTTTTTTTTAATGCTTTATATCAAATAATCTCATCATATTTTCATAGTATGTTACGGGATAATGACATAACTTTGTCCCAAGCTAATTTCTGTCATCAAACTTTTCTTGTAAAACCAAAACAAAAGTACTTTGAAAGCCATCTAATATGTAAGAATAACATTTGCTGAATATTTACCATGTTCCAGTTATGTGAATGTTATTTTAATTCTATAACATCCCTTAGCAATAGACAAAGCAAAATGCTTGTAGCTGTCCATTTTTTAGCCAAGTGAATTTGAAATTTTCAATACATCCTTTTTTCCTATTTTCATACACTGCTTATCATGAAACAACTAATATTATTGAAAATGCACCAATGTAAACAATAAGCTAGCAAAGGATATGCTTGTAGTGTGTTTAGGTATTAGTTTCAGTAGTAACCAGTCATTTAATCTTGGAGCATAGCAGAAAATGGATGTGCTTTAAAAGATACTGTATAATTAGGTGAATCAATAGAAGTGATTTGGAATCTGGTGAGATTTGTGGAACCTGACTCAACTAAACCACATACAGAAATCATCTGGTGAGGAAACTATTGATACCCTCCTTTAACATTTAGGACTTGCCACTGCATAAGAAACAGATCCTGCAGAATTTATCACTGCTGCTCGCCACGGTGCTATTTCTCTGAAGTCAGCATCTGTATCAAAACTATCACTATTGTCACTGATTGGCAGAAACTAGATCGTGTATCTGAGCCACCGTGACAAGCCTGAGAGGGCTGGAATTTGTCACGTTAACCTTGTATGACGGAGAATGATTTCTTATTCCTGAAAAGATCAGTATGGTGAAATACAACCAAATGAAAGAAGGAGACTCAGATGTTGCACAACTATAAGGCATGACCGTGTTCACCACACCACAGCAGAGACTTTCTTATTCATCTTGTGTATTCCAACATCCAGCCACATACCTAACACACAGTGAACACTTCATTTAACAAATAAAGTCATAGAGAACTGTTACTGTTTACTAAAGCTTTAAGCAATAGTCACAATTCTAACTTCATGCCAAGTTTTTGTGTCTGAATCTGTAAGTTGTACTTTATCCCTAGAGCAGGAGCTTGGTTCTGTTCAGTGTAATTTTGGATAGCTATTTAGAGTGAGATGTGTATTCAAAAATGCAAGTATTTTATTCATTTGATGAATAATTATGGCAAATTTATTGTAATTGTGTTATTTCCTGGCCCTTGAGCAAAAATTTATCACTTGAATTCAATTCTCAGGAATTTAGGGTTAAAGCAAATTACATGTAATATCATTCATTTGGGGTAAGTATAATTAATAAATAGACCTGAGAAAATGTCTTGGTTGCTCTAAGTAGCTAGCCAGTTAGTGCAGCATGTCACTCATCGTGTCTGACATAATTCATGGATTATTCAGAATGCATTTACTGAGACATTCGTGTAACATGGCAAACACATTGGTGGAACCAAGAATATATTCTATACACATGTACAGAGAAGTAAAGCAGGATCAACAGTTCTACCTAAAGGGTGAAAATCTACTTCCAAACTACAACTACTGGAATTCTCAAATGTAGAGATAATCAAGAAGTTATTTTTGTCTAAATTACCATGAATGTTTTTATTTCACGCCAGATATAATTGTGTCTTATAACTATTGCCATATCCTTTCTTTGGCCTTCCCTTCCGTATGTTTGTCTCTCTCCTGCCTGTGGTTTTCTATTTCTGTCTCCCTAAAACAAAAACAAAACAAAAAACAAAAAAAACACCATTTGGCCTTCTGTGCACTACACTGAGTAAAGAAATGACATCCATCAACTTTATCTCTTGGCACCATTCTTCCTAGTAATATATAGCATGCTACTAATTTTCAGGTGAATAAAATGCCCTTGCCGCTTGGCTGTGGATATATGGATATAATCTGTCCCTTTTTCTACGTTTTTCACTGCCTTGTGGAACTTTCAAATTATGGTACTAGTAAAAAGCAAAGAAAACCTAATCCATCCCTTGTCTTCTTGTCTTCTGAAGGACAGAAGGTTAGAACATTTATCCACTGGCCCGTAGGCCCCATTAGTTGAAGGTTGCCCTCAAAAACATTAATTCTTCTTCATGGCTGTACTTGTGCACGGGCCAGGGGGAGAGAAAAGGAACCTGGAGGAAATAAAATGAACAGACTCAACTGTTTTTGCATAAGGTAAAATGTCCTATTCTTAACATATGTCTGAATTCACATGTAGCTCTTCAGCACACAGCATCTGAGGTCAGAGGTAAGTCAAAGTGAGGTCTAATACTGTTGCATGCTGATAGGGTAGTCAATTCTTAACTAGATAATGGTTAAACCAACACCTGATCTCATCCAGTGTTCCTCGCTACTAACTGATAATCTTTGCAGGTACAATTGTTTTACAAACTGGGAAAATCCACTTGGTTTGGGAACAATGATCCCGAATGATAGTCTTTAAGTTCTGAAAAACTCCAAGTTTAATCAAGTGAAAGTGATACAAGAACTTACAGATATTTACTATGTATTTGCATAAAAATGTTTTGTTGCCTACATTCCAAGAGCCAGAGGCTCTGTCATCACCCACCGTACAGCAAGCTGGGTTGGGATGCATATGGCAGGATATTGGAGTCTGGGTGTCTGATTATGTAACACAAATGCTTGTATTAAAAATGAAAAACAAATTCAATCTATCTTAATAAAATGCTATCATATTCTTGCTTTTATAGACATTTGTCCGTTTTTTAAAACCAGTGACATTTCTTATTTTTATAGAATCATATGTTGAGGTAATTCTTTGCTTTAGCACATTATTTTACTTACCATCAAGTGTATTCTATTTGGATGCCTTTCTGTAATAATGTTCTAAAATAATCGCTAAAAATTTCATTAAGGGGAAAATTACACTGCTTAAGTCTTTTCTTTTCTGAAAGGACTAATGTTCCCAGATCACAGCAAACCAAGAAAAGCGGATGCATGATGATGAAATGACAAGCACAACAATCTCTTTAACAATGGTAATGCCAGAAAATACTTACATGTGTCATCAATATCCCATCTTAGGTTTGACTCTAAATCAGAGTATACAGAAATGTGTTCACTATCATGAATATAATTAGAAAAAACTATTAACTATAATAAACATTATTTCAGAAGATTTTGAGTGGCACCGTCACCTAATCACACAGAGAAAATCTGGTTGAACTCAGAGAGACAGCATAGCACTCACTAAAACCCAAATGCTATACACAACAACATGCATCAGTTTATGTATACTATAATTTCTGGTTTATCAAATCTGTAAATTTGCAAGGACGTCAATAACTCATGGAAAAAAGGGAATGCAAATACGGGTCCATTTGTGTGCAAAGAAAATTTAATCCACACTAGGTTTTTTCATAATGTGTATTTCCATGCACTTTTTCAAGAACCCTCCATAGTTCACAAAATAAAATTTTACACTTATTCTTCATCTTTGCTATTCTTAAAGTGCATAATCTGCCACGTAACTTCTTATAATATAGCTCCCTAGTTTTAGAACAAGCCTTAATATGTCTTTAGTGGATGGATGCATAACAAAATTTCCTAATCATATCTTTACTAAATGAATCCTAAAATGTGTTCATTTCTTCAGCTGTTCCTATTAAAATCAATGTATAGATAGCTGCCTGTGTCTATTGTAGTGGTTATCATTAAACAACTAAAACTTCAGGGCAGGTTATGTCTTCAAATGTATTTTAACCTTTCATCTACAAAAGAAAATGAATGGTATAATCATTGTAATGTTATATTATTTCCAGCTTTCTCCTCCTAAAAAACATAATATCTAATTCAGGCTTTGTGGCCATCATGACATTTCACATGAGACATTTTGGATTTTTTGACTTTTTATTATTTTCTTTTTCATTTAAACTTTAAATTTTACTTTTTAACAGATTCAGTATGACTTGTTGATACAGTTCTATCAAAATGATATTTCTTTCCTCCCACATTCTCATCCTCCATCCTTTTCCTTTTTCTCTTTTTATTACATGTGGATATCATAAATTTAAAATTTTTCCTTACAATGAAAGCCTAAAAAGAAGTTCACCAAGCAAAAGCAAATCCTTAGTTTAATGGCATGCAGACAATGGCTATGAACAATAATTCAATGGAACAATGGCCATTTCATGCATATATACTCAATATTGAAGTGACCACAGATCATTAAAATTTCAGTAGTATAAAACACTTCACTGTTGGTTTGCAAATGTATAAAACAAACCTTGATATAACTATTTGCAGCAATACTAATACATATAGACATTTCTTTTACTTTTGGTTTGCTTCCTTTCAAAATGTATTTCCAACATATGAGGGAGAATCTCTGGTATTTGTCTTTGTTCCCAATATCATCTATATATTGGAACCTCCTGGAGACATTCAAAACCCAGTGAAGATTTTGGCTCATCACCAGAGAGTGTAATTCATTGATTTGGCTGTGTTCTTAACTTTGAATCATTTTGAAAGATCCTTAGGAGATACTTCCATCTCCTCTAAGTTTTCCGTCTCATAAATTAAACTTCTAACTCCCACGCTGTTTGGGGAACCTCTGTGTTAGCTTCATATCACCCTCCTTCTCAGAGATTCCCTGAATACCAGCAGTTTGGATCAGTGTCTGCATGTTAGAGAAAACATAAATTGCACAAAGATTTTTTTTTGACAATCAAGCTTCTCCTTAAAAAATTACCAAAGACACCTTAGAAGACCCCCCAAAGTGTGTAGCTTAAGTGTAGGAAGTATGCTTTTCAGAACATGGTTCTGAATCAATTCTGTATGTTATGGTGATTGGGAGATATAAAGGCCTTGGGTGAAACATCAGGCTCATCCATGTTGTTGTGACAAACTGATTCTATCAGATCAGTTGAGCACAGTAATTTGAGAAAACATAGATAATAGTTCTATAAAGACATACAGTATTTATGAGAGCATTTCATTTAATGGTATTTAATTTGGATGGCTATACTCAAGGAGGGTAATAATTGTATTGGTGCTTAATGTACTGGGAACCACATTACTGGAACCCTGTATAAGACAAAGTGTTGGAAGAAACAACATGCAAGCGGTGCAAGGTAAATGAATATTTTATTGTGCACCCTGGGTGCCTGATAAAAATGGAATTCTTTCAGTTGTCATTAGTTCAATGCCAAGGGTAATGTAATAAGTACTTATGGGTGTCATGTCACAATTGTCTTTTTTTCTTCTGCACAGCTTGAAATTCAGTAAGTAAGGACACAGCTGCTAACAAAGGAAGTGCTTGATATTTATACATCATCTGCCACAATTTCATTGCCACTCGAACCGGATAAATTATGAGGGGTATTTTAACGACTTATACTTCAACTAGTAATCAGGATTCTTACAGTTCAGCACAAAAATGTGTTACATTGAATGGAACAATCTTTCAAAGTAGCTACTATTAGATTCAAACTTTAAACTCAGGAAACATATGTACATTTATTTACACATTTTTAATTTGGGAGAGAGCATTGAGAACAGCGTAATTCTGCTGCTATATTTGACACAGTCTCGTATCAAGCTGACTTATACTGGATGACTTCACAACAGGTCTACTGCTGAGAGGTATCCATTTTTAAATAAAACTTTTACTTCACCAATTGAAATTTTATACACTATTAGTGTATTTTATATAATTGTACCTTGATACATGTTTTAAATAGTGTTAGAAATGTGTGACCTTATATACACTTAATAAACATTATTGATTTGAGTGAAAACAGAGGAGTAGAAAGCCATCTAATTCATTAGTTCAATTTATGTATTAATATATTGAACATTAAATCCATAAATATGTATTAAGTGTCTTGTTAAATTCAATGTAGAAACTGAGACACAGAATACTTAAATTATTTACACACTAAAACTAAAAGCTGAACTACTTGGCCTCCAATACAAGAATCTGGGCAGCTCAGGATTCACCAGTACAACAAGTCAAACTGACCGATTCACTCTCACCGCCTCTACCTGCTACTGCAGCAACTTCTCCTACGCAAGCCGTCTAAATCATGTTCCAAAAAAATAATATAAACTGAACGATTTTTGAAATGAATATATTTTCATTCACTGCATGAGTTTTTCCATTAATATTTACTCAGTTGTGTTAGTCATTCATGTATCCATCTGTCTCTGTATTAAATCATTATTCAATCATAAAGTATATTTTACATTAGAAACATCAGTATATACCACCACAAATGCTTCAGCATGCCTATGATTATCTGAGTGCAACATTTGTTTTCTTATAATGTAAATCAAAAGGCAAGGTCGCATTCACTGAGTTTTAATAAGTGTGCATACCAGTGTGTATTTCTTACCAATCTGTAAGACATTATTTTTACTGAAGAGCAAGGGTAGCAATCTGTGGCTAACACATAAAATCTGGTGCTTTAATGGTTTATTTTGCAAATACACTTTCATTAAAGCACTCCTTTTAAATTCTCCATGAGCGTCTGCCCAAATTGGCACAAGAATGCTTATAAATCCTTGTGGTAGCGCTCTCCAGGTTAGCTTTTACTTAATGCCCTGTTTCCTAACACATTTAAAGGCAAATATGAAGCAATGAGAGGGATTTTTACTCTAAATAATAATTGAGTAGGCTTTTTAAAAATGTCTTATTATTTTTTAAAAATAATGATTACATGGTTGATCAGGGTGGGAAGGATGAATGTTTAGGGGAAATTGGGTGAATTCATTGCTTCCAAATTTGCTATTTCTTCTTGTTCCTGGGGGAAGAGGAAAAACAAAGAGGAATACCACTCATGACTTTCCACAATTCCCAGTACCCAGGAATGAGGAACTGCCACCTCATATCAACCCAGAGTCTCAATGTGCACATGCTCTGAGGGTTCTGTCCAAGTGGTTTGGAGAGTTCTGAAATGCTGCCATTTTCACTGATCCAAGGATGATGTCCCCCTCCCAATGTCCATTGGCTCCATTCACCAAAAGTATTTGCTGTCATCATTTATTTGGGGTTGTTGTCCACTTAGTTCTGTTCTTCTGCTACAGCACCGAATGTGCTGCCTTAATCTCCTTTTACAACAGGGCCTGTGTCCATTCTTCCACCTTTTTCATTAAGTAGGACTTCTTCTTGCAGGTGAGTCCAAGAAGCTGGGTCAGGTATCCAAAACATTGCCAAATCCCCCACCCCTGGGGCTCACAAATCTGGCATCCACCTAGTAGAAGGGCCCTAGTACCTGGGCCGGATCCCACAGGCCTGGGGCTCACGAGTCCAACACCCACCTAGTATGCTGGCCTTGTGACTTGGGCCAGGAGACCCAAGCCCCATCAGATCCCCCACCCCTGGGTTCTTGGAACCAACACCCACCTAGAAGGGAGGTCCCGGGAACTGGGCCAAGTGACCCACACCTCACTAATTCCCCTGTTCCCAGGGCTCAGGAATCCATCCCCCACCACACATGTGGGTTCCATGACCTGAGCCAATCTACCCAAGCTCTGTCAGATCCTCTGTCCCTGCAATTCACGTACCTGGCCCCCACTTGGCCCAGGCTGGCATGACTCACCTCACCTGAGCTTCCGCAGCCTTATTGCACTGTACCGCCTGACCCAGTCTAGTCTTCCCCCTGTTCCAGATCCTGTTGATGGGTACTGCAGTCTATCTCAGTCAGTCAGAATTCAGACTGGGCTCTTCATTCTCTACTGAGACACCAGCTTTGTCTGTCAGGTGTACAAGCCTGCTAAAATCGTGACCTTCAAGTGGGTGGCATAAGAATTGTTTAACCATTTCCTAATTTTTGGAGAGACCAACAATGGGGAACCTTTAGGTTCCTGCCTAGATAAAGAGGGGTCAGAGAACTGTTAACAACCCAAAACTTTTCCCCAAAACCTCAGTCTCTTCCTCTCTCCTTTCAAGAGGCAGCCCATGTCCCAGATCCCACCCCCCATAAGTGTCCTCCTGCCCCCCATTTTCCCCCTGTTTGCCTGTTCATGTCACAAATAAAACTTCTCTTTTGCAATCAAATCCCAGATTTTTATTTCTATACTAAGCTGAGGGAAGAATCCACTGAGCTTTGCAGATAAGTCTCTTCATTTGAATTGGGTAGCATGCTTACCACTTAAAAAATTCAAAAGCCCAAACCGATAAATAAATAACTAAATAGCCTTTTGCACATCTGGAGCTGCTTTTGTGACATGATGGTAGCACTGAGTAGTTGCAACAGAAGCATAAGTTCAAAAAAAAATGTAACACTTGCAATTATTCCTTTGTATAAGCAATTTATTACATGTTATTCCTGAAAAATCTCTTAGGCTCTTTAGATTCAACATTCCAGCTCAAGAATGGAGTAATTTCTGTTAATGGAGTAATATTATTTGCACATTTTTGAGTTGTATTCATTTTGTTGATCATTCCTTTACTATTATGCTTAGATAAAATATTTAAGTGACGAGGCCTGATTTGGTAGCCTTGTGGCTAACTTCTTTGCCTGGCATGTGCCAGGACACCATATGAGTTACTGGTTTGTGCCCTGTCTGTTCCACTTCCCTACAGCTCCCTGCTTGTGGCCTATAAAAGCAGAAGAGGATGACCCAAAGCCTGGGGACCCGGCAACTGCATGGGAGACCAGGAAGAAGCTTCTGACTCCTGACTTTGGATAGGGTCAGCTCTGGCTGTTTCAACTGCCTGGGGAGTAAGCCAGCAGATGTAAGATCTTTCTTTCCATCTCTCCTTCTATATGTAAATCTGACTTTCCAATAAAATAAACAAATCTAAACAAAACACAAAAAACATCTGGTTGACCATTTTATCTACCCCAATATCATTGATAATATAGTTGCAATGCATGAATATGCTACAGTTTGTTCCCCCTTATTAGTAATATCATTTTTCCCATTTAAGGTATTATAAATAAAATTGCTAGTAATACTGTTGAATATGCTTTCACTTATCTCAAGAAATACCTAGCATTAAAAAGGAAAAATATCAATATTGTTTTCTAGAAGAATTGCTGGCTGGTTCTCAGAGTGGTAATGCAGTTTTACAATCCTCCAACAATGTATGATGTATCAAATTGCTCCATGGACCTGATGGCGTTTGATTTTGTTGTGTTTGTTTACGACTATTCTACAGAACATATTATGATATACTATTACTTTTTCACACCTTTCCCTTTAGTGTTTTTCCATGTAGTGTTTAGTAATATCTTAATTACAGGAAATATTTTCTTCTGAAGTTCATATACTTTGTATGTGTTGTTACTATGAAATGGATACTACGGTTTGCTATAAGATGAATTAAAGTGTACAAACCTAAATTTCTTTTAATGCAAAACTAATTAAAGTTTCAATGTTATGATGATTTACCAAATACTTAATGTATTCACAAACTCATTAATAGAACTTTGTTTTTTAATTTGAAGACAGAAAAAGAGTCGTATACATAAATAGGCAACATGAATATGCAGAACTCCTTTCCATCTCCCAAATGTTTACAATGTCAGCAGTCTAGAACTGAATCCAGGTCTCCTACGGGTATTGGAAAGTCCTACCTTCCAGGGTGTTCGTCAGAGAGAAATTAGAATTAGAAATAGAGCCAGACTGCAATCCACATGCTCCAATGCGGAATGCAAGTACCAAGCATCTTATAAATGCTGGATCAAATACCTACTCTAATGGAACTTATTTTTGTTGACATCTTATTGCTGGCTTTTACTATTACTTTTTCTCTTCTAGGATGAAAGATTATATAATGAATAAAGCAGAATTTGTCTTTGTGTTTAAGAAACTTACATTAAGTACTAACCTAAGTAAATGCAAACAATGGATAGTGAAATGCATTATAGAGGAGATACACAGAAATAGAAGCTAGAAAGAAATGGGTGATCCTATGGACATTGCTAATCTCATTTGTACCAAAATCTGTTAGCTGCTGTGCACACAGTTTTTCCAGGAACAATTATTCTATTTTGTCCCTATTCATAGACTATTAGTTTTGTTTATGGCCCTTCCTTCTTTACACTGGACAGCTGGGGCCTCACCAGATGCAGGGATGTATCCAGATGGTCTAATAAATAGGTCAGACTACAGAGATGTTAAGGAACTTCTGCAAGATTCTTCCTGGACCACTCAAAAGAGCTTTTATAGTAAAGGAAAGGCCTTAAAGAGAACTTTCAGCAGATGAGAGGGTCAAGAAACCAACTCTGTGAGTAGGCCTCAGAATCGATGTTGCATCCCTCCGACTCCTGACTTTTCTACTTCACATTTAAGTTACATTATGGACATTGATTGTTTACTCAAATTGAAAATTTCCAAGTATCTGCAGCACAGTATTGATAATTATCCATAAATAAAGGCTTTGTCTTCCATAGTAAAATATTTTTAAAAGGGAAATATAATAAATAAGTTAAAAAGAATACCCTACATACTTAATAATACAGTTCAAAACAGATATTTGAAGTGTCATACTGTAACACCTCATCTAACTGTCTCACTAAGAATATTTTTTAAGTTTTGGAGTAGGTTTTTACTTTGAAAAAATAGGAAAAGTTTACAGAAGACTGCTATTTAAAATCTGTAGGCACTTATTTTTCAAGTAGTGATTAAATTCAATTTTGTGAAACCAATCTGATAATTCTATGGGCTAGCTTTCTGTTTACATAAATATAAGCAAAGGGAAGCATCTGTCTACCGCTCTTGGATAATTCAGTCAGGTGACCATTTTCCAAAACACCAGTGTCAAATGTTTTGCTTTGAAATAAATTGCCATGATAGGCCAACTGAAGACAATACAAAACTACTTTGCAGGGAGGCCTTTGGGAAAAGAACTTTATACTTGTTCATTATAATCTGTGCCATGAGAACCCAGAAAAAAAAAGTATTTGCATAGCAAAAAATGTAGTTGTTTGGACTGGCAAATGAGGGGTTGAATAAATTTTAAGAATTTAAAGGAAAAGTGAAATATTGTTTATTCAACCTTTATTTCAGACTATAAGATACTAGAAATTATTTTAAAAAATAACTTTCATCCCTTGGCACACATCTGTAATTCTAGTGCTTACATTGGTGCTGAACACACTAGCACAGTGTGGTTATTTCATTGGTGTGTTAATAAGGGCAGGTTTGACCAAATTAAAATAAAATGAGATCCTGAATATTATACTCAAAGACCAATGGGGCAACATTAAAAGTATAATGAGAAGATGCATACTTTTTTTTTTTAGTTTAAAAATTAAATTTATTTATTTTAAATGTAGGGAGTGAAACTAAGTTATTTATTCCCTGAATGCTTGCAATAGAATGGGCTGGGCTAGACCAAAGCCTGCAACTGGGAATTCTATCCCCCCAAATGTGGCAGGGACCCAAATTAGCTGGTGCCTCCTGGCTACACATTAACAGGGAGCTTGAAGTAGGGGTTCGGACCAGGATTCAACTGCTTAGAACACAAGACATTTCAATACAGGCTTCAGGTATTCCCAGTGCCATCTAAATCCCTTCCCGAAATTCCCACTCTGAAGATGTCATAATTTTAAAGCTAAACAGTTTTTTTAAGTTGTACCAACACACTGTATACATGTAATGAAACATATGGTACTCTATAAATATGTATGATTTCTGTGTCAGTTAATTTTCTTTAAATAGTGGAATTCATTCTGCCAATAAATGAAAGACCTTTCTCTCTGCATCTACTCCTGTCTTTGTAACTCTTTCAAATGGCTAAATCCTTTTCTAAAAAAATGACAAGAAAATGGAAATAATGGTGAAAATTTGGTATGTTTGCGTATCTAGGTAAGTAAAATAGGCAAAAGTTAAAAACAGGAGCTATTAACCTGATTTTTTGTGATCCTCTTTTATGTTGTACTATTTGTAAAAGTTTACATGAATAAATATTTCCTTACTGAAGTTTACATACATTTATGAAAACTTTGAAATAAATGTTTAATTTTTGAGTATATGAAAATATGTTATAGAATTGGAATTCTCAAGATAACTTGCTGCAATCCTCCACTTGACAGAAAAGGATTTTGAGACAGTACAAATAAATATCTTGTACAGACTCTAAATTTTTTCCTCAGAAATAGAATGAACTTTAAACTTGGTAAATCATTTTTTAAGTTTGTTCTATGCCAAACATTATGGTAAGTTCTGGGAACGTCTGTTGTGACCCGCCTCCAGGTAAGTGACATTTGATTCAGTAGCACAGGAAAACAACTTGCAAAACAACTGATCAGTGCACAGAAGTCAGGGTTCTATGGAAAATGGAGAACAAGCCATCAGGCCAGTTAAGGAAATCAGACAAATACACACACACAAGAAGTTAGGGTCACTGGATTTGTGGCAAACAGAAGAGATGATTTGATCTACTTCCCCAGCAACTTATTCCAAATACATGTGCTCACAGCAACATCTCTAACCAGCAGCCTCTTTCCCATCAGTAAATGATAGTTTACATAGTAGCAGTCAGCTGCACTTCCATAATAATTCTGCAAAACATGTCACCCTAGAGTTTGTTCGCTTACAAAAATAAGCATTTATTTCCTGTTCACACATCTATGCTGAAACTGAAGTTTGGCTAATCTATGCTGGTTTGAGTCCCAGACTGCTCCATGTGTCTCTCACTGTTCTCAGAACATTAGCTACTGGAGCATGGTTGTCTCGTGAGGAAAAACACAGGACAGCAAGCCCCACCACACCAGCTGATTTGTATTCTGCTGGTATGGAGTAACGGATGAGGGGTTTAGGGAAAGAAGTTGACTGTTCTCACAATCATAGAAGCAAGAGGCCTATAGTGCCACAGGGGGCCACCTAGGGAACTATCAGATTGGGCTGGAATAGTCTGAATATACTGGCAAGCTAGAGTGACAAGGATGGTCCTAACTTTCTACTACCCAGTCTCAGATGATTAAGGTAGAGAAATGTTTGCATATCACAGGCAGATTTGTGGCTGAACCACTCGCAATCCCTAAAAATTAACCAAGTTTTCATATTTTTGAAAGATTCATTTGACAGTATAATGACTGGTGGAGGGCAGAGGGATAGGGGATGGTGCATTGTGGATGAGGAGAGAGAAATCTGTTTTCTGGTTCACTCCCCAAATGTCCACAACAACCAGGACAAAAGTAGGACCCTGGAATTTCATCCAGGTCTCCATGTGGGTGGCAGAATTCAAGTACTTGGGCCGTCACTGGCTGGTACAATGAAGCTGGAACCCAAATCAGGAATCCCCATAAGTAAACAGGCATGAATTCCCCAGTGATTTTAAAATGTGGAAACCCTATGTGAAGGAAGCAAGAATGCATGTTTGCTCTTTATGCCCTTAGTATAGTGAATAGAGAATCTCCCACCAGCAACTCTTATACTGCATTTCATACGAGCAATCTAATCTGCCCCCATCCCAGTCTCCACATTTCTATGCTTCTAGGGAGCAAGAACTACCAAGGTTGAAATGCCCTGTGCAAAGCTGATCTGCTCCCCATTCTGCTTTCTTGGAATTCCTCTACCCCTAGGAAAACCCCTAAGATGCCAAATGATAAAAAGCCTAGCTTTCTGAAGGACTGGGGCTCTGCCATGGGGCCACTCCATCTATGCCCAGGCAGATGGTCAACCTCTTTGAATTTGTCTGTAATAAATGCAATTTGACTATGAGTTTGCTCCCTGTTTTTTTTTAAGCCTCTCTGTTTCTGTGCCTTTTCCCTAACATTTGGCACATTTTCTGGACAACTTTTCTGACACTATGGGATAGAGAAAGCAAAAATACATCTGTAAACTATGCACAGCAGAATTCAGACCCCTCCTTACCATGAATTTGTTATCATCCTGTTGTCCATGTCAAATCATTTACTTACTTATATCCACATACAAGTTCTGTTAGATTCCCACTGCGCACTATTTCAACAGAATACTCCAGAAGTTCCTACACCTCTCAACTCAAATTCAAGCTATTTCCTTGACTGTAATTAAATGCAGTGTTACAACATTTATGCTTATTTTACATTATAAAATATTTCAACCTTTCTGATAAATTAATGTCACTTTAATTTGGTCATTGATATTTGGTATGCAAAAGAATCTCCATAATGTTCTTCAATACTATCACAAAATACATGCAAGTGCAGAGGGTACATATGAGAGCCACTATGAAGACATCCCAGATATTCACAGTGTCAGAGTACTGCGCACATCCAGAAAGCTTAGGGCTACATCTCTTCCAGCCAGCCATCAGCAAAGAACACATGTGCTGTGTCACATCCGATATGAAGTTTTTATAATCGTGACTCTGGCAATCTGCCAGCTGTAATCATATCAGTCAAGAATGTTCCACAAGCCAGTTTCTTAAACAAACAAACAAGCCAACTTTTATCCTGAAAATGGGAAGCACGAATGTATGTTATATTCATAGAACCATTGACTGGCAACTATAAAATTAAGTTGTATTTAACTTCTACAAAGTTGAAACCATACAATCACAGGAGCATGCCTCCTGAAGAGTGGTTGCTGAAAGCTATTTTGCAAGCTTGCCTACCCAGGCTAAGAGCAACAATTTAAAATCAGTTGGTGTGTTCAAAGAAATCAAAACGTTTTCATCTATAAATTTAGGGTGATACCAAACATCAAATGCAACCTAATTTTGTATACCAATGTAAAAGAAAAAAAATCTGTAATTATATCACTATGAGGTTCACCATGGGATGTAAAATGTGAAAAAAGAAAGCATCTTAGAAGGCATATATTAACTATTAGTAGAGTTAGATTATATAAAGCAAAAACAGTGATGGGAAAATATCTGCCAGTGTGGTTGTGCCTTATTATACTGCAAGGCAACCACACACAAAGTCTAAACTTTAAGACCAGATATATAATAAAACTGGACAGATTTAACTGAGAAATATCCTGATCAAAATTTCATGTTACAAAACAGTTGTGTGTTCCTTACAAGGATTGAGGCAGGGAAACATGGTTAACGTTCAAGGGAAAGACTATAGTTATAAGGCTGAGAGAGTAATCCTGGGGAGTTATGCTGGTATCCTAAACTAGCATTATAGACTTGGAGAGAAATGGACAGGTTCAAGGTCATGCATATCACAATCAGCTGCAGAGCTGAGAACAGAACGTCCTTCGGTGATTCATACATAAATCTTTGTTGAAGATGTCCTAGATACAAGAAACACAGAATTCAAAGACATAATCTTCTTAAGTGAGGAGCTCTGTCTGCTGAACTGACCTAGCTGGAAAACCCATTACCTTCAGACATTGGAGGCTTATTGGTTTGGGATAATGACAGTTTGTAAGGTAAAAATTAAGTACTAACATTCATAACTTTCTTTAAAAGGACCTGCCTAGGGAAAACATTATGAGGCAGCTGGTTAAGCTGCTGCTTCAGTTACCTGCATCCCTTATTATAGTGCTTGTTTGAATCTTGGCAACTCTGCTTTCAATTACTTGCCTTCTATTTTGCTTTGAGAGTAGCAGTAACGGTTCAAGTTTCTGAGAGTTCACCACTAGTGTGCAAGGTTGGGATGCAGTTCCTGGATCTTGGCTTTGCCTTGGCTAGTCAAGGCTGTTGCAGCCATTTGGAAAGTGAACCAGCAGATGAAAGATCTCTCTTTCTCCTTCACTCCCCCACTAGTCCATCATTCAAATACATAAGTCTTTAGAAAAAAAAGTGATGCTTCCTAGCTCTGTCCATGTCTTTGAGACATCTGTTAGGATATACTAAGCATGAAAAGTAATGCTGTGATCTCAGTGGTTTACTTCTTTTTCTTACAGACAGAGTGGATGAGTGGGAAGAGTCATCAGGATGACTCAGTTGTGTCCCTCTCCTGGCTCCACATGCATCTCCCCTTTATTTGTTAATTTTACTATCATTCTCATTACTCTATTAGCAGCAGATGTAAAGGATATCTTAGTGTTAGAATAAGATGCTATGTTGTAGAAAATTAGCAAAATATATACCTACTCTGTGACTAAAACTATGAGCTTATTTATCCATTTTTTAAAAAATTTCCAGTGGAATGGAAAATGAAGGAGTTCATTTATTTTGTTAGAAAATTTGGCTCTTCAAGATGAAAACAATAAAATAATTTGTTATTCCTCCCTACTGCTTCCTCCTGAGGTGTGTGAAGTTACAGAGAGAAGAGAAGCAGCTATGATAAAAGCAGAAGCAATCTCTCTTTTAGAAAAATCTAAACATTCTCCCTAAAGAACCCCATTAGCCGCATGTGTCAGGAATCCACTACAAGTCCACCTGTTCCAAAGCAGCTGAATTTGCAGATTCAGTGCTGCAAAGCTAAAAAGTGAATGGAAGAATGACAAAGAGAATAAGAAAAGATTAATAAGACAAAAAAGCCAAAAATCTTATATGGTGTACCTCCCTGCATCTGTTTGCAGGGAGGCAGGAAAAAATGATGATTAATATAGTTAGATTCATTAGAAAGTCATTTAGATCTTACCAAGACACCCAACGCTATCCCATCTCCATTGGGGGCAAGAGAATTGTTGGCCACATAAGATTAAAAGCATACTATTCCCACTTCCAAGGGATTAGTGCAGTGACCACACATTATTTCCTAATATAAACTAATCACAAAGAATTTTCTTCAGTTTTACTTTGTACCTTTGAAACTTCTGGATATTCAGGAAGTGTTGCTCAAGATCAATTGAGGGTGTTATGGAAATGATAAGAACTCTCAGGTATTATTCACAAAATGTTAAACAAAATCAATGTCAGGATGAACTGTAGTCCACATTTATAATGTAGCAAGCACCATTGTAACAATGGTCTGCATATATGTCATGCAGTTCTAACAGTGACTCTGTAAGATGAACAAAACTCCTGAGGCAATTATGATAGCAGTAGAGAAACTTTGTCAGGTGTCATAAAATGAAAGTGATGCTCAATGGGTCATCCACACCATAAAATTGCCTTTCCCCAATATTTAAGTTCATAATGGAAGTGCTATAAGACATTTTGCAATTATTTATGAATGTTTGTTTTTGATCAATCTTGGGTTTTTATCCCATATGAAAAGCACCTCAGTATAACATCCTGTGAAGTAAGGATTATTAAAAGTACTTTAATTCACTCAGTGATCAGACGTTAGTTGATTCTTATTTCCTGGTTAACAATTTTTCAGAGATTGATGCGAAGGTATGAGTATTATAGTTGCTGTTTTTTGAAAAGATTTATTCATTTTTATTTCAACGTGAGATATACAGAGAGGAGGAGAAACAGAGAGGAAGATCTTCCATCCGATGATTCACTCCCCAAGCAGCCACAGTGGCCGGTGCTGTGCCAATCGGAAGCCAGGAGCCAGGAACCTCCTCCAGGTCTCCCTTGCAGGTGCAGGATCCCAAGGCTTTGGGCCGTCCTCAACTGCTTTCCCAGGCCACAAGGGGAGCTGGACGCGAAGCGGGGTGGCCTAGATTAGAACTTGTACCCATATGGAATTGTGGCTCATTCAAGGCGAGGACTCTAGCCGCTAGGCCACTGCCCCGGGCCCTGGAGTTTCAATTGTTATGGTGAAGGCATCCTAGTAGAATGCTGCCAAATCAAGGTCCAGAATGGAGATATGTAGCACAAGTGAGGGTTTAGGAAAAACAGCTGTTTATCACATGAATGAAGAGGAAGTCACAGAAGTACAAAGCTGTTTTAAGTTGTGAAAATCTCTCTTCGGCGATAACATCATGTGTGACGTGAGTATGAAGCTGGCAGTCATGCAAACTATCTCAAGAATATGTTAGGCCAAGGAGGAATGAATATACTTGGCACAAGTTGTGGGTATGTTTGATATGTTGAAGCAACATCAGGAAGGCAATGTAGATGGCAGGAAGAAAGACGGAATATGAGTACAAAGGATTATAGAGATCCTGGGCATATCATACAGAGAGCTATTGGTTTATTAGGAGCTTACCATTTGATTGTAAGAATTGTGAGAAACTACTGGAGGAACTTGGGTAGGTAAAGCATTGGGCTCTTTTAAATAAGATACATTTGGCATTTGCGTGTAGAACAAAGTCTAAAATGGTGGAGACTGATTCTCTGACAAGTAGTGATATTCATAATATATTTAGAGTATGACCCTATCAGGATATGGGGAAGAAGAAAGGAAAAGTCAGTACTACATTCTATCTGCCTGAGCATCTTGCTAATTGCAACGCCATATCCAAGGATTATGGACACTTAGGGAAATCCAGGTGTGTGTGTGTGTGTGTGTGTGTGTGTGTGTGTGTGTGTGTAAATATCCTTTGCCATTCAGATATTAACAAGAGGTTTCAGAAGAAAAAAAAATCATGAATAAAAAGATTCAGTCTTGTTCATTGCTACACTATACAGAAAAGTGCCTGAGAATTAAAGTTGTCTGTATGAAAGAATAAGCAACAGAATGAATGAAAATTTAGATGTTGCAGGCAATCTGGTCTAAAAGTTTGAAATTCTGAAGATACTATTTGCATAGAGTTGCTATAAAATCATAGCACAGAATGAGATCATGCTGGGAATCTAAGCAGAAAGAAACTCCTAAACCCTGCTTCCTGGGGCACCCATTTCAACATTTTAATAGAAATAGGCATAATATCCAGCAAAGAACCTGAGAAGTTTCCACTGGTAAAGCAAATAGAAAGCAAGAAGACAGAGTGATAGTTCTCAAATAAGTGGAGATAATGCTGTAACTGGGCATGGATCTTTTTTTTTTTTTATTTGAAGATGCACTGCAATTAAGTTGAAAAAACAGTTAGCAAAAGATTTTGAAAGATAACTCTGCTGCAATTAGGTATCTAAAATGGAGAAGAGAAACGTTTAAACTAAAATTATAGCAAAAGTCCACAAGCACTAAAAAGTCAGTCTTTGGTTAGCAAAAACAAATTATGATCTCTTTAGACAGACTATAGTTGGTCTATTTTTCTGAATTACTTTTGTTTGTCACTCATCTTCCAGGGTTTTTACAGTCAAGTTATATCTGGCTTACTTTTCAGAATACTAAACAAAGAATCTCAATCACTGTCTTGCAGACTTATCTTGAGATAAATCTCCTCTGTGAATTTAAACAATTTAATGATAAATTTGAAAATCCAACCTCTGCAAATTACAGAGTAAAATCTAAGACTAATATATAACAGGATTATGCTAAGACCCTGCTAATATGATTTATACGATTTTTGTATAGTTTGTAAAGCCTTGTACAAGTGGGAGATTTTGTATATCCTAAAATAAATGACTTATTTTGACATTTCGAAGACAAAGTATTGAAAGCATCACTAGAAAATCATCCATTCTTCCAGCTGTATCATTTCCAATATTTTGTAGAAAAAAATCTATGCTGTGTACATTTGCAAAATCTATGCTTGATTTTAACACAGACTCCTCTGTTGATAACGTCTCTCCAAGCAGTGCCTTGGAACATCTTGTCTTTCTGTTTGTAATACTATTTCCTTCCGTTAATAACTATTGGAATCTTACCTGTACCTCAAGGCCCAGCTAAAATATTACTTCCACACATCAATCTCTTTGTTAAGGGTGTGCGTAAGCGTACAGTCAAGTTTAATAGTCAGTGCAGTATGTATCTCAAAGACACTGACTTTACCCAACTCGGGTGCACTTTGATCAAAGTATACAAGAAATAGAAGAGGTATCTGGGTCCTTTATTGTATCTGGGCACCTTTTACTCCTTTTAGATGATTTGTCTTGTATGCATAGAAGCTAGAATACCAAGTTTCTAGTTTTTACTTTAAAACTTGCTGGTTATACAGCCACAGTCCAACCACTTACCAGACTGTATCATGAAATACAAATTATGCCTCCACATCCTATAGCGCAAAATAAATGTAACAATTCCTGCTTACTCCAAACTTAGAAATCAAAACTAACAAAAATACTTTTTGGATTCTAGTTGTTAAGTTTTATAACACAGTTGATACATTAAAAGTTATTCCTATTTTTTTTCTTTTAAAGAGTTTTGGAAATATGGCAGCATATGATTTGCTGAGAAAATGCAATCAGAAGGCATTCATTTAAATCAGTTACTAAAATCCTGGCACATATCTAGTAGAAATTTTCTTCCTACAGTCTTTGTTAAAGGCCAGCACAGAGACTAACAAGCAGATTGTGAATTTTTACAACTTAAATAGTGGCAACTTATCTAAGATACATATTTTACTTAAAGATCTGTGAGCAGCAGAGAGGCAAATGGGAAAGAGATTGACTTCTGTAATCAAGCAGGGGATAAAAGGCGATACCAAATTGTGAGAAGTGGTTCTGGAGTGAGCTATCTGCCTGGTTTATGTGGCTATGGTGTAAGCATATGAATAGGATGTCCCAGAACAAGAGGTCATTAAGAATCTTGTGAGTTCTCAAGCACCAACTTGGGTACACAGAGAGTTTTGAAGGGTATTGAGTGGACAAACTGGGTCACAGTGCAAAATGCCTTCTTAATGAATGCTCTCTGCAAAAACAGATGTTTTTATGCCAGCTGATCAGAAACAGACATTTTAAAAAGATGAGATAAAAAGGAAGAAGCAGTACTCTCTCCAAGGCCACAGCCTCTTCCACAGACATAAATGAAGAGGCAAGGGTAAAAGACTTTGAGAAACACAGAACAAGATTGTTTATTTGGGAACAAAATTTAAGGAGGAAAACATATTTCCTCAGGTGTACCTGGAAAAGATAGTTAATGCTGAGTCTACACAAAAAGATGACTTAATGAAAGAATGACTTTGTGTAGACATGTTTGTCTCTTTTCCCAAAGAAAATTTAGAGAAGACAAAGAAGGCTGGCCTCACAAAAATGCCACTGATCTAAGAGAAATGCATAGGTGTGTGGAAATAAATGACCACTTAGGTTGGGTGGATCACTAACCTTACTCCAGAAAATCCTGAGATATTCATGATTGTGAGCTTCCACTTCACTCTGGAGATCTGTCACTCAAACTTAGAAATTGGTGATTACAGGAAAATGTGTGAAGCACTCATATTCTTGTTGCATTTTGGAGGTGAAGGTATTTTTTGTTCATGTTGTTGTTCCCAATTTTCTTGTTTTAACAAATTTTGTCATGGCTTTCCAAAGTCAATTTTTCTCTAAGTACAAGATTGATGTACTGTCTCTTTGAGAATTGCCATATATAAGACTAAATATGTTACGAGTAGCAGAACAAATAAAAAAAAGAAATTGATAGATTTCTTTATTGTAAACTTTTATCTGACATGGAACTCTACATCAGGAAATGCATATTAAAAGATTGAAATTTATGTGTATTTATGGTAGACCTGATTAGAAGTAGACAGTCATGGAGATACATCATTTAAAAAGAGTAAAATGTAATATAAGTGTTCTATGGCACACTTAGTCTGTTTGGTCAATGCTTTCAATGACCTTCATCATCAGATACAAAGACGTTCCCCTCCTCTAGGTTTAAGAAGAGCTTCCCTCACTTGAGAGTCTTAATTGCTTCAGAATATCCTCCCTCTATTTTATCATCTTGTTTCATGGACAAATAGCAGGAAAAGTTAAAAATAACCTTTCTGCACTGCTTGTTGCCTCAAATGCCAAGGTGCCATAATGTGTTTTTTTTTTGGGGGGGGGGTTATTTTGAACACCATTACTTGTATTTCTTATGTCTCCTTGGAGCTCACGGTCCTCAAATTCTTCAAAATCTAAGACAGGTTTCATATTCAGACACTAAAAGTTTATTTAGTCTCAGTTATCTAATAGTTCAATGAAAACGTATTGTCTGAACTTTAGTATGAACTCAAGGAATGTTTTAAATTATGTTATTAGTGTTATTATTTTATTTAGAAAATAATTCTTTGGATAACAGTTTTGTTCTTACTTCTGAGGAATAGCAATGAGATTTTTTTTTAATGAACCCAAGAAAATGTAAAATAGTACGAAACATTAAGTGCCAATCTTCAAAGAACCTGACCTCTAATCTTCACTGTGGTCTGAAAGAGAAAGTATAATTATTATCTATATTTTAGAGGTGACATAATTGAGACAGCATATTCTCTTGAGGATTTTGAAAGTCAGAAGTAGACCCAGGACTGAAACTAGGGAATGCAACTTCTATACGCTGATGGGAGATTCATTGCCTTGGCAAACAAATTCTAAATAATGACCTATCTCAATGCATTCTCTGGTGACCTATCACTTAGCAATCAAGTCTCAGAAAAGAGGTCCTACTAAAAGTTATTAATAGTGATTATAGATCAACATTCCTTAGCCATAACATATGCAATAGAAAGGTTCACCTGCCTCCACCAAATTATAATGAGACTCGGTAATTCTACTACATCGTAATATAGAATAATATCTGAGAATGTGGTACTGGAATTAAATTCTAGTACAGTCTGAGAGAATGGAACTGGGTTACAACTAGCTAGATTTTCTTCTTCGCTATATCCTTTACCATAAAAGTGACTTTGAACTAGTTACTTTTTGTAAGACCATTCAATTTCTGGGAGTTGCGTCTTCACAAAGAAATCAAATGATACATTCCAGAGAGTGTTTTTGTGAAGAAAGTGCGAAGTGCTTAGTAAGTTTTCAACAAATGGAAACCATCATCATTATCATCATTACACATCATGGAAGGCTCAGAGGACTCTTCAGGTGACATTAGCTACTGATGACACTAAAGAGAGGAACAAAGGAGAGCTGTTTCTTATTTATGTGCATCAAACTAAGAGTGCTAATGAAGAAGCAAAAGGACAGGACAAGAGGTAGGACAGAAAACAACTTATTTATATATGTGAAGCAATATCATTACAAGGTAGATGCTTTTGGGGATTCTACAAACTTACACCAGAATGCAAAGTTATGTAATTGAAAATGTTAATAAGAATTTAATAAGGAAAACACAAAATTCTGTGGAAGTCTTGAATAGTTAAGTTCTATGTAGGTAATAGTCATGATTTTTTGTCAATTATACATTCATTCTAAAGGAGCTATCAGTAAGCATTTAACAAGGTTTTGCCACAACTTTTTCATCCTTTACTAGATTTGTACACTTTGAAGAGGAGAATCTAATGACCAATACTGTTTGACATAAAAATACACTGATGAGTTGTTATACTGATTATTAAAATACTGATTTAAAATATTTTAGAAGCCACCTATAAATAAAATTAAAATTGTAAAGTTTAACAGCATTAATCATTTACATATGATTCATAATTCTTTCACACATTAATGATAAGGTCAAAAATGTCAAGCACAATAAGATGTGTCATGACACAAGCCCTGAGGTGGAACACGAAAGAAACAATCTTTTATTAGAAGACCAAATAATTCACATGGAATCTATTTTCTTAAAAACAAAAAAAGAACAGTGACTGCATTTAAACTCTAAGATGATAGTCATTCTACAGTTATATCCCTAGAAAAATTAATATGTGTTAATAGTTAATCATTATTTTAACTACTACACTTTTGAAATAGCTCAGATTTCCATTGCACTTTTACTTATACAAGTCACCTGTTCATAGATTCTAGTTCAAATAAAATAGAAACAACAGGAGACAAAGAGGGAAACTGATATGCTTGAGGTCTGATCCCAGTGTTCTGATCAATTTGGTTCTATGTAAGATAATGCAGCTTTTATAATAACACTGCTATAAATACACAAGAATGAGGGTCATTTTTTTTCTCATAAAAACCTACTCTATGAAAGCACTGTGGAAGAAATTCAAATATAATAGATCCTGAAAAAAATGTAATCTTTCAGGGATTCTTGGGGAGACTCCCCTAGGACATGACACTTGAGCTTACTTGGAGAAAGACATGCCCGTTGGATATGTCAACTTTGCCATAGTGGTGAGTTTACTATTCTTACGATTGGCATTGTTGAGACAAGAGTATTTGAGTCAGCCCAAATAACACAAGCAAAGTGCCCATGTCAGAAGTCAGAGAGAGTGGCACATACAAAGAATAAAACAAGATCGATGTGATGGAGGCAGAAAGCAGAAGACAACGTGATTCAGTGAGGTTGGGAAGGATACAGCGAACAGAATAATCAGGAAGTGAGTAGCCAAAGGATGCCACAGAACGATTCAAAACAAGTGAGTAAACTGACAACATTTGCCTTTTGATTGATTGATTTTTGAGGCAGTTTAGGGGTTGGATTTGAGGACAACAAAGAGAATTTGTACTGTGTTGTTTGTTGTCTTGTGTTTTGTTTTTGGTGTCTAAACAAGATACAATAATTTTTGCTCTTACACATGCTGTTCAATAATACTTTTTGCAATGAAGAAAATCCTGTCTGTGCTGTCCAGTACAACAGCCATTAGCTGCTATGATTTTCAATACTTCAAGTTTAAAATTCAAGATTAATTAGTTCAAATTTACTTTTAAAAAGACGCATGTTATTAAAAAGCTATTCAACAAATGCCTAATGTACTAGACGTCATTTCTCAGGAGAATTCCAACCTAAAATATTAAAAAATATTCTGTGCAATGCAATTTGGGCAACATAATAGTTTAAAACGAGAGTGGAAATAAAAATATGCTATCACCTCCTGTTGTTTGGGGGAATAAAGATCTGAATCTTTAGCTTACAAACTTTATCTTCCTTTATTGCTATTGTTATTTTTGTCATGTAAAAAAAGTCAAAGGGAGTGAGAAAATGAGAAAGGAATTTCCACAGAAATGATTTCTGTTATCTTGTCTGCCTTTGATGAGTTGGCAAAATCTTCAGAGGTATATTAGCTATGCATTTTCTGTGGTATTCTGGTTGATTCTTGTTACTTCAACATCATAATATGTTCAAAAAATTTTCAACATCCACCTCCTCAATAGTGTGTTGACTTGCACGGTAAGTTTTATGGAAATCCTAACTAATTGCATTGAAAAATGACAGATTTCACACCCAAATGAGTAGCAGAAAAGACAGCAAATGTTTTGCTAATGTTGTCACCATAAAGCTTTTTTGTTTTTTAATTGGAAAAATCAGATTTACAGAGAAGGAGAGACAGAGAGAAAGAACTTACACCTGCTAGTTAACTCCCAAAGTAGCCAAAATGGCTGGAGTTGATCCTATCTGGAGCCAAGAGCTTCTTCTGGGTTTCCACGTGGTTGTAGGGTCTTAATGCTTTGGGCCAATATTTACTATTTTCCCAGGCCACAAACAGGGAACTGGATGGGAAATGGAGAATCTGGAACATGAACTGGTGCCTATATGGGATCCTGGCACATGCAAGGCGAGGACTCAGCACTATGTTCTTGTGTTGGACCCCACGAAGAAGTTTTATAGCATGAAAAAAGTACAATTATACTTCATGACAAGTTTAACATTATGTAAAGGAAATGACTGTCAAAATGGTTTGAATGGTTAAACCTGTTGGATTCTCTTTAATTATATCATTTTAGTGTTTTTAATTAATTCTTTCTTTAAAGATTTATTTTAATTTTATTGTAAAGTCAGATATATAGAGAGAGGAGAAGTGATAGAGAGAAATATCTTCCTTCCAATGGTTCACTCCCCAAGTGATTGCAAGAGCCAGTGCGGCACTGTGCCGATCAGAAGCCAGGAGCCAGGAGTTCTCCCGGGTCTCCCATGTGGGTGCAGGGTCCCAAGGCTTTGGGCTGTCCTCAACGGCTTTCCCAGGCTACAAGCAGGGAGCTGGACGGGAAGAGGGACTGCAGGAATTAGAACTGGTGCCATATGGAATTCTGGTGCGTTCAATGTGAGGACTTTAGTCTCTAGGCCACAGCGCCAGGCCTGAGTGTCTCTAATTAATTCTTAGTTGCTGTGCTTTTTTTGTGAATGACTTAGTAAACAGCCTTATTTTGTATGTAATTTTGATTAAATGGCATACAAAAATTGAGATCAACAGCTGAAATAGCATAAATGACAAGAATAATCTGAAATGTGAAAGTATATTAAGTACAAATGTCCTTTTTATAACTCTCAGGAATATATTTAAGGAACCACACAGTTAAATAATATCAACAACCAACTAGAAGTGATAGAGCATCTTTGCTCCTTAAATTCGTATTCAGAAGTCATCTGTTTTTAAATTCTCATTCAGTAGCTTATTTGTCAAGTGCTTAATACAGGAAGTAGTAGGTCAAAGACAAAAAAGGGCAATGTTCTGTGCCAAGAAATTATCGATTGGATATTCCTGTGCCAATGCCATTCTAAAAAAATGAAATAATTTAGAGCCGTTGGACAGGAACATGTGAAATATAGTAGGAAAAGTGGCCAAAAAAAAGCTATGACTCAGTTTCCCATGTCTTCAGTTCTGTATTGCTCCTTCTTGAATGCTGAGCATGGCTGACATTTGTCAGAGCAATGGGAAGCATTACTCATTGAAATTCTTTGATACTACCAACCATGTGCAATGTTCCCATCTGAGAGAAAATTGAATTTAGCACTTACAAAATGAAAGGATCATTCTCATGTAAGATACGTTCCTGGGAACACTGCAACGAGACAGTCATAGGCATGTGTGAGCCCAAATTGCGAAGATGGAAGAAGCAGCAAACGACTGAAATGCAGGAAACAGGCAATTTAGCCCACAGCTGCATCTTCAGAAATTTACATTTCCTCAAGAGTTACAGGATGTAACTGTGGGATAAAGCTCTTCCATTAGGTAAGGAGAGTCTCCAGAACCATCTGATTAATAACAAAAATCATGAACTATATGACTCCAAATCTGTGATTCCTGTACAGGCGCAAACACTGAGAGAGAGTAGTGAAGGAGGGAGGGTGGGAGAGGAGCAGGCATGGAAACGAGAAAGAGAGAGAGAAAGGGGGAGAAAGAGGGTGAGAGAGAGAGGGTGAAGAGAGAGAAAGGGGGGAGGGAGGCTAAGAGAGACAGAAAAACAGAGAAAAGGGGATGGAGAGAGACGAGAGAAAAAAGGGAGAGGGAGAATATGGGGTTGGGTCAAAGCAACAGTGCCTTAGTTTCTCACAGGCATAGAAGCAACTCTTAGAGACATAGATTAAGGGAAATTTCCTTTTGAGACTGACTTATGTTGGATGCAGGCAGAGAATGTGCAAATTCTCTGTTCTCACAAAATATCCCCCACACGTTAGTGTAAACAGTAAAGTGACATGAAACACAGCATATCCTGAATTCCAGAATATCCTGAATTCCCAGTCAGAGAAAGAAAGCCAACGAGAATCTGGAGAGTTCTATAAATTAATAATTATTAATTATTATTAGTTATCTCTTTTTCCTATACACAGGAAGCAGAGATCAGCAATTGCCTTCAACGCCAGTCTTACTGATATTTATAAATTATTTTTAATTTATTTATACTCTTCAATTAATATTTCCAATGTTCAGAGGTGATTTTAAGATGAGTTTGAATAGGCCAAGAGATGTTGAGGTGCTCAGAGAGCTTAAATATGAATGATTTTTTTTTCTCTTCCAGTACTTACCTGTCTTACTTTGCTGCCAGGCACTCTGTACAATGAATCTTTCTGAATTTTCAGAGCCTACATACAAATAATTTCTATCTGATTCTCATCAGGTCTCATCTCTCTCATTTTCAGTTAGTGACCTTCGTTTCAATGCTAGCAACTCTAAATTTGTCACTCAGCTACCATGTGAAAGGTGTCTCATATTTAATTCTATAGTTTCACGTAACTTTAGCTCTCCTGGACAAGATGTATAGTTCAGACCCTCGGCATGAATGTCTTAGAAACTTGTTTCTGAGCTATCCATTTTCAAAGTGCAATATATTATGAATACACAAGCATAGCGAGGAGACAGGAAAATCTCACATACGAGTTGCAAGGACTTGTTCAACAGGAAAGAAATGCTGCTGAATAGTCACTGAAGAAGCTTCGTATAATTGTCATAAAGAGAACAAGTGAATGGAAAACTGAAGCAATCAGGCCCAATATTTTTGTGAGTCACTGGATAACAGTCGATAACCAAGGCACATGTAAATACCATTAAAAGGGAACGATCCATCACAATGAAAGAGATACAAAAGTGTTATGAAAAGGTTCACAGAAATTAGAGAATATCAATGAAGGATGAGACTCGGTGCTGATAGTAATGTATTGGTAGATTTTGACAGTTCAATATGAAACAGAAGAGCATTTCTTGCCAAAGGACTAGCATCTCGGAGATGGGAAGGACAGGTAATGTCAAGTTGTCAAGCTACACTGAAGCACAGAGCTACATTACAGATAAGATGGAATCAAACTGTAAAGGCATAGCAAGGCAGGGGTACAGAACTTCTGAATTCTAGGCTCACACACATGGGTTTATTATAAAGCAGTAAAAATCATTTTATGGTATTTTTACTATTCAACTACAATGATATAGGTACTTTGATGGTGATATGTAAAAGTGACCATACTAAACACATAAAAAGATGATCAGTCTAGATTATAAATATAGATAGCAGTCCTCGTTAGTAAAAGCTGGAAAGGCGTTTCTATTATGATAACCAATCTTTTCAAGCACTAATGTGTCAAAATTTCCAGAACTCCAGTTTCTGTTTAGAGAACAAAGAAAAATAAAAAGAGTGTGCTGGTACTATAGGAATGGCAGAAACAGTGGGATGACAGGTTATAGATGAGGCCAAAATCTGTAGGACAAGGTAAGAGAAGGGCCAATAGTAACAATGGGGGGTGTGCTTTGGGAAAATAAGAAATTCTTACAATTTCATTCACAACATCATGACTTTCCCCCAATGTTATACTGATTTAGCAATTAAAAGCATTTTATACAGTTCATACAAATACAACAATGTTAGCAGCTAGTTGAACAAAAAGAACTAGCAAATATACTGTAAGTGGAAGAAATAGACAAAAATTTAAATTAACGGGAAAAATCCTTTAAAGTCAGTATTAACTCAATATTTTAAGAAAACTGCAGATTTTAAAATAAAGTATATATAAAAAGCATCTATAAACAGTATATATAAAAAGTACATATAGTATATATAGTATATATAAAAAGTATATATAAAAAGCATCTATAACAAAACTTACCTATCTTCAAAATGGTATCTCTTTTTTTCTAAGAATTATGTTATAAAAAACACAACTTTTTAAAAGCTTTTTTCTACTGTATGTTCCAGTTTTAATGGTGTTTTGATTGAGTTACAAAATTTTGTTTGAGATTCACATGATATGAAATTTATTTTGTGAAAAAATATGCTGACTTTGTCACAAAGGTCAGCTCACTGTTGTCAAGACTATAATCAATGACAGATTTGTAAATGAGTACTCATAATATTCATCAGAGCATGGCATCTGGTGAGGTTTTCCTGAATTTAGCATTGTCCCATTTCCTTTATTACTTATCATTGTAGTGCTTTGGGGAAGACATTAATATCCCTCAATGATGAGAAAAGTGCTTAACACTAAGACATTAAGTTAATTGCCAATGATTACTAAATTATTTGTATGACTGAAAGAGCTGAGCACATTCTTTACCTGTTACAGACTTCCTCACTGTTAATATTACTTCCTAAATTACGATCCCTGTAGAAATAAGCATATGTTTCTATGGAGGGAAAGCCTCTATCTGGTTTCGCATGTATTAGGGAAGAAATGTTCTAGTATGAATAACCTCTCTCAAAATATTCTGAACAATTCTAAGTCTGGAACCAGAAGGGAGCAATGGGTATCCATCACTACCATTATTTAAATTAATTTAAATTATGTAAAATCATCACCCTGGCACATGAAACCTTCAGAAACCTATCTGTTGCATCATGAGCTTGTTCTTTAGACTGAAGTTACTCAGTCTAGCCACAAATCTTATTTTATGTGTTTCTCTGATGTTAACCTTTTGGAGTCACGGCTTTCTAAGAAAAAAAAAAAGCAAATGACTGAGTCAGCTGATGGCTGGAGACCAACATTCATTCCGTGAGTCTATCTTCCGAGCAAAGTCACTGGCAGTCTCCTAGATTGATTTCTTTTTATTTTTATTTGAAATATCCATTTACAGAGAGAAGGAGAGACAAAGATCTCCCAGTTGCCACTCTCTGGATGTCCACAATGGGTTCTTCTGGATTTCTTATGTGAGTGCAGTATCCTATAGACTTGGCCATATTCCTCTGCTTTCCCAGGCCATAAGCAGGGAACTGTATGGGAATTGGAAATCCCGGGACACAACAAATACCCTAATGGGATACTGATGCTTGCAGTCATTTCCAATTACGTCTATACAATGAGCAATCTTGGAAGACAGAAATTGTGTCTCTTTCTAGAATGGTCTCCCCATTTTCTAGCCATTCATTATATTTGAATTCTCTAGGTGCATATTGTTATTCTGATGGCTCAACCTAGCATGTGAGGAGGTATCATTTGTTTCATGTTGCCCTATGATGGTTGAATTGTTGCTGTTACTGTGGATAGAGAACTATGTTTTTTTCCCAAGCCAGGAACTTTCCTTTGTTTTCCCAGCATCGATGACATGGCAAAAGATTAATTACACTGCAAGCGCAGAAAACACAAAACATTTATAATTCATGACAATGATGGGCGTGTATATTTTACATAGAATCTGAAGGATTTATGTGTGCTCCATCCATCAAATTCCTAAAACTCTAGTGTCTAATTTCAATCTTTACTTCAGATTAGTAAATTCTAACTTGTCCTTCAGTGGCTCTTTTTCAGTAATTCTACTTCATTGACTTTCTAAAAATTTTGCTCTGAAAACATTTTGCAGTAGTGAATTTCCTGCCTTTGTTCTAGATGGTCAGGCATGACCTCAGGATCCTATGGGCCCCCACTCTGCTTACTGTATTCAGGTACTCTCAGTCACCTGGAGACCTATCTGCTTCATCTCCCACAAGTTAATTCTAGGCTTTGTTTTGGCTATTTCAACTTGGAAAGTTCGGAAATCCAACAAGAATACTACACTTCTAGCTAGGAATAGGAAAAGACTTTCAGTGAACCATTTTCAGCTTTAGATAAAATCAGTTCCTTCCAAACTCTAATGTGTAACACCTCCCAGATCGAAGATGTGATCTTTGATAACACGGGAAAAGAAGAAATAATGGGATAAGGAGTCAGAAATGGGGCCAAAACCCATCTGACAAGAAGAATGAAAGGGCTTAGTAAAAGTAGAATAATTCTGTGCTTCAGTAGTAACAATAATAAGTAGTAACTAATAGCCTGATAGTATTTATAACACTAAATAAGTAGTAACAATAGCCTGATGCCTTTCACATGTACAATTCAAAATAAAAAAATGTATACAGCAAAGTAATATGGCACACCTCACTAAAATTTAATTATATATATGATGATCACTGTTCCACTGATGCTACTGTGATAGGAAATACTAATGATTTTCATTTCTCCATCATTTTCTCCACTTAAATTTTTGCTTAGGTTTTTTATTGAATAATCTAACAGTACTCACTGCAAATCTGAATTTCACGTGTGAACTTTGACCATCTCCCTATTTGTCCATTCTCCCTAACTCCTTGACTGTTTTCTCTTTGCATCAAGTCAAGATGCTTCTCTTACACTGAAGGAGTCTGATATCAATGCCCTTCCAGACACTCATCAAAACATCCTCTCACTATTTACCCTGACTCATGCTATCCCACTATCTGAGTCATGCTGAACTCACTCTGACCCAACTGGCAATGCTTTTATGTCTTGTATGGGTCAAAGTTCATCTATCTAAGAAAAGAGGTTTGCATCAGGAAAACCATATTAGAAAGCACTCAGGTTATGATGAGTGCTTCTACTTATGCTGTTATATAAGTGTCATTTGTGCAATTTTTATGTTTCACCATTTCAGTGTCATAACACACATTAAATGTAAAATGCATTTTTAACTCAATGCTATTCCATGGATTTTTAGTACTCTTTCATCAGTGTGAAGATAATCCTGTAATTATTATCTTTATTATATTTTAAAAAGATACTCTAGAAAATATCATTGATTTAGACATTATTAAGATAAACGCAAAACATCTTAGTAAAATATGTGTAATGGGAAATAAGAATGAGGGATCCCTCTAAGTGGTAAAAGGTTAATAAATAGCCTCAAGTTGCAAAACAGACCAACTCAAGTTACAGGAATCAGTGACTTAAATGATTCATGTGTCATTTTAACAGCTGGTCAGTACCCTCATTGCCAATGGTCCTGCAAACACTGCAATGCCCCTTCTCTGCCTAAATTTAGTGAACCCTCCAAACTTCACTATTGTGTAAAATGTGGAATTTTATAAAATAATATGAATAATTATATTTCATTATAATATGAGCAATGAAAAATACCTCCCATCTTTTCATTAATATTCAATATGTAGAAAGAGATGTTTTTGCATTTTTTCAAAAAGCTTTTCTGTTGAAAATGACATAACTTAGTATTTAAACTACTGAGGAAGTATAACACTTGCTTTGACTTATTAACTGTGTGACTTTGAGTAAGTTAAGAAATTTCTCTGAGCTTAAAATGACAATTTTATCTACTTGAAGATCACTTCTAAAATTTAGATTTTTGAGATTTTCATAAAGGTAAGGAAAGGGAATTTTGCTACCTAACTAGATTGCATCATTCTAAATATTATTTTAATTCCATCACCAAATCAAGTAAATTTCTAAGTCTTCCCCAGTCATCTTTAAGTTTCTGCAATCTAGCCACAGTTTGCTTCATGCTGCTTCCTTTTTCCTGCCATCAGTCCATCTCATAATCAAAACACTGCTAACTCGTTCCCTGAATTGTTTCTCTGCTAGTGATATTTCTGATGTAAGTAGTCCTTATTTATGTGTAAAGCATACAGCATCACTTACATCCCTAACATTCTTCTGGTTGCTTAATTCACTCAACAGGAAGTCCATATATGGATTAAGAGGCTCTGTGTGATTAGAAGTCTGCTGCCCTCTCCAGCCCTGTCCAAATCCTGTTTGATCAAAGGCAAAGACACAGAGTACGTTGTTCCTGGTAGATGATAAAGCATTAGAAATGTTGCAGATTCCTAATAGCACAGGTCAGGGTGGGTTGGAGAGAACAATTAGCAACATCTCTGGCCACAGGGAGAAAGAAAAGATTAAAACTGCCTAGTCCAGATTGGGAAGTTAATTCATCATGGATAGTTGTATGACCTTCTGTGGTGCTGTCAAGGGTCCACACACGTATCTTTCCAGGAGGAAGTCTTTCTTGAAATTATACTTCAGAATATTAATGCAAAGAACCGCAAAATGTACATATAAAAAGTAGAGATGATGTTCTGCTAGAGTAATAAGAGTTTCATAAAACTGGTATCAACTCACATACAAATGCAGTGATAGTATAAACGGAAAGAAAGTTATAGGTTCTAGGGACACTGAAATACAGATGCAATTATGAGGAGGGAAACATCAAACATGAAATAAAGACTGTGAATTTGTGGGCCTGGGTAAAGTAGGTTGTCACTGCTGTAAGTCAGTGAAGGGATTTTGAAGAGATTCAACTTGTTTTATTTTGTTGTTGTTTGTTTTGTTTTTTCTAAAAGCAATTCGCAAACCTGTAAACACTATCCTGGATAAGACATCATCATCATTGTTATCAAGCATTGCTATGATAATAGCCTTCTGAATCTAGAACTTGTGTCATAGGTCATTTCTTATAGTGGAAAGAAACGACATTTGAAATAGCACAAGTGGATATTACCTATCCTGCTTCAAGATACTCCAGGGATGAACAACCACAGCAAACTGCGAAAACCTTTCTCCCCAGCAACCAAGCATACTTCCAGATGTCTTAGTCAAAGCAGCATCCATTCAATATGTTATGGGATCCATTTGAACAATTTTTAAGGAACTTATGATTCTGGTATAACAGAATCATGAGCCTTAGAGTTCTTTTAAAATTCAAATATAGGCAAAAAGCAAGTCTGTTTGATCGCAAGAGCTATGAAGATGTAAAGAGAGAAATGTCTGTCCTCACATTTCAATAGTATCTGTTTTCACTGGAAACCTGAACAGACTTTAATAATCTCCGCTCTAGTCTGGGGTAATAACTCAGAAAGCTGCAAGTACTGTGAATTCTGTCACACGAGTACAAAGCCTTTGCTGAAATTTCCCCAAGACACAGTTTAAATAGTATACTTCCTCTGTCTTTGTTTCTCTCTCTCATTCTCTCTTCATTTTCTCACAAACACACATGTGAGCACAGTGTTTTAATTATCAACTGTTTTCTTTCTTTATTATGTCTTTCATTGTAGACAGGACAAAACTTTCAGCAAATGCTTCAAGTAGTAGAATATTCAATTGTAATCGCTTAGCTCAATCAATACTTATAAATTGCACATTTTGTGGTGACAACTGGGAATTGCAGTAAACTGACACGGAGAGGGAGTACTGTACCTTGGTTCCTTTCTTTGAGGTTGGGAAGGCAAAGAAAGGCCACCAGTCAATATACTACTGACTACGCAAAAAGGACCTACTATACATCAGTCACACTACTCAACAGCCCCTGTTTCATTTGTGTCTACTTGGTTTTTTGTGTGTGTATGTGTGTGATGTTATTAAAACATGGAGTACCTTTGAAAATAACAATTTTCAAAAAAAAAGATTTTGTGTTTAGAAAAAAACATTTGCACTTAAAAATGATCTTTCTGAATTTATCATTTCCATGCTTAAATGGTCATCTAGTTTGACAGTAACTTAGTGAGAATAATAAATCTCAATAACACTACTAGCACCAAGTCTACCGTGGGTAGATAGCACTTAAAATGAAGGAAGATTATTTCATTTTTGTCTTTTCTGGAACACTGGAGGAAAAGCTTCTACACTGTCACATTTCATTTATGGGTAAACCTGTATTCATCTTAGGTTAACTGGTTACCACTACTCACTTTCACCTAATGTTTCCATATTTTTTCTCATAGAATCATGTCTACTTTTATCCCAGAATGAATCATTCATAGCTATTTGACTTGTTATGGCTCATAGATTCCTAATGAAGATACAAGTTGCATTTGCATTTTGCCCAGTATACAACCCTTTCTAAGCAGCGAGGTTTTTATCTTACAGGCTTAGTGCAACGCCTTTTTCATGCATCAGTAGGTGCTATCTCTTTGTGTATCCAGAAGGAATGGCTATAGAGGTATTTGATACTTCTATTCTCGCTTTTTTTTTATTACTATTCAATTGAAAACATGATAATGATGTTTCTAATTGCAGCAAACAATTTCATTTTATCTTCTTTTTCCAGTTCTGATCCACTTTATTTTTTTAAATGTTCTAAAAGATTATTTTTTTTTTTTATTGGAAAGTCAGATATACAGAGAGGAGGAGAGAGAAGAAAATCTTCCATTCTCTGAGTAACTCCCCAAGTGGCCACTAAGACAGGAGCTGCGCCAATCCAAAGCCAGGAGCACAGAGCCTCTTCCGGGTCTCCCATGTGGGTCAGGGTCCCAAGGCTTTGGGCCATCCTCAGCTGCTTTCAAGGCCACTGCAAGGAGCTGGATGAGAAGTGGAGCTGCTGGGGTTAGAAGCAGCGCCCATATGGGATCCCGCAGTGACCCAGGCCCTATTTTTTAAAAAATTTAATTAACATTCATCAGGTTAGATACAATGTTAAGAATGCAAGAATATTCCCTTTCCACTACCCCTCCCTCATATTTTCTTATTTTTTTTAAAGATTTTATTTATTTTATTACAAAGTCAGATATACAGAGAGGAGGGGAGACAGAGAGGAAGATCTGCCGTCTGATGATTCATTCCCCAAGTGAGCCGAACGGCCGGTGCGCCGATCCGATGCCAGGAACCAGAAACCCCCTCCGGATCTCCCACGCAGGTGTAGGATCCCAAAGCTTTGGGCGGTCCTCCACTGCTTTCCCAGGCCACAAGCAGGGAGCTGGATGGGAAGTGGAGCTGCCAGGATTAGAACCGGCGCCCATATGGGATCCTGGCGCATTCAAGGCGAGGACTTTGGCCGCTAGGCAACGGCGCCGGGCCCATATTTTCTTATTTTTTTTAACTCTTGAAATGACATACTGTAGACTTTTACCACAATAGACGGCTTAATACTAACTGAATAGGATGTTTCACTATTATAAGCAATGAGATCTTAGCTTATCAGTAATACAGACTAAGGCCATACGATTTGTGATTACCTTATGATTTACTGCCCATTGGTGAAATGATTACATTTCTGTTTTTAATCTCTAAGTGATCTTCAAAATATTCATGAAGATTGTGCACTAAGAAAATTATGCAGGAATTCAAATTTTCCCCCTAATAAAGGAATCCTTCAATTTAATAGCCAACTAAATTTTTCATTTAGAAAATTCGTAACAGATGTTTATAATTTTTTCCTGTTCATGGGTATTTACGTGATAGTTCAATATTGTGAAATGTCCAGCTAGAATAAATGTATCTATCTTCTAAAACATGTACAGTACAAAAAGCCAATCTAGGGTTTTTTTGAACAGAGAAATATATAGTATGTTAACATTATCTATACTCTTAGCACAATACAAAAGATCCCTACAACTTATTACTCCTGTTTACCTAAACTATGATACTCATTAATGAACCTTTCACGTTCTCTTCTTCCCCATAACCCTCCTCGGCCTCTAAAAACTGCATTCTTAACTTCCATAAGATCACCTGCTCATCATGAGTTCATAAAAACTTGAGTTATATTTGTCCTCCATGTGCTTGGATTATTTCACTTAATGTAATACTCACAAGTCTCACCCATATTGCTGTAAATTATAAGATTTCATTCTTGTAAAGATTGAATAATATTCTGTTTTGTAATAAATGCAATATTTTTCATCCATTTCTGGACAGACACTTAGGCATTTTTAATGTATTCTTTAACTGTGAGAAATACCCTGATGCATATCAGAAGAAAGTGTAACAAACTCATCACATGTCTGTTACACAATTTTAACTTACACAAACAATATCTGAATATTGTTCTCCATAAATAAATGTTTGGTGATTTTAGAAGAGGCATACTATTTTCTAAATAAGATGTCATTTAGAAACTTGTAAATAAAACATTTTATAATGAAAAACAGAAACAGTTAAAACAGAAAAAATTGCCATGATTTTAAGATTTCGTATAATCTGATCAGCCAGTTATCATGAAAACATCAATACTAACATGAAAAGCAAAAGCTACTAGTTACCAACTATAACATAGCTAGAAAGGAAATAAAAATATTTATAACCGATTCCCTAAAGATATAATTTATAAATTTTAAAAGTTCTGTTTTCACTTTATTTGAATGGCCTATTGGGAATGGGGGGTGGAAGAGGGAAAAAGAGAGAGAGAGAGAGAGAGAGAGAGAGAAGCAGAGTGACAGAGACAGGTTTTCTGTCTGCTGGTTCGCTCTCCACATGTTCACAAGCAACGAGAAGCAAGGAGCCTAGAATTTAATCTGTCTATGACACAGGTGGCAGGCAGGGGCCTACGTCATTGTGCTGTGTCTCACTGTACGTATTAGCAGCAAGTTGAATTAGAAGAGGAGGAGGACTCTGAAATGGGGTGTGGCTCTCCCAATCAGTCTCTTTTAATTACACACCAAAACATACTGTTTTTATAAATTTTAGATGCTGGCCACCGACCAAGCAAAAATATCTTTTGAAGATTGAGGCATATATTGCGCTATACCAGAAGTATATTTCTATACTGAGATATAGCCTTTCCTTCAAAAACAAAGTATTTGATCTATTTATTTACATGGGAGCTGCTACTTTCAGATGTCAATGTTAGTTTTCGTAATTCTAAAATCAGATTTGTGAACAACTATGTAAAGAAAAGTAAGAAACACTTGGTATTTCAACAATGTTCAGATTAACGAATTTTTATATTAATAATTCCTTGTTCTCTAGCAATTTACTTTGGTATCTTTAATTTTAGTGTGGGTGTGTGTGTACTACTATGTTAAAAATTAAACTGCATGATTATGTTGTATTTTCCCAGCATTATTTAATACACTTGACTAACATTAATTATGTAACAAAGATGTACATAATGTTTTTCTATAAACATTTTTTTAACATTTGTATTTGCTTTAAAGGTTAGATTTGCATTGTCCTTAGATTATTTTTCTAAACTTTTATTCAGTAGGAAGAACATTTTTAAATCAATGAATCAATCACTTCATATTTCTATGTGATAAGAATGGCTTGGGAGAATGGTTTGGGAATATTTCATACAGCCTGTGACTTGAGAGGAAAATGACACAGGAATGATTTTTTTTCTCATTTATTCTATTCAGAGCATTACAGAACAAAATCTTAATAGTAAGTACTTACCTTGCACTAAACAGATCAATCTTTTCCATTAGATTTGTCATATGAGACATGAACTCAACTGTAATTGATTTCAAAGTCATGTGGAACAACAGGCACTCTCGTATTTTCCTATGATAGTGTATCAATCAATAGCTCTGGCAGTTTAACAAAAATAATTACATCAACATATCTGCTTTCCCAACACCATTTTGTTCCAAGTGTTGGTAACAATCTGATATTAGAAGAAATCCAATAAGTTAGAAGCAGAAAGGCTAAGAGCCTGGGTAACTAAGTGCTTAGGCCTCCTGCGCTCCTGTGAAACTGATTGTCTCATTTTCTCCATCTTTTCACAGCTACCAGCACGGCCTATCAGTCTTACAAGCAGTTCTAATAGTTCCTGGATTTGGAGTTTGATTCAGGCTTTGTATGAGCACATGCTTATATAAAAGCTAAAATAGGAGGGTATTAAATGGATTAAGCGATTCAGTAGAGTATCTCAGCCAGCCATAATTCAAGACACAATAGTTCAAATCTTTCATTGCTGTTTTCTTTGATAAAACATAGGTTTCAACCTTTGGGGAAGTCTCTTTCCACAGTGTCAGCAGCAACTCCAGACCTGTCAACTCAACAATGCTTTACAACTAATGCCTTTCACAGTGACTGAGATAGAAAAAGAACTGCAATAATGTGGCCCAGGCTTCAGGAGGATTAGAAATTCAACCGCATACATTGGGTACTCACTATGTGTATGGAAATAGGTGAGTCGACAATGACATGATGGAAAAAAATTACCTTTAGCAGAAAACCAAGTCTCAGGAAAGAATGGAGCTATTTAGCAGGAACCTAAAAGAAAAATACATGCTATGTCTGAGTTAAAATTACATAAACTTTTAGTGTGTCATATAATATTTGAGAGCTCCCAAAGACTAATTTTTGTTTGCATCAAAAGAGCAAATATTAATTCAGTCATTAAGTAGTTGAGAAATGGTGCTTCTATTTGTACTGGTTATTTATTCATTTGTAGGTGCTGAGTTCTTCTGTTAACTTCACAGGATGTGACTGTCAATTAACTTCAGTTTTCTATTGCTTCCTAAGCAAACTTTTGAGTTTTGCATTTCTTCTGTCCCTATCAAAACATAAAGTTATGAACCAAAGTAAATATATATTTTCTACAAAGGGTGTTAGTCATAGCTTTTCTTCATTCAGCAGGCATTTTTCTTGCCTACTACACCCCAAACTATTTTTTTAGATAAACAAGAACCCAGTCAAGGGGCCAGTGTTGTAGCAGAACAAGGTAACCTGTCACATTAGACACCAGCATCCCCATATGGGTGCTGATTTATGTCCCTGCTACTGCATATCTGATTCAGCACACTGTTAATAGCCTGAGATAATACCAGATTGCTGGGACCCCCAGCCACCCATGTGTAAGACCTGGAAGAATCTCTTGGTTCCTGGATTTGGCCTAGCTTAGCACTACCTGCTAAGGCCATCTGGATAGCAAATTGATAGATACAATATCACTCTCTATCCTTTCTTGTAAATCTTATTTTCAAATAAATACATAAATGATTAAAAAGTAACAGAAAACTATCTTGGTTCCTTCTTAAAAATATAGAATTTAAAATAATCAAACAAAAAATTGACATGGACATTTGTTTGAATACAATTTAATGAACGAATGTGATGAGAATACACAAGAAATTAGAGAAAACAGCTTATTCCAGCTCTTAATAACAGTAACATCTGACAACATGCCTGAACTTAGTTTTCAGATAATTGGCCCAAATACATGATATAAATCGCACATTTCCAGAATGGTTCCACTCAATAGGAATATATCTTATACTGTGACTACAATTCAAAATTAAACTTCTTATTAGGAAAATAGAGAGTGAAAACAAACAAGAGAGAGAGACAGAGAGAGAAGAGTATTGCTGGTTCATATCACAAAGGCTTATGATGGCCAATCAGGTCAGGGGTCAGAGACAGAAGCCAAGAACAGAATCCAGGACTCCCACGTGGGTGACAGGAACTCAATGCTAGAGTCTGCATTGAAAAGAAGGTGAAATCAAGAACCTAATCTGGGAACTGAATTTGGTCACTTTGATGGGTGATGTGGGCAGCATAATTACTAGGCTAAATGACTGTTCCCAAACCAATTTCTTTCTAAAGTACAAAATTATCTACAAGAGCAAGAGATTAACATCGACAATTAGTCACCCACAATTGGGTTATTTTGAGATTACAAAGTTATAGTCACTTGAAACGAGAACATGCTTTCTAGTGGGAAAGGACTGTTAAACTGTGACAATACCGGGATATCTGACACAAGAAATTTACAGAGGGCAGTTTAGAGCAAAATAGTGAGCTTTAACTCCATACAGACATTTTTCACACTTATGTAGTTACGCTCACAATAGTCAAGATTATGCTGAGAGTTAGCATAGATATTGTTGGACTTCAGAATAAGAAAAGGATTGCCATTAGATCATCTCTTCCCTGGAAGCATGATGAGTCTAAGAAGCTACTCTTCAGGGCCATAATTTACCTTTGAAAAGATGACATTTCAGATGTGTTAGTCATGCCAATCAGCACACCATCCCCCTTAGAAAGCATGCGCGTCACACTAGGATCCCATATGGGCTCCAGCTATAATCCCAGCAGCTCCGCTTCCCATCCAGCTCTCTGCTTGTGGCCTCGGAACACAGTCCAGGATGGCCCAAAGCCTTGGGACCCTGCATGCATGTGGGAAACCTGGAAGAATCTCCTGGCTCCTGGTTTCTGATTGACTCAGCTCTGGCCATTGTGGCCTCTTGGGGAGTGAATCATTGGATGCAAGATCTTCCTTTCTTTCTTTCCTCTTCTCTGTATATCTGACTTTACAATGAAAATAAATAAATCTTTTAAAAATTGCATCACCCCATAGAAAAGCATGTTCATATGTTCAGCACGAGAATTTGCTCGTTGTGCAAACATGAAATGAAAAACACCAAACTGTTCTCGCTCGTTAGTACAATTATTACAATGTCATGAAGGCACTAAACACATTGGTATTGACTATACAAACTTGTGAAAGATGCTTGTGTTTGGGAAAAGCACTTCCAGCCAAATCTTCTGCTTTCAAACAAAAAGTTATTATTTTATCATCTCTTGTGTACTAGAACTAGAAAGGTTTGGTTTTGTTACATTTAAAAAAATATTTCATCACAGTCTTGCTTTTTAAGTATTGTCTTTTGTTGTGTTTGCTTTGTAGGTCAGGGAGAGGTTGAGAAATATTTGTACAAATGAAATTAGCTTTCTACCACTTTAGTTTGATGCAAGTTCACTATGAATCACTGGATACAACAAAAATGTTTCCACGTTCACTATCCAGTTCTCATAATTGTGTTGCCATTACTTTTCAGCACATTGGAAACCAACAATTGAAGTATCCAATTGTAATGTGATCATTCAGTTGGCTAACCCTCCCTTTGTTAGCACAACGATTCCATACGGGTGCTGGTTCATATCTCAGCTGTTCCACTTTCATCTAACTCCCTGCTTATGGTCTAAGAAAGCAGAGTAGTGTGGTACAAAGCCTTGGGGTTTTGAACCTATGTGGGGGTCCAGGAAGCAGCTCCTGGCTCCTGGCTTTGAATTGATTCGACCATTGTGTCCATTAAAGGAATAAACTAACTCTGTGAATTTCCTTTCTAATAAAATTTAAAATAAATCTTAATTTAAAAAAAACAACAAATGGCTAAACTGTTTTACCCTTAATTTGGTAATAGCATCCATTTACATTTTCATAAATTTTATAGTCTATATTGAAACAGAATTAAAGAGTTTACAAAGTTGGATCACTAGAAGCAATTATGAATATTAGAAAACAGTGTATATAGGTAGATACGAGAAAAAGGAAGTAGAAACAATGAATTAATGCATTTATTAAATAAGTAACAATTTTATTGTCTAAGAAGTTAAATAAATATATGGCTAAGACTAGACATTAAATAAGCAAAAGAGAAGACAATCTTTTTTTTTCCTGGATAATGTTTGTCTCCATAATAACTATGACTTTCTTGAACTTATTTTTCTCTTTTTCTTCTTCCTTTATTTCTGCAGGATCCCTTTGATAAAGTCTTTGGTGCCACCATCAACTCCTCCTTTTCTTTTTCCTCACTGACTTAATTTAGTAGATTTTCCACCTTTGCTTAAAACCTACAATTCCATGATACACTTAAATAGCAGAATGTTGGAATTGTGACTATTGTGACTATTGGAGTAATAAGGGGGGAAAATCCAACTGGGAGAATGGGAAGGGAGGAAAGGGAGGTGGAGGGGGAATCTGTCTAATACAATGTATTTAACCAAGAAATAAAGCTTTGTAAAACACATTATGGAATCATTCTCTAGTTAATGCAATTGTTTTGGTACAGTTTTAGCTATAAAATTTTAAACTCAGAATTTTTTTTCTTTTTTTTTTTTGACAGAATTGATTTGAAACATAATTTTGAACAACATTTTGGGTGACAGTGTTGTGGTATAGTCAGCTAGGCTGCCACATGTGATATTATCATCCCAGATTGCAGCAGGGATTCCAGCCCTGGCTGCTCAAATTCTGACCCAGCCAGCTTTTGGAGAGCCTGGGATGGTTGCAGAAGATGGCTCAAGTTCTGGGGCTCCACTGTTCATGTGAGGGACTTGACGGAGCTCTGAACTCTTGCTTTCTTCTTGGACATTCCCTGGCTTTTGAAGCCAGTTAGGGAGTGAACAAGTGGATGAAAAATACTTTATTCTCTCTGCTTTTCCCTGTCTCCCTATCCTTCTGGATTTCAAATACATGAATAATCATTTTTAAAAAGTGTTTCCTTAACACTTATTGTCCAATATATTGAGATCCACATAATTGAAGGATATTATCTAGAAATACATTCCTGGGAGAATCATGTTTACAGTATAAATGATTGCCAATGCTATAGAACACAGGGTAAAAATTTTAGTATTTCTGTTGTATTTGAATTCTGTCTATTCTTACTTCGACAATTTAGAAAAAAATTGTAATGCTTCTTCTTATTAGGATGATTTTCAATGAAATTTTTTCTGCTACACTAGTAATTATCTTTATTATTAAAGTACTGTAAATAAGAGCAGGAGCTGCAGCAAGAATCAGATACAGAAACTAGTTATTATTTCCTTTGCAAAACACACAAGTAACTTGAAAATAAGCAAAAACGAGAAAATTCTCACAAGGTTATCCTGACCTCTAATTTTAAACCACACTGTATGAAACTTACCCTTTGTGTCTGATTTCATTGTTCCACTTTATATTTTATTCTAACCTTCAAAAATATTCTCTCACTAACAAAGCATTTTCATTATCTCGGGTGATGATTTTCAGAATATCTTTTGTTGTGCTTGAAAATGTCAGGGTTTCTTTTGATTATAATTGTGTGTATGGCATCATAAATTATGCAAATATATCTAAATTCAGCATAAAATAAAATTAACCTACATTTGCTTTTTTTTCCATTCTCAAGATTACTACTGAGTATGTATTTCTTCTAATAAACAACACATTCAGTTCAACACAATGGATCAAGATTATGAAAAAACTAAATGATTTATTCTACAGCAACACATTACTGTCTTACACGTTGTTGTATTCATTACACATAGTGGAAAGAAATGTATCATTTAAGGAAGTTTAAGGAACTCAAATATAATGGTTAAAGTATATCCTCACCTTGGAAAAGAATCTGTACAGGTCCAGACATTAATTCAAAACTTTGTATTTTTTTCATTTTGTACAATCAAAATTATTGAATGACTAATTTCTCTTGGCCTATGTTTTTTTTTCTGATAAGTAATGTCATGTTTAGTTTCTTTCCATGACTTAATTTACATTTTAAGATATTTAAATGTTTAAATCTGTAAAAAAAATCACCAAGTTTGTGCACACCAAAGATTGTTCTGCAGAGAAAGAATCAACATCAGACATAACCAAAAAATAAAAGAACTGATGGCTCAATGGAGGGAAGTAAGACCTAATTTACAGAGAAATTTCAATAATTTGTCTAAGTAATCACATTCATTACATTGGCTCCTACTGTGTTGTTCTTTTTCTCTACTGTCCCTTGTGTGTTTAAGTTTTGTTTATTTGAAAGAAATGGAGGAAGGGTGACAGGGAAGGAGAGGGAGAAGAAACAGGGAGAGAGAATTAATCAGACACATACACCGAAATCTCTTATCCACTTACTTATTCTCCACATGCCTACAATACCTGTTGTTGAGTCAGGCTGAAGCCAAGAGTCAGGCACTCAATCCATACCTTCTACATGGACTGCAGGGAGCTCAACGCTTAAGCCATCATGCACGCCTCTCAAGGAGCTCACTAGCAAGACAGTGGAGACTGACCTCAGTCACCCTGAGATGCATTGCGGAGCTCCCAAGCAGAGTCTTAACTGCTACAGCACATGCCTAGCCCTTTCATTCTAATAACTGTAGGTGGGATAGACTGTCACAAGATGACGTGGTTTCTAAATTGTATTTTATTTATATTCTGCCTAGCAGGTACTTGGGTTTTCTACCATTGAATTTAACCCATATGATTTAAAAACTTACTATGTGTGAAGATGATACACAGAGAATCCTCTTTATCTTCTTGAGAAAATTACATCCAATGATAGATTACACGATAAGATAAAAACTATACATTTAAATTAAAGACACATTAAATACTCAAGAAAATTGCAAATGCAATTCATAATGTAACAGTAAGATTTAGTCAGAAAGTGATCCTGCTCTTAAACTTGAAAAATTAGTCAAGCAGGTAAACAGATTTCTAGTTAGTCAACATTCCCAGACTCCCCACAAAAGAAAAAAAAAATCTGGAAGGGCCTACACTCATGACCAATTAGTGGAAGTAGAAAATTCAGTTTTTCTGGATTCCAAGAAGAAATTTTTTTTGCTTTTATGAATTTTTATATTTCATAAAAAATTACAAATACAAAATCATTTGCATGAATAATTGTACATGTAGCAATAAATAAACAGAGATGACTTTTACTATTTTTCACTGTTTTACTGGGTATTTTCTAATTTGCCATATCTACTGGCCATGTGGAAGAATAATGAAATAATAGTTGGTTAGGATAGCTTCTTTTCCTCTTTAACTGATTCAAAAATTTATAATAACTGATACATATCTTTAGCAAATTTATTTATTTTTTTAAAAAGGATCTAAAACAATTTTTTTTGAAAGTCAGGTTTACAGAGAGAAAGCAAAATAGAGAGAAAGATTATCCATCCACTAGTTCATTCCCCAGGTTGCAAAAACAGCCAGAGTTAAGCTGATGCAAATCCAGGAACCAGGAGCTTCTTCTTGGTCACCCATGAAAGTGCAGACTCTCAAGGCTTTGGGCCATCCCCTACTGCTTTCCCAGGCCACTAGCAGGGAGCTGGATGGGAAATGCAGCAGCCATAACATGAACCAGCACCCATCTGGGATCCCAGTGCATGCAAGGCCAGGAGTTAGCCACTAGGCTATCGCGTCATGTACGAAATTTATTATTTATAATTTGAAAAAATCATGTTTCATCCATTACATTATCAATTAATCAAATTTGAATCTGGACACAAAAACGTGAGTATTTGCATGTGTCCAGGACAGAAACAACAAGCTTGTGACTCAAAAAACATAGCTTCTGTTAAAACAATTGAGTTTTCAACATTCCTTTTATATAGTTTTGGATAACATTTTCATTTTATTTTGGATCACATGACTTAGTCACTATATTTATTTCAAGAAGTTTAGAATCTCTATTCCAAGTGTACTTGGAGAGTATACTAATTAACTCTTGCAATCATTGTTCATGTATTCATTCAAACGGACAGATATCCTGGTGGCTGTGGGATATGCTTTCCAACTCTGTGTGTACTCATACCAAGAAAGATATGCACAAGTCCTCCAAGGGACCCTGGTGATGGCCATGAGTAGAACCTAAAATATACTCTATTTTAAACATCTTTAAGCTTGAAATCATAAGTCACAAAAATCTTACTAGTCATTTATTAAATTTAACAAATAAAAACCATCATAGATTAACCTAACAAAATTTCAAATTGTGAAAGTGATTCTCTGACAAGTGACCCTGGTTGTTAACTTGTCTCCTTGCCTGAAGTCTCCTCTTTCTACTCTCAGCAAAGGGTGATCCTTGTACACATTTACCTTGATAACAACCATCTGCTAATTATATTTTCCTTAACAATTTATTTATTTGAAAGACTAGAATAAAGAGTGAGGAAGAGAAATATTTCATAAACTTGTTTATTTCCCAAATGCTGTCAATTTGCAGAGAGCAAATCAAAGCTGAGCCAGAAACTCATCTGAGTCTCCCTCATGAGTATAAGGCAGCAAAGTATTATAACTCTCATTTTCAACTCCTAAAATTTGCATTAGCAGAAAGTGGCAGTGCAGGAAAAGTAGCATTTCAATCTGGTACTCTAAGAGGATGCAGACCTTCCTAGAGGTAGTTTTACATTCTGTAATATATTGTGTATCTTTTCATCATTTTTTGTGAGCTCTTATTTTCATCCATGTTTGGGGATGACTGTGTGGGCTACAATAGAGATAGAAAAATCATGGTATACAACAACAGCTGCAGCAAGACGGAAATGAAAAGGTGGGAGTTTATCATAAATAGGCTTATTTCAGTGGCTATAGATGATCATCAAAGCAATAAAAAATGAAGAGCAACAGTCAATTCTCCTCATTGTTACAAAGAGATGGTGTTGACAATTACAGAGACAGAATAGAAAAAGCAAATGGAAAATAATGAATTTACTTTCATTGTGTTGAGAGTGTTTTCTCTGATCTCAACCTACAGGTCAAGAATGAAGATAAAATGGGAACTCTCCAAAGTAATGTGAACCTTAAAAGCAATAGAAACAAGCCACCAAGTTTCACTGTACTCTCCATGTTTTCTGTTCACTGATTCAGCAGGGCAATTGTTTCAGTCCCATCTTTTGGGACCTCAACTGATTCGATGTCCACAAAAATTAAAAACAAGTGACCAGCACAATGGCTTAGTTGACCAACCCTTCCCTTGTAAGCACAATGATCGCAGATGGGTGCTGGTCTTTGTCCTGGCTACTCCATCCACTTCCCACCTAGCTCTTTGTGGCCTGGGGAAGCAGTGGAGGTTGGCACAAAGTCTTGGAACACTACATTTGCGTGGGAGGCTCCTGGTTTTAGATCAGCTCAGCTCCAGTCATAATGATCATTTAGGGAGTGGGCCAGCAGATAGAGGAATCTGCTTTTTCAATAAAAATAAAATTATTGAAAAAGAAAGATAAAGAAAAATCCATAACACCATATGTGATCCACAACTTAAGTGTCTAAACTAGACTTGTGGAATTATTCTTTGCAAATTTCCTTAGAGTATTATGAGTTGACTTTTCATGATTTCATTTTTCTTTAAGTGTGAGTGATATCTATATTCTTTTTTAATTGATTATAAATTTAACTGATAAGAAATTGTGAGAGATGAATGCAGTGTAAAATTTTCTGATATCAGCTTCCCTCGGAGCTGACCCATACTCTAATCCTTAAAAAGAAAGTGCACATGACTGCCAAACTGATATTTCATTTATCTGCTGTTTGACCTGTGCTGCCGCTTCATTTTATGGCCCACACATATGCTACCCTGACTTTTTTCTCATGGCGTATAATCAATAATGAGGTCATTATTCATATTTCCAGCACCTATGTGAAGGTAAAAGTTCCTAAGTTCACTTCAAATCTCTAAGAGCCCTCTTGCAGAGCAGACCTAAACCCTGGCATTTACCCCGAACTCTGCTAAACTATTTAATGTAAAGTTGATTTCTCGGTGGTGTCCTCATCCTACAGTGTCAAAATAACTTTTCTAAGAAATGGACTTTAAAAAAATCCCAAGAATACTCCCCTTTTCTATTGTAAAGACAAAGGTGGGTTATTTAATCAATTTTGAAATATGATATGAATGAATAGGCTGAATAAGATCATCTCATCACTCTACAAGGTTTTGCTAATAAAAATAAAGAGCTGCAGTCTACAAGTTCTATAATTTGACTGCCTCTAAATTATAAATGCCAATTTTTATCCTACAAATGCAAACTCACTGAGGGAATATCAATGGAAAACAATAGCTGGGTGAATTTTTACACTCTGGTTCCAAAAAATAAAATACATTTAGTGTTTTCAAATCAATGCTGGAGGAAATGTCAAGGCAGCAGTGCACAATTATTCATTTTGCAGAGATGTCCAAAGCTATTAGCTTTCTGCACTTTAATTAGGAAAGCAATGCAAAACTGTTCTCTTGCTCAATTGTTGGAAATTCGAGACATTTCATATTGAGAAAGAGTACTGAATTTGTAAAGTCGTATAGATCCAAGTGTATTTTTAGTATAAGAGCAATAGTCACTAAAAATGTATTTCTACTCTTACAGCTATAGCTTGCTTCTTGAAGCCCTAGGCATATCAATTTAATGGATATTGAAAGAGGTTAGACAATTAAGGAAAAATTAGAGTACTAAGTAGCTTTAACATAGTATAATTTTTCATATATAAGGCACAAAATGACTTAGTTTCAAGACAGTTGAGGTAGTAATTTCTATGGTTGAAAAATTATTTCTTAAAAGTCATTATTAACAGATAGAAGTCATTCCTTTTTATTTAAATTTGTTTCTCCCCATTTTTGTGCAACTATTTAAGAAGGCAACATTCTTAAGTCCTATTGAGGGAACTGATATGCAGCATGTATTAAGCCTGGGACACTTACTGTCAATCCCAAAATTATAAGAGTATAATAGGGAATGTTTCATGTTATTTTCCATTTCTTTGTTAAAGACTTTCTTTCCATACGAAATCTTATAGAGAAACAATGCAGATTTCCTAAAAGTTTAAAAACAAGAGTCGGAAGAGCAAAAAATAAGGAGAGAAGGTATCCTCTCACATTTGCTGCTTGGAAGTTCAGGAGAACAATCCTCCTTATGGCAGCAGGTAGGGAGTCATTGTTTACGCCCATCTAGTTCTCAACAGTCTTTCTGGATCTTTTTTAAAGTGGATTATTTGGGTTGGGAGTAGCAAGTTATCCTGTTTCTCTTCTAAGGAAGAATACAACTCTTGACCTAAGATGGTGGGTCAAAAATAGGAGATCTCTTAGTACACTTTCATGTAAAATATTTCTGGGACCCGGCATGGTAGCCTAGTGGAGAAAGTACTAGCCTTGCATGTGCCAGGATCCCATACTGGTGCCGGTTCTAATTCCAGTAGCCCTGCTTCCCATCCAGCTTCCTACTTGTGGCTTGGGAAAGCAGCCTAGGACTGCCCAAAGCCTTGAGACCCGGCACCTGCTTGACACGGAAGAGGCTTTGGGTTTCTGATCAGCACAGCTCCAGTCACTGTGGCAACTTGGGGAGTGAATTATCCGATGGAAGATCTTCCTCTCTCTGTGTCCTCCTCTCTCTATATCTGACTTTCAAATTAAAAAAAAAAAAAATGGGCCCCAGCATGATAGAGTAGCGGTTAAAGTCCTCGCTTTGAACACACCAGGCTCCCATATGGGCTCCAGTTCTAATCCCTACTTCCCATCCAGCTCCCTGCTTGTGGCCTGGGAAAGCGGTCCGGGACCGCCCAAGGTCTTGGGACCCATGTGGGAGACCTAGAAGAGCTCCTGGCTCCTGGCTTTGGATTGGCTCAACTCCAGCCATTGTGGCCGCTTGGGGAGTGAACCATCAGATAGAAGATCTTCTTCTCTGTCTCTTCTCCTCTCTGTATATCTGCCTTTCCAATAAAAATAAAGAAATAAAATCTTTTAAAAAATCTTAAAAATATATAAAATAATTCAGGGCTTGAAAATAAATAAAAATACTCTGTTTCAGTCATTCAAACTCAAAAGCTATGAAATTCTATGAGTCAAGCACTGTAGAGATAGACATAAACTCAATGGACTCCTGCCTTTTAAGGACCTATGACAAAACATCTGCTGGCATCACAGGTTTGCGTAAGTTAGACACAAGTTTTGCAGGTAATGAAGGCCATGGCAAAATTTCTAATTCTAAAATGCTTTTTATTCTTTCCCTTTTTCCCCTTAACTGCAAGTATATTAGGCAGAATTTAGTCTTTGCAACTAGATGAGCCTGAACATATCACCTAGCTTTCTTTTTCAGGTTTCATTTCATCTCTTCGGTTCATGTCATTATCCATAAAATAAAACTGACGCCTGTGGCACCACTCTGGAGGTTCTGTTTGGAACTTCCACAGCTTCTTGTCTATTTGTTTAAATACGAGATTGAAACAAACACGTTAGCAAGTGCAAGTCTCCCTCTGTGTTGTCACTGCGCACACTCCCTTTCCCGAGTGTTCAGTCCCTGACTGGTGTGCATTTAATCTGTCATACAATTAGTTACTCCGTCTCTTTTCTCCTGTAACTCTGCCTGTCAAATGAAAATAAGCAAATCTTAAAAATAATAATAATAAAATAAATGAAATTAGCTTCTGGAGAACAAGTAAATAAAGAACTTATCTACGTTGTAGGATTTTTTTTCACCTATGAGATTTTATTCCTCCCACATAGGAAAACATTCTAATTGTAATATAGGCAATGATTTGAATGATTGTGTCTCCGCTAACAGTCATGTTAAAACATAATCCAGGAGATGACGTCATTATGAAATGGGGCCTCTGGAAGTTTATTAAATCCTTCTTAGAAGCTATGACTTTGTTAATGTGTCTGGCACTTGCTATGCCAGGGTGAAACTGAAGGCAGGGCTCTCTGCTTTTAGGTCCTGTGAGGACACACCATCTTTTGTTCTTTTCTTGTTTTGTCTCTGCTGATCATATGAAGATGCAGCAAGGTTTTCACACAAGAAATACCTGTGATGTGATCCATTTCCCAGGATCCAGGACTGCATGAAATACATCTCTGTCCTTTGTAGAGTACCCACTTTCAGGTATCTTTTTAGCAGCATGACTGAGCTAAAATTCTAGAAAATATGAGATATTAATGTAGAAATATAGTTTTTTATTCTTTTATAGGTCTTTATTTTTAAAGTATCTTTTTAATTTTCCATTATATATTTTTGTAGGTCTAGGGAATTCTCCCCTTGCCTTCCCCTGATATTCCCACCCCTCCCCCCCATATTATTACAGTGATACAGTCCTTCAGTAACAGTTACAAGTATTACATTCTGCTATCCAAGTGTACAATGGAATTGTGGGTATAAACAACAACAGAAAATCTGATAACATACTGTCAAGGCATGTATATGTGTTTTGCTGGGAATCCTTTTATTCAGGAACAGAGATGCCTACTGCGACACAGCTTCACTTACCATTATGTTAGATTTCATTATACAATTCACCTATGATGTTATCCTTCTTCATCTATATGACTATTTATTTTTTATTTTGCACTAAAGTTGCCTTACAGAGAATATACATTGGTCCTTTTCAGAATGGTCACACAGTTGCTTGCAGGGATGGTTTAATACGCAAAAATCAAAACTGATACACTACATCAACAAATTGAAAAATAAAAAACACACGATCATCTCAATAGATGCAACTAACACATTTGATAAAATACAACACCACTTTCTGCTAAATACCCCAAGTAAATTAGTCATAGAAAGAACATCCCACAAAAAATTAATGCAATATGCAAAAAGCCAAAACCATCATCATAGTGGAAGAAAAAGATGGGAGCTTCCCCACTAAGATCTGTGACTAGAGAAGGATGCCCGCTTTTATCACTGCCATTCAACATAATTGGAAGTCCTCACTAGAACTTCTAGGCATGAAAACGAAAATAAGGAATTCCAATTGGAAATTAAGAAGTCAGCTTATCCCTGTTCACACATAACAGGAGGACTCAGTAAAAAGATTCCTGGAACTCCTAATAGAGTTTGGTAAATAGCAGGGTACAAATCAATAAACATAAATCAATGGCCATAGTGTGTTTGTTTCTAAAAATAGGGATCCCTGATAGCTAACTCAAATATATATATTTTCCTCTCCTATGCAAGCTTACACAAATGTTATACATGCAGACATACATGTGCACATACATGTGCATATGACATGCACATATTTAAATCTGCACACATTTATATAAAACATGCATATGTATATAATTTGTTTTGTTTAGTATAGTTAAAACATGTAGCTCAAAAAGCAGACATTGACTATTAACTAAATGTATACATTTTGGAAATTTGTCTGGACACTATGCATCTTGATTTCCTCAAAATATTCTAAGTTGTGGTGTCACCAGTTTCATAAGACTATTGTGTTAAGTGAATTAACACACATAAAAGGGAAACTCTAATTCAATGTCAGCTGTCATTTTCTCTAAAGATGAACTTATAAAATGAACTATAGTCAAAAATAAAATCTAAAAGATTTTTTTTTATCATTTTGTTATAAAAAAAAAAAAAAAACAACTCCTTTGAGGCCCCAGCGCGATGGCATAGTGGTTAAAGTCCTCGCCTTGCACGGGCCAGAAGACCATATGGGCGCAGGTTCTAAACCCCGAGGCCCCGCTTCCCATCCAGCTCCCTGCTTGTGGCCTGGCAAAGCAGTCCAGGACAACCCAAAGCTTTGGGACCCTGCATCCATGTGGGAGACTTAGAAGAGCTCCTGGCTCCTGGCTTTGGATTGGCTCAGCTCCAGCCATTGCGGCCACTTGGGGAGTGAACCATCAGATGGAACATCTTCCTCTCTGTCTCTTCTCCTCTCTGTATATTTGCCTTTCCAATAAAATAAATAAATCTTTAAGAAAAAACTCCTTTGAAAAATATTCATTGAAACTATCAAACACTTTTAAAATACATGAACAAATGAATGTCTAAAATACAGTATATCACCTTTCAGAAACTTTACACAGATTTAATAATGAGCTAGCAAAAGGGATTTCTTCCCCTTTAGCCTCTGACAGTTGCTTTTTGGTGCTTCTGTTTTAATTAGTTAAATAAGATTATAAATAAGTCAATATCTGTTCTTGGGCTATAAGAATGTTGCAATCATTACAACACCTTACGATCATTGTAGTTGGCTGATACAAAAACTTTTTTTTTAATTGTAGCATAGTTTTATCTCAATGCTCTTTTATCCACTACAAGCGGCTGTCAAACTTGCAAACTCATGCTGCTGATTACAAACTAAGTCAACAATGAAATGACAGGAAATCAATCTAAAATTGTAGACAATATGACACATTAATTTTTGTGCTTGAGCATGGACAGCTGTTTTCAAGATAAGGTGTTATTTAGTACTTAACATGGAACAAGAGTCGTAACTGCATATGAAGATAAAAACTGTGTCCTGTGTTCTCAACCTGTAATCATCTCTTACATCATATAAATATTTGTACACAGAAATATAAAATATTTTGTTTTGATGTATCAACTAAAAAAAGCTCTAATTACTTAAAATTATAGTGCTTCTAAATTTCAATGTTTTTATAAATAGGACATAAATGTTAAGGGACAGGCTTTTGACCTGGTGGTTAAGACATCTACAATCTGTATTGGCATTCTTGGGTTTGATTCTCAGCCCTGGTTCCCAGTTGTATATTTCTGACAACGTAGACCACAGGGAGCAGAGTTGATGGGTCTTGTGATTGGGTCTCTGAGACTCACGTGGAAGACTCAGACTGAGTACCTAGATCAACTTAGGTCTGGTGCAGTTTTAGTTTATGTCAACATTTGGGAAGTAGTAGATAGATCTCTCAGTCTAACTGCTTGTTTCCAACACTCAAATAAAAGTATATATTTGTATACACAAATATGTTTCATAAGTGCAACTATAATTTATATTATCACATGTTATTTATTTATATATGCAAGGACAGAGAAAATTCAGACAGCTCTATTTCAAAATCTAGACTTATTGGTTTCAAGCTATGTAAATTTCTAGCAAATTACTGGGTAACTTTATATCTCAGGGATTTTTTTTGCTGTTGTTGAATCTATAAAACTGAGAGAATCATAGCACCGATCTATGAGAGGTCAAGATAAATTATTTAAGATGCTAACCATACTAGACATTCAGTTTCTGTTTGCTATAATTATTCAATTTGCATGTGTATATACCTGAAGTCAATTTTGTTATTGTTCTTATTCCTATTAATGAGTTTTTATTTATTTTTGTAATAGAACACACAGCGAAGATGGAAGTCAGTATGGAGAGTGCTGATACAACTGAAAATTGATCTGCCTTATGAGTCAGCTATTCCACTATTGAGAATATATCTGAACAAAGTGAAAGCTGTGTATGAGCAAGTGACTTACAACCCTACATTTATAGCGGAACAATTCACAAATGTTAAAATTTGAAAACAATTCAGGTGCCCATCGAAAGAATAGGTAAGCAAACTGTGTACATTTAGTCAATGGAAATGCTACACATCAATTAAAAATGATTAAATTCTATTATTTGCAACAAAATGGTCCCAATTAGAGACTATTACGTTCAGTGAAATAATCCAATCCCAAAAGGACAAATATCATATATTCTCTCTGATACAAGGCAATCTGCACATACAATGTTAGATTTTCTGCCTTGGTCTATGTCTACAATGCCATGGTGCGTGTCAGTTGCATCTGTAAGTGTTGCTGGAGGACTGCTATAATGATATAGGCGGGAGAACAACTGGGAAGCGGAGGTGAGGAGAGAAGTGTGAGGGAATGGGGGAATCCCTACAGCTACAAAGCTGAATCATGGAAAATCATTGTAAAAATTTTTACATGAAACAAGAAGAGAGAGAGGTGAAACAGAGAAAAGACTCCATTTGCTGATTCACTGATCAAATGCTTGAAACACCTAGGAAGAGGCCAGGTCAAAGTCTGAAACTGGAAATTTAACCAAGGTCTCCTCTGTGGTAGCAGGGTCCAAAGCACTTTTGCCATCACCTGCTGCCTCACATTAATAGTCATCCAGAACCAGGAGAAAACTCAGGACTTGACCCTAGGCATTCTGGGATGAGATGTGGCCATCTTAACCATGGGATTAAATGCATGGCCTGTTATGACTTATTTTTGACTTGCAGTGCTTATGATTTTACAGGTGAGTTTATTGATGTAACACAGCTCAGGGTTAATCTGTCAATGTCCAGGCAATTAATGGCATTCCAAATCTAATGGAAATTTGTATTCTTGGTTTTGAATTTTAAAAATCATGTTTTGAAATGTTGCAGAAAGATTGGCATGTTGTTACAGTTCAAGCATTGTATTTTGCCAATAACTACTGTCACACAGGGCAGGAGTTAACAGTGTCCCTTGACTGTGGATGACTCTGCTTGAAAATTTTTGGTAACATTCTTTTGGTGGAAAAAAAAGTAGTATCAATGTAGAAATATACAAAAAAATATTGAAATGAGTAAGAATCAAGATACTGTCAGTGAAAAGAAGATAATCCACACAGCATTAAAAAATCATTGAAATATAAAGATCCAAAGTTCATAATTTTGATGTCAGCTCAATCACTTTTCTGTTAAATACCTTAAATTATTTGAGCCTCACTCTTATTACATGTAATAAGTCTGTGCTCTGATTGCTGAGTTCCCCATTAGTCTCCATAGAACTGTGGACTTCAGGCTCAGGAAGGATGTTTGGCAGTATGCCCACTGTTTCCTCATAATACAATACTTTCTCACTGATTTTTCCTATGGTCCAAATTTCTCTTGTGTGCATAAGGATCTATACAGCTTGCCCTATCACATGTCCCCTAATGGTTTACGGATTTCTGTCAGGTAACTTAAGAAAATTAAACAGTTTTTTCAAATGTCGTTATAGTATATTTATCACATTAAACAAGATGCCTTTATATGTTGATTTTTGGTGCTTGAAAGAAAAGGTGACATGAAACTGATTATCTGTTTCTTTTTGTTTTTTTCAATCTTTGGCAATCAAACACAGTACCTTACACAATAGGTATCCCAGTCTTCTCTCCAAAGTTCATTTTTTAATGAACTTCATGAACTTTAAAGTTTCTTTTTTTAAAAGATATATTTATTTATATCAGAAAGGCAGTTTCACAGAGCGAAGGTAAGACAGAGAGAAAGATTTTCCATCCACTGGCCCACTTTGCAAATGGCTGCAATGGCTGGAGCTGAGCCAATCTAAAGCCAGGAGCCAGGAGTTTCTTCCAGATCTCACATCTGAGTGCAGGTTCCCATGGCTTTGGGCCATCCTCTACTACTCTCCAGCTGCAAAGAGGAAGCTTAATGGGAAGCGGAGCAGCTGGGGCATGGACTGGTGTGCCCATACTGGATCCAAGCACTTGCAAGGGGAAGATGAGCCAATCGAGCCGTCCCACTTGGCCATGGATTCAGAATAAACTTAGCATTGTATAATTAAATCAATGCTAATATTTTCACCTAGATTTCCAGTCATTCACCCCTTTGTCTGTATTCCTCCTATGTTCAGGTCAATTCGCCACATCATTGTTCAAACCAGTTAACAAAGACATACATCCAACAGCTATTTTTTACCTGCTTCTCTGGCCACTCATATTAGAAAAATAATAATAATCAAACAAGACTGTCATGCAGATTTGAATTAAAATCATTTCAGTAAATATCACCACACAATGATTCCCCAGAGGATGGCAGGGAATAGAGTTGGAACAGGAAAACTAAACGAAAGTACTCAGGAAGTTTTCTGAGAAAGGTAAGAACCAGTAACTTGGAACAAATATACCTCATTCTGTGTTACATCTTTATGGAGACTGGAGAATGAGGTGGCAAATGCCATAAATGAAAGCTCTCAGGAAAATAAGAAAACACAGCAATTCCCAATGAAACATTAGATGCTAGTCAGGGAACAGAAAACAAACTCCAGGAGAAACAGAAATAATTGATATTTTCCCATCTATCTTGCACCAAGTATTTAAAAATATACTACCCGGAATGTCCAAGCCTCTGGCAATCTACTGAAACGCTTATTGTGCCATGAACTGGTTAGAGGAATTTGCATATTATCCTGTTAGAGAGGAAGCTTCTGCTCTTCAAAATGGGCTCATTTTCCAAAATAAGAACAATGTATGAAAAGTTATTACTTTTGCTATATTTCCATCAAATTTCCTTTTTCTCATGGGAATTTTCATCATAAAACAGGGACAGGGAAGGTTTGGGGGCACTGTGTATCTGAATAGTTCTTTTATCTTCAATAACTACAATTAAAGATTGTTATCTCCATTAAGAAGAGTAACTCCTGCAACAATTCATTAAAATCAGTAGTAAGATCAAAAAAAAAAAAAAACAAAAACAAAAAAAATATACTACCTTAGTTTCCATCAAAATAAATATCTTTTCCATATTCCTCTTGACTGAAGATATTTTGTCCACCACACTATGGTAGGATTCTAGCGCACCATGGTAACTTTTAAGTTTCAAACAATATCTGTAAAAGGAATGAATAAATAAAACTATAACACTAAGAAAGCCCGAGGGCTGGCATTAAACTAATGGGTTAGGCTACCGTCTGAAAGGTTGGCATTCCATAAGGGTCTGGTTCAAGTCCTGTTTCTCCTTTTTTTTTCCAAGTTCCTACTAATGCATTTTGGAAAGCAAAAGCAGATGGCTCAAGTCCCGGGGCCCGTGGTACCTACATGGGAGATCTAAAAAAATGCCTTGGCTCCTGGCTTATGCCTACACCAGCCCTAGCTGCTTCAGCCATTGGGAGGAATGAACCAGCTGAAGGAAAGTGTCTCTGAATCTCTCTATCTCCCTCTTGCTTGTTGAAATACTATATTTCAAATAAATAAGTATTTTAAAGGAAAAACTGTGAATTTTTGAGGGCAAATAATATACCAATATTCTGCAGTGCTTATATTTTGTAAAACTTAAGATTCTGTCATGAAGTTTTGTGTACCTTCTTGAGGTAAAGTAATTTTTTTTTTCTATTTGAAAGGTCCCAGGATCCCTGCTATGTCAATTTAGAATATGTAATAGAGAGCAATGAGTAAAAATGGTGATTGAGTTGAGGCAGAAGTATAAGTTAATACTGATTGATACTTTTAAGCTGGAGCACCATCAGCATGAAGATACTATTGTTGGAGAATGCAAAGCTTCTGGCACTTTATTTATTTGCTTGTCCATTTCAGACTTTCAGAATTTAATTTACAGCTGGACATAGAAGCAAAAATGTCAACAGCCATGACAGACTCCATTGAAAATGGACTGGAGCTATAGATAAAACTTAAACATCATGAACATGGTGTAGGTTCAAGGTACCAAAAAGGCTTGATTCTACTGGGCAGGGAAATTAGAGGGAGAAAGGAGCTGAGAACGATACTTAAAAAACAGCTGTATGAACAAAGTGGAAAGGGAAAATGGATGCATTGGGAGCACAAAAGAGAACAGGTCACACAGACAGCACTGCTACTCAGTCAGGCAGATAGTTACCTAGGAGAAAGGCACTCTACTTGCATTGGTCAGTAGAGTTTTCTAAACATAGACCTGGCAGGTTTCATCCCAGTAAAGTCAGGGAATGTGATGAAAATGAAGAGTTGTTATTCTTTCCTTTAAGATTGAATGCGGGCCAACAGCACTCTCTGGAGGATCCTGTGCTAGCTGCCAACACAGAATTCCTGACTTCCCAGCTTCTCTGGCAGCCATTTGGGAGTTACAAGTCAAACCCTAGGCAGAATGTGCAGCTTCTGATCCCCGTGGTATCCTCAGCAAACAGACCAACAGTATGATTGGCAGATAGGATAATAAATTAATACACACACGCACACAAATTGAAGTTCTATGCTACCTGTAAGTTGCACTAGCCTGGCTGGTAGCTTCCTGAAAGTAAATTAAAAAAAAAAAAGCTGGAAAAATAGTTTTTAGTATTTGGGAATCACAGATTATTGAATATTTCAATGCACTGAAATCACCTGCGATATTTGTTAAAACACTAATTCCGTATCATACAACCAGATATTCTAATTCAGTGAGTGTGCATTGACTTCAATATCTACGTTGATAAAGGCTCATGTTTCTGATGTTGCATTGTCCTCTGAGCATATTTTTTAAAACATTGCCACAGATTATAGCCACTAAGAAAAATCTTAATACTGAGTTTAAATGTATATGAATAGTCTTTTTTTGATTTGTAAACACTATTTTGATTATCAATGTTACACTATTACATCATATCCTTCAAAATAAATTAGTGTGCAATATATTAACTCAAATTTTGCAATTTAATGAGAGTGAGTGATATTAAAGACATGATTTTTTTTTGTCCTAGAAAAAAAGATGACCAAAATTAATCAAACTTGAGAGGAGTGAGGGCATCATAAATCAAGACCTAGCACTCTCCTATTTGCACTTTGATCGATTGCTAAGGGAGCAGATTCAGGAAGTGAGGGCTTTCCACTGAGAATACCCAAGATCCCAGCCAGCTGCAATTGACGTGACACAGAGTGGGGGATGGAGCTACTTCCAGAAATAATTAGGTCCCCACACGTTCAGTGTGTTATAAATAATAAACGAAACTTGGAGTTGGCTACAGAAACAGAATTGGTGCTAACTTGAGGACACAGGTGCTTTATGTCTGGTATGCCTTGCCTTGCCCATGAGGAAAGCAGACACATTCAGAACGACTTAATGAATCTTCTGGGGAGATCTCAGATCACTTCACAGGAGCCCCATGCAGCAAGCATCAAAGACAGACTAACCGTAGTGCAACACAGAACTGAGAACGAAGGTACTCTCCCGAACATTACTGACTATAGAGGCAGAGTGATTCACTGCTTTGCACAAAAGCTATGATACATCCCTGAAGAACCTTTACTTGAAATCCTCCCCAGCAACAAACATGCTTGCCATATGGCATTGTTTGTGTGTGTGAGTGTGTTGTTTCTTATATTTCCATTTTTAAGAGCAACCTTACTTATTTTCCGAAGACATTGATTTTATATGGCAGGCATTACTCAAAATATTTTGGACTCTTCAATCAGCTGCTCACGTATCCATTTTATGGACAAAGAGGGCAGATGACTTTTCCAAGGCCACACAGCAAAAAATTATTTTTAGAGATCTGGAAATAGTGCCAATCTAGCTAACATAGTCATTTGGTTAAATTGCTTTGTTATGTCCTCTTTCAAACAACTAGACAATGGAATCTCAACTATGATAAATACGTTTTGTAAGATATCTACACTGCAGTAAATTTATTCAAATGTCTTCAAGTTCATTTAGATTACAGGCACAATGACATTACTGCATGTAGCGGGTCTGCCAAATCAATGAATGTTGAGTATGTTGTAGCAATTGTTTTGCAGGAGTCTTCTGTAATTAATATAAGACAGTGGGGATAAAACACTAGAAACAAACTAAGAAGATCATAGTGGTTTCCTGTATATGATATATTTGACTATACATACATATATTTTATTTATTTATGTTATTTACACACATACATGAACACATGCACACATAAATACGTAATCTTGAGTGATTGCTTTTCATCTAAAATTGCTAAACACTTAATTGAGAATGAAGTGGTAACAGTGGCTTGGTAAATTCCCATCATTCAAAATTATTTTCCAAAACCTTACCCACATCTTATGCAGAACCATGTATGTAAAAATGAGTCATAAGCATTAAGACTAGGAAAGGGAAACACATGGACTTAGAATGAAATAACTTTATCTGCTTTACCTACTTTCTTTAATGACCTAAGAACGTTGAGTAATGAACTTTATGCTTTTAAATGAACTGTGCTGCTGCATTGAGCATGTTTGCAAACTCTGTTCTTCCCTGCGTTGCTGTGAACCTGTTTGTTTCTATCAGCACAATGGCTCCATTTCTGACTATCATTTGCCCTCTGAATTAGATGAGAGGAGGAGTTTTCCTCCTAGAGATAGGGTAACAATCACTGACCTATTGAAATCCATATCCAAATTGGGCTTAGTAGCAATAATATATCTTCCTGAGATGAATGAATGCAGATATTGTAAAGTAGCTGTTATAAGCTTTCCTTAGAGGTATTATCAATGTGTGCTTAACTGTAATGAATGGTGCACAAAAAAAAAAAACAATGAAACTGTCTTGAATGTGACCTCATCCCCTCTAAGGTTATCAAGAAACTTGCTAGTACATAATGCTCATGCGTTAATGGGTCTTCCAATCTTTAAAACCTTAGCTTTCCCAGAAACATAGTTTCAAATAAGTTACACATGAAATGCATGTTAGTGAAACAGCATAGAGAATTGACTATGTGGGAAAATTGTAAGGCACGAGTACTTCACTCAATGAAATGTAGGCAGTGTACTCTTATGGTCAAAATTGATGCCATTTATTAGATAAATGCTCTCCTGGGAAAATGCCAGTAGAGTTCCATGACAAATCATTGAATGATTTTTTTGAACATAAAATGAAGTGAAAATGCAAATAATGTATAAAAATGAAGTTTGTAATCTGAAGTCAGAGCTAGTCTGAATTTTCAGAATTCTCATTTAGCCTGAGAATACTTCATTGGGCATGCAATAGCAGAGAAGAACATTTAAAATCCTCACATGACTGCAATGCTGGGAGCTGGGCCAAGGCTAGGTTGAAACTCCATCTACATCTCCCATGTGAGTGTCAAGGACAAAAGCACTTTAGCCATCATTAGCTGTTCTCCAAGATGCATCAGCAGGAAGCTAAATCAGGAGCAGAGTGGCTTGGATTTGAACTCTATTTTAATAGTTCATATCTAATGTAATAGAAATTATCTTTCAAAATAGTGGTACTTAAAATAATATAGTAAAAAACATTAAATAATACTAACATCATTATTTATTTTTACAATTGTTTTCATGGTGTGCTTGGCACAGAATAATTTTTGTCTAAGTCTGAATTGACCTGGATTTAGCAGAGAAATGTCGGATGATAATTTCAATATACTCATACTTTGATACTTTGGCTAACTGCAATTTTAACCCATTTAAAATCCTGTTTTAACTGCATATTTGAACTGGTGTTCCTATAAAACTTTACTTTCAAAAAGAGTTAAAAATCACAACCACCAAAATCTTTGAATATTTAAATCAAGATAGAAAAAATGCACATGATGTAAATTGTACTATCATTGTAAATAACATAATTTCTTGCTATATATAAGCTGAAATTTTCACTTACTATCTCATTTATGTGATGATTTCCACAGTGAAGTGAAATGCCTGAATTCTCTATTTCAGAAGCATTCAGCTGTAGTAACTGAAAAAGCCATTTCCTATTCATGTAGGTCATTCGTGCCTGGTGCAGTGCTCTGAAAGCTCTCATTCTGAAGGGTGGAACGCTCGCTCATGAATTAAGACGCTGCCTTTGGGGAATGTGCCTCTTACATGCTATGTTTTACACTTCAAGAAAGATATTTCTCTAAGGATTTAACTTCAATTCCTTTCCAAAACGTAAATTCCATTTAAATATTTGCGCATCTCCCTTATGGTTTCTTTATTTTCAATCACAATATATGTAAGTGTATACACTTCCCTAATCTACAAGAATGATATAAGGGTTTCATCGACTTGTTTTAGTGACCAAATATTGAAAATTAATTACTCTGAAACTTTTTTGTCAATCTTGTTGTGGAAACAATTTAGGCATGATTTTACATTCTATTAGCTGTTAAGACCTGGAAACACAAGCCAATATTTAATATAGTTTTTAATTCTAATTAGAATGGATGAAATAAATTTCATTTAAAAAGTTGCAAATGCAGTTGCTCTTAAAAGCTTTACCATTTATTAGCAGTTTGTGGCAGACATTTCACAATGATTTTTTTTAACAGCACAATAGTTAGATGCCTTCTTAGGAAATAAATTTGCAGCTTTATTCACGTTTATTGATTTCTTGTAGTCTTATAGTCAGTCGGCAGCCATCCCTAGCAGGTTAAAAACTACAAACTATCATTGAGAAAACAACAGCTGCTTAAAATGAAACTTTAAGCTGAATAAAATTATCAGTGAAAATGTTTTAAGAAGACAAAAAGTATAAACATTATAAATAAAATACAATTGTATTACAAGTACTCTCCTGGGAGAAAAAAAAAACATCTAGATGTTGCTAAGTCTATCTAATTATTCTGGCTTCCTTCTCTGCATTGTGTACACAACAACTGTATCAACATGATATCACCCCTCCTATCAAAAGGTACTTAATCCCATTTATCATAGAATTGCTCCATTACCTGAAAGCAATGCATTTTAAAAACATTTAAAAATTAACTCTATGGACACATCAACTAGTTTGCAGATAATGGAATTAGAAGGTAAGCTTGTTATTTTTTTTTTGCTGCAAAAATTTTGAAACCAATACAAATGAGGGATGGTCTTCAACAAACTCATGGAAAATGCACATTATGACAACCTATGCACAGTGATACGGTTAATAATATCCTGCATTATTGGGAGATACCACAGTGGCAGCATGATGGACTTGTGAAAATTCACAAAACACATCCATTGTAAGACTAGAGGGGAGAAGGGTTGGGAAGGGAAGGAACTTGGGGAGGAGAAAAGGAGACCCCAGTGCCTATTAAATGGTGTCATAACACAAAACAAATGTAAAAGAAAAGAAAATAAAGAAAAACTATGCATGAATTTCAAATTTTTGCATGAAAGCAAATCTATACTTACTCTATTTTATGGAAGTAACTTTACATGGAAAACATCTGCCCATCCATTCTGCAATGCCTTTTGCTTTAGATGAAATATTTAGAATATATCTATTTACCTTTATAAAAGTAGATTAAATAGCTTTATTATTGAAGAAGTTAGCAGTCAGTGATCAAGGTACCCATTGTTCACAGTTCTTCTGACTTCAGTATGCTTTTCTAAGCTCAATTATACTTATCTTATTTTTCATATCTCTATGATTCCTCTTGATGAATTAAACGGAAATAGTAAGACTACCAGCAAAACTTCTGTTATTTTTCTGAAAAAGGCTATTTTGGCTACAAGCATTTAAATTTATGTTATACTTGTCTTTGTTTTTTATTCAGATTATTTCACACTTAAGGAATGTTTTATAGATAAATTTTCCTGTGACCAATTGTCAGAGAATATGTTTCCTTGCTTCTTCCTTTGAGACTATTGTGTATTTTCATGAAAATGAAAACAATGGCAAACAGAAAAGAGTATTATTTGAGGAGGAGGAAGAAAGGCTGTAAGATGGGAAACAGGTTTAAATAATTCCCTCTTGGTCAGGCCCAGAACAAATAATAAGCCACTATTGACCAAAAATAAATAAATAAATAAATAAATAAATAAAATTATTTACGTGCAATATTGCAATAAAAACTTTGCATGGAACAAGTTTACCATCTCATTGGCTTTAAAAATATATTTTACATGAAATAAACAGCTTGTGTTTCTTAATGCTGAAGTGTGGTTAAAATGTGCTACATATTTTATGCTTAAGTGATACTGTCACTTGTAATTTGCCAACTTATCCATTTTAGCTGAAGCATTGCTTTGTGTGCATTTACTGCTATTGAACCAAACTAGACACTCAAGTTTTATGGTCTCTCATTCAGATACTTATCATGTTCCTAACACAGACAGCTGAACTAGCATGCTCAGTAACTAGATTAAATAGGCTTTTAGTATTCAAATTTCACAAAATTATCAATATCATTAGGTATCATTTACCCATGTTATATATGATATAATATGTATATCATATATATGTCATTATGTTTCATTTACCCATGTAATAAATATGTAAGATATAATATACATATCATATATGTTCCTAAGAAGGGATTTGAGGTAAAATTTCAATTTCCTTGGATACTATTTGTCAATATAGAGCCTTTTCAAAGACTAATGTTTTCTTATTTTCCTTTTACATTTAGTCCTGAAATACTCATTTGTGTATCTATTTTGAAATTTCAATAGTTGAAGAGGATTTATGTTTTAAAATATTTATTTCAGGATATCCATCATAAGCTAAAATTATGGTTAATATCCAATGATAGATTTATAATCAATAAAATGAGGACACAATATTCCAACTAAACTTTTACTCATAAACTAGAATTCTATAATAGCACATAGATAAATAAATACAAAGTGGATAAAACTTTACATAGATTCTGTAAATAAAACCCAGACTTCTACAAAAGTTCAAAGTGGAAGCTCATAGACTATTTTGTATATAAGCTTTTCATGCATGCAAGAGATCTTGGAAAACATGTGCAAATGTACATGATTAAAAAGCTAAACATCTTCAACAGCTGCAACAATATACTTATTTTAATTACCTTTCTATGAGTTTTTGAAGTACTCTTAAGTTTTATACTGTATGCAAATGAGTAACTGAAAAGAATGAAAAACATAGATTTTAAGATCATCAGAAACATGAAGCTACAGAAATAAAAGTATAAAGAATATTTTGATTTTTCAACATCTTCATATTATTGAACTAATGTTATGCTAAATACAGCAAAAATTATAATCATAGTGCTTTTCATTTTTCAATATGATTTTTATAGAATTGTAAAGTTTATATTGTTACAGATAAACTTTGGCAAACAAAATAATCTTATTTTTTCTTAAATAATATTTATTTTAATTGAAAGGCTGAATTCTAGAGAAAAGGAGAAGCAGAGAGATATCTGTCACTTGGCTCACTCTCAGATCCCTAATTGGCTGCATCAGTGAGACCTGGGCCACTCCATACACAACTTGGGTAGCAGGGGTGGAAGCACTTGGGCCATGCCCTACTGCCTTCTCAAGAACACTAACAGATCAGAGACTGAGCGAGGGATGTAAGCCAATGCTCATATGGGATGCTGGCAACACAGGTTACAATTTAACCCACTGGGCTAACAGTCAGTCCCTTACCTCCATAATCAAGATTCCGAGTATTACTAAATGGAGAGAAAATGATACACAGTTGGTTTTACATGGTGAATTTATAATATATTAAGAGCATTAGCATTTTGAAATTATTATTATGTATTCAATAACAACATTCATATTATATTCAAATATGTAGCTTGATGTTACTATCAACTACTTTCACAACAGAAAGACACTAGACAACTTATGTTCATGCTTATGAAGATAAGCTAATAGGGTATGTGAAATATGAAATGGCTAAGGCATGGGTAGATTTCAAAAAAATGAAATATTATTTTGGGGCAAAGGGACATTTCATCTTAAAGGCATTGAGGGGTATCCAGATTTCCTCATTTGTTGTGATGTATCAAATTAACCTTGTTCTCAACATGGTTATTTGGTGCACTCTTTCCATCTTCAATCAAGTTACAGATTATATTGTTTCTTTATACTGTTTAGGAGATTAAAGATAGTTTAACTGGCATACATGGCAGATAGATTTCATGTGTGTGATGCAGAAGAACTTGTTTATGAAATGCTTACAAACTTGATAGATCTTGCTTCAGATGTTATTGTTATGGAGGTCTATTTTCAGATCCAGGTCTTGTTTACTGGATTTCCAACAATCTCCTAATGGGCTTATATTAAGAGGGCCCTGCTTTTTCAGCACTGAGCTCTCCATCTGTCTTTGAAGTTTCTATGTTTTGCTTTGATCTTGAAATAATCTCTCATAGTGTTTTGATGATTAGTAATGGTTGAAGTCACAAAGTCAGAAAATGCCTTTCCTTATTCCTTCTTGCTGGCCTAATGGGATCATCAAAACTAAGCTTTCCAGTTCCTCTTTGATAATGCATCGGATACCATTTTTCAAACTCATTTTCCTGTCTACCTGAAAATAAAAGAAGAAAAGACACAAAAATTTATGAAGATATATATATATATGTATATATATATACATATATATACATATATATATATATAACATATCTGGAAAGTTCTTCCGTAGTTTAAAACATGTTATTCCAAAAAAGTGAGTATGTCCTGAGGATCACATTCTTTGCTAATCTATGTTATAAAACACATGATGATTTCACTCGATGGTTTTAAAGTCAGATTATTTTTTCATTTTAGAATTATATTGTCTGATTATATTTACAATGGGGTCAAAAAGGCGATCCTAGAAGATTTTGTGTAAAGAATATGTTTTAAAAATATCATCAATTTCTTAAGTCTCAAATTTTAATAGACTCTGTTAAACATTTTATTGAGAGGCAGAGAGAGAAATACAAAGAGCCTGTCCATTGTTTCTTTGCTTTCCTGCTCAGGCTACCTCTGGGTTCGAAGAATTCCATCAAGTTCTCCCACGTAGGAAGTGAGGACAAAATTATTTGACCCAATAAACCACACTTCCCAGATTACAAGTTGGCAGAATGTGGAATCAAGGCAGAGTTAGTACTTGAGTGTAGGCCATCTGATGTAAATGTGGGTGTCCCAACCAGCAATGTAATTTCCATGCCAAATATCCACATTACTAATGCGGTTGTAAGAACTTTCCTACTTTAACATCATAGAACATCAAAGCTATCAACTAAGGAGATACTCACATATGAGAGTCCTAAAAATGTCATTGAAAATGTATTTTCTGAAGGAAATGAACAGATTTCAAGATATTTTGTACAAAACAAATGTATCTTTTATTTCCCCATAATATCTGAATGTGAATTTTATACTGGGATCTGAGCATAGAGAGCATTCTATTTTGTTGTTCAACCCACAAATACACACAACGACCAGGGCTGGGCAAGGGTCAGAGCCAGGAACCAGGGATCAACCCAGGTTTCCCACGTGGTTGACAAGCACTCACTTGCCTCAGTCATCACCATTGGTTCTCAAGGTTTGTATTAACAGGAAACTGTAAGCAGGACTCACAGTCAGACATCAAGCCTACATCGACTTCTGCAGTTTTCTTAGAATACCCTTGGGTAGTGCCTGGCAGGATAGCCTAGTGGGTACGTCCTCGTCTTGAATGTGCCAAGATCCCATATTGGTGCTGCTTCTAGTCCTGACGACCGTGCTTCCCATCCAGCTCCCTGCTTCTGGCATGGGAAAGCAGTCGAGGACAGCCCAAAGCCTTGGGAACCTGAACCTGCGTGGGAGATCTAGAAGAAGCTGCTGACTCCTGGCTTCGGATAGGCACAGCACCGCACCGTTGTAGTCACTTGGGGAGTGAATCATCGGTTGGAAGATCTTCCTCCCTGTCTCTCCTCCTCTCTCTATATATGACTTTGCAATAAAATTAATAAAGTCTTTGAAATAAAATAAAAAGAATACCATTGGGTAAACAGTGATGATCAAGTGGTGACATACCACTGAGCAGATAAAAATAATTCCAATGCAACCAATGCTGATTAAATGTATTTACCACGTCTCTAACTGTGAAAGATATTTCCTGGAGGTAGAACTGGTTGCAATGGACAGATAGTTACCCAGCTGAGAAATTGGTGTGTGAAGCAATGAAGATTAAAGGACACCAAAAGACATAAAGCTGCAGGTGCATGGATTAAATATCCAGTTAGTAGCATACAAGCAGGAGACATTTGTGAAACTCAGTGATACAAGGCACCTTTTGTCAATAATGCTGTTGTGACATCCCATATGTCATTATATTCTAGTAAAAATACAGGAGAAATTTAACAGAATGCAAAATAACCTCTATATAGAACTAGTTGTACCACGCATGCCATTGATCTCAACCTCTGCTACCTTTTTGCCTTCATTTTTTTTAGGTACATGATTCCTTCTAAGCCTTTTCACTCTTCCACAGGCATTCTCTAACCGATGACCTGCGTAAACAGAAGAGGATACTCTTTTCTCATCACTTTTCTTTAGTCACCACACTACTTCCATAACCTTCCTCTGTCACTACTTGCTACTGGTCTGTCCAAAACTTTTAAACTGGCCTATTGTCCTATTTCTTTGTGTGATTCTTACTTATTTTATTTTAGAGTTAGGATTAATTTGGCATAATTTAACATGGGCTACTGGTCATGAATATTTCAAATTACTTGAAGTTAATTTCTTGAACTCTCAAAACAACACTGTAAGTAAGGCAAAATTATTACACTAACTTTTGTAACAAGGCAAATGTTGTACAGTGAGGCTAAACATATTAGCTAGTTAATAAATTGTTAAAGGAGGATTCTCATCTGATTCCAGGGTTCTTGCTCCTAACTGCTGTGTTAAGCTGTCCTTTAGAGAATTATCAACAGATATCTTAGAGATTAATCAGCTATTATACTCTGGAAGCAGATTTTACAGTTCCATCTGATAAAGATAGAGAAGAGTCCAGGCCACCACCTTGATGGTGACATGGACAACTGAAGGCTTCAGTTTTGAAAAAACAATGGGCAAATCAGTGCTATATGTCTAGAAAACAATAAAAATATTTTAGTGCTTGTTTCAAATGTCACTCTCCATAGAGCTGCAGTTACTGTTTGCATACAGATAGACAGCTTTCTGAGGAAAAAGTTTCATCAAGTAAGACCTCACTAGATTTAAGCAAGGGCAGTCCCGTTTGAGCAATGCAAAGAACTAGTCTTTCATTCAATCATACTTTTTTCCCATTCCTGGCATCATTTGAATGTGTAACTAGTAAGCATTCTAAAAACTATTATTCAGACTCACATATCTTCAAGATGACAGCCAGATATTCTGCCATACAATTCAAAGAGAGAATACAGCTAGTTCCTATTCAGTCACAACACCTGATTATATTCCCAGTCTATGGCAAGGACAGGAGATCTAAGAATTTATCATCTATGCTTCTTTTGAAGTATTCAAATTAAATCCATCCTGCATTGAAGTTACTTTTAGTTGGCAACTATTCCAAACACCGCATATTTCAAACAAGGAAATATGATGATTTTTAATGTGGCATTTTCAATTAAAATTGACTCTGATTACTTCCTAGCTCATGTCAAAGTATCTGATGCTAGCTAGTTTTGTATATTGAATGTTCTTGATAGGTACTGGGAAGCTCTAAGATCATTCCAGCCCTTTTTAGAAGACAATAGAGCTACTAAACTTTTTCATAGAACCTAGCAGAAGGAAATTGAAGAAAACATGGCTACATATTACCATTTCTGGCTAAGAAACAAAGTTACTCAAGTGTCTCGGTGAATGATACTAACAATACTTGATTGGTTTCCGGGAAAAATTCAAAAAATGTACAATAATAAAAGCATTAAGAAATCACTGGATTTTATTTTCATTCCCAAAATTTAATTCTTCTGAAAATTACATGAGGCCCAATGAGTGTCAGAGTAGGTATTTAACAGATTCTAATTCCTAGTGATAATGTTTCTTAGTTTTCTAGCTTACTATGTTTTTGGCAGTTATAAAATGCTTTATTTGCTTCAATGTTGATTACTTGAAAACTTTATATGGCTAGTTCTTTTAACGAAGCAGATGTTAACCTCAGGGACAAGGATTACATCATTATTAAAATGTATTCACAACTATAGTTTAATTCCTAGAAGACCAGATCCATGCAACACAATTTTACTTAACACTATGTAGTAGAAAGGATTTACATATGGTATTGAAATCAATTTAAATCTGTTCTTTGGAGTAACATACTAATTTTGAAAAATTGACCATTTACCCAAGATTTCTAAGACCCCCTTCTCTTATCTATAGATAGGATTATCTTTTAGAGATCCATTTAGTATGAAAATGGATATCTATGCAATACACGTGATAAATAACATTTATGAAATAATAAGCATTTAATATATAGTTATCATAATAGTTATTGATTTGATCACAAACACCATTTCTGAAAGTTATAACTTTTCAGTAATTTTTCCTGATGTCTCATCATGTATAAAGAAAACTACAAAACGCTCTTGAAAACAGATATGCTATTGTTAATGGGTTCACCTTCATAACTCATTAACAAACTTGTCTTATCTATAGTGCATACCCCTTTGAGAATCCATTTCATTGCTCCTTTATTTCTACTGTAGTTCTATAATTTACTCAAGGCTGAATGAAAACCTTTTCTGCCTCTGAAACTTCCAAGTTCACACCATTCTACAATGGTTTTGTACTTGCAGCTTCATATGCCTAACTTTTCTTTTGACCCTTAGCTCTACAGAGTGTCTGGATCCATTGTTTCTTGACCAGTGAGGGTGGCAATATATTCTCACTGGTGGCCATGGCTTCTATGTACAGTTTTATTTTGTTGGTAATAAAAATGTTTTATTCTTAATCATCTCAGTGAAGAACATCTTATAATCAGATATTATCTAGGAGTTCAAGGTCCACATTTAAATTTGTATTTATAATTTTGTTGGGGTCAAGAATATGCCTATTATGATCATTCTTTAACTTTCAATATATTGAGAAACAGTTTTTATCGGCTATAATATCAAAGTAATAGTATTTATCTAAGGTATATGTGTTTGGTATATGTGCTTTGTAATAAACAAATAACAGAAATTCAACTTAATATCCATGATGATTTATAATCATAGGGGTTTCAGAATACAAAATTTTCATTTTGGAAATACATTAGTGACTATTTGTGTCCGCCAATGTCTGTAATCTTTTCCTTTCCAAAAGAAGTAGCTGTTCACATTTCCCAACCTATTTATAGTAAGGTGAAGTTATAGGACCAGTTTGGAAGAACATTTCATTTCAAGGGGAGGCAGCAAAAATCACTTTATGTCTCCATACAGTTATTTATCCAGTTATTACCAATATGAAAAGGGAAATGGTAGAACCCTTAACGAGACAACTAACACAGAGAAGGTATACAAACTCTTTTGGTAAGCCACTGATACTTGGGTCGCTTGTGATGAGCAGTTTCTACTTACACAGATGAATAACAACACTGAACTACATCTGTCAACACAGACTTTACATTGTAGCAGTTTCAGTTCATTTTTAAAATAGTATGTAATAAGATTATTATTGATTCAAATTTTGTTTTAGTTTTATTTGAAAAATTCAAAAACCAGAAAATTATTTTACTTTTGTAGTTTTGACAACCATACTATTCCTGTATATATTGTGCTGCTATTTTAAACAAGTTCATAAAAATGTTAATTAAATTCTATACTAGGATTCTTCAGAAACATTTTATCTCTCAAGTGAATCTAAATATCACAGAAATTTGATGAGCACTAGTTTGAAGTATAAATTCATCAATTTTGGAATCAAACAAGCCTGAAATAGTGGTATTGATAGGCTAGTATAAATTACAATTTTCTTTTCAAATTTAATTTGTTTGAGAGGCAGAAAGAGGAAAGCTCCCACATACTAGCTCACTCACCAAATGACCACAATATCCAGGACTAGTGCAAATCAAAGATGGAACCTCAACCCAGGGCTCCAGTAGAGACAGAAAGAATCCAAACACTTGAGCTATCTTCACTGCGGTAAGAGACAGTTGCAACTGTGACCCAGAGGTGAGAAATCAAACATGTGACTTTGGTGTCTTACTGGGTATTAGGGATCTCAGTGGGAATCAATAACTCAACCAAATCCCTAGCCCAGTTGCTAACATCTGATTTCTCAAATTTTTCGTTTTCCATAAAAATTTACATAGCAATGTCTGCCTTTTACCATATTTCTAAGGTTTAAGTGAGATATTCAGAATGTTATATTATAATCCAGTGGATACCATTTCTTCAATACCTATTTTCCATACCAAGGCTAAAAAAAAATTGTGATAAAATTCATTGTAGTGTGACTTCTACAAAGTAATGAGGTTTTCATTGAATAGAACTATTAGGTGGTGGAAATAGTTCCCAATATAAGGATCAAGTATTTCTGCCCTCATGAAGCTTATCATACGGTGGCATACAAACTGAGTTACTAAAGACTTCTAAGAAGAGATAATGTGGTTCTCAATGACACACTGAGAAGAAACTCGAAGGAAATCAGAGAAAAACAAGAATATTGCTCTGGGACTTAAGAAGGTGAAGCATGGGGCCCAATGTGGTAGCCTGGTGGCTAAACCCTCACCTTGCTTCTGCCAGGGTGCTGGTTCATGTCCCAGCTGCTCCACTTCCCTCCAGCTCCCTGCTTGTGGCCTGGGAAAACAGTCAAGGATGGCCCAAAGCCTTGAGACCCTGCACACACTTACGCTCCTGGTTTGGATCAGATCAATGATGGCCATTGAGGCCACTTGGGGAGTGAACTAGCAGATACAAGATCTTTGCGTCTCTCTTTCTCTGTGAAATAATCTGTTGATGAGTCACTGGTTAATTTTTGAGCAGTCAATTCTCAGTTAATTCTGTGACTATTTGACAGCTTCTGTGTTCGTATCTGTTTTGCTGTAGATTCATGTCTCATCATTAACATGCTTGCTAGATGAACATATGTGACTTTCAATACTATGTCTTAAAACCTATTTGATCTGAATTTATTTACTTTTAGTATAAGAGCTGCCAAAGTAAACATATGAATTTACTTGCTTTTCCCTTTGAATCCCAGGGTAGGCCTTTAGTGCGGTGCTGGAGACTACTTGAGATGCTCCTGCCCCACAGAGGAGTGGCCTGGGTTCTAGTCCCTCCTTCACTTTTCATTTACCTGCTTGCAGAGAGGCACCTGAGGGTACCAGATGGTGACGGTTCAAGGCAAGTCCCTGGGACTCAGCAACGAGACCTGGATTGGGTTCCAAGTTTCAGGATTTTGTCTCCCCTAGTTATTGCCAGCACTTTAGTGAGTGAAAACTCTGGCTGTCACCACTGCTCTGCTCATCAAATAAATTTAGATAAATACATTCAAAAAATGACCCCAGCTCTATAATTAGTTATTCTTGTGACATCATATCCCCAATAAGGCCAGACAAAGTAATAGCCTCAAGTAAAATATTAAGACCTATTCTTTGGAAAATCATGTACATACAACTGAACTTCTCTAGGGAAGGTGGTACAAACGTATGACTTCTTTGTAATGTACTTATACTCTATATGCCCAATAGGTCCTGTTATAATGGTTTTTAACAAAATAAAACATATTCAATTTCTTATTTGAAAAACAGACCTCTAATCATGAACTCCAACGGGCAAATGCTTTTACATCATTACCATTAGAAAACAATTTAAAACCTAGGTAAATATAGCTTTCACAAAAACATTGGGCAGCAATTTAAAAGTCAGCCACATATTACTCTTATTGTGATAAAACATTACCTTTCAGCAGAAACTATTGCATTAATACAAATGATTTTTCCTTATGACAAATGTGATCTATAAGTTCTACACATTTATCCCGGTAGGATAACAGAGATGACTCCTGAGAGACATATTTGTCCACCTTTGACTATTTGTAGATACTTGTGAGGCTTAATCAAATGTTTTTAAATTTTTTAATTAAATTCTACACTTTATCAAAACAGAGAGAATACATGTATTGTTCTTGATCCATCTTTTCACACTTTCCTTTTTCTTTACTCTAACTAAAATGCAGTGCTTATAAATAAAATACACTACTTATTAATTAGTAATACTGTTTTCTAAGTATTCATTGAGTAGATCCTAGACCGTTCTTTTCTAAGCACTGAGCACAGCAATATTGAATGACATAGAAGTTCTTGTTCTAAGTGTGTCTGTTTAGTTCAGTGTTTTGTTTTAACCCGGAACTGATTCTTGACTCTTCTCAGCTCCTGTTGTAACTGTGTCTCTGAGTAGTCTCGTAGCCACATGGGTTTTCTGGGACATTTTTTGCTCTATTCTCCAGATTCCCTTACATGCAGAAATAGAATAGAGAATAGAAAAGAATTATGGGTAAATTAGCTGGTTCTGCTACTCATGCTACTCTGTGTGTGTGTGTGTGTGTGTGTAGTTACAGCTCATAATTAATTGAATGTGTTAGATAGATATAGGATCCATAGGGAGATATTTCCAGTGCTCAACCTTATGAACTTGGAGAATTAAAAAAAAAACTTTATCTTTAAAAACAAAATCAACATAGAGACCACGCAGCATTTATTTTAATATAAGAGAAATAATATGTCTTGGGATTGCAATCCCATTTTCTAATTCATCCTACTAACCTAAGGAAAAAACCATTGTGATTAGGGTAATCAAGAATATTAGGAGAAACAAAATAGCAAAGCCACAAATGCCTACCTAGGGAATATCCCAGGCAGAAAGCATCTGCTAAGGCTGCTACAAAGTCTCTGTACAACTGTCCTTACATGAGCATGATTATTATGGAGATGAACATGTCAGTTTTTAGAATGACAATGATTACATATTCAAATCTCCTAGCTTGTCCTCATTGTTGTTCTGAATGTTTCTTAAGGTTGAACTGACAATACTTCCAGAATATATATTGTAGTAGAATATATAAATATATATAAAAATATATATATAGACACATTTAATACTCCATTTAATGGCAAGTGAAAAAGAAAGAGTTTTTAAAGAGAGTTATTAAAATATATTTAAGAAATTTTCATTCAATTGTAATAGATATTTGGATTTTATTATTAAATGGATAAGTGAAATTAACCTTTGACTATGAATGGAAGAAAACAAGGCAATACACAGAAAATAATCAGAGTAAAAAAAACTTATGCAATTTAAATAGTTGTTTCCAGATAATGATTAGCAAACAATTATATCTTAGGATCTTACGAACCCCACTTATACTCGCTTAAGTTGCTGGACTTCTATATGCCTCAATTTATCTAGAAGATTCCCTAGGGAATATGTGGCCTGCTTACTTCTTGATTATTATAAATCCACTTTCACTCAGAAATGTGTCATTTGGACTACTATGTGATTAAAATTCTTCATCGTGCATTCTATGAATATGACATGTTTCTTTTCTCTGGGTTTACTCTGTTCTAGATAGTTTGGTGTTTATTTAAATAATCTATTGTTTCGTGTGCTGCCTATGCATTTTGTGCACATACAATTTCCTGAATGGCCCTATTCATTTTCCTACTGCTTTGCCTCTTTCTTAGTTATCTGCTGTACTAACAGTATTGGATAGATGTCCTGTCATTTTTGTTGTAGTTAAATTGTGACACCATTTGAAGTAATACTGAACTTCAGTTTTGTTCAGTGCATAGAGATTTCTAAAAAACACAGGTGATCATTGCTGAATTAAAAATAAAATTTAAAAATAATCATAAATCATGTTCTCTTTTGAATAATTGGTGCATAATTATACAATTACTTTATTACATGAGTTGCATCAAATCATTATATGTGGTCTTTAAGCAAGCTTTCTGCGCTCTGAGAATTTCATATCATGATTAAGTAGCTAGATCATGTTAAAGGCAAGGATTATTTCACAGCTTTAATCTTGTTTTTTTAATCTACTTGAAAGAAAACCATAGATATTGCCCTTTCACTGGTTCACACCCCAAATGACCACAAACCAAGAGCCAAGAACTCTATTTGAATCTCCTGCATTGGTATGATAGGACTTGAATACTAAAGCCATTATCTGCTACTGCACAGGATGCATTGTCAGGAAAGCATACAGCCAGGACCTAAAGCAGCATTCCCATATGGGATACATGCATCTCAAGGGGGAATTTAACCTCCTTCCACAATGCTCTCCTCTTTGGCTATTTACAAAATATCAAGTACCCTTACAATTAAGCATTCATTTGAGAACCATGACCCTTTCCTCATAATGATTGTCCTTATTCTCCACCCTTCTCTACACAGAAACATTCACAAGGTTGGTTATTCCATTTTTGTTTCATTAAAAAGTAGATGGTAAAGTGTCATTCCTTATATCAGGCTTAGAGTTGAGATGGCTTTTACGTAATAGAGTGTGACAACAATAATTTGCCAAATCAAGATCTTCAAGGGGTTTTTCACATTTTTTGTTTAATTTCTTCCTGCTCTGCTCAGCTGGCATAAGAATAAGCACAGTCTAACCTGCAGAATGTTGAGTACATGGGTAAGTTATTCCAGTCACCTCTGAGGATAATTGAATGACAGATGTGAAGATCATCATAAAGTGTCTATCCTTTAACTAACAGAGTTTTAGCCAAAAATAAATGTGCAACCCCATCAGACTCCAGTACAACAAAGCCCAGCACTAAGCAGCAAAACAATATAACTCACTCATGTAATTTCAGGCAATAATAATATGTATTTAATTTAATATAAGTTTTATGGTAGATTGTCATAATATTGTTCCTTTAATAAATAAACTTTAAAACAATAACTTCAAAAATAACATAAGTAATAAAATATTATACTGAATGTGTAGATTACATAAACAGGAAGTATTTCATTTTTCTGTATATTTGATGATTTTTTCATCGATATTAACTTTTATTGTAGAAATATTTCACTTCTTTGCTTAATTTCTATAGCTATGATAATAGGATCTTTTTCTCTCAATTTCTATATTAGCAAACTCATCATTAGTGTATTAAAAAGCTTTTTAGAATATGTCAATTTTGTATATTGCAACTTTGAGCCACAATGACTTCAGTATATTATTTTAATGCCAATTTTTTAAAATGTGTATTCAATTTTTTGTAATATGTATTTTCATGAACACTTTAAAGGCTTTTAATGGTTTCTTTTTTCCCAGTTTTACAAGTATATAAATATTCATCATGTATATTTAAAAAACATTTAATGCAGTACAGCTAACTTTCATGTTTAAAATAAAGCTATAGCATAGTAAAATTTTCTGCACTTTTGATGCAATAAATAATAATGACAACCACATTAACCATAAGACATAGTAATTGTAAAGCAGCTTCTATTGCTTGTTTCATAAAATTGAAGCACAAATGACTTTCAGTATTGAATATCCATTATTTTCATTTTTACTCCCTTTTTCATTCTATCACATTTTTCAATTTTTTTACAAAAATATTTTTCCTGTCTCAAATGCATTTTATCACTCTTACTCTAGAAAGCTTTAGTTGTATGACATAGAAACAAAACTGAAATGATACTATCTCAATGAAACCTAACATAGCAATGTGATTTAAGACTATTTCCCATCCACATGTTAATATGGTGCTTTACCCTTTGTAATTATTTGTACTCAGATCTGTGCTGTGTTTGACTTTTCATTGAAGGCTTTCAAACAATTAGAAGGCTTTCACATCTGTATCCTGAGAGTCTAATAAATATTTAATTGTTGTTAATAGTAACTAGATGTCAATCACAGCATATGTAATATAGAGTATTTAGACGTTTTTCTCACTATTAGTAAATGTTTCTACAAGGGTGGGGCTTCTCCCTTTGTCTTTCCTCTTACCCCAGATATAGAAAACAACAACAACAATAATAATAATAATAATAATAATGTGGAAGCAATGCTCTTACCCATTTTCCTATAGGGCATGACCCTTTGTGCCCTGATCAACTATACAAAAGATTATCAAAATAAAATAATTACAGAAATGAAAAAGCAATCAAAATAAACATCTCGTGTGTAAGCTATCTTATCTATAATAATTTTCATACTCAATGTTAAAAACTGAATTTGATACTGATATTACTATGTTCAGCTTATAAGTAAGAAACTAGAAAGGTAATAAGAAATGACAAAAGTCAAAAACAGGTGATGGGCATTTGGTCTAACTTCTCAGATCCTGATTGATATGCCTACCTTCCCATGTCAGAATGCCTGGGTTTGAGTCCTGGCTTGCTCCCAGTTTAAGCATTTTTGCGAACACACACCATTGGAGGGAACAGAAAATGATGCGAGTAGTTGGGTGCAGTGACAAGCGTTGAGCCTGGTGCTCTGTCTCGCAATATTGATTTATCAAGTTAACTTACAAATTTGAAAAATGCCATAACTGCCTGTTAACTCTCTAGTCCTCTTTTTAACTAACTAGAATCACTTACTTAGGAACACAATTTAGCCATAAATGGCATCCCAAACCACTGCCTGCTGTTTTTGCCAGGCAGTGGTATAACTGGCCACATCACCAGCAAGAAGAAATTTTTCAGTGAAGTATTTCCCATAACACCCTACCTAATGCATTACCACACAGTCTCATTGAGAAAAATGTGAAAAAAAATTCTCATGATATTTATTCAATGCTTAGATAGAGACAAAGAAGTTCTTGAAAATTACCTCAAGAACAGCATTACATAAGTTTCATGGAAACTATACTATACATGGCATTGTTTTCTCCCTATAATGTGGTAGAATTCTAGAAGACTGTATCAGTTGTGGTTGCTTAGATGTAAAAAAACCAAAACTGGATTCAAAATTATTCAAATATGGAAAAAAGTGTAGGTCATTTATTGAATTAAATAAAAGGTTGAAAATCCAGGTTTTGAGCATGGCTTGTAGGAAGCAGGATCTGATTTACCTAGCATTAAGTCATTGTTTCATTCTGAGTAATAAAGGTGGGACTCAGCATTGGGATTTGTGTTGCATGGAATATTGAGCAAAATCTTGTAACAGAAACTTAGATTCCAAATGATAGTGATTTATTCTGTCAGTCTTACTATGTCCCATAATAATCGTCTCAAATATTTTCCTATTTCACTTCTTATATTTAACCCTCATATATTTGTTAGAAACCCAAACATACGTTTTATAAGCCTTGATTTCCTTTTGCATTGTTTGATCAATATCACAGTGGTACCCAGTATTTCACAACTCTGCAAAGGTAGATTTGAGTCTAGATAAATATCCTGTAACCACATCATGACAATGATAACATAAAATTCCCTTCTTATCATGATTCAGAAAGAAAATACTACCTAATTTTTTTCTGAAACAATCCAGTATTCTTTATGTTAAATCATTTTCAACACAAATACCTCAATGAACATGAATTACCAAGTTCAATGTACTGTATCTTCTAATTCACTTCATCTTAAATTTTGGAGATTGACACTAGAATATTTGTTAGTAATATTTTCTAAGTCATGCAACAGCACAACCTTAGTCCTTCAAAATGTCTACACTGAGCATGCCTCAGAAGAGTAATAAGATTTATGATTGAGAACTTTAGTTCCCTACCTTTCAAAGTCGAGTATTTTATACTTATGAAATAAATATTTCTTAACTGAAAGAAGATATGATGAAAAAGTCACTTCTTATCCTACATACTGCAGTTAAAAATACATAGTTTCATACCCTTTTTATTTGGGAAGTAAAATGAAATTTTAATAAGAGTTTCTGATTGCTTCTTGGCCTTTTGGCTAAGGTCAAGTGTAATAAGAGTTTATGTTTGCGTTTTTTCAGTATAATAGAGTGCCATCAGAGTATCAGGTTTGAAATTAAAAGAGTTTCATAAAATACGCACTTTTTTTTTGGCTTGTGGTATTAGTGCCACCAATTCCTTTCTGAACACATCTTTTATTGCATAAATAAGTCATCAAATGATGCAGAAACATAAAACAAATGACACATTTATCCATTCTTTTCTGCAGAAAATTATAAAGACAACACAGAAGCTCAAAGTGAAATGCTTAGATAATTTGCATGGAAAGATAAGTAAATGGGCTTATGTTTGGTCATACTAACCTGTAGTAAAGCAGAAAATGACTACCTAAGTAGGACTTGAAACATGAATGTACGTACACGTGCCTTTTTATCAATGGAAGTGTTTCTCACAGCTGCTGTGGTGATCCAGAACACTCAAGTTTTCTTTGCCTGTTTTTTCTTTCTTGAAAGAATATTGTAAATGGCATCTGACCACATTTCTACTGAGGATGCTTTCTCATGCTATTTAATATTAAAGAAATCCAGGCTTTAGAAACGAACAAGTACTGATTTCCATTGACTTGGGAAACAGCTCCAGCTATAGCAAACCTTTTTCCTGCAGTTCATCAGATAATGAAGAAGGATTTCTTCATTAAAAGGGTGATAACGAGGCAAATTGTTTAAAATTATTGTCTCACATTATATTCCATTATTTTCCTATTACTGAAACTGACACTGGTGAAAAAGTGGCGAACAATGAAAGACCGACTTCAGGAAACTGTTTGATATGTGAAAATATAAAACAATTTTTTAAGTGTTATTACTGGGACCACATTACGGTGGCATAGCAGGTAAAACCAAAGCCTGACACTGACACCCTTTATGGGCAGTGGTTTATGTCATGAACGCTCCATTTCCAGCTCAGCTCCCTACAAATGTCCCTGGAAAGTGAACAGAACACCGAGGAGAAACAGATGAAGTTCTTTGCTCCTGGTTTTGGCTGACCAACTCCAGCCGTTGTGACCAATTGGATAGTGATTGAGTAGATAAGACTCTCTCTCTCACTCTCTTTAGCTCTTAATTTTAAAAAAATGCAATCACATTTATGTAACCAAGTTTTCTGTATTTGAAATATCAAAAAGATACTTTTCTCTATCTAAGGGGAAAAGAATGGCACTAGAGCTAAATGGTGTGTGTAACACAGTAGTGAATCTAGAGAGGTCTGTCACAAGGTGGCAGCAGGCACACCGGGAAAGTTGAGGCCCATGTCTGGAAGGAGGGAACTGGCAGACAGAACCAACAGCAGATTTCCACAATGAGCATCCGTTCCCTGGCTGTTTCAGTAACAGTCACTGAAAGCAACCATGTAAATTTAGCATCCTGCATTCATATGAAATATATCAGCTGATACAACCGTTACCTGCCTATTACTAATGCAGACTGATCTCTACTGATTGAATAATACAAGACCACATTGTAAAACATGATAAGAATTTCCCTCTTTTCTATCTTACTTCCATTGCATATACTATTTAAGCCCAAATATGGCAGAGTTCTTGAGCCACTATAAATAAAAATACTGAGTATTTCTATGTTTGAATACAGAACTAGAGAAAATTCTGCAAGCCCGTATAGTGAGCTAAGTTGAAAGAATTGAACATTAGAGCTTTCTCAAATATTTTTACTTTAAACTAAGAGCTAGATATGTTTATTAAATGGCATTCTTTTAAATAAGATTTATTAATTTTTATTGTAAAGGCAGATCCACAGAGAGAAGGAGGTACAGAAAGATCTTCCGTCTGCTGGTTCACCCCCAACGTGGCCACAATGGCCAGGGATGAGACGATCCAAAACAGGAGCCAGGAACATCTTTTAGATCTCCCATGTGGGTGCATAGTCTAGAGACTTTGGCCCATCTTTTACTGCTTTCCCAGCCCACAAGCAGAGAGCTGGATGTGAAATGGAGCAGCTGGGACAGGAACTTGCACCCATATGGGACCTTGGCACATGGCAGGCAAGGATATAGCCACTGAGCCATTTGCAGAGGCCAGTGGGTCAACTATTTTTACAAACATAAAAAGAATAGATTTTATAAATTTCATGGGTATAGTTCTAAGAAAATAAGCTTTCTGTACTTTTCTTTTCATCATTTGTAAAATAATTTTAATATATTCTATAATCAGGTTTAACTCATCTTTGATAATAAATATACAATAATTAAAAAGTACAAAAACCATAGTTCAACAGGAGTATAAACAAGAATTGAAAATGATAATCTTATATCACCGCTGTACATTGTTTCTATATTCTAAGTTAACTACCAATGGCCATTGTGGTATAGATATATAGGCCATTTCCCATATCAAAGAGCCCGTGCTACACCTGATTCTTCTACCTTCAATGCAGCTTCCTGATAATGCATGTTGGGAGTGGCATATGATGACTCAGGTTCTTGGGCTCCTGTCACTCATGTGAGAGACTTGAAGTTCTTGGGTCTCAGCTTCAGCCTGGTGTAGTCCTAGCTGTCGTGAACTTTTGGGCATTGAACCAACAAATGAATTTTTTTTTTCTTTTTTCTCTTTCTCTCTCTCTCTCTCACTCTCTTTCCCCAACTCACTGCATATGTCCATGTCCTTCTCTGTCTTTCTGCCTGTAAAATAAATAAAATATCTAAAGAATATTTAGATTTAAAAATGGAAACATGAATATGAGACCTCAGTATTGACATCTGTCCATACTCTAGAAAAACAACCTAGCGATCAGTTAATAATACATTTGGCAAATGATTAGTTAGTAAGAGGTAATGAATTTGAGTGTTATGGAAGCTAAAAATAACATAAAGCAGAGAAGTCCCAAAAGAAGTCAACCAATAATCAGTAAGTGTATGTCTGTTTCTAGGTCAAATGTTCTTTAGCTACAATGTCCTGCAGAAAAGCAAGCCCGGTATTTCAAATCTTCAGAATCATCAAAGCAGCAGCAAATGATGGTTTTCAGATAATATATTCTAATTTTAAAATATTGATAATCCAGTTAGTATTTGAACATTCTACAGCACCCCACATGTAATCAGCATGCTGCCTTTGGGTTATAGAATCCCAGTTCTGCAAAAAAAAAAAAAGATCCTGTTCTTTAATACAAAAATTGGTTGCTAAAATATCATTCTTTTAAGTCTTGACAATTTGATTGTGTTGTTGAAATCCAGTTATTTGGGATTCCATGACATTTTTTCAACATTCTTTACACTATTTGTAATCATAGGCATGTAAATAGCAATACAATTTGAAATACACTGAATATGAGTTGAATCAGCCACATATAGCTGCATGTTCCATATTTTGCCTTCAGAGAAATAAGTACAGACAAACGCACTATTATAAAAAGAGTTGTCTAGAATTACAATGCAGTGACAAGCGTTGAGCCTGGTGCACCTGCGAATAATGGCAGCTTCTACCACAGGCTCTGCCTGCAGTCTCTTTGTTAGGAAAAACAGCTGTTTTAAAACCTAATTATCATCATTTCCTTTGATTACGGTGTTTTTCAAAGAATTAGACTAAAACATAGTGTTGCTTATTTGACTAGATCAAATAATGCCAAAGACACACATACAAAAAGTGCTTGATCTCAATGACAGCCTAAGCCTTCCAAATTGTTAGTCACTGCATCATGTTGGGAAAGGTTTTGTGTGGCTTGTAAATAAAGCTTTAGCATGGAACTTGGATGGATAAAACAGCATTCTAATTCTTAGTGTTAGTCATATTTATACTTTACTTAGGAAGTTATGTATAACATCTATAGTCCCATATGTGGGGGTTTTTTTCTTTTTTTTCTTTATAAGATTTTGTTGTTGTTGTTCTTAATGGAAAGGCAAATTACAGAGAGGACAGACAGAAATATCTTTGTCTGCTAGCTCATCTCTGAAATGGCCGCTCTGGCTGGAGCTGAGCTAATCTAAAGCCAGAAGGCAGAAACATATCCCCATCTACCACTCGGCTGCAAGCTATAAAGGCTGTGGGTCAACTTCTGCATCAGCAGCCAGACTGGAAGTGGAGCAGTCTAGACATGAATTGGTGCCCACATGGGATGCTGGTGCTTGCAGGCTGGGGATTAGCTGATTGAGCCATCATGCTGGCCTCTGGTAGCTACTATTTGTCTTTGACTTGAATTTCTAAAACAGCTTATGAACCCTGAAAAGTGGGAATGTAGGTGATCCTTGATGCCAACCAAGGTATCTACACCCATACAAAGAAGATGACTCATGCAATCACATTCAATGCATGTACTAGAGGTGTGTACTTTCATGGCTGCTCTTTCCTTCGGAAACTCCATACTACAGAAGTGATTTTATACTTGCTGCTAACCTTTTCCCAAAGGCATGTGTTTATACAGGCATTTTCTTTTCTCTCCTCAGCACTTAATTGAAACTTTAAAAATGTATAATTTGCATTTTCTTTTAATAATGGTTCACTTTTGTTTTTCATTTCCCTTGTTCTTTTTTTTTTAAAGATTTATTTATTTTTATTACAAAGTCAGATATACAGAGAGGAGGAGAGACAGAGAGGAAGATCCTCCGTCCGATGATTCACTCCCCAAGTGAGCCGCAACGGGCCAGTGCTGTGCCGATCCAAAGCCGGGAACCAGGAACCCCCTCCAGGTCTCCCACGCGGGTGCAGGGTCCCAAAGCTTTGGGCCGTCCTCGATCGCCTTCCCAGGCCACAAGCAGGGAGCTGGATGGGAAGTGGAGCTACTGGGATCAGAACCAGCCCCCACATGGGATCCCGGCGCGCCCAAGGCGAGGACTTTAGCTGCTAGGCCACGCCGCCGGGCCCTTCCCTTGTTCTTTTTTCTGAATTTTTTGTTTGAATTTTGTGCATGCTAAATAAGATTCTCTACATCTACCAATTTACAGTCAAATTGTCCAAACTTTGGATCTGCCTTTATTTTACTCTATATACACATTCTTACTATTTTTTCCCCTTAATATTTTTAACTGACTTAAAGGCTCAGTATCAGGGAATAAGAGATTTTCTGTATGCTGGTATGCTTCCCAAATCATACAAGAGTCAGAAAGGGGCCAGGACCAAGCCAGGACCCAGAAACTCAACCCACATCCCCCCATGAGGATGACCAGGACTTGTGTGCTTAAGTCATCACCTGCTCCTATCTGGGACAGCATGATTGGAAAGCTGAATAAGTAAAAGCATGGGTAGTGGTATAGGATGCAAGCATCACAAGGAGGTGTCCAAGCCACTGGACAAAACCCTATAATGTATCTTTTAAACTTCTTCTTAACCACTGTGCAAACATAGCCAATTTGCCTCATCCATAGAATTCTCTCTCCAAACACCACAGAGAACTTCAGTTTTTTATTCTAAGCAGTTTCTTTCATTCCTGTTTTTTGAGTGCTTTTCATCCTAGCAACTTCTCATTTTTTAAATGCACTAACTTTTCTAGTCAGTGAATGATATTTAGAGTTTTAAATTGTATTTATATTTATAGGTAAGAAAATCTCTTTTGTACATCTAGTACCACGGATTCTGAAATGTCATACAGCTTTTAAATTGCTACTATAAACCTTATGTAGAAAAACACCCCCCCCCCCCAATACACACACACAATTTTAACTTTTAAAGCTCCTTTGTGGTCTATCTTCCCCCATCCCAAAACCTCTACACACAATGTAAATATGCTTTATCACTGAGTAATGCTATCTTGAACATTCAGACACATGATTTTGTGTAGGGGGAAGAATTATTTTTCTTGGGGAAACTGATAGGATAGTGATTATTGGATCATCTGGTAAATGCGTATTCATTATTTTAAAAACTGTTACGTTTTCTGAACGTGATTAAAACATTTAATACTCTCACCAGCAATGTATGGAATTTTTTTTGCTCACAACATTGTCAACTCTTAGTATCATCTGTTTTGATTATTTCCACTGAATATAAAGTAGAAATTAATTTGTCTCCTTAAATCCAGTTCCTAGTACCTTTTTATGTTTTACTAACAATTTTGAACATATATATACATAATATATATGCACATTATATATATATATATAAAAATCACAAACATGATTGGCAATTTTTTTTTCCTATTCTGAGGCTTGTGTTTTACATTCTTAATGGTGTCCTTTGAAGCATAAAGTTTTTAATTATAATCAAGTACAATTTTCTTTGTTTTTTTGGTCTGGATTATGTCATATAGAAGATCTCACTTAACTCATGATCACAACATTTTTTTCAATATTCTCATTCAACAATTTATGCTAAGTTATTTGATGTACATCGAGATAATTTCAGTAATGCTTGAAGGGTGAGTTAAGTTTGTATTTTGGATTTAAGTCTTTAATTGTGACAGTAACATTTGCAGAAAGAATATTCTCCAATTGTCATTGGACCTTTTTCAGAAATCAGATGACTAGATTTGTGTGAATTTGTTTCAGAACTGTCTTTTTCTGTCGAACTTTTTTTGTTCATCTAACCTTCTATAAATATAAAATATCTTAACCAGGAAGTCAAGAAATCAGAATATAAATTTGCCAATTCTACCCTTTTCAAAATTACTTTGACTATACCAGTTTCACTGCCTACTAAAATTGCAGTTTCACATTTTCAGTACCTAAAAATAAGTGCTTGCTAGAATTTTCACAAATATGGTATGCCATTTTTTTTCATTTTGGGATTAAATTCAATCTTGATGGTGACTGAGTCATCCTGAACATGTACAACTCTCCATTTATTTACAACTGTATTAATGTACCTCTGCAATGTTTTATAATTTATAGATGGAAAATACTTTTTTAAAGATTTATTTGTTTTTATTACAAAGTCAGATATACAGAGAGGAGGAGAGACAGAGAGGAAGATCTTCAGTCCGATGATTCACTCCCCAAGTGAGCCTCAACGGCCGGTGCTGTGCCGATCCAATGCCGGGAACCTGGAACCTCTTCCAGTTCTCCCACATGGGTGTAGGGTCCCAAAGCATTGGGCCGTCCTCAACTGCATTCCCAGGCCACAAGCAGGGAGCTGGATTGGAAGTGGAGCTGCCGGGATTAGAACCAGCGCCCATATGGGATCCAGGCGTGTTCAAGGCGAGGACTTTAGCCGCTAGGCCACGCCGCCAGGGCCCTAAATGGAAAATATTACCCTTCTTCTTTCCCCTTTTTTGTTTTTGCTGAAATGCTACTCTTTTTGTTCTATTTTATGGATGAATTGTCTTCCTGATTTTGTCTTTCCATTGCCCACATTATAAACAGATTTAGTACAGGGAGCTTCCACACAGGGACTATGTGATCTTATTTATTACTTTTTCCATTTTAAAAGTGTTTGTGTGTTTGTTTATTTGTATATTTGCATATATCCTTAGATTTTAAAAACATAGGCATGTTATTCATTTGAATATTTTTGATATTATTCATCAAATTCATGTGATCCTGGAGTTGTCATTGCAGGTAACATTTGAGTTACTAACCAAACCTCTTAAATTATTAGGGATGTGTGTAAATATGTAATGTAAATATGCTTTATCACTGAGTAATGCTATCTTGAACATTCAGACACATGGTTTTGTGTAGGGAGAAGGGTCAGATCTAGCAATTAGTATTTTGTACTTTGTGAAGATGGATCTATTTGATTTAAGTTCTCCTCTCTGCTAGAATGGGATTGTGTCTAATATCCTCCTAAAACCCCTGAATTGCTGTGGAGTCAGTAGTTGCCCCTGTTGGTATGGAGCTTAGTGGTCAATTGCTGTGCATGAATCACATTCAAACACCTGGGGTTAATAAACATTCAGTGCACTGGTGGGTGGATCACAGTGCAAGCAGCAGAACTCGCAGAACGCAAGCTAGTTTCAAGGATTGGACACTGCCTCAGGATTAGCCAAGAAGCTAAAGCAAGGTTAAGCTCTTCCTAACTCTTCCTGGGCAGCTACACATCCTGCAATGTAATTAGATTCTGTGTTTGCCACAGCCACAACCAGGAATTTCAGACATGTTTCTTTCTCTCTTACCAGAGTTGAATGTCAGTTCTACAGGTAATGCTGCTGGTATAGGTGCTGCCACAGCTCCAAATCAGTGACCTTTTCAACTAAAGCAGTGCATCTGTCAGATTTGAGTCTGCTTCACTAATACAATCCCTCTATCTGCAAAGCTGAGTACTACTTGCAGAATCAATGGAAGACATTTGATTCATGGTTCTCGTCTGAGGTATAATGGTTTTTCAAGCACAAATCTATGTCAGTATTTTACGTTTATTTTCTGAGCAATTCCTAGAGTGCTGAGACAAGTGGTTTCCCATTGTTAATTGTCTTCATAGCTGATTTTGATGGAAAGTATTTTGATTTGCTTGAAAACATGCTTTGGGATGAGTCTGGTGCAGTTAACATACTTCAGTCATCATCCATTGGTTGCTCCATTCCAGTGAACTTTTTTTTTTTTAAGAAAAGATTAGAACAAGTTAATTAGTTTGGGGGGATAGTGGAAACCACTAATAAATCCTAACCCCCCCAAAAAACATATATTTGAAAGGCAAAGTTAAAGAGAGATGGATTGAGAGAGAGAGAGAGATCTTCCATCGACTGATTCACTCACCAAGTGTTTACAATGGTGAGGGCTGGGCCAAGTAGGATCCAGGAGCCAGAAGCTTCTTCTGGGTCTCCCACTTAGATGTAGGGACCCAAGAAATCAGGCCAACCTCCACTGCCTTCCCAGCACATCAGTAGGAAGCTGGTTTGGAAGTGGAGGAGCTGGCATAGAAACTGGTGCCCATATAGGATGAGGATGCTGCAGATAGTGGTTTAAGTCGCTGGGATAGAGCACCAGCTCCATTGCTGAGCGTTTTGATGAGGCAAACCATTTAATATCACTTAGGTGAAACATTGGAGAGTAACATTTTAGTTGTACTTTAAAAAAGTGCTATATTAGTTTCATATGCAAAAAGTTAAGAAATATATATATATATAAAATCCTGACTGGAATACTAAAGAACTGAAAATGGTAAATGAGAATTTTTAAAGTGTCCCTATCTGAAAATGAACTTGAAAAAGCTGTTCTTGAACTGTTCTTTGTAATACTAAACCCTGACAACTATCACCTTTAAATAATGAATGACCTTAACTTTTTCAAAAGGCAAGACCAAAAGAAGAGAGAAGAAGAAAAACTTTCGAAGATATTTAGAAGTTGGCTTTTATTATCCTCTAAACAAGACTCTTAAGTCTTGTTTAAGTCTCTTAATGGAACATCATACATCAGATACTGGGTCAATATTCCAGGCTAAATATTAGGTTGAAAGATCATTCAATTTATATTGTTTTTAATCTCCTCAAATGTCAGGAAATGAGCCATCAATAAAATTTTTAAGTTCAGTGGTAGATTGACACAACACTAGATCTTTCCTACTTACCACACAAACATTTCCCTAAAAAATTATTGATGTTTAAAAAAAAATCACATGCAAAATACAAATCCATACAAAGGCATATATTAAATCTTTAGCCTCATTGCCATAAATTGAGAAATATTCATAACATAATTTATTCATTTACTGCCTCTTTGCATATGTATAATCTAAATAATAAATTTGTTTGAAATAAATGTTATTAGTAAGGACAATAATTAGGATTGCTGTGTAAAAATTTCTAGAACAAGAATTGTATGCTCTAAATAGCTTATCTGATACCAGAGCTCTCGATTTTTCTATGAGGTTTACTGAGACCAAGGTCAAAAGTCTGGACACATTCTTTTGGGATGTTCATATTTTTAAGCATTGTGATATTGATCAAAGGACAAATAAGAGGTAGATTATGTAAATTCATCAACAGTCTAGACACTCTTTAGTAACCAAAGAGCTACCCATGTTTATCGCAGCTTAGTAAGACATGAATAGCTGTTTCGAGACTACAGTAGACATGCACATCTGTTGCAGCAAATGAGACTTTCACACTAACGATGCTCAGCCTCTTCTAAGCCACAATTTCCTCCCTAACCTTTGACCTTGACAGCATCACTGGCAGGTCTCAAGATTTATCCACAGAAGTCATAAGTGGAAGTTTTTCCTTTTCTACCAGCTAACAAGTTGTGGAAATATCTCTCTTGAGAATTCCATGATTTCAGGCAAGCAGTTTTTGCTATAATAACTTGGAAATTGACATGCAGTTTCCTAAAGAAACACACTAGATGATACTCCATAATCTGGAATTCTTAAAACTATAATAGGAGTGTATTTTTTATTAAGCTGTAGTTTTGAGTCACTGAATATCTATCAATTACATGTTTTCTTTTTCTTGAGGGATTAAAAGCCAGTTCCAATCCAGCAACCTGCTGCTGTATTCTGGGAAGCAGCAGGTGATCACTCAGTGCTTGGGAACTGCCACCCACATAGGAATCTCAGATGGAGTTTTAGGCATCTGGCTTCAGTCTGGCATAATCCTGACTGTTGCAGGTATTTGCAGACGCAAATAAAACGAAAAATCTCTCCCTCCTACTCCTTTTCTGTGTGCCTTTCAAGTAAATGAAAATAAAATAACACTTAAAATGCTTCAACAATACTTCCATCACAATAGAATAACTTGAAAATGATTGTTATGTAATGTAACCCAGTTTAACCATAGGGGAATAATTATTACTCTATATTAAAGCTTTGTATGTTTCACAGCACTATCGGAAAAATTGTAAGTGGTTCAAATCACATTTCTAACAGAAGGTTCAAAGTCTTGCAAAGTGAGAGAGAAAAATAAACAAAATGCTTAGAATTTTAACTTAATATCTTGTGATCTCTGGAATCGGATAACAATGATTATTAACTTGTGCGCTATAATGTGTTAGTTCCATGCAAGCATTTTATTTCTCTGTTTCATCTATATGTGAAAGTAATATCACAAATACCAAAACATGGTTAAACGATTAAGTCATTTAATAGGGCATATTAGCAAACCTGCTGGCACAAGTCTGTTTTTTAACAAAATTTAAATATTTTTTTCCTTTAATATGAGAAGCAGAGAGAGGGAAGGAAAGAGAGAGAGAGAGCGCGCTCACATTTGCTGGTTCACTGCTCAAATGCCCACAGAATTCAGGACAAGTCTGAGATTGGGCCAATACCATCGGCACTAACTCCTAGGATTTATATTAGTAGAAAGGTTGAATCAGGAACTGTAATTAAAAACTGAACCTAGGCATTGTGATGTGGGTTTTGGATGTCTTAATCTTGAGTGCTCATTTTACACTTTTCCATTGGGTCTGATTCTATGCTTCAGTTACTATTGTTTTTGTAGTTAACCAGCTTTCTGATATAGTGATTTCTATTTGCAGGCTGCAACTGCTGAAGTTTGTTATTCCAATTAAGAATTTTTGATCTGTTGGAAGGAAGACTGACATCTGTTGGGCTCTGTTAAGCTAGTTGGCTCACTTACAGAGAGCTGAAAAGAAAACCATCTGAGATTCTGACAAGTGGCCTAATAAAAGGGTTGTGGAACATAACATGTTTCATGCATCTGATATTTTGAGTAATTCAGTAGTTATTTTCAGCTCACTCCTTTATTATTTTTGAAGACAATAGTTTATGTAACCATCTGCAATACTGGAACAGGTCACTTACTCCTCAGACTTCTGAAATCTAAAGTTCTAAAAAAAAAAAAAAAAAAGGTTTCACAGGATGGCCTAGCAGCTAAATCCTTGCCTAGCATGCCCAGATTCCCATATGGGCACTGGTTAGTGAACTGGGTGACCAACTTTCCATCCAGCTCTTTGCTTGTGGTTGAAAAGCAGTAGAGGATGACCCAAAGCCTTGTGACCCTGCACCCTCGTGGGGGACCAAGAATACTCCTGGATCCTTGCTTAAGATCATCTCAGCTCCATTCACTGTGACTACTTGGAGAGTGAACCAGCGGATGGAAGATATTTTTCTCTGGCTCTCCTTCTCACTGTATATCTGCCATTCTGATAGAAAAAAAAACCACACAGATAGAAGAGCCAGAAAGATCCTTCATCCATTTGGTTCATTTCCCAAATTTCTATGACACTGTGTGCTCAAACTTCCTAAGCAGGGAGCCAGGAGCCTCCTTAATTTCCTCCACATGATTGCAAGCTTCCAAAGCTTTGCCCATCCTCCACTGCTTTCCCAGTGCATAAGCAGGATGGGAAATGGAACAACCAGGACACAAACAGGTGCCCAGGTAGGATTCCAGTGCTTGCAAGGACAGGATTAGCCAACTGATTGAACCTTTGCGTGCTGGGTGCACCCATTCCCACCCCATTGCCCTGGAATCTTAATACCTATAGATGGTAGATTCTTATTATTCAGGTAATTGTATCCTACAAAATTGTTACAGGCATTTAATTAGGGTTTTGAACTTTGGGAAAATACAGGCTTAGGATCATAAAATCTTGTGATCATACTGCCTTTGTCAACAGTTTAGTACATAAATTTGTCTTATGTAGTTTCTGTTAAAGGCAGCTTTTAAATATTTATCAGTGCCTCATTAACACTGACCTCATGGCCAACAGCACTGTAACTCATTCCTAAACAAGCTTATATAACACATTTTTTTTCTTTATAAAACATCACAACATTCTTGTCCTTGCAAACACTGGACAACACTTTGTCACTATGTTTGGGAGGAATTTTATGCAGTGAAATGAACAGCAAAAAGCACAGAATTTTTTTAAATGTGGCACTCAATAGGCACACACAAAAAACATGTGTTTATGCTAACACAAACACACACAAAGAGGGAGAGAGAGCGAGAAAGAGAGAGAGAGATACATACACACACACACACAGCCCGCAAATGGCTCACTCCAAATAGTCATAGCCAGATCCGGATCAGATAGAAGCCTGGAGGCAACTCCAGGCTTGAACTCCCTCCAAGTCTAACATGTGGATGTTTCAACCTAAGTATTTGTTCATCTTCTGCTGCCTTCCCAGGTGTGATAGCAGGATGCTGTATAGAAAGCAGAGCAGCCATTTGAATAGCCACTCTGTACTGGTTGCTAGAGTGGTAAGCAGCAGCTTAACGTGCTATGCCAAAATGCAAGCTAGCTAGGAGGCCATTTATGATAACTGAATAAAACTTCAGATTCCTAGTTTGAGTACTGGCTTTTCTGCATTTCCAATCCAGCTTGCTAACAATGCAACTATTAAAGCACTGGATGCAAAGATGGTTCAAGTCCTGGGACTCCTGGCATCAAAGTAGGAAACCCGGGATTCTGGGCTGCTGGCTTCACCCTGGTCAGCCCCCAGGTATTACAGTTATCTGGGGAATCGAACATCAGATGGAAGACACTCTCTTTCTCACTCTCTGTCATTATGCCTTTAAATTAAATATTTTAAAAAAAATCAAACTACTCTTGATTAGAAGTTACCTGTAAAGTACTAAGGTCTCTTTTTCTTTTAATTAGTTTTTGTTGGATGTTTTTGTTGTTTTATTTTACTCAAACAATCAGACCAGTGCTACTGTGCTCCTCGTTTTGCTCCCAATTGGACCTTTTACTCCTAACCAATGGGTTGACATGTTCCCAATTTCCTTCTGTTTTTGAAAAAAAAGTTGCGTATTTCCTTTCATTGAGTTGGCTCAGCTGTCCTCCAGCCTTTAGAGATGACCCCCTCCACTACTATTTTCTATGTCTTGGGTTGGTCGATATGGTAATTCCAACTATTGCCTATCTCGAGTTCATGTTTTTCAGCAACTAGAAGTGGTTGCATCATCCACAGCTGAAAATAAGGCTCACATAATTTCTCAACTCACTCATAACTGTGTGAGGACAAAAGCCCAAACTTAATCTGTTTTTCAGATACTTACTACGAGGCTGTTACTTTTTAACTGGAATATTAATACAATCTAATCCAATTTTCAAGTCGTTTCCATAGATTCTAAGCCACATATCACATCTAACTGTATCCAAGAGGACTGAGACATGCAAGTGACTATAAAAGGGACAAAAGGTAAGTTATAAGAGCACATAGTGAGGTCCTGGTGCGGTAGCCTAGTGGCTGAAGTCCTCACTTTGCATGCGCCATGATCCCAAATGGGTGACGGTTCATGCCCCTGCGGCTTCTGGAAGAGGCTCCTGGCTCCTGGCTTGGAATCAGCTTAGTTCTTGCCATTGAGGCTGCTTGGGGAGTGAATCAGTGGATGGAAGATCTTCCTCCCTCTCTGTCCTCTCTGTATATCTGACTTTGCAATAAAAATAAATAAGTCTTTTAACAGCACTACCGCGCAGAAACCAACGTCATCGGAAAGACAACCAGAAGCCCTGAGCGGTCCACAGAAACAGAAGAACAATAAATGTCCTTCGGGACCAGGGAGGAGAGCGTTCTCTGGTCCGAGCCTGGCTCCACCTCTGGACCCCCACCCTCCCTTGCAATGACCATCGGGATCGCTTCAAAAACCCCTCACAGCAAACAATCATACAAACTAAAAAAACCTAAAATAAATAGACAAACAACAGAAAGTAGAGCTTGAAATCTGACAAGAAAGAGCTGGCGTGGATTGGCTCATGCCTCGCTGGGTGGGACACAAAGATTAGTCACTCCTCACCATGGTGTTGAGGATTTTCCTGCACACCCCCCCACACACAAAAAAAAAAATGTTCTGCACCTTAAATGTTGACAAATGTATTGTTAGAGTTACAAGCCAGTCTAGATTATCCTAAAATCTGCCAAGATCAGCAAAATTATACTTCAACACAACAAATGGCTAAATACGAAAATGAAATAGACACGAGACAGCTGAATGGTACCTTATAGCCATTTTAAGGTATATAGCAGCCGGTCCTGTATATAAACTACAATTGAAATGTCAATGAGCTAATCATAGGTTGTGGTTAGACTTGCTTTTTTTTTTTTCAACATACTGGTTACTCAAAACCATGTCAATTCCATAATGTTGCAAATTGCTGTTGATGTTATATTGGGACTCTTAATTGACTGGGATGATATTCTACTAGCTCTAACTTCGGACCAGAAATGGTCTCCCCAAGAAACTGTTCAACCCATCTGGACAATAAGTAGCTGGACTCTATGCTTGGTATATGTTTGCAAGGAAAGAATCTTGACTGAATTTGAACTGTAATACTGCATCAAGGTGGAGGAATCCACCAGCGGGGAGGGGCGTGAGAAGGGGTGGGGGGATTCCCAGAGCCTATGAAACTGTCACATAATGCAAAATAATTAATTAAAAAAAAACTGAAAAGAAAAAGAACATGTGCTGAGAAAGTGTTGGAAAGTGACAATATCCAGCAAGCTAATCACAGGTGTGATTGGGGTGATGTATTTGCCTTGCTGGTCTGTTGATCAGATCCTGACACAGTGACACAGTCCTGAGCATTCAGTAGAAGAATGGGATGCCATCATCCCATCCACAGTCACTGCTTCCTATCCCTTACCTGAAACCACAGTGCAGTGCTTAAATTACCTAGTGGAATGACAACTCGTTAGCAAGAAAATGAATAAAAATTAGAGCAACTGGAGTTCAAACTTCTGTTCCCTGTTGCATTGCTTTTCACAGATGAATTTATTTAGCTGTTTACCTTTGTGGTCATAGTATCTGGAATGCAGAATTGAAGTCCTGAATCATATATTATAGTGACTTAGCATCTAATTTTTCATTGGATGGATATTTTCTCTACAAAATACAATGAATTTTAAAACTAATGTTCAGCATCACAGTCCCTTACCTGTAATTCTAGAACTGGAACAGTGGAGGATGGGAGAGGGTGGGTGGATAACAACAACAGAAAAGTTGCTTTGGTTTTGATCGTTCTTATTTTTATTATTCTTTAATTCTCATTTGGGATCACAAATGAACTTCACTAGTGAAACCCACGCAAAATTGAGATCTGAAGAATGACAGTGTTTATTTCTTCTATGGCATTTCAAAACTAAGGATATATAAGTAAATAACAGTGTAATTAATTGCAGGACGATGCCCAGACTCATGTTTTCCATATTCCTTTGCTAAAATCTAAAAAAAAAATCATAAATTCCCATATGCATCTTACTCCACATGTATGAGGACCTGGGCATTGACAGATATAAATTCAAAAACATCTTGTTAAATTGGTTATATTCACCTCAATATTCAAAATTGTCTTATGTGCTGCTGATCCAGCCTACAAGTGTGCTGCCACCGCCTAACTCCCTTTCCCTGCATCCTCTCACTTGCTTCTCCCCCCTCATTCATTCCCTCAGTTGACCAATCATTTTGTTACACTGTAACAAGAAAGCAAAACCTTTCTATGGCTTCCACCCATATTTAAAATTAACCAAGGCATCGTTTAACATGCAAATTGACTGCTTGCAACTACATTTCATCCTGGAGTTTGAAGTAGAAATGGTGCTATTCTCATAAGCATCTCATAAATTCTTCACAGCAACACCAGTGTGGTGGTCTAAAATAGACAATTTTATATAAATTATCTCAACATGGCACAATTTAAAAAAAATAAAATGGTCTAAAAGTATACAGCACTTAATTTCCTTCCAATAGCCTTTCATCAAACAGGATATCTTCTAAAAGCAATTATCTAAATTATGCTTGGATAGTTCAATAGTTTAATTTCTCCACATTTTCACTAAAACTGTTTCATTTTATCTTATTTTTTTTTAGAATGCTTTAAGGAAGCTAAGTAGCAAAAGTAAATAGACAAAACAATTATTTCTGCAATCAATATTTTTAAATTGCTTTTTCACTCAAAGCATTTACAGAAAATTTATGATAAATAAATATGCAGTTTTACTATTAAGGCTTAGAAATTGAAAGTGAAGTTAAATGGACATATTTTTTGAAACGTAAATTGAAGGTAGGCACTGACCTGAATACAAGGTAAAAGTAGCCTAACTTGACAATCAAATTCTCTCTGTGATTTTGTCATTATTGTTTGTACTTTATTTGGCAGTCAGGGGGAATTATTTTGGCTCAAGTTACTTCAGATTATTTTATTATTTATAAATGACTATATTGTTTATTTTAAAATGCCTTTAAGAGGTTGGAGGGTCATGAAGTACAAACATATAAAAACACAAATTTCATGGTAGTTCACGTGATTATTTTATCTTTTAGCCATCAGAAATTTGGTCACTGAAGTCACAAAATGTACACATTCCTTTATTTATTATTCAAAAGCATTTGTAAGCAAGCATGTCATTCATAGACAGGATGTGGAATGAATGAGAGGATCTGTGGTATACAAAATCACAAAAATCATGAGATTTCCATAAATTATTACATTAAGCATTGTGTATTAGATGGTAGAGTTCGAATAAGAAGCAGTGTATAGTACAAAGTAAAGTTTCAAATAGCAGGTTATTGGCATGACTGATGATGGATTTGTTGGTACAGCTAGAGTGTGTGTACTGGGATTGTGGGTAGGGTTGTGGGTACTTAATATGAAAGTAAGCATAAGAACTTGCAATGAAATATATAAATTTGATTATATTGGAGAATAGAATGCATGCAACTGAGAATGAGGTGGCATGTACTTGATATCAGTCTAAGAGAGGAAGGACAGGCTGGGTAAGAATTTTGGGGTCTGATAAGTAGTTTGGGTTTTTCTGGGTAGGATCTATATTTTAGTGAGAGTTATACAGACTTGTGTTGCATGACAAAGTTGAGTCTTGGAGAACTAGAATAAAAGATTTTCACACAATTCCGGCTGAGATATAAGGAAGACCTGGGGAAAGGCAACAGTAAGAGGTGAAATGCAGTTGACATTAAAAATAGTCAAGAGAATAGGACGCTGGACTGTCTGTGTTGTCCATAATTACAATGTTACAGAACATTTGAATAACAGAATGATGGACCTTTGACAGTTTATGAAGGACTAAACTACTGTAATAACATAGGGAAAATCAGTGGAGGACAGGATTATGGAAAGAGAGGTGAAATCCCAGAGAATATGCAAACTGTATCATAAAATAATAATTTAAAAGATAGTCAAGGAAACAAGGGGATTACAATTTTAAAGTCTTGGACAGAAGTAAGCTTAAACTCTTTTGCAGAAATCAAAATACAGCAACTAATTTAACCTATCATCTTTTACAAAATTGGGATAATCAGAGTATATATCATGAGGTCATTGTGATTATTAAATGATATAATGCTTGAAACATACTGAAACAATTCTGTTACATGAAAAGCTTCAATAAATACTAATAACTTTTATTAGGAAATTCTTACAGGAACAAAGGAACAAGTATGGATGTAAATGGCAAAAAGTACAAAGGTGCTTCCATGAAATGTTTTAAAGTTATGTAAAAAGGTTAGTTTATGCCCTGTGTATGTACCTGGATAAAAAAATGAGCACTCGAGGTTGAGGTTCAAAAGTCTATCTGTAGAGAAATAGTAATCAATGAACTTAAAACATATTGCTTGAACCAATCATTCCACATGCAAAATGTGTCATGGGCCCAAATAAATAAATATGAAAATATATGTAAATATGGATGTCATTTTTGTTTATAGTGACAAACTACTGAAAACAACATATATTATTTGCAAGTAGGAAAAAGTTAAATAATTTATGGTGCACTCTATAGAGCAAAATGGCATCCAGCATTTAAAATGTTGAGGTAAATGAATATTTATTGCTGGGTAAATGTCTACATGGCATTTCGTTGGTTTTTTTTTAAGAAAGCTGGTACAGTGTAAGCTGATTTCTAATTGAACCCATAAACACACAATCACATATGGTAGACTGGGTAGATTGGACTAAATTTATAGATCTATTAAAAGTTGTTAGAGCAAGCGAATGAGAAGTACAAATCTTTTTTCAAATGAAGTAAAATTTGATGAGTAAAATCCCCTTTGGAAACAAGAACTCTGCATGGTATTAGCATGATGAAAAGGACATATTTTCTCATAAATTGAAAATAAAAAAGATGTGATTCTTTACCCCAATAATTTCCTGTCTCTGGAGGAAAAGTATCAGTTTGTTTTATTTTACTTTATCATTTTTTACTATTTAGTATATACGAATCTATTCATTTCCTTTCTAATACTCCCTTTATTTTTCTTTTTCTCATCAATATATTCCTAAAGCACTAAGCATGCATAGTTTTACACGTTTACATCAAGAAGTGATAACTTGCTTTATCAGAGGGATGCTGAGACAGTGAGATCACATGAGAGAGCAAACACCTGAAACAAAGATAGCCTGAAAGGAGGAAAGAGGAGGAAGCCTCTGTCTGCTGCCCCACTCCCCGGATGCTCCCAGCGGCTGGTACAGGAGCAAGGAGCCAGGAGCGGGAGTTCCATCCAGGCCCTTGAAGAGGCTGCAGGACCCTGCCTACTAGAGCCCACTGCTACCTTTGAGAACATGCATTGGTGGGAAGCTGACATCAGGACTCAGAGGTTATCTAACTTTGCGACTTCAATGTGACACACTTCTATCTAAATTACTAAACATTTGATTTAACACCTATTTTTGTTAAATCCTCAGTCGGATGCTTTAGTAAGAGAAAAGAATTAACATTACGGGTATGTGTTAACAGCATGAAAAGAAAACAAAACAATTTGCAGAAAAAATAACCCAAATCCTTTCTTTGTGCATCCTCTCCTTCCTGGATCCAAGTCACATAAATCCAATTATTGAGCTATTTCCTTCTGGTTCACTGCATAGGAGGCTTATAAGAATTATGGGAAGGAACCCAGCGCAGTAGCCTAGCGGCTAATATGTTTGCCTTGCACGCACCGTGACAGTATATGGGCTCAGGTTCTAATATTGGTGGCCCCACATTCCATCCAGCTACTTACTTGTGGCCTAGGATGGCAGCTGAGAATGGCTCAAAGCCTTGGGGTCCTGCACTCACATGGGAGATCCAGGGGAGGCTCTGGACTCTTGGCTTCAGATCAGCGCAGCTCCGGGCATTGCAGCCACTTGGGGAGTGAATCAATGGATGGAAGATATTGCTCTCTGTCTCTCTTCCTTTCTGTATAAAAGACTTTCCAACAATAAATACATAAATTAAGAAAAAAATATTATGGGAAGGGCCCACTATATTAGCTTGGTGGTAGGGGTTCTCGCCTTGCATGTGCCAGGATCACCTATGGGCACCAGCTCATGCCACAGCTGCTCTGTTTCCCATCCAGCTCCCTGCTTGTGACATCGGAGAACAGTGGAGGACGGTCCAGGGCCTTGGGGCCCTGCACCCACGTGGGAGGCTTGGAGGAGTTTCCTGGCTCCTTGCTTTAGATCAGTTCAGCTCCAGCCCTTGCAGCCACTTGGGGCATGAACAAAGGGATACCAGCTCTTCCTCTGTGTAGATCTGACATTCTAATAAAAAATAAATAAATAAAATATAGAATATATAAGAAATAATTATGACAAAAGATGGTTTGAGTTAAAATTTAATTGTGAAGATATTGTTATCAGTTTTTCTACTATGAAACGAGACATTATCAGAAAAATGAATCTAAGTGATTTGGCAGACAGAGAATATAAAGGTATTCAAATGATATATTTGAATACCAAAATTCCAATGAATTTAAAGAAAATCCAACTTGTACACCAGGGTTTTTTTTTTAAAGATTTATCTATTTTTATTGGAAAGTCAGATATACAGAGAGGAAGAGAAAGAGAGGAAAATCTTCTGTCTGCTGATTCACTCCCCAAGCGGCTGCCAACTGCCTGAGCTGAGCAAATCCAAAGTCAGGATCCAGGAGCCTCTTCTGGGTCTTCCGCACAGGTTCAGGGTCCTAAGACTTTGGGCTGTCCTCAAATGCTTTGCCAGGCCATAAGCAAGGAGCTGGATGGGAAGCAGGGCCACTGGGATTAGATCCAGTGCCTATATGGGATCCTGGTGTGTTCAAGGCAAGGACTTGAGCCACTAGGCTATCACACTGGGCCCAACCAGTGGTTTTTAAAAATAAGATTTCTGGGCCCAGCACAATAGCCTAGGGGCTAAGGTCTTTGCCTTGCACATCCAGGATCCCATATGGGTGCCGGTGCTAATCCCAATTGTTCCACTTTCCATCTTGCTCCAAGCTTGTTTCCTAAGAAAGCAGTTGATGACAGCCAAACTTTGGGATCCTGCACTCACAGGGGAGATGCAGAAGACGCTCTTGGTCCCTGGCTTTGGATCAGCTCAGCTCCGGCCATTTCGGCCACTTGGGGAATGAGTCCGTGGACGGAAGATCTTTTTCTCTGTTTCTGCTTCTCTCTATATATCTGACTTTCTAATAAAAATAAATAAGTCTTTAAAAAAAGAAAAGTGAGCTCTCAATGATTAGAAAATGTGTTGAAAACTGAGTCCTAGTCCCACTCAACCAGAAGCTCGAGGACAGAGCCCATTCAGCGTTATCTTAGCGTGTGCTCTGAGTTACACGTCCGTGTGTGTTAAAGCCATGATCAAGACTGGGAGTCACTTATTACTAACTACTAGAAATCTATAAATTGTCAATCTTAGAAAAAATGGGATCAGTTTGGCATGATAGCTCAGTGGCTAAATCCTAGCCTTCCATCTCCGAGGATCCCATATGGACCTGGGAAAGCAGTACAGGACAGCCCAAATCCTGGGGACTTTGCATTTACTTGGAAGACCTAGAAAAAGCTCCTGGCTTCAGATGGGCTTATGTCCAGAAATCACTGTCACTTGGTGACTGAACCAGCAGAGAGATGATCTTGCTTTGTCTCTCCTTTTCTCTGTAAATCTGATTTTGCAATAAAAATAAATAAAAGATTAACAGCTAAAAAATTCTCCTTTTTCTTTCTCTAAAACATAAAATATTGCTAAAAAATATCATGGACCAAACAGTAAGGTAATAGGCTTAGTAATTAAAATACCTCTACTCAACATCACAGTGCCTTCCACTGGGTTCTGGCTCTGGCACCTGAATTCAGTTTCCTGCCACAGGACACCCTGTGAGGCAACAGTTCAAAATGAAATAATTTGGTTCCTGTCTTCTAAGTGAGAGACCTGAATTAAAGCTTCTAGCTTCAATACTGCCAGCCATGGTCACTGCAAGCATTTGGGGAGAGAACCAGCAGATGGTGTCTCTCTCTCTCTCTCTCTCTCTCCATTCTAACTCTTTTCCCTATGAAATAAATACATAAATAATATCTTGACCCAATGATATGATAATCTGAGCAAAACTTATCTTTTGCATCTTTGCAATGCACCCAGCTTTCTGTAGAACAACAAAGACAATAAAGCATTGAAATCATTAAATGCATTTTATATTGAAATTTGTCTTTAAGATTGACCTATTTCTGCTACATGTTCATGGATGCCTATTTGCCATCGTGCCAAAGGGATCTGCTTCTCATTCAGGCAAGTGCCACATATGTAAATCTATTCCCAGCACATTAAAAAGCACATATATTAACAATATTAAACACCCTCTGTACATCAAAAAATGCTTTGACCGGTTCCCAGCAGAGTAGATCTAACTCTTGCTAATGAGTTTTAAAATCTGATTTTCTTGTACCTTGCTTTTCTTTACACATCAATCTGTTCATGGCATCTGTCATACAAACAGCAACAGGGAAACCGCTGGGGCTGTCAAAGAAATGACACCTTTCTCCTTTACCAGATTCAAAAAAAAGGATGCCCAGATTTCTGTGAAATTCTCCAGGCAAACCATGTCTTTCTTTTCAAATCAACAACCATCTGCCCAGGCAGACATTTGTGAGCCAATTGTCACATGAAAGAGTTTAGTGGATTTCTGAGGTTCAAGCTACTTACATTAGGTTATCAAGCTTTCATTTAGCGAGATGAGATACTTTGCACATTTCGACTTGAATATGGGGAATGTGCGATAAAACAGCGTGGGTTAATTTTGGCCAAGTTATTGGAGGACAACAGAAGCAGCCTTGATATCTATTTTAAAATAAGGACACTCAGTATTCAGTATATATGGCGAGTCATAAAAAAGTGTATGGAAAATGTGTGCTATGAAATATGCACACAAGTTTTTTTAAAAAACTTTGCAACAAAATAGATGTGTCTCTTAGTTTTATTTTTTGCATAAAGTTTTTGAACTAACTTCATAAACACTATTTAATCATAGATTCCTGAATGTTTAAGATATCTCTTTCAGAATTTAAGACACAAGTAAGTAAAAATATGCATCACCAATAAGCCAAAATATATTATTTGTCCTGTCTTGAACATTTTTACAGAGATTCACATTTAATCAACATCAGGCAAATAAGTATAATTTCAATAAAAACACTCAACTCCTTAAAATGTTATCTTTATAATCATCAAAAATTATGTATCTAATTACACTCAGCAGGTAATTTCTTCATAACCTAACCAGTTCTAACAGGTTAAACTAACATGATTAAATTATACCTCTAGGCGATAAATGCTATCAAATATTTAGCTTAGAGAAAATAATATATTGCTATGAGTATGCTAAGCATGCTGTTTATTGTTTTTTTACTTAAAAGACACAATGTCAAAACTGGTGTAGTGGCATAGCGTGGCATAGCGGATCAAGCCACTGATAGTGACACCAGCATACCATATCAGAGTCCTGCCTTCAGTTCACTCTCCTGCCAATGCACCTGGAAAGGCAGTAAGTGATAGTCCCATTGCTGGAGCCCTTGCCACCAGCTCCTGGTGTTGACCTGGCCCAGTCCCATCTGCTGCTGCGATTTAGGGAATAAATTAAACAATGGAACGGCTGTCTCTGTTTCTGAGTCTCTGCTCTCTTTCCTTCTCTCTCTTTCCCTCACGCCCCACTCTCTGTCACTCTGTTTTTAAAATAAATCAATCAATAAATGTATAAAATATGCAATACTGGGGCTCAGCACGGCACGGTGGCCTAGCGGCTAAAGTCCTTGCTTTGGATGCACCAGGATCCCATATGGGCACTGGTTCTAATCCCAGTGGCCTCACGTCCCATCCAGCTCCCTTGCTAGTGGCCTGAGAAAGAAGCAGTCGAGGATGATCCAAAAGCCTTGGCATCCTGAACCCGAGTGGGAGACCTGGAAGAAGCTCCTGGCTCCTGGCTCCTGGTTCCTGGCTTCAGATCAACGCAGCTCCAGCTGTTGCAGTCACTTGGAGAGTGAAACATCAAATGGATGATCTTCCTCTCTGTCTCTCCTCCTCTGTGTATATCTGACTTTCCAATACAAATAAATAAATCTTTAAAATATAGATATATTTAATATGTATTATTATACACATGCATACATTTAGACAATCTTTTATTTTAAATTAGATATTTTAATATTATATTGTCAAATGCCCAGAGATTACCATGCTGGGAAAACACATGGACTGGTCTGTGAGAAATAATATGCATATTTTGATAAGCCACTAATGTGTTTTTAAATAGCTATAAGCTCCATACCATTTACTCCAGTTCAGCCAGATGTGGCAAAGTTCCTACCATGTGTGTAAGTGTAAGAGCATCATCTTGAAACAAGTGCTTCCTAGAATCTATGTCCTCGTTTGATCTAACAGGAAATAACGGAAACAGAAGAAAACCTGGGAGCTATTTAATAAAGCTGATAGAATCACCAAACATTCTCAGGTCTGTCATCCTTTGACTCCTCTGCTAAGAAGAAAAGTTCTTTCTGGCTCAAGCACTTCATTCTGATTTTTACTAGAGCATCTGAATCCGTTCTGCAATGAATGCAGTACCTTTACTCTAAATGCAATTCTTTCTAATAGTGGAAAAATAATTAAAGAATATTTAATCATAAATATATATAATCACCTATTTACTAAATGAGTATTTTTCCAGAAAAATTTTGTACTTTTCTTGTTCTTTCATATTCCTTATGCATATCTTGGCGCATTTAACTTAAGTAGTTTTATATTTCTGGTTCAATTATTTGTAATAATTTTTGAGCTGCAAATTATTGGCATGTTATAAAAATGTAATTTATATAAGTTGACCATCTGAGATTTAATTATTGTTTGTAGCCTCTTGAGGAAAAAGGATTTTTCCAATGACTACTTGTTGCATTCTGTATTTAGTGGAAGGTTAAGCTTGTGATTATAAAATGGGTTGAAAATATGCCGATGTAAAAATTAAAGCATAAATAAAAGAAGGAGGAATGGTTGGGCTGAGGGAAGGAGGAAAGAGAGAAGGTAGGAGATGCCTGAAACAGAATGTTTTGAAAACTGCATAAATGAAATGCATGAAACTCACTCCCACTCCCATTATATTACTTTTTTTTTATTTGAAAAGAACTTTTTTCTGAAAAAAAGAATTTTTTATTTTTATTGCAAAGTCAGATATACAGAGAGGAGGAGAGAAAGAGAGGAAGATCTCGCATCCGATGATTCACACACCAAGTGACCACAACGGCCAGTGCTGCGCTGATCTGAAGCCAGGAGCCAGGAGCCTCCTCCAGGTCTCCCACTTGCATGCAGGGTCCCAAGACTTTGGGCAGTCCTCAACTGCTTTCCCAGGCCACAAGCAGCGAGCAGGACTGCCGGGATTAGAACTAGCATCCATATGGAATCCTGGTGCTTTCAAGGCAAGGCCTTGAAAACTAGGCCACCATGCTGGGCCCAAGAATGGAATTCTAAATAGCGATGTTTTAGATATAAAGCAGTTAATCATAGAATTCAAACTGAAATTCTAATGTCCCAGCTTCCTGTTGCATTAAGATGCTGTATCAACCTGTGAAGCTCTTGGAATTATCCCCTGACAATCTTAAACTATAAGAGATTATGTTTTTTTTAACAAAATTTATTAATGGCACAATTATGAAGGAAAATTTTATCTAATGAAAATTCCAGTGGCAGGTGTTTGATCTACTAGTTACCACATACCGCATGGGAATGCAATGCAGGTTCCGTCTCCTGACCCTGTATTCCTGCCAATGTAGATCCTGAAAGGTGATCTCCGGTAGCTCCAACAAAGGAGCTTTTATCAGCACACACACATGGCTCCTTGGATGGAAAGCCCAGCTGCCAGCTTCTGCCTCGATCTACAGCTGACCAGTAACCAGAGAGACTACAATTTTTCTTTACCTACAATGTCATTATATACTTAAAAAGCAGAATAATGGATGTGTGTTGCTGAAGGACTACGCTATTAAAATAATATGGGATAAAACAGTGTATGTGTTGGGCCCGGCGGCATGGTCTAGCGGCTAAAGTCCTCGCCTTGAAAGCCCCGGGATCCCATATGGGCGCCGGTTCTAATCCCGGCAGCTCCACTTCCCATCCAGCTCCCTGCTTGTGGCCTGGGAAAGCAGTCGAGGACGGCCCAATGCTTTGGGACCCTGCACCCGCGTGGGAGACCCGGAAGAGGTTCCAGGTTCCCGGCATCGGATCGGCGCGCATCGGCCCGTTGCGGCTCACTTGGGGAGTGAATCATTGGATGGAAGATCTTCCTCTCTGTCTCTTCTCCTCTGTGTATATCTGGCTGTAATAAAATGAATAAATCTTTAAAAAAAAAAAAAACAGTGTATGTGTTGGGGGAGTTATGGAGAGTGTAGAAGAACTTCCTGAGTGTATGGAGCTGAATCGAAAGATTTTTTTAAAAATTAAAGTTTGCAAAATTAAAAAAGGTTTTACACATGTTTTAAAAATAAGAATAAATAAATTTTACATTGTATTTTTATCCCTCCTGGTCTAAAATAATTGGAGCAACTTTAGCAATTCAGAATCTTGCCAGCCCTTTCAAAGGCTCAGTGAAACATTGCATACATAACATGAACATTTTAAATTGCTTTCCTGTGATTTCCTTATAGGAATAATAGTTAAATTACCAAAAAAATGAACAGGAATGGGGAAAGACTCTACAGTCCATCCCAGGATATGGAAAGGTGCCCCCTAACCATCCTCTACAACTATAAGCTTATGCACTGATTTATTTCACAGCTTTAGTGCAATCTCACCCTGCTTACTGCAGAGTAGTCTTTTTCAGATAAAAGTTTGTAGAAATATTTTGTAAGACGTGGAGGCAACGATCTAAGCCAACATGGAGTCTTTTATTGATGCCTTTACACAAACGAAATTATAAAGTATGTGCACCCTTGGTAGGGGTGGACAATTACCTCAGAGATTTTCTACTCAAAATATTCCATCCGTTTTAGCACCCAGCAGCTAATTCCAAAATCTGCCATGGCAAAGGAAAGGAGGCCTAAATAAATGCACCAATGCACCAACCGCCTCTGCTGATTTCTTTCTTTTTCACTTTAAGCGTGTAGAAAATATTTTACTTTAGTCTCTTGTTTTCATGGGAAAGCTTGCCTTACATAAGCAGAAAAATCTTCCTTTAGCATTAATCTGGCTCATTAATGTTAAAACAACCATGCTTTATGAGGAACCGTAATAGACATATTTATAATGGAGGTTTTCGATTGTATTGACTCCCATGGATTTGATTCCCAACCCCCCTCCAGACACACACTACAATAAATGCCCCTTTGCTGATACTGAAAATGAAAAAAGCAAATTTTGTCAACGTAAGTCACCTAACGAATATTTTCAGTGTTTGTCTTGCTTACAGTTTTCTAGCACCCTTGAAATTTAGAATAACTGTACATATAACACCCCTACCAAGTTATCTATCTCTACTGGCTGCTGTGCTGTAAATTCATACCAAAAGCTATTATCCCGAAGTGCTGCAGCTCCCCAGATAAAAATAGTAACTTTTCCACAGATTTCCCCGTCAACTTCAACCTGGAGCTGGGAGTTCAGAAGGCTGTAAGCCTTTGTCACAGACAGTGATTTCTGTACCATCTTCTGAGCACACACCCTCAAGCCCAGCGTGAAGAGAATTGCACACACAGATTCTAGAAATGAAGCTCTGTGGTAACAGATCCAGGAAAGTTCACTTTGGGACTTTTGTTTTTAAAAGTCTCAGTAAATTCGCTGGGCCAAGACTTACAGTGATTTCTTACTAAGTAACCTTCCAGCGTGCTTCTGCGCAATTTGGCACTTATGTTCTCACAGACTCATTAGTTTACACTTGAAGTCACTCATTTTCAGATTTAAGGCTCAGCTTCTCAAGGTGAAAAATAGTTTCCACATCATACTTGCTAAAAGGCAACATCCCTTTGAATTGATACTTGAAAGTATCTTTGGCAAATGGGCATCTCGGCATATTCTTAACTCAGCTCAAAAATAAAACCCAATTCTATCAAATACTGACTCATTGTTCAGACAGAACAACTTGTTGGGTTAGAATGTTGAGGACTCTGAAAAGAAGTCAAAGCAGAGCAGAGGCAGGAACAGAAGGAAGAACAGCTGACTCCATCTGTCTAGGTCTTAGCAAGTTCCTAGTACTAAAACTAGAGAGGTTCTGGTCCAATCAGAACACGCTGGCTACCTTATCCTTCACTATATAGAGTCCATTCATTAAAAAAATTAACACTGGCCCTTAAGCAAATAAATGCTCCGTAATGCTCCATAATATTTCTTTTACCCAATCGTGAGTTAGCGTGTTCTATTGAATCCTCTTTGCCTTTTCTTTGTATTATCTGTAAAGATTCCTACAAGATTGTTGCTCCACGTACAAAAGATACTTCAGTCTGTATTGTTTAAATTCTGACTCTGTTTCACATGCCAATCGATATTTGTGCATTGCAATCCAGGTTGACTAAGAAAGTTCAAATCACCTCTGTCCATTTTATCAAGTTCTTAACTCCATAGCAGAGAAGATATAGATCTGTCTGAATGTCATTTCAAGAAAAAAAAAACAACTAGATATTTCACAAGCTATCAGTTTTGACAGTGAAGAGTAAGGACTTAACCCTCCCTGTTGCAATTGCCTCAAGATATACCTGTGGAAAATAAACAAGAATAGTTTTTACAGTTAAAGCTAAGGCAATAAAAAGAAAGCAACATCTGTGTCAAAGTGAACGCTAAGAAAGTTAAGCCTGCCCTGTTTGACCTGAAAACTATCACAGCTTGTTTGAATTACATGGCCACCTGTCACTACTGTGCTTGAGATTCTTTTCAAACAGTAGGAGTGTGTCACATAAATAGTGTGTATGATTTAAATTACTGGAGACCATGAGGCCATCCCAATAAATGTGAACGTTCTTAAAACAGAAAACGTAGGACTCAGTGACTCCTAACATCATGCAATTGCCTCTTCTTGCAGCTTACCGGAATTCAAAAAGGCTGAACTTTAAAAGAATATCATCATTTGAAGTGTATTGGTTAACAAACTCAAACTCTTGTTATCTAAATTTCAGGTAATGATTTTCAGTATGGGAATAGCAGGTAATAAATTAGACAGTGGAACTTGAGGGGCTCCTAGGATTTTCATAAAAAAATAGCTTCCTTAACATAAGTCGAATAGAGGAAAATGCATCATAGCATGGCAAACTGTTGCTTGGTTAGTCTCCCATCCTCGTTTGCTCCTATTTCAAAATACATAAAAAGTATTTCTATCTCATTCCACTCCTAAGAGCAGAAGCTTAAAAAAGTGCTAATTTTTCAGCTCTCCATCTTCCTTGGTTTTCTTTTTGGACACCTTGCGTTTCTTCCAGATTGGAAAAAAAAAAACAATTTAGGAGGTAATGCAAGAGCAAGCAGAAACTATATAAACTGAGGGATCTCTGCAAAAAATCTTATCTTTTTGTGAAAACTCTGGTCATGTTTTCTGTGTCTGACATAACTTATTTGGAAGGAAAAAAAGCAGAACTCCATAATCATGCTTCAGCTTGCTCTGTCCCAAACTGAATTGGCTGTTCTGCAGCTTTGTTGCGCACTGAATTCCCCAGCTGGCCTGAAATAGCAGATATTTTGCACTTTATCCTGCCCTACATTTTTTCTTGATATGCTCTTTTCCTTGTTTCTTTAGTCTAAAGCCTCCCTTTTTTCTTTTAAAATCAGTCTCATTAACACTTATAATATTTGCATCCTTTTGAAGGTTGTTTTTAGCCTCTTATCACATTGACAATCATTTTTATTAATGAAAGTGATTCTCATTTGAGAATGTTGGAAAAATCAATGCATTACATGTAATTCCAATGTACAATTAAATTGTATACTAGGAATATTTAAAACATTTATGTAAAACATTCATTATGGAGCAGCTATCCTGGCTTTCAAACATTACTGCCACAACGATAAATGCACACCGTATTTTTGCAACATGTCTGAATAAAGTCTAGTTTGAAGTAATGAAAAGGAGAAGAGTCTAGTTTGGAAAGAGCTTCTAAGAGAAGCATAAATTCTAAAACTGAAGACCAGCATCAGTGAAACTGGGGTGGAAGATTGTTGATATTATTGATGTTTTATGCAAAGTTAATGAGTAAAATGCTCCAAACAAATCAACAATTTGCATTTGGATAACTCATCTCAAAAAGGAATGAAGCCATGTTAAGATGAAGCCTGAGACAGTACACTGTCCACATGAATTTGTGAAGGAAAAATTAAACTTACATATGCTCAAACATTGGCAACCAAGAGACAGAACCAGTCCAGTCAAGGCAAGGGGAGACCAGGGCATCATCCTGAAAGTTTTTAGGATGTTCAAAGTATTTTGCTTGTTTACATTCTGCAGGACCAAACCACAGGACCCTGAGATCTTTAAACTTAAACTAAATAATTGATGTCACCTCTTACAAAACTGCTTTGAACATGTGAAGGTTATATTGAGAAAGAAACTATATATTTTAACTGCATGTTGCAGCACATATTTGAAATATGTATACGTATGACATGAACTGTTACTCATATGGAACCCCAGTACTTGTAAGGTGGGATTTAAGCATCAGACCAGGCCCAGCACCTTCTTTATTTATCCGTGCTTTGATATGCTTAGAAATTACAAATGTCAGAACTAAAAAAGCTTGGGGAATCAAACTATGCACCTCACTTGCTTGACTCATGAATTAAGGACAAAAGCTATTTCTTGCTTGTCTAGATAGTACAACATGGACTTATCAGAACTAGAACTTGATTCAGATATGCCTACCATACTCAGTTTCATAGATTTGGAGCAATATGCAGAAGTGACACTGTATTTAGCAAACGCTGCATCCAAGTTCAGTTCTGCATCATCTAGAGAAGGAAGGACAAAATCATTGTCCACTAAATTGGGCTTCCAGGGTCAGCAATGATAGTTGGGAAAGAAAGAAAGGAAGTGAAGGGAGACTTTCTAATTCAATCAATGGGTTGAGAACTATACAGTCAAGAAATGGCAAAGTAGTTAACTGATGCTTTTTTCAGGGATCTTATTTCCCCAAGGCATACAATATTCATTATATATAATAATATTATATATTATATAATATATAATATATAATATATAATATATAATACGTAATATATGATATATAGTATATAATATATTATATTATATTATTATATATATTTTAAGAGCATTTATTAAGGTATTTATTTCTCATACAAAGAAAGACAAAAGAAATAAATTCTCTTTCAATCCCATGATTTTAGAGTTTTCTAATGCAAGGCTAAATCATGGTAAAGCAATATGGAGAGTATAGCATTGACTAGGAAATGATTAGTTAGCATGGATAATTAATTAGCAAGGAATGTCAATAATGTGTTCCTAAAGTTATTGGTCATTTTGATGATCAATGTATTTCCTCTTAAATACCCAGCAACTTATCTTACACTAATTGCTCTATAAATATTTATTTAATTTCTAGAGCACATAATGGGAAATACCATGATTTGAGAAAACAACAATGTAAGTTTAGCTTGTCATTAGAATAATTTTGACTAAATTGGAATGTGAGTGAAACATATACATACATAAAACAGAATAAGAGTTTTAAATCAAGAATATAGTTCTGCAATTGGCAACTCTTTGTCTACTTCTATCTTTGGATTTTTACTTAGTATTTGATCCTGAAAAAAATTGCTATCTATAAAAATGATAAGCATAATAAACTTTTGTGACTTTTGTAGAGGTTACCAAAAGTAACATAGTTTACTATGACACATGTAAACTATACCATAAAAATGTTATACATTCTATTGAAGTCTGCTCATAAGTTAGGATGCAATTTTATTTTCCTTATGAGATATAAGTATATAAATATTTGGACAGTTTGTTTAAAGAAATGCTTATAAGTAATCAAAAGCAAATGGACTCTTTCAAAGTCTAATTCCAAGAGTTATTGCTTTAGGTTTCCACTTACGTGGATAACATACTTAGTCTTCTATTTAAATCTGTGGCCATTTATATATATTTATGTATATATAGTTTTTAAATTAAGCAGATGTTTATGGATCTGTTTATGGATCTGTATGGATAAGTTTTTCAAAATATAAATATGATAATTAACATTTTTTAAATATCTGTAACTCAAAATGGAATCACTTATTTTAAAGAAAAATCATCTTGTTGCAACTATATTGCCCCTTTTTTTTTAGCAGGTACACATTTCAGTAATTTATGGGAGTGCATTTCAAGTGATTGGTGAGACCTCAACCAACCATCTCATTGAACTTTGTTACTTGTGAACAGGTCCAAGGAGTACTAAGAAAATCAACATTAAGTGACATCTCCTTTTGTGATTCAATGTATGTAAAGGGTGAGAAATAGCCTCTCTTCTCTCCAAACCAAAATTCTGGAGAGTGGATGATCTCAGTGTGGACTGAGCACAGAAACAACCCTCACTGCCTGGTCCACAAGTTGGTTACTCCTACTCTTTTGAAGAGATGTGAGCTGAAAATGTATAGAGAAAATTTCTTTACATTTTTTTTTAATTTACTGGGTATCTACAAGTATTGTACATCCACGGATGGCAGATGCTGCAGATTTTTCAAAAGGAAAAAATTTTCATGAAATATTATGAGGTAATTCTTGCTCAGTGAAAAAAAGTAAGGAACAGAACAGTAGTACAAATTGCCATTTGTGTGAAAGAAGCAGAGAAAAAATAAAACAAGCATATTCACTTACATGAGCATAAAATATCCCAAGAAAAGAATATATAGAAATCAGCAACATGGACTGCCTCTGCAGACTGGGTTTGACTAGAAACAAGACTTACTTTTTTACTGACTGCCTTTAAAAAAAAAAAAAACAATCAAAAGATGTTTATTTGGGTACAAAACCTTTTTAAAATCAAGGATAGTTTTCACAGTACACATTTTCAATGAACTTTTGGAAGATGGGTTAAGTACATTGTATTTCAAATTATTTTGTATCAAAATACAATTATCTTTTCATTTTTTTAAGATTTATTTAATTTTTATTGTGAAGTCAGATATATTGAGAGGTAGGGAGAGAGAGGAAGATCTGCTGATTCACTCCTCAAGCAACTGCCAACTGCCTGAGCTGAGCTGAGCTGATTCGAAGCCAGGAGCCCGGAGCCTCTTCTGGGTCTCCTGCATGGGTTCAGGGTCCCAAGGCATTGGACTGTCCTCGACAGCTTTCCCAGGCTACAAGCAGGCAACTGGATGGGAAGCAGGACTGCTGGGATTAGAACTGGTGCCCATATGGGATCCCAGCACATGAAGGCAAGGATTTAGCCACTAGACTAGATTGAATAATTCTAATCAGGAAAAATTAAATTTCAAATATTTCCAAAACTTTCAAAGTACCCAGGATGCTATGGTCTAAATAATTCATTTAAAGAACCAAGGATTCACATTATGTTATGGAATGGTTATATATCTTTACCCTATTAGGACAGATTACCTAGACAAGTTCTTTTTTTCTGTTCTTGAAGTTAAGAGTAACCAAGTCCTGACTCCCTGCCTTTTGTCTGAGCCATCACTTCTGTTTTTGCCAGTGAAATTCTCCTATCTCACACTGAATGCTTCAAACCTGGAGTACTCTAACAACTTTTTTTTTTTCTTTTTAATTAAAAAAAAAATAAGAGGGAGAGGCAGAAAAGAAGGTTTTATATCCACTGGTCCACTTCCTAGGTGGCCACAATGGTCAGGCCTGGGTAAGGCTGACACCAACAGCTAGGAGCTTCATTTGGGTCTAAATCAAGTTGAAATGTAGCAATAAATATCGGGAATTTAAAAAGAAACACTGATTCCACTTGCAGTATGTGTCATACATAGCTTATAGAGACATCAGTGTGAAAATGACATTTTTACTGGAAATATTTATTTTTATATTGGACAAGGGTATACAAAACTATGTTAATTCGGAAGACATCCAGTAACATCAAAAAGGTAATGTGAGAGAAACAGAAGCATCTTAACTTTCATTTTAATTTACTTGGTTTTGAATATTCAAAATTGTCACATGGTTCAAAATGCAAAGGCTATTCAGTATTTTTTCCTTATGTTCGTTTGATGAAAAGCTTGATTATCATGGTCAACTCTGTTGGGAGTTCTGTGCCCCCCCTGGATATTGTTTCTCAATTCTTTCTCCAGATTAAAGAAATTTTCTTTTATTATTTCATTAAATACATTTTAAAATTCAGTTTCTCTCCCTGCATCCTCTGGAACTCCCGTAACTCATACATTTGACCCTTTAATAGTTTCTCTTACTTTTTCAACATTTTTTTTAGTTTAACACAGCTCTACTTCCAACTTTTTGATTGTTTCCCCCTTGTGACATGAAATATCTTCCAATAAATCAGTGCTGAGAAATTTTAGATGTGAAAGATTATTTTTACATTGTTCTCTAAAGCCTAAATGTAAAGTCACAATCATATTGGTTTAAGTCAACAGTACATTTTTATATGTTTAATATTGAAAAACACAAAGTCAGCGCCTTATGGTCTATAGTATAGAATTAAAAGAGGAGCATTTTTTTTGTATTTTTATTTGTTTTTCCATAAGGTTTTCTAAGAGAAAAACAACTTTACAGATAAATCGTGCCTTGATTTAGATTTAGAAGGAAAGCTATGATTAAATGCCTCTATGGAAGAAGAGTCCATAGCAGAGACTCAAGCTTTGTAAGTGTGTTTGATGGACTTTGTTTCATCTGCTTGTTTGCTTTCCTTATTTTATCTATTTATATCAGATTTAATAATGATTCTCCCCTCCCGTGCAGCCCTTTACTGTTAATGCATTTTTTTTAGAATTAGGTTTTCCTGATGGTTTTATTACGGCTATCAACATACAAAAGGATTATATGGTTTTTTATTTAATTATAATTTTCTTATGCAAATTTAGAGAATAATGGCACAAATAAATAACAAAGTCACTTTGGAGTATCTGTATTTTTACCACATAATGACACATTATTTAGACCCACTCACGCAACTCTTTTAAACATTTAAAATTATTAACAAAGATCTGAATTGTAATTTGCAGTACAAAACAACAGCGGGGGCAAGCATAAATACGGAAATCAAAACATTTATGGCATTTCAATAGTTTTCCTCAGTGAATTAAGAACCTAAAATACTACTTGATTTTTTTCCACATTTGAACAAATACCTCTCTTTTCAAGCTATCAATTATAATTAAGTAAATTAATAATTCTGATATTGACATTTGCTATTAAATATCTCAGGTATTAAATTTGTAAGTTCTTTGTAAGCAACAGGAGTTTCAGCTTTTTATTTTTCACATTTTTTTTTCCTGTAAAACTTAGTTTTCATGTGTCTTACCTAAAGTAGAATACTTTAAATCTGGTGATTGCCAAGTCGATGAACATTTTTATTTAATTTTGAAAGTAGAATATGTTGGAATCAACTGAAAAAGCCATGTTTCAGCCATCAAGAATCAACAAAATAGCAAACAAGAAAAAAAGGGCTATTTTTGGTTTGAAATAAAACTGTTTTTGACTTACCTGTAGTCCATACTGTTCTTGCAGAATGATTATAGAGAGCTGTGTGGAATACCCAATATAAAACTTAGAGATACAGATGTAATGTTGTGTTACATAAAGCATATTATGTTGGTTCTCCAGTATTGCTGTATCAAATTAACACAAACTTAGTGGCTTAAAACAAAATACAGGGCTGGTCCACTGGCACACAACCAGCATCACCTACAGGCACTGGCTCATTACCTGGCTGTTCAACTTCTGATTCAGCTCCCTGCTTATGGCCTGGGAAAGCAGTGGAGGATGGCTTGTCCCTGGGTCTCTGCACCAACATGGGAGACATAGCAGAAACTCCAGGCTCCTGGCTTCATAACTACTCAGTGCTCACCATTATGAATATTTGGAGTGGGAACCAGCAGATGGAATCTATTTCACTCTTTCCTTTTTCTCTCTGTCTTTACTTCTAACTCTGCCTTTCAAATAAAACAAAACAAGTGTTTAAAAGATGTATCAGGTATCTCATCAGATCAAAATAATTGTTCATTTTGGTCAAATATTTTGAAATACATGTATGCAAGGAAATATTCAAAAATTCATGCTCAGTATCATCTTAATGAAAAGCCCCATTTTTCACTCCCTTAATTGTCAGTCCAAATAAAACTTTACTTCTCATGAGTCACTGCTATAGCTTTATTCATCTGACATTAAATCTCATGAATTTTCAAGTTTTCTTCTTTACTATGTCAGAGATCAGAAGACCAAGTTCAAAATCATCCTCCTGCAAATAATAATAATAATAATAATAATAATAATAATTGTGTCATAATTCTTCCTGTCCTTATTAGTTCTACTTTCATTAACAATCATTTTCCCTAACTACTTCACTTTTATGTCAGAACATATTTAGAAGTCACAGCCAATTATTTGAAAAACTAAACACATCATATTACATTAAAGCAGTGTGTAGAAAGAAATACATAAAAATGGAAGGTGAATTAGGTATTAATATGCTAAAATGTCAAGATTTCTATTTCAAAAATTAGTTATGCAGATTCTCTGGACTAAAAACGTTGGTCATGACATTTATAAATGGAAGGTATAGCAGGAATGAAAAGTACAGGAATTCTCCTTCAAACTAACTCTGGAAATTTGATGGTAAAGACAGTTTGATCCAATGAAAGTAGTGATAACCTTAAGTCAAAATTGGATGCATAGATTAATGAGTTTTCAAAAATTCACCCTTCATATATTCCTTCCTGGTTTTATAGAAATTATTTCTGGAATAGCTCATTAGTTTTATGAAGAATAATTTTTATTTTATATTTGAAGAAGGTAACTACTAATTGGCTGACTTTAGATTATACACGGACCTTAAAAAAAAAACACCAATAAAGAAATTTTAATAGAATTAGGTAGAAATGGAGTGAATTGCAATAAAATACACTTCTCATACATATGTAGCCTCTCACATATATGAGTATGCCTTTCTATATAAACATTCACCCTAAAAAATACTGGTGAAAGAAAGAATACCAGAAAGAATACTGGTTAAAAATACTGAAACTGAAAAGGTACAAAGACTCCCCTTGGGGAACCTATTAGAACATTCAATCTCACAATATACAGTTAGCTGTAGCATTGGCAATGATTTGTGAACAAAACCATCATCAAGCTTTGGAGAATCCTCACAGGGAAACACCCTTTCTCACCATGTCTGGACTCCCATGATGTCTTAACATGTATAAGAGAATTACATATAAATAAAGCTTTAAGCTTTTAAAGCAAAATTGTTTGGTAGGCAAAAAAAATGTAAAATATATTATCTAACACCCCAAACATACTGAAATTACAGTGGGGTAAATATAAATAATTTTCTCAGAATACAAATTTGATGACTTGTCAAAATCAATCCAATTCCATTAACTGCCCTTTCATAAACTGAAAGGTGATTCAGTCTCTCCCTTACTAAACAATAGGCTTTTAAATCAGATTATCTGTCTAGTTTGATTTACTTTAATCGTATTTTATTAGAATTGATTAAAAAGCTAAACTACATATTCCATCTTTGTTTAATCATACTCAAAGAACTATCTCTGAGAACCTCACCAATAATAACTCCTCCAAAAATGTCAAGGCCTCAATACAATCAAACATGCAATAGAAAATCTTGTTTAGTACATTTTTCTCTTTTAATGTGAATTGAATGGGTGAAATTTTATGGCCTAATTTGATCTTTCACACTCTTTATAGACACAGTCATGTTCTCAAAGCAGTTTCATCACACCAAATTAGTGAAAACCAGAGTGCATTAAATGATATGAATGCAAGAATTCCCACTTCAGATAAAAACTGACAATTTTCAGCAAAAGGATGCTACTTTCTTGCCTAGTAAGTTCTTATAGAGATAAATAGCAGACTTTTGGCTTTGCACCTAAAGATCAAAAAGTCAAACAGTTTCTGTTGTTACTCAGTGGTCGGTTTTACAGTGAATGAAGATAATTTTGGTTCTCAATGACAATGACACTGGTTTTAAAGGGCCTTGAAAATACGTACATGGGCACTCTACTCTGTCTTGGAGCACACTGACATCAGATCTGATAAAGCAGGCTTTCTTTCACTCAAGGTCTTGTAATTCTTGTGACTGCTGTCATAAGAACCCAGCACAGTTCTTACAGCAACAATGCCTATACACTGGGTAGGATATGGTAGGAATATTCTTAATATGTAAAAATAAAACAAAAAGCCTGGTTTAGTCTGCTAGGCAAAGTCAGGTATAAGGTTACTAGTTCCCTTAATTTGTTCCTCCCCCATTTTCATATGAAACATTTTCCCATGGTACAGACAGGGAATTATTTTATGTTTCTTATGTTTCTCATACTTACACTTATGCATCAGTTAATTAATAACCATAGTTTTCCAAGCAATGCAGAAGTCATGACAAGCCTTTTTCTTACTTCAAATCATTCTTATCAAAATAACTGTGTGAGTGTATCAGTATCACTGCCAATGTGGCTTTGTAAAACTTTGTTATACCTTTGTCAAACCAGTGGTTAAGAAAATTACACATTATAGTTTAAATGGTGTGTGATTACTTTGTACTTTACTATATATGGATGAAATGATCATTTTTCAATATAATTATTAATAGTTATGGTGTATGTTCTCATTAAACTAAGATCGTTTTGCTTTTTACTTGTTAAATGTCTTATTCTGTGAAATAATAAGCCCTTTACTGCTCTGCAATTCCAGAGTACATTATCGCAAAAGTCTAAGGTTAAAAAAACAAAACAAAGCAAAGAAACAACAACAACAAAACCACTAGGGGCTGGCACAGTGGTTTAACTGGGTAATAACCCCCTGCCTGCAGTGCTAGCATCCCATATCAGTGCAGGTTCTAGTCCCAGTGACTCAATTTCTGAAGGAAATCAGCAGAGGATAGATCAATTCCTTGGGTCCCTGCACTTAGATGGGAGACGCAGAAGTGTGGGAAGCCATGCATTTGGGTCAGACAGCATGGGTGTGTGATGAGCACTGCTCCTTGGTTAGCAAGGCTATGAGAAGTTTCTGGCTGCATGGCAAGGCCCAGCAGAATGTCTCTGGTTGCCTCATTTCTGCCTCACACCGTTGTATGGACACTCCATTCCCTCTCTGATGTTTTATAGAATTCTCCTGAGGGTGTTGTTCTTGTTTTTCTGCTGATGTGAAATGATTCCTGTAACTGGTATAACACATCAAACTGATCAATCATGTTATCATAAAAACATCTTTAGCGACATAAGGCAATGACACACAGCTAAAGCATACAATAGTGCAATTGAGCCAACAATGTCTCCAAACATCCTGTTACGTGCCCACCTTTGTCCTGAAGCTTGCTCTAATATAAGTAATATTTTCTTAAGAAATGGCTTGATAATATCTTGGAACAGATGGCAATCATGGAGGTACAAAGAGTTTGTTTACTGTGCAGCCTCAAACTAGTAAAACACATGAAATGATGCATTTTGGTTTCTCACCACGGAAAGCAGGAAGTATATGGGGCATCTTTTAAAGGGAGACAAATGTGAACCCCCTCAAAAATGGCTTAAAAGTTCTAGCTTATATTGGCACTTCTATTTAGGGAAAGAAAACTGTTTATAAAAACTTGTACCTTATACTGGCATTTATATTTAGGAAAAAAAGTTTATAAAAACTTCTACCTTATATTTGCACTTACACTTAGCGGGAAAAACAGTTTATAAAGATAAAAAGAGTTTGTTGTAAAAGCCCTCTGTTTGTAGAAAGGCTGAGTTGTCCTGATCCATCTCACTGCCCTTTAACAAAAGAACAAAAAACAATTGAATCAGTACTAGGTGAAGGTGATGATAATTAATGCATGATTGATTATAAGATTTAATAAAGAATCTATGATATCTGCCTTTACAAATTCATAAAGCTCATAAATGCTTTCATTTTAATTCTGTACTCATGATATTTTAAGTAATACCAGTTTGTGTTCAGTGAAAATTGATTTTGGATATAAGTAAACCACATGTCACTATGTAACTGCATGGCTGCTAACCATGGAGTTCCTGGCTTCAGCCAGGTGACTGCAGGTTTGAATGAGTAATAGCTCACTGAAAACATTTCCTCTGAAGTAAAATATTAATAATGTTTCTTTAGGATTGATTTTGTAATCATTCTTTTATAATGAAGTAAAAAATGAAAGAATTGGATGTTGTGCAAAAGCTTGTGATGATTTATTTATAAATAAAGAAGGCAACTTTTCTGAGTTGTCCATTATGAGCATCATGCCGTAATGGTCCATATCTCATCTCCTCTCCTCTCCTTTTTCTTATCGTTTCCCCAATCCATGCATCCTTTGCAAACTCTCAAGTCAGCTGGAGCTGGGCTCTGGTAGAGAAGAAACTCCAGGATCCTAGTTTCCAATCTGAATAGCCCCGGCCTTTGTGACCATCAAGGGAATGAAACAAACATGAAAGAGCTTTCTCTGTCTCTCTCTAACTCTGTAAGTATGTATTTCAAATAAAAATAAATACTTTTAAAAATACAGATTGTGGGGGCAGGGAGGAAAGGAATGCCGTTGTGTTCTCAGAATAATGGCTAATGTTAAAAATTAAAACTATACAACATTTAAGAAAAGAAATACATTTCCATTCAGAACAACCATACCTTTCAAAATGTCTATTGTTTTCCTTCATAAGTTCATGAAATGATTGCAAGTTTATTTTTGTGTGTACATGTTCATATTTAATTAAACTTGTCAGTATGATTTATTGATTCATGCAAATGACTTCTTATTTATTTCTTAAAGAAATATATTTGTAGTAGTATTTCTGGTACATTTTAATACTCTTTTTCTAAATTTAGGGCACTTTTGTTTCACCTTCACTTCTGAGTAACAGTTATAGTAAAAAATTCAGACTATCAGGTTTTTCTCATCAGCACTTTAAGATAGCTATTGGACAAATTGGTGCTGACATATTTTGTTTCTCATTCCCTCACAGTACTTTACCTTCCTCTCTGATACATTTTTTTGCTTTTCATTATCCTCATGACTTAAAGTTTTACTAAACTGGGATTAGCTTGAAAGTTTTCATCCATCGATTCTGCTTTTGAACTCACATCTTTCTACGCTCCAAGGTTTCTTCATATATATTCTGTGAAATAAAGCACTTCGTCCTGCCTTTCTCAATACTATTTTAGATCTTTTTTTAAAACCTGGAAAATATACTCTCTTAACTTTTAATGCATAATTCTTTCATAGTTAATGGACAGGAAGATGGATGGAACAGATGGGAAAAGGCCTCCTCCCACCTCAAACGTGTACGAGTGCATGTACGAATGCTGGATGAAATATTTTAAGATATGGAATAGGAAGAGAATTTTTCACATTCCAGAAGTAAAGAATAAATGCAAAAAAAAAAACCCTTACAAGCGAGAATTACAACCACACATTTCACAGAAGTGACAAGGCTGCTTATATCCTAGATACAAGGTTTTAATGCCTGAATCATTTACAACTGCAAGAATAGCAGGAAATTGAAAGTGACTCCCTACATTAAAAATTAGTAAGAAACTGTGTTAACCACAGGCAGAAATTTAAAACTTTATTCCCAACTGTCTAAAGTTATCACAAATATTAAAATAGTAAAATTTCAGACATAATATGATAGAGGTTAGTCAAGGGAGCGAAGAATATTTTTCCCTTATTGCAAAAGTATGTAAGCAGAAATCAATGCAAACATTTCATGTAATCATTGAATAATGAAACCATTCATAATAAAGTCTCTTTAAACTGAAACTTACCTAAGACTAGGTGACTCCTACCAACAGGGAGATGAGAGATACATGATAAAATATTTCAGAAATTAAAGTGATAAAAAAGACAGTCCATAGACTCTACAAGTGAATACATTTAAAATCTAGTACATTTGAAAAGTAAAGCCAAGATTTCAATCACAAAGAGAATCTGAAAGTGAAATACTTCAACATCCAAAGAGCATGATCCTTCCAAGCAAAAGTAAGCTTGTGAGATAGCCACTTCGAGTTGTGTGCATTTTATTTCCAGTGGCTAACACTAGATTGCTGTTACAGGGACTGTTGTGGTTAGCAAAGTCATTTTCTTTCCAAAGAACATTTTCTAAGAGTATAAATTAATCAAAGCCTTTAACTACTGTGGTTTGTTTTGTTAACAAAAATATTATCTAAGATGGATATAATTTACCACAGCTTGGTTTATCACTCTTCAGCAGTTATGGTAGTCTGGATCTATAAAACAGTAGTCATTTGTAAAACAGTGTCCTGAATCTAAGTTTTACACAAGGGATTCATTCATTTGGCTATGAAATCTTATGAAAAATAAATGGCCTTTCCTTCCGACTGTAATCCTGTGCCCATGAACCATCCTCTTTCCCTACTGTCCTCCATCTTACCATCTGGAGGCTCTAGTAATAACTATTCTCTCTACTGATATGACATCCAGTTTTTTAGCTTTCACTTATATGTGAGAACAGGCAGTAATTTTCTTTCTGTGCCTGACTTGTTTTAGTTAATGTAATATCATCCAGGCTCACTCATGCTGCTGCAAAATACAAAATTTTATTCCTTTTTATACCTTAACAATCTCCCATGATGCGCGTTATATATGTGTATTGTCTATATGTATATATGTATATATTTATTCAAACATTGATATACATGTATGCTGTTTCCATATAAAAGTTCCTTATTTATAATTAATTGTATATTTTAAAATAGCTAATACAGAGGAGCTGAAATTTTCCCCACACAAGGAAATCATAAATGTTTGAGACCATGGATATGTTGATTACCCTGAACTGATCATTATAAAGCGTAAGCATGTATTAAAATATAACATTATGTATTATACTTCATTAAATATCACACACATATTCTATTTGAACACTTACAAAACAAATAAAAGATGCTAAATAATTCTCAGCTTTGTAATCTTTTGGGAAGAGACATGCTTGAATCTTCCAGTGCTAAAAAAGCTTAAAAACTTAGGTTTTGTTTCTTTCCACTTCTGTTTATAACTCTACTTTATGACTGAGTTTATATCTGTTGTTGAATCTTTTGGTCATACCAGCAAGGACAAGCTGAGACACTAGCTCTTCTGGCTGTTCCTAACTATGTTCCATCAACGTGTCTGTCTGGCACATGTCCTGCCTCTGAAGTTAGTGAAGGCAATCTCAGAGTAACTTCTGTGGTTTGACAAAAGTGACCAGTTTTCCAATCATGATATTTCTCCCTTGTTATCAATTATGTGCCCTCTATAAGCCATGCTACATATTTTTGTTTTTTTCCACCAGCCACTTTTCTAAGTGTAGTAAAACTGTAGTTATTATTATAAAAACATCTAAAATCTGGTAACTTTCAAAATGTATTTACTGCTCGTGTAATAAGTGAGATCAACAGTTTGCTGGGATTCTTCTGTACCAAATGGTTACTCAGCAGCTCAGGTTCCCTTTATTTTGTTTTTTTCCACCACTCACTAGGTGTTGGCACTCGCCTGTCAAAATGGAGCTACTTCTATGTGTACATTCCAGGCCAAGCCATTTTAACGATAACACCTAAAAATAAATAGCACTTTTCATTACTTCCCACTGACTGCAACCAACTCAGCTATATAACTTAGACCTAAATGACAAGAAAGCTGAAATGTATTGTTTCTATTTGGGCACTCATTTTCTTGGTTAAACGTGTGTCTCTATCAAAAGGGCAAACAGGATGAGAGAAGATATATTTAATCCAAAAGAAAGAGTCAAGTCACAACATTCGATGAGAGAGAAAGTTAAATTGATCATGTAGAAAGCTAATAAGTAGATTTCAGGCACTTAACTTCTTTTTTTAAAGATGCCCAGTAAAGAAGTCAAAACAAAAATTATCACAATAGCACATATATTTATGCTTGCTTGCTATTGCAACCCTTTCAGTATGTTAAATAAACTATCTTAGATCAGACTATATCACAAACCGCTAAAAAGATACCAGCTAATTGAAAGTCAATGAGTGGATGGAAGATCTCCCTCTCTCTCCTTCGCTCTCTATAAAATATGCCTTTCAAATAACAATTAATAAACCTTAAAGAGAGAGAGAGGCATGAGGGGAGGAAGAACAAAAGGGGGGAAAGGAGAGAGAAGGAAAGGGAGAGAGAGAAGGAAAGGGAGAGAGAGAGCAAGAGAGAGAATCTTTAATCTGTTGGGTTGCTCACTCCCCAGATGATCACATTAAGCAGGCCTGAGCTACGCCAAAATACAGGGCCAGGAGCTTCTTCCTGGTCTCCCATGTGGGTGGCACTTGGGCCATTTTCCACTGCTGTTCCAAGGGACATAGCAAGGAACTGATTTGGAGGTGAACCAGCAGGAATACGAATTGGCACCACGTGTGATTTTTCTTTGTGTCCTAGCAGGACACTTGTCCCAGTTCATCACCTGGGATGTCAGGTCACCCAGGCAGTTAATGAAGGCTATACTACTCACTTTGAGAAGGAGTATTTAATATACCAGTGATTTTTTTATAGGTACTTAATAGACTGGCTCTGATAAACCTAAGCATAGGGACCGGCGCGATAGCATAATGGTTAAAGTCCTGACCTTGAACGTGCTGGGATCCCATATGGTCACTGGTTCTAACCCCAGCAACTCCGCTTCCCATCCAGCTCCCTGCTTGTGACCTGGGAAAGCAATCGAGGATGGCCCACAGCCTTGGGACCCTGCACCAGCGTGGGAGACCTGGAGGGGGTTCCTGGCTCCTGGTTTCGGATTAGTGCAGCACCGGCCGTTGAGGTCACTTGGGGAGTGAATCATTGGACGGAAGATCTTCCTCTCTGTCTCTCCTCCTCTCTGTATGTCTGACTTTGCAATAATAAATAAATAAATAAATAAATAAATAAATAAATAAATCTAAGTATATCATAAGTAACCAAAATAAAATATTGGACCTGAGAAACAGACTCCAACTGTACCCAAATGTGTTCTTGAGGAAAACTTAGAAGCCTAATGCTTTAAAACTAAATATCATGTAAGTATAATTATCCTGTCAAATTTGTAATGCCACTTACAAAATCTATTTAAACTTAGTAATTGATTAATTTACTTGTGAGCCTTGCACCAAACTATGTTTCATGAAATGGACATATCTCTCTCTCATAAAGATTCTAGTACAAATTCTGCTTTTCCTTCTTCTATTCCTTCTGAGGGAGTATGCCCCAGCAAAACACTTGCTTTTTCTGTTATTTCACTTTCGCAAATTTCAACCAGGTTTAAAGTTTCAATTGGCATTGTTATGTAAATCATTACTAAATACACACCTTTAGTTCTACTTTCACCATTTAGTGCCAGGTGCGTATCGCAAACATTTAAGAATGTTTATGTATTTATCCCATTAACATAAAATCAATTATCCTGAAAAGCACACTAATCCTTTTCCTAAGAAATACATTTGGATTCTCAGTGTTAAAGATTACACCATTCTTTTGTTATTCAGCTTCAACTCCTTCATTCCTTTATTGATTCATCAAATACACTGTTAATTCTTTGGTAAGAAAGACACTGAAGATGACTGAGGCATGGTGCAGTTAATATTTTTATGTGTGGAAATTAATAGTAGTGTCTGAAAGAACAAGATGTTGTACAACTGTGTGAGTCTTAGTATGTGTGTGAGAGAAAGAGAGTCTGTGGGCATGTGCCGATGCGTCGGTGTGCTACGTAGGAATAAAAACATACATTGTGAAAAAAATCATCAGCAAGAAATGAAGGACTTTCTAGGAAAGTCTTTTGTTTAAGAGAAATTTAAGCCTGCATTGACGGCCAATCACGGAGATCTCAGGAAATACGTTTATGGAAAATGAGAAAATAAAAAGTTTTGACAAAGCAAAGAACATTTTATTCATTCTAGAAAGAGAAAGAACACTAGAATAACTTATCTAGAGAAAGAACAACATGGAGTAAGTGGAAGGCCATGCCAGCATGATTTAGGACAAGAATTTGGATTCAATTCTAAGTATAAAACAGAAGTCTTCACTAGAGTTAGGCACTTGTAAATCATCAATATTGGTGGTTTGCTATTAAATGAGCCACCAGAACTGAAGAGATCCTGTACTCAGGACTGACCAAATATTCATTGTAACAGGATTCATAAATGACATTTGCATTTTTCATTGCATTGCTAAATTTTCTCATTTAATTTCCAAGATAATAATGTAATAAAGAAATAAGTTCTATCAGTGGCAACTACTGCTAAAATATTGTTTTCTTATTTAAAATACCTATCTCATAATTCCAGAAGCCTTACAGTATAGTTTCCCTTCCAGAAAATAATTGTCTAATTTGTGGGGGAAAAAAAGGCAAAAGCAAATTGCCTAAACAGTTGTCAGCTTGGTACATATGATGGTAGATTTTGTTCTCTTATTTATACATTTATATTAACCATTATGTTAGTCTTCCTATGAATATTCTAAAGGGTAGAAATCTAATTATGAGCTGGTATTTAAATGTGGATTTAAATCATAACTAATCAGGGAGAATAAAAACGATTAAATGACCTCTTAAATGTGGAATCAATAAGTGGACCAAGGTTAATAAAAGTTCAGCGTTACCAAGACAGCTCACCTTCTTTCTCAATCTGTGTTCCTTCTTATGCTGGCAAGTATAGAAGGAACTTTAGGGGTTTTTATATTCACTAAGACATCCAAAGTTTTTGAGTATATTGTTTACCAAGGTATCAGGACTGTAAGCAGAAGCAATACGATAACAATTTTCAAATTAATACTGCAAGCAAAAGTTTGAGAAGAAAATATATACATGACATTTAAGTGCTTTCATTCTTTGACATAAATATGACAATTTATTAGCACATTGACTTGCACTAATGTAATTTTATGTACAATTGATAATGGTCTCATATGCATAAAGCAGGCATAATGTGGAGATTCGTTCGTTCAGTTTTGTTTTTCCAACACTCAGAGGATTCAGTGAAAATTAAGCTCTATAAATTTTTAACACAACTGAATTAGTCTTTGAAGAGAGGCGAGCACCACATGGTAATCCATGCAAGCCAACACAAGTTAACAGCTTGTGAAGAAAATCTGAATAGTGGCCGATCTAATCTTCACTCATCCTGAAAAGCCTCAGTAAGAAACAACTTTCTTATGTGTTAAGAATTTTATCAAATCACTGACTAGAAGCAACTGGATGTCATATTATTTGGTTTTGGTTGCTATGAAGAAAAGGGGAAAAACACTGTGTGAAAAGTATGAATATCTTAGTTTTTGTCTACTAAGATGTATCAGTGATTGAGTGATTTATAAATGACAAGACTACCTGGTTCATGGTTGTGGTGAAGAAGAAAGGGCTGAACTGTGGGCCTTTCTGTTGTGTCGTTACAGGGCAGAAGACTCCAAACATGTGAAAGTTCATGAAGGCAAGTGAATGAGAGGACCAGACTCACTTTTATAACGAATTTACTCTTCTGATGATATTTATCTATTGATGAGTGTTCTTAAAATTTCTACTGCCTAGTGTTATTGCTTTGTGGATTGATTTTTTGAAAATATTTATTTATTTATTTATTTTTATTTATTTATTTATTTAAAACTCAGGGAGGTAGCGAGGGAGAGACAGAACGACAGAGAGGGAGGGAAGAAGGAAGAGTGTGTGTGTGTGTGTGTGTGTGTGTGTGTGTGTGTGTGAGAGAGAGAGAGAGAGAGAGAGAGAGAGAATGTTCCATGTAGTGGTTCATTTCCATTTCCCAAATGGCCACAATTGCCAGATTTGTGTCCATTTGAAGTCAGGAACCAGGAACTTCTAGGCATTTCATATGGCTGGCAGGGACCCAGTGATTTGGGCCATCTTCTGCTGCTTTCCCCAGAGCATTAGCAGTGATCTGGATCAGAAGTGGAACAGTGGGGAAACGAACCGGCATCCATAGTTGATGTCTACATCACAGGCGGTAGCTTTCCCCGCTTTGCCCCAATACCAGCCCAGGGATTAAATTTCTAACAAAAAGGGGGGGAGCATTATTGAAGTGTGATATCTCATATCACAGTGCCAGGACTCTGATTCTGGCTCTGCTTCTGATACCAGCTTCTTGCTAATGATGCTCCTGGGAGGAAGCAAGTGATGGCTCCAGTACATGGGCCCTGTTACCCTTTGGGAGACCCAGAATGGGCTGTGGGCTTCTGCTGTTGTCTTGGTCCAGTCCAGGATTTCACAGGCACTTAGGCAGCTAACCAGCAAGTGGCAGATTGATCTTTGTCTCTTCCTTGCTTCTTTCTGCTTTTCAAATGAGTTTCCGACAGAAGAAGCTTACAGGACACAATACAAAGATCTTAGAAGCCCCTTTATTTAAAAAAAATTTTTAGATTCCCATGAAAATTAATTATTCTGGAAAACATGATATTTCAGAAATGAGTGGAGAAATATTATGCAAAGTTAATAATAAATGATTATTTTTTTCCTTTCTAGTGTCATATTATTTTTCGTTTCTATTAACACATGCTACTCTCTGAAAGTCCCTATCAGCTTTTGGCATGTTTTTCACCTGAAAAAGATAAATGTCATAGCTACAGTCATATAATGATCTGGGAAAAGCACATGTAGCAACTGATATTTCTATCATTAATTCACCGTTAAATGTGCTAAAGAGTACTATCAAATATCTGTTAAAATTTTCTTCCTTTTAATCTATATCTAATTGAATGAATTCACACATTTCCAATTTAATTTTTCATATTTAGCAGCTTTATATATGTATAAACATATGATAATGTTTTGACAGAAATCAAAATGCTCCTATTTCCCTCGAGCTGAATTTAACAACTCTTGTGGATTTACCCATCCTTAATTATTCTCTCAATTCTAAAAATCATCTACACAAACAGTCTTCACTCTTATTACATGAAGGAGAACGTTAAATCACAAAGAATAATGGTTGGTTTCGTGAGATCAGAGCATAACAGGGAAAAATATTTGAAGAAAATTTCTAATATAATTCATATTCAGCCATTGCCTTTTAGTGATTATAAAATTTGAGTGGAAATTTCCCTTAAGCCCTATTTTTCTTTAAGGGGTGAAATGAAACTTTCTACAATACAGAGGCATATTTGTGCTTATTTCCCAGATGGAAAGAGAGATCAATGTCTAACAGGATATTTGGTTAGAAAAAGAAAGACAAACATCAAATATTTCATAATATGTAAAGTGATGGCAGAAGAAATTAACCAATAGTAAATTTTTATTACCTTGAAATTCTCAACTCCTATAAAATATCATCACTGATAGTAAGGTTAGTAAGATATGTTAGAGAATATAAAAAATTGAAACATCAAATAATTTAATTCTTTAGTTCATAAATAATATTGCAAGAAACATCTTTGGGACACATATTGACACTATTTGCAAAAGAGATAAAGGAGTCTTGAACAGATTAACTCATTTACTCCAGGCTACAAAGTATTAATTTAACAGGGTGAGAGTGGCCTGAATCTCAGTCTATTGCTCTTGTTAATGAATCAGACTGATTCTTGCACAAAATGACTTTGTTCCTCAAAAGTAATTTTATTCAAGACGGAAAGGAGTCACAGAAGTTACTATGACTATGATGGAATCAAAAAGCCCAGAAAACCCACTATTATTAAAAAAATACTAAGAATTCACAAAAATTGTCAAAAATGTTCATTTTAAGAGTGTGAAAAAATGACAACATACTGAGACACATAAAAAGACACACACATTGAACTATGGTTATGCAACAAGGTGGAGGAACCCACCATGGGGGGAGGATGGGGGGAGAATCCCAGATTCTATGTAATTACAACACAATGTAATTAATGAATAAATTTAGTAAAAGAAAAAGACACACATCAAGCTGCCAGAGCTTTAGGAAAAAGGTAAATCTTACATTGTACATGATACTGTTCTCATCCCTCCAAACCCAACTTAGATAACAAAATTATAAAACTTCACAAAATGATTCTTTCCATATTCCTGTACAGAGAAACTCGCCCAAACTGTGGCCTGACTCCTAAAAATTTGAAATTACTTGTTCCCTTCCCCTTGCTTAACTCACCTGCCTAAGAAAGTGTTCTATGAATCTTCTTCTAAATAAATCTCCCGTTTGGAAGTGTATCAAACTGTGAACTTTCCTTGGAAATACACGCATCCAACAAGAAAGCTGTGCCTCTTACTGCCCAAATCCTCACTTGGGGAGTGTGTTACTCTGAGTTGCACAGCTGACTACTACCATAAGGCTAAGAGAAGTTTCTTTCTCCTTTAGATAAACACCAATTCCCAAACCCTGAAGGCAGAAAAACATGAGAACATATGAATAGGACGAGTTTCTTCTGAGATCCGTGGTATTCTATGTAGTAGCAAAAATTCTAAAGATAGTGCCTCCTCCCAAATTCCCTAACCTAGCTGTTTCAACAAGAATTTATCAATTTCTATGATGAAATGCCACAGATGTAATTCATGTTCCAACTGAGAACACATTACAATACTCTGTTCCAAATGGATTGTATCCAATTGCACAAATTCCCTCACAACAGACTCAATCTGATAGCAGAATTACTCAGATAGCTCCTGTTGGCCTCAGTGGTGAAAATGAATGGCTATGTTGTAAACTGCAAATGAAACAGGCCAGACCCCTAGACATGGAGAGCTAGCCTCAGCCGGCAGCCTGCATGCAAGAAGAGTGTTCCACACCATGAAAGTGAACAAGCGAAGCCTCATAACTCACCGCAATCTTGAAGACCAAGGCTTCTGTTAAGGAGACGCCATGATTTCTGCAAGTGAGACGTCAGCAGAGGATTCAATTGAAAGCATCCTGACCTATGAATTAGAAATAATAAATCTGTGTTGTGTTAACTTGCTAAGTATGTGGTAATACGTTATGGAAGCGATAGCAAAGTGAACATTCTGATAGCTGAGTCAAGAGTGTCAACAGAAAAGTAAAACTTTCAACCACGTATTATTAAGTCTAAGACAACAACATAGACATGGGATTGTATTCCATGATCACGTAAGAGTGATCCTTAGAAAACAGAATTGATATTATCATATGAACATGAGATTAAAATACATATTTTCCAAGAGAATGAAAAATATTTGAATCCTTAAGAGTGAATGTAACAAAGGCATGAAACCCTGTACACTGAACAATATTAAGCACTGGTGAAAGGTAATACAAATTCTATAAGTGATATAATACCATATACTCATTAGTGGAAATATTCAGCATTATTATTTTTTTAAATTTGTTTTGAAGATTTATTTTATTGGGGCAGAAAGCATAGCTATGTGGCAGGGGAAGACAGATAAGAGAGGTCTTCAATTCACCGATTCACTCTCTACATGACCATTAGTGTGAAGAGCGGGCCAGGCTGCAGCTGGAGCCAAGAGCTTCTTTCCATTCTCCCGTATGCAGCAGCAGCCCAAGAGCTTAAACCATCCTCCATTGTTTCCCCAAGGACATCAGCAAGAAGCTGAATCAAAAGTGCAGCAACCAGGGCTCCAACCAGCACCCATTTGGGATGTTTACACTGCAAGCAGGGGCCTATCACACTACACCACGTTCCAAGCTCCAAAATCCTCGATATTATAAAATGACAGAATTTCTCAAAAGTATCTATACACTTAACAAACTCTTTAACAAAATTTACCAAGCCCTTCCATAAAAATTAAGTAAAATTGTCAAGTCAAATTTAAAAGTTGAAAACAAGAAAATTGGGGGATCTGTACTAACTTTAAAACATATTTCAAAGCTATAAGATTTTAGATCAAGCACTGGCAAAGGACCAGAAGGGCCAGGTAGCAAATCATAAATAATATTAATATTACCAAATGTCAGTAGATGTTTTGGGTGAAATAGTTACAAATTGTCAAGTACATCCCTATATTGTGAAAGCATCGGAATAATTACATAAATAAGCATTGCAGCACACCAAAAAGTCCCTGTTGATCACAAACACTTGCAGTAGGCCAGATTTGTCCAGGGAACTCTTGTTTGTTGTAACACATCTAGCCCATAATGTCTTGACATAGAATAGGTGTATAGTTGAATAAGATGGAGTATATTCTAAACCATAACCTTACAATTACGATTGATTGATCTTTAACAAAAGTGCAAATGTAAAACAATAAACACTGTTATGTTCAACGAAGTGTTCTGGGACAATTAGCAAATATATGTATTTAACCCATGCTTTATCTCATTTGCAGAAAATAATCCAAACAGATAACAGGATGAAAAATCATATAAAATATCATTTTAAAAAGGAAAAAATATTTCTGACATTGGGTTACATAAGAATTCCTCAGTTTTGATAATAAAGACAGTATCTATGAAGAAATAAAAATAATCTAAATGTCTAAAACTTGGATTAAAAGGATCCATCAACCCTTGATTTACCATCGGCATCAGACATTGTTTTAAATGACTTTCTTCTAAACATTTCCAGCTATTTGAAACAACTGATAGTTTTGTGGTCTGAGAGCTATTCTAAAAAATCAAAGAAAATATAATTCATATATATACACACACACACACACACACACACACACACACACATACATGCAATAGGGGGGCAATTGCTTTGTTCAGTGTTCAAGAATCATGGAGCTCAAGCCTGTTTTTTGACTATAGGCTACACTTCTGATTCTAATTTCCTGGCTATGGGTACCCTGTGAGGGAGCAGGTGATAACTTAGATAGTTTGGTCTTGGCCACTTGTTTGTAGGCGCTGGGTAGGGATTCAGGGTACAGCCTAACCTAACTCCGGCTGTTTGGGGCATGTGGAGAATGAATCTGCAGGTGGATAACTATCTGTCTCTGTGTCACCAACCTTCTGGTCAAACAAAAATAAATAAAAATGTAAAAACACGATGGAACCCATTTCATCTTGCAATAATGGCTCATTCAGCTTTGTACTTGATCTAACATATATCAGGTATCTGTTTTCTTTCAAAAATTCAAATACTCTACTGTTTTCTTTTCTTGGTGATCATTTTATCATCACTCACTAGTTTCTACCTTGTTTACAAACACCAACATTACTGGGAAATTGAGCACCAGGCGTGTATACACATGTGCCTAGACTACATCTCCATTCTTATCCCTCATGGTAATTTCTAATTCAACCCTTCAAAAATGTCACTGACTACAACCTGCCCACCTCTGACCCCAGGAATAAGGCCCTGCCTGAACAGTCCGTGTTTCTTCGGATGGCTGGTGTTATAGTTTACTGTGTTTCAGTTCAGTTTGAGAGGCTTCTTAGAATACCCATATTATCCTCACTCCTCCACAGCCAGTTGCTTGTCAAGTTCTATCAATCTCTCTCTTATCTACTTGTACCTATCAGTCTTCTCAAATGTGACTTTATGTAATTTTAATTCTGTTATCCATTTCTGTCTTCCAGAAACAGTCCCATAACTGATTTTTAATCCTGGTTCAGTCTCTACATTTTACCTAAGATATATTTAGAAATATAAGCAGAATCATATCCCTCTTACAGCTAATTAACTATTTATTATTACCTTGAATAAAACCCCAAAATTCTTCATATGATCTAAGGCCTAAAAGATTTGTTTCCTACTAATTGCTATTCTTTCACTGACTCTTTGGCTTTGTTTCTTTATAGTCTCAAATCCTTTTTCCTTGGCAGACTTTTGTAAATGTTTGGAACATTTACTCCTGCTTTGACTCAACTACCCCATTTTAATTGTCCTTTATGTCTCCCGTAAGAGAGCTCCTTCCAAATGAATCTTTTCCAAATACACCCTCTCATTCAAGCTGTGTGGTCTAGTACCACTCACATCTCTTTTACAGTACTTTTCACATCATGCCTGGAGAATTGAGTACCTTATTCTAGTTTGGCTTCTACTAAAACACAAGCTTCAGGAAGCCTTTAAAACTAAACTTTCCAATTACCAAGCCAATGTTGTCTTATAGCAGGTAAAGACACAACATTCGATTCAAACTGTTCCACTTCTGGTCCATCTCACTAACAATGTCCAGAAAGAAAATCTATAGAAAGCAACCCAAGTGTTTTGGCTCCTGGAAGTTAAGTGGGAAACCCGGAAGCCATCCCTGACTTCTGGTCTTCGCCTGGCTTAGCCTTGACCTTGTGGCCATTGAAGAGTGCATCCAGCACATGCAAGACCTCTCTCTCTTTTTGATTTTCAAATAAATAAATTAATAAATCTTTAAATAAAAAGTAGGAGGGAAAAACTAAAGAAACTTTCAAATAATCGTTCATTTATTCTAGCAATTAAGTCTTGCTGTTAATTGTGATGCACAGTTGAAGAGTTTCAGTGCAAGTTCAGTGTTAGTTGCATAGTATTGGTCTTAAAGACATTCAACTAATGGGATCTCTATGTGCATGCTACTTTAAGGCACAGTGATATGGAAACATATCTCTTCTGTGAATTTTTTATGTGAGTTTTTTTGTAAGTGGCAAAGAGTAAATTTTATTTATCACTATATGTAGTTGACTGCTTAAATTTAGGATGAATTTCACTAATACCAAATTATAAATAACAAAGAGAATACCCAATCTGTATTCGGGAGGTGGTCACTGAAATGGCTGAGTAGATCAAGAATCATAAAACATGCCATTATCTATTGTAGTTAAATGGGATTCTTTTCTAACACCAACAAAAATACAGATTTTCAAACAGGAGACTTAGCATCATTTAAAACACATCATGTCTGTAAAAGACCTGCCTCACAGGTTTTCAGCGAGAAAGTAAGTGATAACATGATTGAGAATTGTAAATTCTGAAACACCATAGAGATGTTAGCAATTGTATGTGAATATGTGTGTGTAAGAGGTTGGCAGCCAGAGATGCTGAAGTGGCAATTCTATTCTATATCCATAAGGATGCGAACTTGAGAAACATTGATGAAACTATCAACATTTTCCATGATGATTCTGTTAATATTAGAATGACATTACGGGCCCGGCGCGATGGCATAGTGGTTAAGAGCCTCACCTCGCACGCCCCGGGATCCCATATGGGCGCCGGTTCTAATCCCAGTGGCCCAGCGACTCCACTTCCCACCCAGCTCCCTGTTTGTGGCCTGGGAAAGCAGTCCAGGACCGCCCAAAGCTTTGGGACTCTGAACCCACGTGGGAGACCTAGAAGAGCTCCTGGCTTCGGAATGGCTCAGCTCCAGCCATTGCGGCCACTTGGGGAGTGAATCATCGGATGGAAGATCTTCCTCTCTGTCTCTTCTACTCTCTGTATATCCGCCTTTGCAATAAAAATAAATGACAGTACATTATTATATCCAAATATTTCATTTTTAAAATCATGTAAATAAATTATCAATGTGCTTACTTTTCCGTGCAGAGTATGTTAATGTACACATGTCCAGTGTCACAAATTCAACTGTTTTCATTATAAACAGAAAATTGAACTTTTACAGAACAATTGAAGCAATATATGTGCATATACACAAATACAGAATTATCTTAACCTGAACTGAATCAAAGTTTCGTTTGGCCTTCATTTAAATTTCAGGTGTTAGGTCCCCTTTTGGATATTTGAACTGCCTGGTAAACAAAGGAATAACCTAACGTTTCTAACTACTAATATTGATAGTTATATTAGAAAGTACAGAAATAACTAATCATTAACAGCATGCCCTTCAATAACCAGAAAAATGTGTTCTGTAGTCTGCCCAAAAAGTGCATTCCAGTGCTGTACAGAGAGGCATAAAATTCAAAACTATCGAGTCTTTCTTTCCATAAAATGTCCAAACGACTTCATTTTTATCTAGGCAATGATGCAATGAAGCACTGGTCAATCCCAAAGCATAAAGAAATGTAGAGGAGAAATCTTCATTTCATACACCTGTGCCTTGCCCCGATTTCTTATTTAAGCACCATCCACTCATTTTGTGTTAGTGTTGATGATAAGCTAAGCTCCAGCAGTTATTTTGGGGAAAAGAAGATGAAGGTTTAGAATAACTCAGATGAATTTAATGAATATCTAAGCTTCTAGCAAAAATATAGGAGCTGACAGTAACAAAATTACAGAATCAGAGAAGCTAGAAATTTTAAAGTGAAACTAGATGACATCCTTAGACCGTGATTTCTAAGGGTGGCATGGAAGCTTCTGTATATCAGATCAGTCATGAGGTCAAATTGCAAGTGAATTCACTTCCTATGTAAAACTTTGGAATGCCCACGGAGAGGACTTGGAAGGCAAACATATCCCTAGGTGAGCAGTCAGAGCACCTGATTCCTGTATAATTACACGGAATGAGATTTTGATACATGACAGTAATTACCTAGCTGAAGGTGCAATTAGCCATTTGTGACCTCATTCTGAGTGGCAACTAATTAACCCTTAATGTCAAAAATGTCAACCTTCATCAAGACACCAAAGAGAGGCACTACACGATCAGCTAATACATGTTCCAACTTATTAATGGTTGAATCTGTCATTAGAAATGTGAATATTTCATTTTTACATCGGCAGTTATGTTAAGATATGGAATACACTCCGTTTCTTTTCTTTCAAGCCACTTTTCCCTCTGTATCTTTGTATGCACAAAAGTTCTTTCTAAAACAGGAATAAGCTTTCATATGCATATATAATTATCATCTCTTAGTGAGATAAAACACAATCAGGAAGGTATTCAGAGAAATGTAACTTGTGAGTGGTAATGTGTTTTCTTCTAGTTATAGAAATGGAACAGAATTTTTTAAAATTTGTAAAATATGCTATCTCATAATTGATTTTTTTTTCAATTATTGGCCTTATTGGAAGCTATTCCTTTATTTCTTTTATTGTAAATGATGAAGAGATCAGAGACTTTCTATGGCAGGTACTATTTTAGAAGGCATAAAATCATCATACCTTTGAACCACCAAATTATGGTCCACAAGGTCATTAGATTAGTCTTTATTACTTGGAAGTGACAGAAAGCCTAAGATTTGATGATCTACCTGATGTTGAAAGGTTGGCTTTAAATAAGAAAAAGGGATTTAGAACTTGGTCACAATCCTCTGGCTCACATACTAGATCAGCAACATTCTTATAACAAATAACTTGACTGACCCCACAGTCATTTGTTCTGAAGTAAATCGAGTTGTTAAATAGTATCAGTCCGGCAAATACTTTTTTAAAATACTAACACTCAATTCTATTTCTTATATTCAATTGTCTTTCATTCTTACTGGAAAAGTAACAAATACACCTTGAAATTTTGTAAATGAATTGATTTTTTTATTCACTCTTCAAAGTTGACTCAAGATTCTAAGCTTAATGTTGGTGTTTTCACTTTTAAAATATGACTAAAGCATTTGATCAAACTCTTTACAATCTTAACTTCCTGAAATAGCCTGTTCAAGAAAAGAGGAAGATGCATAACAATGTTAACACTACCGACTTCAGCTTCTTCAGCTGCTATGCACAGCATCTCAGTGTTGTAAACATTTTTACCTAAAAATTTGGAAAAGTAACTGATTGTCGTCCAAGCAATATGGACAACCTTCTTTGTTTAAAATCACGATAAAACTTATTTAGAACTATAAGTAGAAAAAATAAATATTATTTCAGTTTTATATATCTACAAATTTATATACAGATATAGATATGTAGTTGCTTATACTTAAATGTTACTTCATCACACTGTACAGTACTATTTCTCAAAGCTTCTGGGGAAAATTGTACTTAGACCACTTTAGTCAGTGATGAAAAGAATACCTAAATAAACACCATAATCTTTACAGTTAGAAGAATGGCAATACTAATATTCCTTGAGACTGATTTCAGCTCTGAAAAGAGACATAACCAGAAGTAGAATTGCTTGCTTCTATAATTATATTCAGTAGCTGTGTCAAGTTGCATTCCCACCAACCTTGTGCAAGGTCTCCACTCTGGTCACATCCTCAGAAACATTTATTGTCTCTTGCTTAAGCACCTTATTCAGCTTCATAACATTCATAACAACCTTCCTTACAAACGTGAAATTTTATCTCAAAACCACCATTTGCATTTCTATAAGATTATTGATGACTTTCACTTTCAGACTTATTTCTCTTACATGCCTTTTGGAAAAATATTTTTATACAAATCTTAAGTTCATTTTCCACTCTAGTAGTTAGATTTTTGTCACTGAGTTGTACATATTCTTTACAAACTTTAAATAAACCAAATATCTGTATTTATTTTTCCCATGTTTCTGGTTGCCTTTATGTTCACTCTTGATGTTTTGGTTTGCTGTGCGGCATCTTTCTACTTTACTGTAGTCTCACAAGTCTAGTTTCGGTTTTGTTGCCTGTGGTTTTGGTTTCATATCCATAAAATCACTGCCAAGACCAGTACACAAACTCCATGAGTATTCCCCCAGAAGTGTTACTGATTCAGATACTAAGCTCAGTTCACTAATCCACTTGAACTATTTTTATGTACAATATTAAATAAAGCAGGGTACCATTCAGTATTTTAAAAACTATTTAAAAACACATTTTTATTGAAAAGGCAAAGTTATGAAGAGGGCGTGAGGAAGGGAGTGAAGGAAGGGAGAGAGGAAGAGAGAGAGAGAAAGAGAGAGAGATTTTCCACCTGCTGTCTCTCTCTCCCAATGGCTGCCAGAGCTAGCAGTGGACCATGAGGAAAGTAGGGGGTCCTTCTGGGTATCCCACCATGGGAGCAGGAGCCTAGATAAAGCCAAACCCCCTTAATGTGAAAACACAACCCAGCCTCTTGTCTGTCTCTTTTAGCCCTAGGTGTCCTTGCCTGTCCTCTCTGAAAAGGAGTGATCCAGCTTGCCTTATAGGGTTCGAATCCCTAAAGTCTAGGAATTGCTTGCTTTTCCAATACACGAGAATCTTTGATGGCAAGTGTCGTCATGGCATGATTTGAGTACGGTCAGAATGTAACTGCCACCTTCACATAACCCACACCCCTGCCACTCCTCCCTGCCCAGCCACACACAGATGAAACTGGTTCCCACCAACCCATCATAAATTCCTTACAGGGCATGGCATCAACTGTCCAATCAAAGGAAGGTCATAAGCTCCATTTGAACATGAATTCTCAGTGAAAATTTCAATCCCTAAGAATCCTCTGCCCTAATTCCTCAGAGAGCTCAGAAATTAAGCAATAACTTCTTGTCTCCTTGCTTTGCATTTTGTATAAATAACTTCTTTCTTCTACCACCACCACATCAGTGATTTGTTTTCTGCATGGCGGGGGGGCGGGGGGGGAAGATCCAGTTTGGAGGTTCCATAGCAATGGCACCACCTAGTTTGCCTTATTTTTCAGGAATACAAGCATTTAGGCCATCTCCCACTGTTTTCCAAGGCACATTAGCAGGGAGTTGGATTGGAAGTGGAGCAACTGGTACTTGAAGCATTGCTGATAACTAATACTGAAATCACAGGTTGTAGCTTTACCCACGGATTCTTGACATGTGGTTGTCCAGCTTTCGTACATGTTAATTCAGAGTTTACTACTGCTCCAATGTGTATTTCTTCCATCGTTATTAAACACCAATTGGCCTAAGTCTCCCTTTTCTGTGCCATTTGTCTTTGCAGTAATACCATATTATTTTAATTACCATAACGTTGTGTAATGCATTTTGAAATCAGGAAGTGTATGTCCTTTTTCTTATTTCTTAAGACTCAGGTGACTAATCACTGTTTTTGTGCTTCTAAAGATTTTTAGAATTGGGTTTATATTTCACTTAAAAATGCCATTGTTCACAACAATAAATGCTTAAAAACACCCTAATTTCCCATTGAAACATGAATGAAGACTGATATCTACATACAATGGAATATTCTATAGCTTTCAGTAATAAATAAATCCTGCAACGTGTAATCAAATGGAAGAAGTGCAGAGATACTATACTAGCTGAAATCAATCAGTCACAATAAAGAGCAACATTATTCCATGTACATGAGATATCTGAAAGTCAACTCCATAGACGCAGAAACAGGAAAGATGACTGCCAAGGGTTAGTGGGTGGACAAACAGAGAGTAGCTAATCCACATACATAAAAGTTCACAGAAGCACTTTTTAATTCAATTTTCATTTTGAGTAAATGTTACAGAACTCATATTTGATATTATACCAATGGTCAAAAATGTGGTATTTTATACATAAATTTGTTGAGAGGACATAGATTTAATTATTCTCACAATAAGAATTTTTAAAGTAAGAAAGGGTAATACTTCTTACACAGTGAGGTTAGGAGTTAAAACAAAAATCAAAAACCAACTAGTATTTACCGACCAAAACTCCTGCTTGATAATGAGATATAAACCGACATGATTGCAAGAAATGTTTTACTTCCATGGGGTTGTCACCTCAATTCTGATTTTCCATTTGTTCAAATCTGAGATGAAAAGCAACATAACACAGATGGTAAGCTTAGCGATCAAAGTATCATACAGAACCAGCTATTACCAATGCCACTTGTGGCTTCCACGTCTACACTTCCAAGGCCCACACAAAGCAGGTTGGCTACTTCTGAACTACTTACCCCATCCACTCCCTCGAAGTGGCATTAGGCTGATCTGTGCTCGTTGAAGGAAGGCCAAGCACTCCATTCAATGGGCATCTCTAGGGTCTTCTTCCAAATTAGTTATTTACTCAAACACTTCCTTTTTCATCTGACAATGTGTTGGCCAAGGAAGAAATTCACACATTAAACATGTGTTCAAACAGTTGATTCAGTTTGCTGGTGGAATTACACAAAATAAAACCTGCAAAGTCCAGTCCCATATTTTGTATGTATGAATAGAAGCCATTATCTCAGCAACAAGGCTTTTTTTTAATTTATTAATTACATTGTATTACATGACACAATTTCATAGCTACTGGGATTCTCCCCCCTTCCTCCAAACCCTTCCCCCATGGTGAATTCCTTCACCTTGATGCATAACCACAGCTCAGGTTCCATTTGAATTCCCTAATTACAAGCTCACACCATACAGAGTCCAGCATTCCACTGTTCAGACAAGTTCAACGGCCTCTTAGGGAGGCCCTCTCAGGTTTGAGGGCAGAGCCAGCAGAGCATCACCTCGATCAATTAGAAGCTCCAACATATCATCAGCAACAGTCCAGGTACGATGAGACTGGTGCAGAGTCCACTGATTGACATAGTCCATCTTAGAGTTTCCCCTTGTCCAGTTTTCCGCTGCAAGCATAAAGCTGAGGTGGTTGATTGATCTACTCCATTTTCCATCTTTTCTTGGTTAATGTTTTGATTCCTCCATTTTGTTCAGGGGAATATTCTCCATGAGTGTTTTTCATAATTTTTTACTGACATTTTAAGAAGAAAATATACCCAAGCATCTGATTTAGTATTTCAAAATACTGGTTGTGTAGTTTTATTATAGCTGATATTATTTTAATTATAAAGTTTACATTTTGGAATTAATGTGATGATTCAATTGGCTAAGACTCCTTGTAAGCACCAGGATTCCATATGGATCCCATTCATGTCCCAGCTACTCCACTTTCCATCCAGCTCCCTGCTTGTCACCTGGGAAAACAGTGGAGGATGGCCCAAAGCCTTGGGACCCTGCACCTACATGGGAGACCTGGAGGAAGCTCCTGGCTCCTGGCTTCAGACTGGCTCAGCTTCTACCCTTGCGGTCATTTAGGAGTGAACCAATAAATGAATGACCTTCTCTATGCCTCTCCTTCTCTCTGTAAATCTGCCTTTCCAATAAAAATTAACAAATATTTTTAAAAAGATTAGCTTAGTCATTAGTGTTGATATCCTAATGACTTATATAAAGTAGTTTAATGAAACTTCAGCAATCTTACAGGGTTCTTACAGAATCCTGTATCTTCAATGCTCTATGATTACAGACACACACTACCTCTCTTCTTAATTTCATAGTTTCACGATCACTAGTCTTTTTATATACAACTTCCACTCTATTTCATGGTTCTAATTTTCCAAACTCTAGAACTATAATTTATACTATTATAGCACCTAACTGGTAACAAAGGAATTAAGCTTTCAAAATGCATGCAACAGCAACTATGTCAGTTATAAAAATTTAAAAACCATTTTTTTTGTAAAAGCTCTGGAACTTAATACATAGGATACAAATGCTTTAATTAAAATATACAAGGTTTTACCATGTTTTCCACATAAGAAATGGCTCACAACAAGCTAAGTTTTGTTCTACTTGTCAGTCCTAGTAGAAGTAATACAAAGCTATTTTTATATTTTTGTATCAAAACCACAAAGATGTTACATGCATAACTTGGCTGCATAAGATATTCTCATCTATCACCAAATAATTGTTATTCAGAAAAGTGAGAATTTTTTCACTCTGGCAAAAATAATTGTCTTCCAGAAGAGAAGTTGTAGGGAAACAGTAGTTTTTAGAAACAAATCTCAGATCATTTGGATGTGAGCAGCAGGATTTGCAACATGAAAAATGGGGCATGTGTATACTCAGGTACATGCTGCTGAGAGAGGATTGGAGAACAGAAACTGAAGCACAAGAGAGAGAGTTTCCATTTGCTGGTTTATTCCTGAAATGTCTGCAACGGGGCATGGTTAAACCCAAAAGTCTGTAATCCATGTCTCATGTCTATTGCAGGGACCCAAGGATTTTACTGTCTCTCATGATGTATTAATAAAAATTTGGATCAAGATCCAGCACGATGTCTCACCGGCTAAAATCCTCACCTTGCATGCACCAGGATCCCATATGGGCACCAGTTCAATTCTCAGCTGCTCTACTTTTCACCAATCTCCCTGCTTGTGGCCTGGGAAATTAGCAGAGTATGGCTGAAAGCCTTGGGACATTGCACCTACATTAGAGACCTGGAAGAAGCTCCTGGATCCTAGGTCAGCTCAGCTCAGCTCTAGCCACGGCAGCCTCTTGAGGAGTGAATCAAAAGACAGGAGATCTTCCTTTTTCTCCTTCTCTCTGTAAATTTGCCTTTCCGCAGATATAAAATAACCTTCATGCAAAATACAGGATCTTTAACCCTTTCAGTACTGTTTGTGCTACATCTCAGGGTGTTTGATAGTGTTTTTTTTTGTCTTTATTTTCATTCATTCAAGAAAGTTTTTCTTATTAATTTCCTCACTGACTCATACACCACACAGTAGCATCATTTGTTTCAATATGGTTTTTCATTTTGTTTTTCATTTCTTCAACAACACATTGGTCATTCAGTTAATTACCTTCATATTATTGTTAATTTTCTACTTTTTCTTCCTGCTGTTGATTTTGTTTTATGGATTTTCATTTAAGAGGATGCGTAGAAACTGTATAAAGGAAACTGTTACATCCAAGATGTGAAGATACAATGAAGTATACATCTCTACTTTCAAATAGAATATGCACTCCCAAATGAAGCTGTTAAGTATATTTTGACAATAGGGTGCTGGACTCTGCCATTGTCCATACCTACAATGTCAGGATACACGTAAATAACAGAATAATGGACTTATGACTGATTATGAAGGAGTATACTATTGTAATAAAATAGGGGAAAAAAGTGAAGAGGTGGGATGTGGGGTGGGCGGAAGGGATGTCCCAGTGAATATGGAATTATATCATAAAATTAAAAAATAGATAAATTTAATATAAAAATACCTAATCTGCCTTTCCAATAAAATAAATAAATCTTTAAAAACTAGCCCAAGTTAGCATTGCCACAATATTAGAAGAACCAATTTAGTTTCCTGTAATAATTCTCTATGGGTATCAATTAACAGTGATCTCTTTAATTGTTGATATCATATTATAAATACTAGAGGAAATTCAATTATTTAGCATAGTATAATAAATACCTCTTATGTTTATTAATAATGTAATTATGTCCAAATATTTATTTTAAATTATTCAAAACAGTGAACATGTATTCATGTTTTTTTCACATCTTATAAAGAGGACATCTTAATTACCATGCCAGGATTGGAAAAATGAACAAATGACTAATTTAAATATGGGAATAATGTCACTTGAAAGGTGAATATTTATTTGATGCACGTTTAAAATCCATAATACCATACTAAATCATGACTAAGAATAGCCATCAGAAATTGGACAGTGACATAGAAATGCCCTGTATTATCTCTCATGTTTTATCAATGCACTTCAGAATCTGATATCATTAGACAGAATATAACACCTAACATCACTATACACCATAAAAACTACATCTTCAGACCTGTCATATAATATATTGAGGAACCTGACCTTTACAATAAATTATGTTTACGAACGGTACTGGTATTGATGTTCAAATATTTATCTTGAACAAGAACCATCATCTTTAGTTTAATGTCACAGAAATCACTTGTGATTAACTCAACACATTTCCAATTGTTCTCAGTCACACAAAGGTGTGGTGATTCCAACACCAAACATGAAGGCAATAATGTGGTTAGAGTTTTTAATCATTTTGGTCATTAACAGATTTGTGTTGGGATTAAGGGAACAAAAATTAGTGCCATGACAGGCGATTTTGCTTTGTGTAAACACAGTAGTCTGTGGGGAAAAAAAAACAATCTAAACAATATACACGATACTGTGTGGGTTGCGGTGGCCTTGATAACTAATCTTCCACTCGCATTGCTGGCATCAGATATAGGGGACAGTTTAAGTCCCAGATGCTCCACTTCTTAGCCAGATCCCTGTTAACAGGCTGGCAAAGCAGCAGAAGATGACCCAAATCCTTATAGCTCTGCACCCACATAGGAGACACAAGGACAAACTCCTGGCTCCTGGCTCTGGATTGCATCAGCTCTGGCTGTTGCAGCCATCTGAGGAGTGAACCACCGGATGGAAGACTTCTCTCAGTCTCTCCTTCTCTGGCTCTGTAAAATCTGCCTTTCAAAAAAAAATTCTTAAAAAAACTCTACTGATTCTCTACATCTACTATGCATTTAGGAAAGTTTAACTTGCAGCAATGAAGTTCTAAAAATAAATTACATGGCTTGGCAGGCTACAAAAGAGAATTTATTATAAGCTATTTATTCTCTTCACTGTAAAGTAACTTAAAGAATTATGAAATCAGGGTATTATAAATAATTGTGGAAGTATCTTATATAGCAGCAATGTTCAGAATATATATTTAGATATAAACATATATATAAGTGTGTATATGTAGATTTCTTCATATATACACAAATATGTTGTTATATAGATATATTTGACTTTGAAAGGAATAAGAAAGTACTAACAGCACACTAAAATTCTTCAAAGAAAGTTTTGTCATTAAAGTGCATCAATCAACAATTTTTAACTAAAATATTTTAAACAGAAAATTTCCCTTTGTACAGCTTATACTAAAATTTCAATGTGTCAGCATCACATGGTGACTGAGAATATGGTCTGCAAAACTACATTGCTTGAATTTACCAACATTTTATCGCTGATACATGTGGCATCTTTCTTGTTTGTGAACTCTGATAACCCTACTTAAGCTGTGATAAATTATATTCCAGGAAGCTGTGAGCTTCAGCTGCACACGTGGACACTCTCGGAGTTGAATTCCCAGCCTCTCCCACAACTAGGTATGGCCAGGCCATGCTTTCAGTCTCAGATCCATAGTACAAGAGAAGGCATGAGCATTGCTTCTAGAGCTTCTACTACCAGTATCGATAGTAAAATAATTACTACTGGCAGCCAGTGAGGCAGCTGCACCCACGGCACAGTGTGGATTGGTATGTCCCTCTTACAGGTCTCTCAGGCCTCTGCAGGGTCCCAAGACTTTCGGCCATCCTCTACTGCTTTCCCAGGCCACAAGCAGGGAGCTGGATGGCAGGCAGGGCTGCTGGGAATAGAACGAGTGCCCGTAGGATATCCCAGCACGTGCAAGCCCAGGACTTTAGCCACTAGGCTATTGTGCCAGACCCGTGAACAACTTTTACGTGGGCATTTTGAAAGCGAACATCAAAAAGTACCTTAATGGTCTTATTACAAACTTTTTTTGCATAAAATTAGCATTTATTTGAAAATATAGTCATTATTATATTATTAAATCCAACCACTACTAGTTTTGTACTGAAAAACAAAGAGTTGCCATGTATCTATTCACTTTCACGTTTATCTATTCTAATATTTTTGAATCCTGTCATCTTTGAAAGAATGTCTAACAAGTATTCATGTGGAATTAAGTTGTTTTGTGCTTCCTTTTTAAAGCAAACATGTATATTCTAAAATAGGTTAGATTTATTATATGCTTCAAGAAGGGATGTTGCACACTGACAAGGACATGTGAGGAGCTCACCTGAGATTATTTTCTATTTTAACATCAAGTGCTACAGTATTCTAAATTAAACTCAAGCTAATTTTAGTTCACTCATTTGTACCTGTTTTGGCAGTTACATGTGTGCAAGCAAACCCCCCACCTACATGAGGAAGGTTTACAAACTGCCAGTTATCAGAACTGCTTCTGAAATCTTTCAAAAAGACCTCAAACTGGGTAAGCACTGCACAGAATATTAAACATTCTCCATAAAATGGTAAAATACCAAGATGAACAGCAGAAGCGTGCTGGGAGAAAGGAAGCCTGACTTTAATTAAAATAAAACTGTGGGAGTTAAAGTGTAGCTGTTTCTGAACAGACAAATCCAGAGGGTCAAATTTCATTGAGGTATGATCAAAACCTTTGGGTGAACAGCACCCAGGACAATGCTTGAGCAGGCACAGTCTTGGGACTGAAAGATAGCTATCCTATGAAGTCCATCTGCATTCCAGGTATTGGATTCTTAGCCACGCATTTCGCTAACGGTGGACAGCGGTACCTATCACATCAGCCGTGCTTCTGCTTTGATGGGCTGACAACCTGCGGGTCATCAAAAGCTACTATGTAAAAGTGATACGGCTTGCAGGTAATGTGGCAATATTGGATCGTTTCTGACGGCAATACAGAGAAGTGGAAATATTTTACTTAATGAGGCAATAGTCACAGACCA